>NC_141347.1:14213829-14840496 GCF_057382095.1 Aulonocara sp. 'chitande type north' Nkhata Bay
AAGGAAAGAAGGATGGAAGGAAGGATCACATGCATTGTCACAAAGGAAAGAAGGATGGAAGGAAGGATCACAAGCATTGTCACAAAGGAAAGAAGGATGGAAGGAAGGATCACATGCATTGTCACAAAGGAAAGAACGATGGAAGGAAGAATCACATGCATTGTCACAAAGGAAAGAAGGATGGAAGGATGGATCACAAGCTTTGTCACAAAGGAAAGAAGGATGGAAGGAAGGATCACAAGCTTTTTTCACAAAGGAAAGAAGGATGGAAGGAAGGATCACATGCATTGTCACAAAGGAAAGAAGGATGGAAGGAAGGATCACATGCATTGTCACAAAGGAAAGAAGGAAGGATCACATGCATTGTCACAAAGGAAAGAAGGATGGAAGGAAGGATCACATGCTTTGTTACAAAGGAAAGAACGATGGAAGGCAGGATGACATGCAATGTCACAAAGGAAAGAAGGATGGAAGGAAGAATCACATGCATTGTCACAAAGGAAAGAAGGATGGAAGGAAGGATCACAAGCATTGTCACAAAGGAAAGAAGGATGGAAGGAAGGATCACATGCATTGTCACAAAGGAAAGAAGGATGGAAGGAAGGATCACTTGCATTGTCACAAAGGAAAGAAGGATGGAAGGAAGGATGACATGCAATGTCACAAAGGAAAGAAGGATGGAAGGAAGGAAAGATCACAAGCTTTGTCACAAGTGCAATACTTTAATTTTCTGCTGCTCATTCCTGTGCAATATCCCATCTGCCCTCCCGTCATATTTCTTTTCAAGATTTTCTTATTTAATCACTAATGTACATATATTTATATTTATAGATACATATATATTCAGTCATCTTTTCTCTTTTACCATGTCTCTCTAATATTTTGCTCCTTACTATTTTTCTATTTTCTTTATTATTTTATTTTATTTTAATATATTTTCTCCTACTGTGCATGCTGCTGAGTGACTGCTGCTCGTCAAACACATTTAATTGCAATGTTGACCCTGTGCTAACTTGCATATGACAAATAAATCTGAAAACTGAAACTAAACTAAGGAAAGAAGGATGGAAGGAAAGATCACAAGCTTTGTCACAAAGGAAAGAACGATGGAAGGCAGGATGACATGCAATGTCACAAAGGAAAGAAGGATGGAAGGATGGATCACAAGCTTTGTCACAAAGGAAAGAAGGATGGAAGGAAGGATCACAAGCTTTTTTCACAAAGGAAAGAAGGATGGAAGGAAGGATCACATGCATTGTCACAAAGGAAAGAAGGATGGAAGGAAGGATCACATGCATTGTCACAAAGGAAAGAAGGAAGGATCACATGCATTGTCACAAAGGAAAGAAGGATGGAAGGAAGAATCACATGCATTGTCACAAAGTAAAGAAGGATGGAAGGAAGGATCACAAGCATTGTCACAAAGGAAAGAAGGATGGAAGGAAGGATCACAAGCTTTGTCACAAAGGAAAGAAGGATGGAAGGAAGGATCACAAGCTTTTTTCACAAAGGAAAGAAGGATGGAAGGAAGGATCACATGCATTGTCACAAAGGAAAGAAGGATGGAAGGAAGGATCACATGCATTGTCACAAAGGAAAGAAGGAAGGATCACATGCATTGTCACAAAGGAAAGAAGGATGGAAGGAAGGATGACATGCAATGTCACAAAGGAAAGAAGGATGGAAGGAAGGTGTGGAGCAGGGAAATTATTTTACTGCTATTGTTAAATAATTGTCATCATTACCATTGCATTAATAATATAATCTGGAGTTTATATTGCATTCAGGGGTTAAACAGTGTCTCTTTCAGAAAGACTGAGTTGCAGGCTGACAGGAAGTTGTATGCAGAAGTGAAAGCAGATAGTTATTTTGAGCCGCAGGCTAAGACGAGGCTTTAACAATGTAACAGATAGCTTTAAGAAGGCCTTAAGCAGTTATGACTATTTTATACATAATGCATATCTGTGCTTATTAAAGAGTTGGAGCTCGGTCAATTAATTGGGGGTCGGAAGCTTTGTTCGGCGCGATGTTCGGACAATCTATTGTGCAAGTGACTTGGAGCCATAGAAGGAATTGCAATACATGCTTACAAAACACTTATATATCAGATCATTTTATATTAAGGTTTTAGTAGAGGTTCTTGGTTAAAACATTTATTTAGTAGAAGACATACACATAGTCTCAGTGAGCTTCTGGTCTGGTAAAAGGTCAGAAGTGCAACAGGTGAATTGAGAAAGAGCATTTGAGGACGAGACACAGACAGTAGGTGAAGAGGTGACACAAAGAGCATGTGAGGTCAACACATACACACACACTAGTTAAATTTATTTAGAGGAACCGTCCTTGTTGTCTAGACAAGAAAGAGGAACAATTCACTTTAAGATAAGAACGGAAAGTACCACGCCATGAAAATAGAAGATGATTTTCTGGGTGAACAGTCATGATGATGTTGATCTGATCTATGTATAAAATGTACCGGTGACGCATGAAGGGGCGTCAGTAAATCAAACCCTGATGCTATAAAATATCTGTTCATGCTTTGATTAAGTCGAGGACTACTGGCTGTCTGCGTACAGAGTGTCTTCCCACACGTGTGTTCATTAAAATCATCGTTTGACTTCACCCGGCCGGATCGGTGTGGTTATTCTTCGATCACCTCTTGTACCCTTCCTCAATATTGAATCTTAACAAAGGAAAGATCACAAGCTTTGTCACAAGTGCAATACTTTAATTTTCTGCTGCTCATTCCTGTGCAATATCCCATCTGCCCTCCCGTCATATTTCTTTTCAAGATTTTCTTATTTAATCACTAATGTACATATATTTATATTTATAGATACATATATATTCAGTCATCTTTTCTCTTTTACCATGTCTCTCTAATATTTTGCTCCTTACTATTTTTCTATTTTCTTTATTATTTTATTTTATTTTAATATATTTTCTCCTACTGTGCATGCTGCTGAGTGACTGCTGCTCGTCAAACACATTTAATTGCAATGTTGACCCTGTGCTAACTTGCATATGACAAATAAATCTGAAAACTGAAACTAAACTAAGGAAAGAAGGATGGAAGGAAAGATCACAAGCTTTGTCACAAAGGAAAGAACGATGGAAGGCAGGATGACATGCAATGTCACAAAGGAAAGAAGGATGGAAGGAAGGATCACATGCATTGTCACAAAGGAAAGAAGGATGGAAGGAAGGATCACATGCATTGTCACAAAGGAAAGAAGGAAGGATCACATGCATTGTCACAAAGGAAAGAAGGATGGAAGGAAGAATCACATGCATTGTCACAAAGGAAAGAAGGATGGAAGGAAGGATCACAAGCATTGTCACAAAGGAAAGAAGGATGGAAGGAAGGATCACATGCATTGTCACAAAGGAAAGAAGGATGGAAGGAAGGATCACAAGCATTGTCACAAAGGAAAGAAGGATGGAAGGAAGGATCACATGCATTGTCACAAAGGAAAGAAGGATGGAAGGAAGGATCACATGCTTTGTCACAAAGGAAAGAACGATGGAAGGCAGGATGACATGCAATGTCACAAAGGAAAGAAGGATGGAAGGAAGAATCACATGCATTGTCACAAAGGAAAGAAGGATGGAAGGAAGGATCACATGCTTTGTCACAAAGGAAAGAACGATGGAAGGCAGGATGACATGCAATGTCACAAAGGAAAGAAGGATGGAAGGAAGAATCACATGCATTGTCACAAAGGAAAGAAGGATGGAAGGAAGGATCACATGCTTTGTCACAAAGGAAAGAACGATGGAAGGCAGGATGACATGCAATGTCACAAAGGAAAGAAGGATGGAAGGAAGAATCACATGCATTGTCACAAAGGAAAGAAGGATGGAAGGAAGGATCACAAGCATTGTCACAAAGGAAAGAAGGATGGAAGGAAGGATCACAAGCATTGTCACAAAGGAAAGAAGGATGGAAGGAAGGATCACATGCATTGTCACAAAGGAAAGAAGGATGGAAGGAAGGATGACATGCAATGTCACAAAGGAAAGAAGGATGGAAGGAAGGAAAGATCACAAGCTTTGTCACAAGTGCAATACTTTAATTTTCTGCTGCTCATTCCTGTGCAATATCCCATCTGCCCTCCCGTCATATTTCTTTTCAAGATTTTCTTATTTAATCACTAATGTACATATATTTATATTTATAGATACATATATATTCAGTCATCTTTTCTCTTTTACCATGTCTCTCTAATATTTTGCTCCTTACTATTTTTCTATTTTCTTTATTATTTTATTTTATTTTAATATATTTTCTCCTACTGTGCATGCTGCTGAGTGACTGCTGCTCGTCAAACACATTTAATTGCAATGTTGACCCTGTGCTAACTTGCATATGACAAATAAATCTGAAAACTGAAACTAAACTAAGGAAAGAAGGATGGAAGGAAAGATCACAAGCTTTGTCACAAAGGAAAGAACGATGGAAGGCAGGATGACATGCAATGTCACAAAGGAAAGAAGGATGGAAGGAAGAATCACATGCATTGTCACAAAGGAAAGAAGGATGGAAGGAAGGATCACATGCATTGTCACAAAGGAAAGAAGGAAGGATCACATGCATTGTCACAAAGGAAAGAAGGATGGAAGGAAGAATCACATGCATTGTCACAAAGGAAAGAAGGATGGAAGGAAGGATCACAAGCATTGTCACAAAGGAAAGAAGGATGGAAGGAAGGATCACATGCATTGTCACAAAGGAAAGAAGGATGGAAGGAAGGATCACATGCATTGTCACAAAGGAAAGAACGATGGAAGGCAGGTTGACATGCAATGTCACAAAGGAAAGAAGGATGGAAGGAAGAATCACATGCATTGTCACAAAGGAAAGAAGGATGGAAGGAAGGATCACATGCATTGTCACAAAGGAAAGAACGATGGAAGGCAGGATGACATGCAATGTCACAAAGGAAAGAAGGATGGAAGGAAGAATCACATGCATTGTCACAAAGGAAAGAAGGATGGAAGGAAGGATCACATGCATTGTCACAAAGGAAAGAAGGAAGGATCACATGCATTGTCACAAAGGAAAGAAGGATGGAAGGAAGAATCACATGCATTGTCACAAAGGAAAGAAGGATGGAAGGAAGGATCACAAGCATTGTCACAAAGGAAAGAAGGATGGAAGGAAGGATCACAAGCTTTGTCACAAAGGAAAGAAGGATGGAAGGAAGGATCACAAGCTTTTTTCACAAAGGAAAGAAGGATGGAAGGAAGGATCACATGCATTGTCACAAAGGAAAGAAGGATGGAAGGAAGGATCACATGCATTGTCACAAAGGAAAGAAGGAAGGATCACATGCATTGTCACAAAGGAAAGAAGGATGGAAGGAAGGATGACATGCAATGTCACAAAGGAAAGAAGGATGGAAGGAAGGAAAGATCACAAGCTTTGTCACAAGTGCAATACTTTAATTTTCTGCTGCTCATTCCTGTGCAATATCCCATCTGCCCTCCCGTCATATTTCTTTTCAAGATTTTCTTATTTAATCACTAATGTACATATATTTATATTTATAGATACATATATATTCAGTCATCTTTTCTCTTTTACCATGTCTCTCTAATATTTTGCTCCTTACTATTTTTCTATTTTCTTTATTATTTTATTTTATTTTAATATATTTTCTCCTACTGTGCATGCTGCTGAGTGACTGCTGCTCGTCAAACACATTTAATTGCAATGTTGACCCTGTGCTAACTTGCATATGACAAATAAATCTGAAAACTGAAACTAAACTAAGGAAAGAAGGATGGAAGGAAAGATCACAAGCTTTGTCACAAAGGAAAGAAGGATGGAAGGAAGGATCACAAGCATTGTCACAAAGGAAAGAAGGATGGAAGGAAGGATCACATGCATTGTCACAAAGGAAAGAACGATGGAAGGAAGAATCACATGCATTGTCACAAAGGAAAGAAGGATGGAAGGATGGATCACAAGCTTTGTCACAAAGGAAAGAAGGATGGAAGGAAGGATCACAAGCTTTTTTCACAAAGGAAAGAAGGATGGAAGGAAGGATCACATGCATTGTCACAAAGGAAAGAAGGATGGAAGGAAGGATCACATGCATTGTCACAAAGGAAAGAAGGAAGGATCACATGCATTGTCACAAAGGAAAGAAGGATGGAAGGAAGAATCACATGCATTGTCACAAAGGAAAGAAGGATGGAAGGAAGGATCACAAGCATTGTCACAAAGGAAAGAAGGATGGAAGGAAGGATCACATGCATTGTCACAAAGGAAAGAAGGATGGAAGGAAGGATCACAAGCATTGTCACAAAGGAAAGAAGGATGGAAGGAAGGATCACATGCATTGTCACAAAGGAAAGAAGGATGGAAGGAAGGATCACATGCTTTGTCACAAAGGAAAGAACGATGGAAGGCAGGATGACATGCAATGTCACAAAGGAAAGAAGGATGGAAGGAAGAATCACATGCATTGTCACAAAGGAAAGAAGGATGGAAGGAAGGATCACATGCATTGTCACAAAGGAAAGAAGGATGGAAGGAAGGATGACATGCAATGTCACAAAGGAAAGAAGGATGGAAGGAAGGAAAGATCACAAGCTTTGTCACAAGTGCAATACTTTAATTTTCTGCTGCTCATTCCTGTGCAATATCCCATCTGCCCTCCCGTCATATTTCTTTTCAAGATTTTCTTATTTAATCACTAATGTACATATATTTATATTTATAGATACATATATATTCAGTCATCTTTTCTCTTTTACCATGTCTCTCTAATATTTTGCTCCTTACTATTTTTCTATTTTCTTTATTATTTTATTTTATTTTAATATATTTTCTCCTACTGTGCATGCTGCTGAGTGACTGCTGCTCGTCAAACACATTTAATTGCAATGTTGACCCTGTGCTAACTTGCATATGACAAATAAATCTGAAAACTGAAACTAAACTAAGGAAAGAAGGATGGAAGGAAAGATCACAAGCTTTGTCACAAAGGAAAGAAGGATGGAAGGAAGGATCACAAGCATTGTCACAAAGGAAAGAAGGATGGAAGGAAGGATCACATGCATTGTCACAAAGGAAAGAACGATGGAAGGAAGAATCACATGCATTGTCACAAAGGAAAGAAGGATGGAAGGATGGATCACAAGCTTTGTCACAAAGGAAAGAAGGATGGAAGGAAGGATCACAAGCTTTTTTCACAAAGGAAAGAAGGATGGAAGGAAGGATCACATGCATTGTCACAAAGGAAAGAAGGATGGAAGGAAGGATCACATGCATTGTCACAAAGGAAAGAAGGAAGGATCACATGCATTGTCACAAAGGAAAGAAGGATGGAAGGAAGAATCACATGCATTGTCACAAAGGAAAGAAGGATGGAAGGAAGGATCACAAGCATTGTCACAAAGGAAAGAAGGATGGAAGGAAGGATCACATGCATTGTCACAAAGGAAAGAAGGATGGAAGGAAGGATCACAAGCATTGTCACAAAGGAAAGAAGGATGGAAGGAAGGATCACATGCATTGTCACAAAGGAAAGAAGGATGGAAGGAAGGATCACATGCTTTGTCACAAAGGAAAGAACGATGGAAGGCAGGATGACATGCAATGTCACAAAGGAAAGAAGGATGGAAGGAAGAATCACATGCATTGTCACAAAGGAAAGAAGGATGGAAGGAAGGATCACATGCATTGTCACAAAGGAAAGAAGGATGGAAGGAAGGATGACATGCAATGTCACAAAGGAAAGAAGGATGGAAGGAAGGAAAGATCACAAGCTTTGTCACAAGTGCAATACTTTAATTTTCTGCTGCTCATTCCTGTGCAATATCCCATCTGCCCTCCCGTCATATTTCTTTTCAAGATTTTCTTATTTAATCACTAATGTACATATATTTATATTTATAGATACATATATATTCAGTCATCTTTTCTCTTTTACCATGTCTCTCTAATATTTTGCTCCTTACTATTTTTCTATTTTCTTTATTATTTTATTTTATTTTAATATATTTTCTCCTACTGTGCATGCTGCTGAGTGACTGCTGCTCGTCAAACACATTTAATTGCAATGTTGACCCTGTGCTAACTTGCATATGACAAATAAATCTGAAAACTGAAACTAAACTAAGGAAAGAAGGATGGAAGGAAAGATCACAAGCTTTGTCACAAAGGAAAGAAGGATGGAAGGAAGGATCACAAGCATTGTCACAAAGGAAAGAAGGATGGAAGGAAGGATCACATGCATTGTCACAAAGGAAAGAACGATGGAAGGAAGAATCACATGCATTGTCACAAAGGAAAGAACGATGGAAGGATGGATCACAAGCTTTGTCACAAAGGAAAGAAGGATGGAAGGAAGGATCACAAGCTTTTTTCACAAAGGAAAGAAGGATGGAAGGAAGGATCACATGCATTGTCACAAAGGAAAGAAGGATGGAAGGAAGGATCACATGCTTTGTCACAAAGGAAAGAACGATGGAAGGCAGGATGACATGCAATGTCACAAAGGAAAGAAGGAAGGATCACATGCATTGTCACAAAGGAAAGAAGGATGGAAGGAAGAATCACATGCATTGTCACAAAGGAAAGAAGGATGGAAGGAAGGATCACAAGCATTGTCACAAAGGAAAGAAGGATGGAAGGAAGGATCACATGCATTGTCACAAAGGAAAGAAGGATGGAAGGAAGGATCACAAGCATTGTCACAAAGGAAAGAAGGATGGAAGGAAGGATCACATGCATTGTCACAAAGGAAAGAAGGATGGAAGGAAGGATCACATGCTTTGTCACAAAGGAAAGAAGGAAGGATCACATGCATTGTCACAAAGGAAAGAAGGATGGAAGGAAGAATCACATGCATTGTCACAAAGGAAAGAAGGATGGAAGGAAGGATCACAAGCATTGTCACAAAGGAAAGAAGGATGGAAGGAAGGATCACATGCATTGTCACAAAGGAAAGAAGGATGGAAGGAAGGATCACATGCATTGTCACAAAGGAAAGAAGGATGGAAGGAAGGATGACATGCAATGTCACAAAGGAAAGAAGGATGGAAGGAAGGAAAGATCACAAGCTTTGTCACAAGTGCAATACTTTAATTTTCTGCTGCTCATTCCTGTGCAATATCCCATCTGCCCTCCCGTCATATTTCTTTTCAAGATTTTCTTATTTAATCACTAATGTACATATATTTATATTTATAGATACATATATATTCAGTCATCTTTTCTCTTTTACCATGTCTCTCTAATATTTTGCTCCTTACTATTTTTCTATTTTCTTTATTATTTTATTTTATTTTAATATATTTTCTCCTACTGTGCATGCTGCTGAGTGACTGCTGCTCGTCAAACACATTTAATTGCAATGTTGACCCTGTGCTAACTTGCATATGACAAATAAATCTGAAAACTGAAACTAAACTAAGGAAAGAAGGATGGAAGGAAAGATCACAAGCTTTGTCACAAAGGAAAGAAGGATGGAAGGAAGGATCACAAGCATTGTCACAAAGGAAAGAAGGATGGAAGGAAGGATCACATGCATTGTCACAAAGGAAAGAACGATGGAAGGAAGAATCACATGCATTGTCACAAAGGAAAGAACGATGGAAGGATGGATCACAAGCTTTGTCACAAAGGAAAGAAGGATGGAAGGAAGGATCACAAGCTTTTTTCACAAAGGAAAGAAGGATGGAAGGAAGGATCACATGCATTGTCACAAAGGAAAGAAGGATGGAAGGAAGGATCACATGCTTTGTCACAAAGGAAAGAACGATGGAAGGCAGGATGACATGCAATGTCACAAAGGAAAGAAGGAAGGATCACATGCATTGTCACAAAGGAAAGAAGGATGGCAGGAAGAATCACATGCATTGTCACAAAGGAAAGAAGGATGGAAGGAAGGATCACAAGCATTGTCACAAAGGAAAGAAGGATGGAAGGAAGGATCACATGCATTGTCACAAAGGAAAGAAGGATGGAAGGAAGGATCACAAGCATTGTCACAAAGGAAAGAAGGATGGAAGGAAGGATCACATGCATTGTCACAAAGGAAAGAAGGATGGAAGGAAGGATCACATGCTTTGTCACAAAGGAAAGAACGATGGAAGGCAGGATGACATGCAATGTCACAAAGGAAAGAAGGATGGAAGGAAGAATCACAAGCTTTGTCACAAAGGAAAGAAGGATGGAAGGAAGGATCACAAGCTTTTTTCACAAAGGAAAGAAGGATGGAAGGAAGGATCACATGCATTGTCACAAAGGAAAGAAGGATGGAAGGAAGGATCACATGCTTTGTCACAAAGGAAAGAACGATGGAAGGCAGGATGACATGCAATGTCACAAAGGAAAGAAGGAAGGATCACATGCATTGTCACAAAGGAAAGAAGGATGGAAGGAAGAATCACATGCATTGTCACAAAGGAAAGAAGGATGGAAGGAAGGATCACAAGCATTGTCACAAAGGAAAGAAGGATGGAAGGAAGGATCACATGCATTGTCACAAAGGAAAGAAGGATGGAAGGAAGGATCACAAGCATTGTCACAAAGGAAAGAAGGATGGAAGGAAGGATCACATGCATTGTCACAAAGGAAAGAAGGATGGAAGGAAGGATCACATGCTTTGTCACAAAGGAAAGAACGATGGAAGGCAGGATGACATGCAATGTCACAAAGGAAAGAAGGATGGAAGGAAGAATCACATGCATTGTCACAAAGGAAAGAAGGATGGAAGGAAGGATCACATGCTTTGTCACAAAGGAAAGAACGATGGAAGGCAGGATGACATGCAATGTCACAAAGGAAAGAAGGATGGAAGGAAGAATCACATGCATTGTCACAAAGGAAAGAAGGATGGAAGGAAGGATCACAAGCATTGTCACAAAGGAAAGAAGGATGGAAGGAAGGATCACAAGCATTGTCACAAAGGAAAGAAGGATGGAAGGAAGGATCACATGCATTGTCACAAAGGAAAGAAGGATGGAAGGAAGGATGACATGCAATGTCACAAAGGAAAGAAGGATGGAAGGAAGGAAAGATCACAAGCTTTGTCACAAGTGCAATACTTTAATTTTCTGCTGCTCATTCCTGTGCAATATCCCATCTGCCCTCCCGTCATATTTCTTTTCAAGATTTTCTTATTTAATCACTAATGTACATATATTTATATTTATAGATACATATATATTCAGTCATCTTTTCTCTTTTACCATGTCTCTCTAATATTTTGCTCCTTACTATTTTTCTATTTTCTTTATTATTTTATTTTATTTTAATATATTTTCTCCTACTGTGCATGCTGCTGAGTGACTGCTGCTCGTCAAACACATTTAATTGCAATGTTGACCCTGTGCTAACTTGCATATGACAAATAAATCTGAAAACTGAAACTAAACTAAGGAAAGAAGGATGGAAGGAAAGATCACAAGCTTTGTCACAAAGGAAAGAACGATGGAAGGCAGGATGACATGCAATGTCACAAAGGAAAGAAGGATGGAAGGAAGAATCACATGCATTGTCACAAAGGAAAGAAGGATGGAAGGAAGGATCACATGCATTGTCACAAAGGAAAGAAGGATGGAAGGCAGGATGACATGCAATGTCACAAAGGAAAGAAGGATGGAAGGAAGAATCACATGCATTGTCACAAAGGAAAGAAGGATGGAAGGAAGGATCACATGCTTTGTCACAAAGGAAAGAACGATGGAAGGCAGGATGACATGCAATGTCACAAAGGAAAGAAGGATGGAAGGAAGAATCACATGCATTGTCACAAAGGAAAGAAGGATGGAAGGAAGGATCACAAGCATTGTCACAAAGGAAAGAAGGATGGAAGGAAGGATCACATGCATTGTCACAAAGGAAAGAAGGATGGAAGGAAGGATCACTTGCATTGTCACAAAGGAAAGAAGGATGGAAGGAAGGATGACATGCAATGTCACAAAGGAAAGAAGGATGGAAGGAAGGAAAGATCACAAGCTTTGTCACAAGTGCAATACTTTAATTTTCTGCTGCTCATTCCTGTGCAATATCCCATCTGCCCTCCCGTCATATTTCTTTTCAAGATTTTCTTATTTAATCACTAATGTACATATATTTATATTTATAGATACATATATATTCAGTCATCTTTTCTCTTTTACCATGTCTCTCTAATATTTTGCTCCTTACTATTTTTCTATTTTCTTTATTATTTTATTTTATTTTAATATATTTTCTCCTACTGTGCATGCTGCTGAGTGACTGCTGCTCGTCAAACACATTTAATTGCAATGTTGACCCTGTGCTAACTTGCATATGACAAATAAATCTGAAAACTGAAACTAAACTAAGGAAAGAAGGATGGAAGGAAAGATCACAAGCTTTGTCACAAAGGAAAGAACGATGGAAGGCAGGATGACATGCAATGTCACAAAGGAAAGAAGGATGGAAGGATGGATCACAAGCTTTGTCACAAAGGAAAGAAGGATGGAAGGAAGGATCACAAGCTTTTTTCACAAAGGAAAGAAGGATGGAAGGAAGGATCACATGCATTGTCACAAAGGAAAGAAGGATGGAAGGAAGGATCACATGCATTGTCACAAAGGAAAGAAGGATGGAAGGAAGAATCACATGCATTGTCACAAAGGAAAGAAGGATGGAAGGAAGGATCACAAGCATTGTCACAAAGGAAAGAAGGATGGAAGGAAGGATCACAAGCTTTGTCACAAAGGAAAGAAGGATGGAAGGAAGGATCACAAGCTTTTTTCACAAAGGAAAGAAGGATGGAAGGAAGGATCACATGCATTGTCACAAAGGAAAGAAGGATGGAAGGAAGGATCACATGCATTGTCACAAAGGAAAGAAGGAAGGATCACATGCATTGTCACAAAGGAAAGAAGGATGGAAGGAAGAATCACATGCATTGTCACAAAGGAAAGAAGGATGGAAGGAAGGATCACAAGCATTGTCACAAAGGAAAGAAGGATGGAAGGAAGGATCACATGCATTGTCACAAAGGAAAGAAGGATGGAAGGAAGGATGACATGCAATGTCACAAAGGAAAGAAGGATGGAAGGAAGGAAAGATCACAAGCTTTGTCACAAGTGCAATACTTTAATTTTCTGCTGCTCATTCCTGTGCAATATCCCATCTGCCCTCCCGTCATATTTCTTTTCAAGATTTTCTTATTTAATCACTAATGTACATATATTTATATTTATAGATACATATATATTCAGTCATCTTTTCTCTTTTACCATGTCTCTCTAATATTTTGCTCCTTACTATTTTTCTATTTTCTTTATTATTTTATTTTATTTTAATATATTTTCTCCTACTGTGCATGCTGCTGAGTGACTGCTGCTCGTCAAACACATTTAATTGCAATGTTGACCCTGTGCTAACTTGCATATGACAAATAAATCTGAAAACTGAAACTAAACTAAGGAAAGAAGGATGGAAGGAAAGATCACAAGCTTTGTCACAAAGGAAAGAAGGATGGAAGGAAGGATCACAAGCATTGTCACAAAGGAAAGAAGGATGGAAGGAAGGATCACATGCATTGTCACAAAGGAAAGAAGGATGGAAGGAAGGATCACAAGCATTGTCACAAAGGAAAGAACGATGGAAGGCAGGATGACATGCAATGTCACAAAGGAAAGAAGGATGGAAGGAAGAATCACATGCATTGTCACAAAGGAAAGAAGGATGGAAGGAAGGATCACATGCATTGTCACAAAGGAAAGAAGGATGGAAGGAAGGATCACAAGCATTGTCACAAAGGAAAGAAGGATGGAAGGAAGGATCACATGCATTGTCACAAAGGAAAGAACGATGGAAGGAAGAATCACATGCATTGTCACAAAGGAAAGAAGGATGGAAGGATGGATCACAAGCTTTGTCACAAAGGAAAGAAGGATGGAAGGAAGGATCACAAGCTTTTTTCACAAAGGAAAGAAGGATGGAAGGAAGGATCACATGCATTGTCACAAAGGAAAGAAGGATGGAAGGAAGGATCACATGCATTGTCACAAAGGAAAGAAGGAAGGATCACATGCATTGTCACAAAGGAAAGAAGGATGGAAGGAAGAATCACATGCATTGTCACAAAGGAAAGAAGGATGGAAGGAAGGATCACAAGCATTGTCACAAAGGAAAGAAGGATGGAAGGAAGGATCACATGCATTGTCACAAAGGAAAGAAGGATGGAAGGAAGGATCACAAGCATTGTCACAAAGGAAAGAAGGATGGAAGGAAGGATCACATGCATTGTCACAAAGGAAAGAAGGATGGAAGGAAGGATCACATGCTTTGTCACAAAGGAAAGAACGATGGAAGGCAGGATGACATGCAATGTCACAAAGGAAAGAAGGATGGAAGGAAGAATCACATGCATTGTCACAAAGGAAAGAAGGATGGAAGGAAGGATCACATGCTTTGTCACAAAGGAAAGAACGATGGAAGGCAGGATGACATGCAATGTCACAAAGGAAAGAAGGATGGAAGGAAGAATCACATGCATTGTCACAAAGGAAAGAAGGATGGAAGGAAGGATCACATGCTTTGTCACAAAGGAAAGAACGATGGAAGGCAGGATGACATGCAATGTCACAAAGGAAAGAAGGATGGAAGGAAGAATCACATGCATTGTCACAAAGGAAAGAAGGATGGAAGGAAGGATCACAAGCATTGTCACAAAGGAAAGAAGGATGGAAGGAAGGATCACAAGCATTGTCACAAAGGAAAGAAGGATGGAAGGAAGGATCACATGCATTGTCACAAAGGAAAGAAGGATGGAAGGAAGGATGACATGCAATGTCACAAAGGAAAGAAGGATGGAAGGAAGGAAAGATCACAAGCTTTGTCACAAGTGCAATACTTTAATTTTCTGCTGCTCATTCCTGTGCAATATCCCATCTGCCCTCCCGTCATATTTCTTTTCAAGATTTTCTTATTTAATCACTAATGTACATATATTTATATTTATAGATACATATATATTCAGTCATCTTTTCTCTTTTACCATGTCTCTCTAATATTTTGCTCCTTACTATTTTTCTATTTTCTTTATTATTTTATTTTATTTTAATATATTTTCTCCTACTGTGCATGCTGCTGAGTGACTGCTGCTCGTCAAACACATTTAATTGCAATGTTGACCCTGTGCTAACTTGCATATGACAAATAAATCTGAAAACTGAAACTAAACTAAGGAAAGAAGGATGGAAGGAAAGATCACAAGCTTTGTCACAAAGGAAAGAACGATGGAAGGCAGGATGACATGCAATGTCACAAAGGAAAGAAGGATGGAAGGAAGAATCACATGCATTGTCACAAAGGAAAGAAGGATGGAAGGAAGGATCACATGCATTGTCACAAAGGAAAGAACGATGGAAGGCAGGATGACATGCAATGTCACAAAGGAAAGAAGGATGGAAGGAAGAATCACATGCATTGTCACAAAGGAAAGAAGGATGGAAGGAAGGATCACATGCTTTGTTACAAAGGAAAGAACGATGGAAGGCAGGATGACATGCAATGTCACAAAGGAAAGAAGGATGGAAGGAAGAATCACATGCATTGTCACAAAGGAAAGAAGGATGGAAGGAAGGATCACAAGCATTGTCACAAAGGAAAGAAGGATGGAAGGAAGGATCACATGCATTGTCACAAAGGAAAGAAGGATGGAAGGAAGGATCACTTGCATTGTCACAAAGGAAAGAAGGATGGAAGGAAGGATGACATGCAATGTCACAAAGGAAAGAAGGATGGAAGGAAGGAAAGATCACAAGCTTTGTCACAAGTGCAATACTTTAATTTTCTGCTGCTCATTCCTGTGCAATATCCCATCTGCCCTCCCGTCATATTTCTTTTCAAGATTTTCTTATTTAATCACTAATGTACATATATTTATATTTATAGATACATATATATTCAGTCATCTTTTCTCTTTTACCATGTCTCTCTAATATTTTGCTCCTTACTATTTTTCTATTTTCTTTATTATTTTATTTTATTTTAATATATTTTCTCCTACTGTGCATGCTGCTGAGTGACTGCTGCTCGTCAAACACATTTAATTGCAATGTTGACCCTGTGCTAACTTGCATATGACAAATAAATCTGAAAACTGAAACTAAACTAAGGAAAGAAGGATGGAAGGAAAGATCACAAGCTTTGTCACAAAGGAAAGAACGATGGAAGGCAGGATGACATGCAATGTCACAAAGGAAAGAAGGATGGAAGGATGGATCACAAGCTTTGTCACAAAGGAAAGAAGGATGGAAGGAAGGATCACAAGCTTTTTTCACAAAGGAAAGAAGGATGGAAGGAAGGATCACATGCATTGTCACAAAGGAAAGAAGGATGGAAGGAAGGATCACATGCATTGTCACAAAGGAAAGAAGGAAGGATCACATGCATTGTCACAAAGGAAAGAAGGATGGAAGGAAGAATCACATGCATTGTCACAAAGGAAAGAAGGATGGAAGGAAGGATCACAAGCATTGTCACAAAGGAAAGAAGGATGGAAGGAAGGATCACAAGCTTTGTCACAAAGGAAAGAAGGATGGAAGGAAGGATCACAAGCTTTTTTCACAAAGGAAAGAAGGATGGAAGGAAGGATCACATGCATTGTCACAAAGGAAAGAAGGATGGAAGGAAGGATCACATGCATTGTCACAAAGGAAAGAAGGAAGGATCACATGCATTGTCACAAAGGAAAGAAGGATGGAAGGAAGGATGACATGCAATGTCACAAAGGAAAGAAGGATGGAAGGAAGGTGTGGAGCAGGGAAATTATTTTACTGCTATTGTTAAATAATTGTCATCATTACCATTGCATTAATAATATAATCTGGAGTTTATATTGCATTCAGGGGTTAAACAGTGTCTCTTTCAGAAAGACTGAGTTGCAGGCTGACAGGAAGTTGTATGCAGAAGTGAAAGCAGATAGTTATTTTGAGCCGCAGGCTAAGACGAGGCTTTAACAATGTAACAGATAGCTTTAAGAAGGCCTTAAGCAGTTATGACTATTTTATACATAATGCATATCTGTGCTTATTAAAGAGTTGGAGCTCGGTCAATTAATTGGGGGTCGGAAGCTTTGTTCGGCGCGATGTTCGGACAATCTATTGTGCAAGTGACTTGGAGCCATAGAAGGAATTGCAATACATGCTTACAAAACACTTATATATCAGATCATTTTATATTAAGGTTTTAGTAGAGGTTCTTGGTTAAAACATTTATTTAGTAGAAGACATACACATAGTCTCAGTGAGCTTCTGGTCTGGTAAAAGGTCAGAAGTGCAACAGGTGAATTGAGAAAGAGCATTTGAGGACGAGACACAGACAGTAGGTGAAGAGGTGACACAAAGAGCATGTGAGGTCAACACATACACACACACTAGTTAAATTTATTTAGAGGAACCGTCCTTGTTGTCTAGACAAGAAAGAGGAACAATTCACTTTAAGATAAGAACGGAAAGTACCACGCCATGAAAATAGAAGATGATTTTCTGGGTGAAAAGTCATGATGATGTTGATCTGATCTATGTATAAAATGTACCGGTGACGCATGAAGGGGCGTCAGTAAATCAAACCCTGATGCTATAAAATATCTGTTCATGCTTTGATTAAGTCGAGGACTACTGGCTGTCTGCGTACAGAGTGTCTTCCCACACGTGTGTTCATTAAAATCATCGTTTGACTTCACCCGGCCGGATCGGTGTGGTTATTCTTCGATCACCTCTTGTACCCTTCCTCAATATTGAATCTTAACATTTGGGGGCTTCGTCCGGTTATTGAGGAGGGAGAGTTGGAGGTTTAGACGGAGAAATCCGGGGTCTTAGGTGGTCTGACGGGCAGACATGAATTCCAGTGGTCTAAGTGAGTGGGCATAAGCCGGCTTATCCAAAAGGTAAGGCACTACCTGTTGAATTATTTCCAAAGTGTGCCAAATTGGACATGATAAAATTTAAGTCTACTCACTGAAGTTACTGGTGGATGTCTGTTTTGATTTTGATGAAAATTTCATGAGTTGATGCAGTTAGAGTTCTGCTAAGAAGAAATGAAAGTAGTTAAGAGTCTGATAAGAAAAGTTTAAATAATGGGTTGAAGTCCCAAAGAAATTGAGTTAGAGTCTCAAGTAGTTTGGTAGGGTATTTGGTCATTTTGTGGGTTAAAGTCCCGGTTGGTCATTAGGTCAGACCTCTGTGGGTCAATTTGTGGGTTAGAGTCCCCATTGTCCATCAGGGTCGATCTGCCTCAGTTATACACTTTGTTGGGTGTTTTACTGTTGTTTCAAAGTATTATAAATTATTCTAGAACGGCAGTTCGAGTCTGCTAGGAAGCGCAGTGCTCAGAGGTAACGCTTGCCAATGTCAAGGACGCTTAGACATTGTCCTCGAAGAGGGATAGTCAGTTGGTCACTGTGGAGTTTGGGGCACTCCAGAATAACTAGGAGTTAGAGTCTCCTTACCGTTTGGAACGGTATCTGCGCTTTTTTGGGCAGCAAAGGTTGGACCTTGGGTGTTGGACACTTTTAAATTGAGTTAGGGATTTTAGAAATGAGGCCAGAAACAGTTAAAGTCTTGATACTGGTTAATTGGTCGCAAAAAACTCAGGGAGTTTATCCGCTGGGCGGTTAGTTTAAATTTGTCTAAATTGTGTAGGCGCTAAAGCTGACAGATCTGACAGTAGTTGTAAATATAAGACGTCTTTGTAAAATAAGAGATCTCTGTGTGAAAGGAGTCTGAGGCAATGCTGGAGCTATTTTTAGACGGTGTGTGTGTGAGTGAAAATGCAAATGAGTAAGCAGTGAACTGTTTAAGCCACCGTTGGTTTTACAAATACTGCTGCAAACATTGTTGAGTGTGTGTTTCAAATGCCATTTATGTTTATTAGAGGACTATAAATAAAATTTTGAGTTGCCGTAGGGGATGCATAGTAACTGACTGAGTTTGGATGTAGATATATAAATATATTGAGTGCACTGTATATACTTAAGACTAACACATGACTTTCAGTAGTAACTTTTCTCCAGCATTAGTTGCTGGTGTGTTTTATTTTTTCAATTTCTTGTGTGTGCGGTGAGAATTAATAGAGGTTTCAATTTTTGTTTGTTTGTTTTTTACTTGCTCTTTTTGATTATGACAAGCATGTCTAAAATACTCTTAGGAAAGTGTGTTGAGTTATATTCCTGAACTCTGGTCACACTTTAAGTGTGTGAATGCGGTGACTAGAAGGTTTGGAATGATGAATAAAGGTGTGAGAGGTATTTCTTTGGTGATGTAAAGTAGGAGGTTTTAAAGTTTGAAAGTGTTTTAATTTAAGAGATGCATGAGTGATGTTATAAGAGTTTGAGTTTCTTTTTCTTTCAGTTTAAAACACATAAGTACATACACTTGGTACACCTGTTTACTCTTTGACTTTATTAAAACAAACGGTGTATTTGAGTTTGAATTTCAGTAATTGTATGTTGATATGGTAATTTAGTTTTATGTTAGGTGAAGGAGATGTCCATCTCTGCGTCTTGCAGGATCGAAAGTGAAAGTTGAAGGTTGTGATGTGAATGCTGTGAGTACTCGATTTGAATGATTCTGTGTGAGGTGTACAAAATACTAAATAATAATAACACTATGAAAGTTGATAATAGAGTGAGTGCAAGGTGATGTGTGAACAGAGGAAGTCTGAGAGAGAAGTGTGTGCGTAGGCAAAATGCAGAGTGTGTGCGTGAAATAAGGGAGTATTGTTTTTACATCAAGGTTTAGCAGAACTAAAGTAGAACGTCACAAACAAACAAAAGAAGGTAAAATGAAGAGAGAAAATAACTGACAATTACATTAATGAATAGAAAACACACATACACAAAGTGCCATAGGTGAAATTATTCTAGGAAGGAGTCAGAAGTGAGATAGTTTAATATAAGATGCAATGAAGGAAGCAGCTTACACTCCTTTAATCTCCAGAGCCAGTGTGTTCCCTCCCCTGCCCACTTGGGCCCCGTATCAGGCGAGTATGGAAGGCTGGATAGCCCATGACGGGTAAGATCCCACCTCGAAACCCTGGGACAACCTAAGGCAGGCACAGTCACGATTATTCGCCTCACTCAGTCCCGGTGAGCTCCGACTCACTGGTGAGATGAAGTGAAGAGGATGGGACCTCAAGGGGTAAAGCCGCTGGGCTAAGGTGGAGGTGGAAAGTGGCAAGTGGAGCCCTACCTTCTGGCTGAGGACAAGGAATGCTGCTATTTAAGGTAGGAAATCAGAATTTGGGTTAGTAAATTTGGGGAGGAGAAAATTGACTGTTTAAAGGCAAAATTATGAAGGAGTCTGACACACTGCAAAAGCACCATATGCAAATTCACACACACAAACAGAAAATGCATTAAACTTATAAAGACAAGACAAGCTCATGGAGTTTAATGCAGAGATAGAGATTAAACCTGGCTAAGAACACAAACATAGGCAATGAAGAACAGCTTGCTATTTTGTATGAATGATACAATGGTGTGAATGTTTAATAAAATATATTTGAGTTTGTAATTGAGGAATAGAAGAAGCCATATGACAAAGGGGGTTATGTTTTATGCTGAATTGAAGTATGTTACAGAGCATAAGGGGGTGATTTTTGTGTGCAAATTGTGTGGTTTTAATGAGACTTTTGGTGTATTGAGGAGGTGAAATTATGTGGTGGCAAGACTTGTGTGTTTAAGGTTGTTGTGGTGATGGGTTGATTTTGTCAGTTAGGTTTGGGTTGGTGTTTTTGTTTTTAATAGAGGGAGTTTTAGGAAACATGGACATGTCTAAAAAATGGGCCCATTATTTTGTAACAGTGCACTTAAAGAAAACCTGTCAGGTGATTTTGTTTTGTTTTTATGAGCTAACAATCAGCTCTATTTTTTCATTTCTGTTTTAAGCAGGCCTGCAACAGTGAATAACGGCGCTGAAAATTATCGGGAAGAGCAAATACAAGGGGGGCTTTCCAGATTACAATTGGCTGAGGAGAAAGCTACCTGTGGGGACGGATCAAGGTCGTAAGTCCCTGTAAAAAGGATTTTATGCGAGTCAATCCAGTCCAAAAGCATAAAGAAATATTTTCCTATGGAAAATAAAAAATGACTGAGCTCATTTTGCTGAGGGTGGAGTCCCTGATCGTGCGGGAAGCTCCACTATCAGCAAATACATGGTGTGACTGCATGTGAGTGAATGTGTGACTGCATGGGAGTGAATGTGTGAGTGAATGTGAGGGTGAATAAATGTGGACAAACAATTTGTTTTTACCAGAAGAAAATTTCTGTTTTGTTTTATTAGGTGGGGTTAGGTTATGGGATTATAGTATATTGTTGGGAGAATGCCAAATGCTAAAGGGGAAATATTTTTTGATGTAACTCAGTTATCATTAATTGAAGAAACACATGACTGATAACTGTTCTGTTTTAAGTTTATTTTTATGACATAGATTGGATCATGAGTGGGGAAACTGAGCATTTTTAAGTTTTGTATAGTATCTTGACACATGAAATGTATCAAGATAAAGGGGGGTTTAGGGTTTAATAATTTAATTGTTTAATAATTTAGGATCATTTTAGGAACTTTGGGTTTTTGATCATTTGGATATGGTAAAACTGAAACAGTGTAATTTTTAAGTTAAGGTTAAAGGATTAAAAGTGAACTTGTCACGGTTTGCGAGGCAAGCCGTGTGGAGTTGTAGAAAAGGACCCAAAAGGCGGCAGCTCTGGTGCAGGTGAATATTTATTTACAACGGTGGGCACAAAACAGCACTGGTGGAAAAACAAGAAACCGGAAACCTAAACTGGGTAAGCTAATAACACAAACCAGAAACGAGGATGCAGGGAGGTCCGGGGAAATACACAAGAGACGCAGGGAGACCGAGGGGAAACAACACAGACAAACCAGCAACTACCATAACAGAAGACACAACTTAAATACACCCAGAGAACACAGGGAGATTACACACAGGTGGGGAACACAGGTGACACTGATAAACATAACGAGACAGGGCAGGAGTGAACACAATATTACGCATACTGACGAGAGACTGTCAAAGTAAAACAGGAAGTACACAGAGGTTCAGACAGGAGGAGAGAGAGCACGGGGAGAACACAGACATAACAGGCTGGGGAAAACATGGAATAAACACAAAGAGAGACGAGAGCTCATAAATACACAGAGGGGCACAAGGGGGTAAGAGTCACAAAGGGAAAAAACATTTAGGGAACACCACAACAGGACACCTCAGAAAACCTGGCCTAAATAAGGAGCGAAAATACAAGGAACCAAGAATACTGGGCCAACATGGCCCAGGACCATGACAGAACTGAATCCTGTTTAGAAGATACAATGCCGGTTTTTCAAAGCTGTGAATAATTCTTAGAGGGAAAATTAGTGAGGGTTGAAGGAGTAGAACAGGTTTGATTTCTTTTTGATTTCTAGAAGTAGTGGTTATAATGTAGGCTTATACATACAGATATTACATAGGAGGTATTTTTAGGATAAAGGGGGAGCTTATAAATAGAAATGATTTTTATACATATTGCATTTTTTGATATGAGTTATTGAAGTTATTGAAGGATTGCACGCTTACAGACACAGAGTTAAGAAACACACATGACAGTATTGATTCCAGGCAAAAGGCCCTAAATTCATTTAGCTTTTTGACTGAACTTAAAGAAGGACTAAAGAGTAAGGAAAGCATATATTTTGGTTAAGTCTGATAAATTAGAATTAGGAGGTATTGTTACATTAAAGGGAGCAAATGAAATAAAAAAGGCTATACCAAAAACAGGTGATAACATAGGAAATGTGAGGTTTTAAAATGAAGTTAGTGTTAACACATAGGAGTTGTTTCAAGGCAGCATTTAGCTATGATGAAATGTATACAGGAGTAATTGCTTATATGCTTAAACTTAATTGATTAAAGTGGTTGTTTTCTTTTGGAGTAGAGGAACTTGCAGCAGCGACAATTTGTGCACAGGATGTTGATGATCAGATAAGGGAAAGTAGAGCGAGCAACTGGACGTGAAAGCAGGGCTTAAAGAGTTTAAAGTGATGAGGAACGTTGAAGAATATACATAAATACAAGTCAATAAGTTAAGAGCATAATTAGGATCATGCTTTTGATTAAAGAGTCCCAAAAAGGATAAGTTAGGGAGATGCAAGAAAAGGTGTTTTGTTTCCTTTGCAGAAGATCTCGGCGACCACAGGAGGGGCGAGGATCCTGGAGATCTCGAGGCCTGCTGAACCACAATGTATTGCGACCTCTGGTGTTCCAGAGGTCGTGAGAGGGAGTGTGGAGCAGGGAAATTATTTTACTGCTATTGTTAAATAATTGTCATCATTACCATTGCATTAATAATATAATCTGGAGTTTATATTGCATTCAGGGGTTAAACAGTGTCTCTTTCAGAAAGACTGAGTTGCAGGCTGACAGGAAGTTGTATGCAGAAGTGAAAGCAGATAGTTATTTTGAGCCGCAGGCTAAGACGAGGCTTTAACAATGTAACAGATAGCTTTAAGAAGGCCTTAAGCAGTTATGACTATTTTATACATAATGCATATCTGTGCTTATTAAAGAGTTGGAGCTCGGTCAATTAATTGGGGGTCGGAAGCTTTGTTCGGCGCGATGTTCGGACAATCTATTGTGCAAGTGACTTGGAGCCATAGAAGGAATTGCAATACATGCTTACAAAACACTTATATATCAGATCATTTTATATTAAGGTTTTAGTAGAGGTTCTTGGTTAAAACATTTATTTAGTAGAAGACATACACATAGTCTCAGTGAGCTTCTGGTCTGGTAAAAGGTCAGAAGTGCAACAGGTGAATTGAGAAAGAGCATTTGAGGACGAGACACAGACAGTAGGTGAAGAGGTGACACAAAGAGCATGTGAGGTCAACACATACACACACACTAGTTAAATTTATTTAGAGGAACCGTCCTTGTTGTCTAGACAAGAAAGAGGAACAATTCACTTTAAGATAAGAACGGAAAGTACCACGCCATGAAAATAGAAGATGATTTTCTGGGTGAAAAGTCATGATGATGTTGATCTGATCTATGTATAAAATGTACCGGTGACGCATGAAGGGGCGTCAGTAAATCAAACCCTGATGCTATAAAATATCTGTTCATGCTTTGATTAAGTCGAGGACTACTGGCTGTCTGCGTACAGAGTGTCTTCCCACACGTGTGTTCATTAAAATCATCGTTTGACTTCACCCGGCCGGATCGGTGTGGTTATTCTTCGATCACCTCTTGTACCCTTCCTCAATATTGAATCTTAACAAAGGAAAGATCACAAGCTTTGTCACAAGTGCAATACTTTAATTTTCTGCTGCTCATTCCTGTGCAATATCCCATCTGCCCTCCCGTCATATTTCTTTTCAAGATTTTCTTATTTAATCACTAATGTACATATATTTATATTTATAGATACATATATATTCAGTCATCTTTTCTCTTTTACCATGTCTCTCTAATATTTTGCTCCTTACTATTTTTCTATTTTCTTTATTATTTTATTTTATTTTAATATATTTTCTCCTACTGTGCATGCTGCTGAGTGACTGCTGCTCGTCAAACACATTTAATTGCAATGTTGACCCTGTGCTAACTTGCATATGACAAATAAATCTGAAAACTGAAACTAAACTAAGGAAAGAAGGATGGAAGGAAAGATCACAAGCTTTGTCACAAAGGAAAGAACGATGGAAGGCAGGATGACATGCAATGTCACAAAGGAAAGAAGGATGGAAGGAAGGATCACATGCATTGTCACAAAGGAAAGAAGGATGGAAGGAAGGATCACATGCATTGTCACAAAGGAAAGAAGGAAGGATCACATGCATTGTCACAAAGGAAAGAAGGATGGAAGGAAGAATCACATGCATTGTCACAAAGGAAAGAAGGATGGAAGGAAGGATCACAAGCATTGTCACAAAGGAAAGAAGGATGGAAGGAAGGATCACATGCATTGTCACAAAGGAAAGAAGGATGGAAGGAAGGATCACAAGCATTGTCACAAAGGAAAGAAGGATGGAAGGAAGGATCACATGCATTGTCACAAAGGAAAGAAGGATGGAAGGAAGGATCACATGCTTTGTCACAAAGGAAAGAACGATGGAAGGCAGGATGACATGCAATGTCACAAAGGAAAGAAGGATGGAAGGAAGAATCACATGCATTGTCACAAAGGAAAGAAGGATGGAAGGAAGGATCACATGCTTTGTCACAAAGGAAAGAACGATGGAAGGCAGGATGACATGCAATGTCACAAAGGAAAGAAGGATGGAAGGAAGAATCACATGCATTGTCACAAAGGAAAGAAGGATGGAAGGAAGGATCACATGCTTTGTCACAAAGGAAAGAACGATGGAAGGCAGGATGACATGCAATGTCACAAAGGAAAGAAGGATGGAAGGAAGAATCACATGCATTGTCACAAAGGAAAGAAGGATGGAAGGAAGGATCACAAGCATTGTCACAAAGGAAAGAAGGATGGAAGGAAGGATCACAAGCATTGTCACAAAGGAAAGAAGGATGGAAGGAAGGATCACATGCATTGTCACAAAGGAAAGAAGGATGGAAGGAAGGATGACATGCAATGTCACAAAGGAAAGAAGGATGGAAGGAAGGAAAGATCACAAGCTTTGTCACAAGTGCAATACTTTAATTTTCTGCTGCTCATTCCTGTGCAATATCCCATCTGCCCTCCCGTCATATTTCTTTTCAAGATTTTCTTATTTAATCACTAATGTACATATATTTATATTTATAGATACATATATATTCAGTCATCTTTTCTCTTTTACCATGTCTCTCTAATATTTTGCTCCTTACTATTTTTCTATTTTCTTTATTATTTTATTTTATTTTAATATATTTTCTCCTACTGTGCATGCTGCTGAGTGACTGCTGCTCGTCAAACACATTTAATTGCAATGTTGACCCTGTGCTAACTTGCATATGACAAATAAATCTGAAAACTGAAACTAAACTAAGGAAAGAAGGATGGAAGGAAAGATCACAAGCTTTGTCACAAAGGAAAGAACGATGGAAGGCAGGATGACATGCAATGTCACAAAGGAAAGAAGGATGGAAGGAAGAATCACATGCATTGTCACAAAGGAAAGAAGGATGGAAGGAAGGATCACATGCATTGTCACAAAGGAAAGAAGGAAGGATCACATGCATTGTCACAAAGGAAAGAAGGATGGAAGGAAGAATCACATGCATTGTCACAAAGGAAAGAAGGATGGAAGGAAGGATCACAAGCATTGTCACAAAGGAAAGAAGGATGGAAGGAAGGATCACATGCATTGTCACAAAGGAAAGAAGGATGGAAGGAAGGATCACATGCATTGTCACAAAGGAAAGAACGATGGAAGGCAGGTTGACATGCAATGTCACAAAGGAAAGAAGGATGGAAGGAAGAATCACATGCATTGTCACAAAGGAAAGAAGGATGGAAGGAAGGATCACATGCATTGTCACAAAGGAAAGAACGATGGAAGGCAGGATGACATGCAATGTCACAAAGGAAAGAAGGATGGAAGGAAGAATCACATGCATTGTCACAAAGGAAAGAAGGATGGAAGGAAGGATCACATGCATTGTCACAAAGGAAAGAAGGAAGGATCACATGCATTGTCACAAAGGAAAGAAGGATGGAAGGAAGAATCACATGCATTGTCACAAAGGAAAGAAGGATGGAAGGAAGGATCACAAGCATTGTCACAAAGGAAAGAAGGATGGAAGGAAGGATCACAAGCTTTGTCACAAAGGAAAGAAGGATGGAAGGAAGGATCACAAGCTTTTTTCACAAAGGAAAGAAGGATGGAAGGAAGGATCACATGCATTGTCACAAAGGAAAGAAGGATGGAAGGAAGGATCACATGCATTGTCACAAAGGAAAGAAGGAAGGATCACATGCATTGTCACAAAGGAAAGAAGGATGGAAGGAAGGATGACATGCAATGTCACAAAGGAAAGAAGGATGGAAGGAAGGAAAGATCACAAGCTTTGTCACAAGTGCAATACTTTAATTTTCTGCTGCTCATTCCTGTGCAATATCCCATCTGCCCTCCCGTCATATTTCTTTTCAAGATTTTCTTATTTAATCACTAATGTACATATATTTATATTTATAGATACATATATATTCAGTCATCTTTTCTCTTTTACCATGTCTCTCTAATATTTTGCTCCTTACTATTTTTCTATTTTCTTTATTATTTTATTTTATTTTAATATATTTTCTCCTACTGTGCATGCTGCTGAGTGACTGCTGCTCGTCAAACACATTTAATTGCAATGTTGACCCTGTGCTAACTTGCATATGACAAATAAATCTGAAAACTGAAACTAAACTAAGGAAAGAAGGATGGAAGGAAAGATCACAAGCTTTGTCACAAAGGAAAGAAGGATGGAAGGAAGGATCACAAGCATTGTCACAAAGGAAAGAAGGATGGAAGGAAGGATCACATGCATTGTCACAAAGGAAAGAACGATGGAAGGAAGAATCACATGCATTGTCACAAAGGAAAGAAGGATGGAAGGATGGATCACAAGCTTTGTCACAAAGGAAAGAAGGATGGAAGGAAGGATCACAAGCTTTTTTCACAAAGGAAAGAAGGATGGAAGGAAGGATCACATGCATTGTCACAAAGGAAAGAAGGATGGAAGGAAGGATCACATGCTTTGTCACAAAGGAAAGAACGATGGAAGGCAGGATGACATGCAATGTCACAAAGGAAAGAAGGAAGGATCACATGCATTGTCACAAAGGAAAGAAGGATGGAAGGAAGGATCACAAGCATTGTCACAAAGGAAAGAAGGATGGAAGGAAGGATCACATGCATTGTCACAAAGGAAAGAAGGATGGAAGGAAGGATCACAAGCATTGTCACAAAGGAAAGAAGGATGGAAGGAAGAATCACATGCATTGTCACAAAGGAAAGAAGGATGGAAGGAAGGATCACAAGCATTGTCACAAAGGAAAGAAGGATGGAAGGAAGGATCACATGCATTGTCACAAAGGAAAGAAGGATGGAAGGAAGGATCACAAGCATTGTCACAAAGGAAAGAAGGATGGAAGGAAGGATCACATGCATTGTCACAAAGGAAAGAAGGATGGAAGGAAGGATCACATGCTTTGTCACAAAGGAAAGAACGATGGAAGGCAGGATGACATGCAATGTCACAAAGGAAAGAAGGATGGAAGGAAGAATCACAAGCTTTGTCACAAAGGAAAGAAGGATGGAAGGAAGGATCACAAGCTTTTTTCACAAAGGAAAGAAGGATGGAAGGAAGGATCACATGCATTGTCACAAAGGAAAGAAGGATGGAAGGAAGGATCACATGCTTTGTCACAAAGGAAAGAACGATGGAAGGCAGGATGACATGCAATGTCACAAAGGAAAGAAGGAAGGATCACATGCATTGTCACAAAGGAAAGAAGGATGGAAGGAAGAATCACATGCATTGTCACAAAGGAAAGAAGGATGGAAGGAAGGATCACAAGCATTGTCACAAAGGAAAGAAGGATGGAAGGAAGGATCACATGCATTGTCACAAAGGAAAGAAGGATGGAAGGAAGGATCACATGCATTGTCACAAAGGAAAGAAGGATGGAAGGAAGGATCACATGCATTGTCACAAAGGAAAGAAGGATGGAAGGAAGGATCACATGCTTTGTCACAAAGGAAAGAACGATGGAAGGCAGGATGACATGCAATGTCACAAAGGAAAGAAGGATGGAAGGAAGAATCACATGCATTGTCACAAAGGAAAGAAGGATGGAAGGAAGGATCACATGCTTTGTCACAAAGGAAAGAACGATGGAAGGCAGGATGACATGCAATGTCACAAAGGAAAGAAGGATGGAAGGAAGAATCACATGCATTGTCACAAAGGAAAGAAGGATGGAAGGAAGGATCACAAGCATTGTCACAAAGGAAAGAAGGATGGAAGGAAGGATCACAAGCATTGTCACAAAGGAAAGAAGGATGGAAGGAAGGATCACATGCATTGTCACAAAGGAAAGAAGGATGGAAGGAAGGATGACATGCAATGTCACAAAGGAAAGAAGGATGGAAGGAAGGAAAGATCACAAGCTTTGTCACAAGTGCAATACTTTAATTTTCTGCTGCTCATTCCTGTGCAATATCCCATCTGCCCTCCCGTCATATTTCTTTTCAAGATTTTCTTATTTAATCACTAATGTACATATATTTATATTTATAGATACATATATATTCAGTCATCTTTTCTCTTTTACCATGTCTCTCTAATATTTTGCTCCTTACTATTTTTCTATTTTCTTTATTATTTTATTTTATTTTAATATATTTTCTCCTACTGTGCATGCTGCTGAGTGACTGCTGCTCGTCAAACACATTTAATTGCAATGTTGACCCTGTGCTAACTTGCATATGACAAATAAATCTGAAAACTGAAACTAAACTAAGGAAAGAAGGATGGAAGGAAAGATCACAAGCTTTGTCACAAAGGAAAGAACGATGGAAGGCAGGATGACATGCAATGTCACAAAGGAAAGAAGGATGGAAGGAAGAATCACATGCATTGTCACAAAGGAAAGAAGGATGGAAGGAAGGATCACATGCATTGTCACAAAGGAAAGAAGGATGGAAGGCAGGATGACATGCAATGTCACAAAGGAAAGAAGGATGGAAGGAAGAATCACATGCATTGTCACAAAGGAAAGAAGGATGGAAGGAAGGATCACATGCTTTGTCACAAAGGAAAGAACGATGGAAGGCAGGATGACAT
Source organism: Aulonocara sp. 'chitande type north' Nkhata Bay (assembly GCF_057382095.1). Taxonomy (NCBI): domain Eukaryota; kingdom Metazoa; phylum Chordata; class Actinopteri; order Cichliformes; family Cichlidae; genus Aulonocara; species Aulonocara sp. 'chitande type north' Nkhata Bay. Next base: position 14,243,621 of record NC_141347.1, read on the forward strand.
GCAATGTCACAAAGGAAAGAAGGATGGAAGGAAGAATCACATGCATTGTCACAAAGGAAAGAAGGATGGAAGGAAGGATCACAAGCATTGTCACAAAGGAAAGAAGGATGGAAGGAAGGATCACATGCATTGTCACAAAGGAAAGAAGGATGGAAGGAAGGATCACTTGCATTGTCACAAAGGAAAGAAGGATGGAAGGAAGGATGACATGCAATGTCACAAAGGAAAGAAGGATGGAAGGAAGGAAAGATCACAAGCTTTGTCACAAGTGCAATACTTTAATTTTCTGCTGCTCATTCCTGTGCAATATCCCATCTGCCCTCCCGTCATATTTCTTTTCAAGATTTTCTTATTTAATCACTAATGTACATATATTTATATTTATAGATACATATATATTCAGTCATCTTTTCTCTTTTACCATGTCTCTCTAATATTTTGCTCCTTACTATTTTTCTATTTTCTTTATTATTTTATTTTATTTTAATATATTTTCTCCTACTGTGCATGCTGCTGAGTGACTGCTGCTCGTCAAACACATTTAATTGCAATGTTGACCCTGTGCTAACTTGCATATGACAAATAAATCTGAAAACTGAAACTAAACTAAGGAAAGAAGGATGGAAGGAAAGATCACAAGCTTTGTCACAAAGGAAAGAACGATGGAAGGCAGGATGACATGCAATGTCACAAAGGAAAGAAGGATGGAAGGATGGATCACAAGCTTTGTCACAAAGGAAAGAAGGATGGAAGGAAGGATCACAAGCTTTTTTCACAAAGGAAAGAAGGATGGAAGGAAGGATCACATGCATTGTCACAAAGGAAAGAAGGATGGAAGGAAGGATCACATGCATTGTCACAAAGGAAAGAAGGAAGGATCACATGCATTGTCACAAAGGAAAGAAGGATGGAAGGAAGAATCACATGCATTGTCACAAAGGAAAGAAGGATGGAAGGAAGGATCACAAGCATTGTCACAAAGGAAAGAAGGAAGGATCACATGCATTGTCACAAAGGAAAGAAGGATGGAAGGAAGAATCACATGCATTGTCACAAAGGAAAGAAGGATGGAAGGAAGGATCACAAGCATTGTCACAAAGGAAAGAAGGATGGAAGGAAGGATCACATGCATTGTCACAAAGGAAAGAAGGATGGAAGGAAGGATGACATGCAATGTCACAAAGGAAAGAAGGATGGAAGGAAGGAAAGATCACAAGCTTTGTCACAAGTGCAATACTTTAATTTTCTGCTGCTCATTCCTGTGCAATATCCCATCTGCCCTCCCGTCATATTTCTTTTCAAGATTTTCTTATTTAATCACTAATGTACATATATTTATATTTATAGATACATATATATTCAGTCATCTTTTCTCTTTTACCATGTCTCTCTAATATTTTGCTCCTTACTATTTTTCTATTTTCTTTATTATTTTATTTTATTTTAATATATTTTCTCCTACTGTGCATGCTGCTGAGTGACTGCTGCTCGTCAAACACATTTAATTGCAATGTTGACCCTGTGCTAACTTGCATATGACAAATAAATCTGAAAACTGAAACTAAACTAAGGAAAGAAGGATGGAAGGAAAGATCACAAGCTTTGTCACAAAGGAAAGAAGGATGGAAGGAAGGATCACAAGCATTGTCACAAAGGAAAGAAGGATGGAAGGAAGGATCACATGCATTGTCACAAAGGAAAGAAGGATGGAAGGAAGGATCACAAGCATTGTCACAAAGGAAAGAACGATGGAAGGCAGGATGACATGCAATGTCACAAAGGAAAGAAGGATGGAAGGAAGAATCACATGCATTGTCACAAAGGAAAGAAGGATGGAAGGAAGGATCACATGCATTGTCACAAAGGAAAGAAGGATGGAAGGAAGGATCACAAGCATTGTCACAAAGGAAAGAAGGATGGAAGGAAGGATCACATGCATTGTCACAAAGGAAAGAACGATGGAAGGAAGAATCACATGCATTGTCACAAAGGAAAGAAGGATGGAAGGATGGATCACAAGCTTTGTCACAAAGGAAAGAAGGATGGAAGGAAGGATCACAAGCTTTTTTCACAAAGGAAAGAAGGATGGAAGGAAGGATCACATGCATTGTCACAAAGGAAAGAAGGATGGAAGGAAGGATCACATGCATTGTCACAAAGGAAAGAAGGAAGGATCACATGCATTGTCACAAAGGAAAGAAGGATGGAAGGAAGGATCACATGCTTTGTTACAAAGGAAAGAACGATGGAAGGCAGGATGACATGCTTTGTCACAAAGGAAAGAAGGATGGAAGGAAGAATCACATGCATTGTCACAAAGGAAAGAAGGATGGAAGGAAGGATCACAAGCATTGTCACAAAGGAAAGAAGGATGGAAGGAAGGATCACATGCATTGTCACAAAGGAAAGAAGGATGGAAGGAAGGATCACTTGCATTGTCACAAAGGAAAGAAGGATGGAAGGAAGGATGACATGCAATGTCACAAAGGAAAGAAGGATGGAAGGAAGGAAAGATCACAAGCTTTGTCACAAGTGCAATACTTTAATTTTCTGCTGCTCATTCCTGTGCAATATCCCATCTGCCCTCCCGTCATATTTCTTTTCAAGATTTTCTTATTTAATCACTAATGTACATATATTTATATTTATAGATACATATATATTCAGTCATCTTTTCTCTTTTACCATGTCTCTCTAATATTTTGCTCCTTACTATTTTTCTATTTTCTTTATTATTTTATTTTATTTTAATATATTTTCTCCTACTGTGCATGCTGCTGAGTGACTGCTGCTCGTCAAACACATTTAATTGCAATGTTGACCCTGTGCTAACTTGCATATGACAAATAAATCTGAAAACTGAAACTAAACTAAGGAAAGAAGGATGGAAGGAAAGATCACAAGCTTTGTCACAAAGGAAAGAACGATGGAAGGCAGGATGACATGCAATGTCACAAAGGAAAGAAGGATGGAAGGATGGATCACAAGCTTTGTCACAAAGGAAAGAAGGATGGAAGGAAGGATCACAAGCTTTTTTCACAAAGGAAAGAAGGATGGAAGGAAGGATCACATGCATTGTCACAAAGGAAAGAAGGATGGAAGGAAGGATCACATGCATTGTCACAAAGGAAAGAAGGAAGGATCACATGCATTGTCACAAAGGAAAGAAGGATGGAAGGAAGAATCACATGCATTGTCACAAAGTAAAGAAGGATGGAAGGAAGGATCACAAGCATTGTCACAAAGGAAAGAAGGATGGAAGGAAGGATCACAAGCTTTGTCACAAAGGAAAGAAGGATGGAAGGAAGGATCACAAGCTTTTTTCACAAAGGAAAGAAGGATGGAAGGAAGGATCACATGCATTGTCACAAAGGAAAGAAGGATGGAAGGAAGGATCACATGCATTGTCACAAAGGAAAGAAGGAAGGATCACATGCATTGTCACAAAGGAAAGAAGGATGGAAGGAAGGATGACATGCAATGTCACAAAGGAAAGAAGGATGGAAGGAAGGTGTGGAGCAGGGAAATTATTTTACTGCTATTGTTAAATAATTGTCATCATTACCATTGCATTAATAATATAATCTGGAGTTTATATTGCATTCAGGGGTTAAACAGTGTCTCTTTCAGAAAGACTGAGTTGCAGGCTGACAGGAAGTTGTATGCAGAAGTGAAAGCAGATAGTTATTTTGAGCCGCAGGCTAAGACGAGGCTTTAACAATGTAACAGATAGCTTTAAGAAGGCCTTAAGCAGTTATGACTATTTTATACATAATGCATATCTGTGCTTATTAAAGAGTTGGAGCTCGGTCAATTAATTGGGGGTCGGAAGCTTTGTTCGGCGCGATGTTCGGACAATCTATTGTGCAAGTGACTTGGAGCCATAGAAGGAATTGCAATACATGCTTACAAAACACTTATATATCAGATCATTTTATATTAAGGTTTTAGTAGAGGTTCTTGGTTAAAACATTTATTTAGTAGAAGACATACACATAGTCTCAGTGAGCTTCTGGTCTGGTAAAAGGTCAGAAGTGCAACAGGTGAATTGAGAAAGAGCATTTGAGGACGAGACACAGACAGTAGGTGAAGAGGTGACACAAAGAGCATGTGAGGTCAACACATACACACACACTAGTTAAATTTATTTAGAGGAACCGTCCTTGTTGTCTAGACAAGAAAGAGGAACAATTCACTTTAAGATAAGAACGGAAAGTACCACGCCATGAAAATAGAAGATGATTTTCTGGGTGAAAAGTCATGATGATGTTGATCTGATCTATGTATAAAATGTACCGGTGACGCATGAAGGGGCGTCAGTAAATCAAACCCTGATGCTATAAAATATCTGTTCATGCTTTGATTAAGTCGAGGACTACTGGCTGTCTGCGTACAGAGTGTCTTCCCACACGTGTGTTCATTAAAATCATCGTTTGACTTCACCCGGCCGGATCGGTGTGGTTATTCTTCGATCACCTCTTGTACCCTTCCTCAATATTGAATCTTAACAAAGGAAAGATCACAAGCTTTGTCACAAGTGCAATACTTTAATTTTCTGCTGCTCATTCCTGTGCAATATCCCATCTGCCCTCCCGTCATATTTCTTTTCAAGATTTTCTTATTTAATCACTAATGTACATATATTTATATTTATAGATACATATATATTCAGTCATCTTTTCTCTTTTACCATGTCTCTCTAATATTTTGCTCCTTACTATTTTTCTATTTTCTTTATTATTTTATTTTATTTTAATATATTTTCTCCTACTGTGCATGCTGCTGAGTGACTGCTGCTCGTCAAACACATTTAATTGCAATGTTGACCCTGTGCTAACTTGCATATGACAAATAAATCTGAAAACTGAAACTAAACTAAGGAAAGAAGGATGGAAGGAAAGATCACAAGCTTTGTCACAAAGGAAAGAACGATGGAAGGCAGGATGACATGCAATGTCACAAAGGAAAGAAGGATGGAAGGAAGGATCACATGCATTGTCACAAAGGAAAGAAGGATGGAAGGAAGGATCACATGCATTGTCACAAAGGAAAGAAGGAAGGATCACATGCATTGTCACAAAGGAAAGAAGGATGGAAGGAAGAATCACATGCATTGTCACAAAGGAAAGAAGGATGGAAGGAAGGATCACAAGCATTGTCACAAAGGAAAGAAGGATGGAAGGAAGGATCACATGCATTGTCACAAAGGAAAGAAGGATGGAAGGAAGGATCACAAGCATTGTCACAAAGGAAAGAAGGATGGAAGGAAGGATCACATGCATTGTCACAAAGGAAAGAAGGATGGAAGGAAGGATCACATGCTTTGTCACAAAGGAAAGAACGATGGAAGGCAGGATGACATGCAATGTCACAAAGGAAAGAAGGATGGAAGGAAGAATCACATGCATTGTCACAAAGGAAAGAAGGATGGAAGGAAGGATCACATGCTTTGTCACAAAGGAAAGAACGATGGAAGGCAGGATGACATGCAATGTCACAAAGGAAAGAAGGATGGAAGGAAGAATCACATGCATTGTCACAAAGGAAAGAAGGATGGAAGGAAGGATCACATGCTTTGTCACAAAGGAAAGAACGATGGAAGGCAGGATGACATGCAATGTCACAAAGGAAAGAAGGATGGAAGGAAGAATCACATGCATTGTCACAAAGGAAAGAAGGATGGAAGGAAGGATCACAAGCATTGTCACAAAGGAAAGAAGGATGGAAGGAAGGATCACAAGCATTGTCACAAAGGAAAGAAGGATGGAAGGAAGGATCACATGCATTGTCACAAAGGAAAGAAGGATGGAAGGAAGGATGACATGCAATGTCACAAAGGAAAGAAGGATGGAAGGAAGGAAAGATCACAAGCTTTGTCACAAGTGCAATACTTTAATTTTCTGCTGCTCATTCCTGTGCAATATCCCATCTGCCCTCCCGTCATATTTCTTTTCAAGATTTTCTTATTTAATCACTAATGTACATATATTTATATTTATAGATACATATATATTCAGTCATCTTTTCTCTTTTACCATGTCTCTCTAATATTTTGCTCCTTACTATTTTTCTATTTTCTTTATTATTTTATTTTATTTTAATATATTTTCTCCTACTGTGCATGCTGCTGAGTGACTGCTGCTCGTCAAACACATTTAATTGCAATGTTGACCCTGTGCTAACTTGCATATGACAAATAAATCTGAAAACTGAAACTAAACTAAGGAAAGAAGGATGGAAGGAAAGATCACAAGCTTTGTCACAAAGGAAAGAACGATGGAAGGCAGGATGACATGCAATGTCACAAAGGAAAGAAGGATGGAAGGAAGAATCACATGCATTGTCACAAAGGAAAGAAGGATGGAAGGAAGGATCACATGCATTGTCACAAAGGAAAGAAGGAAGGATCACATGCATTGTCACAAAGGAAAGAAGGATGGAAGGAAGAATCACATGCATTGTCACAAAGGAAAGAAGGATGGAAGGAAGGATCACAAGCATTGTCACAAAGGAAAGAAGGATGGAAGGAAGGATCACATGCATTGTCACAAAGGAAAGAAGGATGGAAGGAAGGATCACATGCATTGTCACAAAGGAAAGAACGATGGAAGGCAGGTTGACATGCAATGTCACAAAGGAAAGAAGGATGGAAGGAAGAATCACATGCATTGTCACAAAGGAAAGAAGGATGGAAGGAAGGATCACATGCATTGTCACAAAGGAAAGAAGGATGGAAGGCAGGATGACATGCAATGTCACAAAGGAAAGAAGGATGGAAGGAAGAATCACATGCATTGTCACAAAGGAAAGAAGGATGGAAGGAAGGATCACATGCATTGTCACAAAGGAAAGAAGGAAGGATCACATGCATTGTCACAAAGGAAAGAAGGATGGAAGGAAGAATCACATGCATTGTCACAAAGGAAAGAAGGATGGAAGGAAGGATCACAAGCATTGTCACAAAGGAAAGAAGGATGGAAGGAAGGATCACAAGCTTTGTCACAAAGGAAAGAAGGATGGAAGGAAGGATCACAAGCTTTTTTCACAAAGGAAAGAAGGATGGAAGGAAGGATCACATGCATTGTCACAAAGGAAAGAAGGATGGAAGGAAGGATCACATGCATTGTCACAAAGGAAAGAAGGAAGGATCACATGCATTGTCACAAAGGAAAGAAGGATGGAAGGAAGGATGACATGCAATGTCACAAAGGAAAGAAGGATGGAAGGAAGGAAAGATCACAAGCTTTGTCACAAGTGCAATACTTTAATTTTCTGCTGCTCATTCCTGTGCAATATCCCATCTGCCCTCCCGTCATATTTCTTTTCAAGATTTTCTTATTTAATCACTAATGTACATATATTTATATTTATAGATACATATATATTCAGTCATCTTTTCTCTTTTACCATGTCTCTCTAATATTTTGCTCCTTACTATTTTTCTATTTTCTTTATTATTTTATTTTATTTTAATATATTTTCTCCTACTGTGCATGCTGCTGAGTGACTGCTGCTCGTCAAACACATTTAATTGCAATGTTGACCCTGTGCTAACTTGCATATGACAAATAAATCTGAAAACTGAAACTAAACTAAGGAAAGAAGGATGGAAGGAAAGATCACAAGCTTTGTCACAAAGGAAAGAAGGATGGAAGGAAGGATCACAAGCATTGTCACAAAGGAAAGAAGGATGGAAGGAAGGATCACATGCATTGTCACAAAGGAAAGAACGATGGAAGGAAGAATCACATGCATTGTCACAAAGGAAAGAAGGATGGAAGGATGGATCACAAGCTTTGTCACAAAGGAAAGAAGGATGGAAGGAAGGATCACAAGCTTTTTTCACAAAGGAAAGAAGGATGGAAGGAAGGATCACATGCATTGTCACAAAGGAAAGAAGGATGGAAGGAAGGATCACATGCATTGTCACAAAGGAAAGAAGGAAGGATCACATGCATTGTCACAAAGGAAAGAAGGATGGAAGGAAGAATCACATGCATTGTCACAAAGGAAAGAAGGATGGAAGGAAGGATCACAAGCATTGTCACAAAGGAAAGAAGGATGGAAGGAAGGATCACATGCATTGTCACAAAGGAAAGAAGGATGGAAGGAAGGATCACAAGCATTGTCACAAAGGAAAGAAGGATGGAAGGAAGGATCACATGCATTGTCACAAAGGAAAGAAGGATGGAAGGAAGGATCACATGCTTTGTCACAAAGGAAAGAACGATGGAAGGCAGGATGACATGCAATGTCACAAAGGAAAGAAGGATGGAAGGAAGAATCACATGCATTGTCACAAAGGAAAGAAGGATGGAAGGAAGGATCACATGCATTGTCACAAAGGAAAGAAGGATGGAAGGAAGGATGACATGCAATGTCACAAAGGAAAGAAGGATGGAAGGAAGGAAAGATCACAAGCTTTGTCACAAGTGCAATACTTTAATTTTCTGCTGCTCATTCCTGTGCAATATCCCATCTGCCCTCCCGTCATATTTCTTTTCAAGATTTTCTTATTTAATCACTAATGTACATATATTTATATTTATAGATACATATATATTCAGTCATCTTTTCTCTTTTACCATGTCTCTCTAATATTTTGCTCCTTACTATTTTTCTATTTTCTTTATTATTTTATTTTATTTTAATATATTTTCTCCTACTGTGCATGCTGCTGAGTGACTGCTGCTCGTCAAACACATTTAATTGCAATGTTGACCCTGTGCTAACTTGCATATGACAAATAAATCTGAAAACTGAAACTAAACTAAGGAAAGAAGGATGGAAGGAAAGATCACAAGCTTTGTCACAAAGGAAAGAAGGATGGAAGGAAGGATCACAAGCATTGTCACAAAGGAAAGAAGGATGGAAGGAAGGATCACATGCATTGTCACAAAGGAAAGAACGATGGAAGGAAGAATCACATGCATTGTCACAAAGGAAAGAACGATGGAAGGATGGATCACAAGCTTTGTCACAAAGGAAAGAAGGATGGAAGGAAGGATCACAAGCTTTTTTCACAAAGGAAAGAAGGATGGAAGGAAGGATCACATGCATTGTCACAAAGGAAAGAAGGATGGAAGGAAGGATCACATGCTTTGTCACAAAGGAAAGAACGATGGAAGGCAGGATGACATGCAATGTCACAAAGGAAAGAAGGAAGGATCACATGCATTGTCACAAAGGAAAGAAGGATGGAAGGAAGAATCACATGCATTGTCACAAAGGAAAGAAGGATGGAAGGAAGGATCACAAGCATTGTCACAAAGGAAAGAAGGATGGAAGGAAGGATCACATGCATTGTCACAAAGGAAAGAAGGATGGAAGGAAGGATCACAAGCATTGTCACAAAGGAAAGAAGGATGGAAGGAAGGATCACATGCATTGTCACAAAGGAAAGAAGGATGGAAGGAAGGATCACATGCTTTGTCACAAAGGAAAGAAGGAAGGATCACATGCATTGTCACAAAGGAAAGAAGGATGGAAGGAAGAATCACATGCATTGTCACAAAGGAAAGAAGGATGGAAGGAAGGATCACAAGCATTGTCACAAAGGAAAGAAGGATGGAAGGAAGGATCACATGCATTGTCACAAAGGAAAGAAGGATGGAAGGAAGGATCACATGCATTGTCACAAAGGAAAGAAGGATGGAAGGAAGGATGACATGCAATGTCACAAAGGAAAGAAGGATGGAAGGAAGGAAAGATCACAAGCTTTGTCACAAGTGCAATACTTTAATTTTCTGCTGCTCATTCCTGTGCAATATCCCATCTGCCCTCCCGTCATATTTCTTTTCAAGATTTTCTTATTTAATCACTAATGTACATATATTTATATTTATAGATACATATATATTCAGTCATCTTTTCTCTTTTACCATGTCTCTCTAATATTTTGCTCCTTACTATTTTTCTATTTTCTTTATTATTTTATTTTATTTTAATATATTTTCTCCTACTGTGCATGCTGCTGAGTGACTGCTGCTCGTCAAACACATTTAATTGCAATGTTGACCCTGTGCTAACTTGCATATGACAAATAAATCTGAAAACTGAAACTAAACTAAGGAAAGAAGGATGGAAGGAAAGATCACAAGCTTTGTCACAAAGGAAAGAAGGATGGAAGGAAGGATCACAAGCATTGTCACAAAGGAAAGAAGGATGGAAGGAAGGATCACATGCATTGTCACAAAGGAAAGAACGATGGAAGGAAGAATCACATGCATTGTCACAAAGGAAAGAACGATGGAACGATGGATCACAAGCTTTGTCACAAAGGAAAGAAGGATGGAAGGAAGGATCACAAGCTTTTTTCACAAAGGAAAGAAGGATGGAAGGAAGGATCACATGCATTGTCACAAAGGAAAGAAGGATGGAAGGAAGGATCACATGCTTTGTCACAAAGGAAAGAACGATGGAAGGCAGGATGACATGCAATGTCACAAAGGAAAGAAGGAAGGATCACATGCATTGTCACAAAGGAAAGAAGGATGGCAGGAAGAATCACATGCATTGTCACAAAGGAAAGAAGGATGGAAGGAAGGATCACAAGCATTGTCACAAAGGAAAGAAGGATGGAAGGAAGGATCACATGCATTGTCACAAAGGAAAGAAGGATGGAAGGAAGGATCACAAGCATTGTCACAAAGGAAAGAAGGATGGAAGGAAGGATCACATGCATTGTCACAAAGGAAAGAAGGATGGAAGGAAGGATCACATGCTTTGTCACAAAGGAAAGAACGATGGAAGGCAGGATGACATGCAATGTCACAAAGGAAAGAAGGATGGAAGGAAGAATCACAAGCTTTGTCACAAAGGAAAGAAGGATGGAAGGAAGGATCACAAGCTTTTTTCACAAAGGAAAGAAGGATGGAAGGAAGGATCACATGCATTGTCACAAAGGAAAGAAGGATGGAAGGAAGGATCACATGCTTTGTCACAAAGGAAAGAACGATGGAAGGCAGGATGACATGCAATGTCACAAAGGAAAGAAGGAAGGATCACATGCATTGTCACAAAGGAAAGAAGGATGGAAGGAAGAATCACATGCATTGTCACAAAGGAAAGAAGGATGGAAGGAAGGATCACAAGCATTGTCACAAAGGAAAGAAGGATGGAAGGAAGGATCACATGCATTGTCACAAAGGAAAGAAGGATGGAAGGAAGGATCACAAGCATTGTCACAAAGGAAAGAAGGATGGAAGGAAGGATCACATGCATTGTCACAAAGGAAAGAAGGATGGAAGGAAGGATCACATGCTTTGTCACAAAGGAAAGAACGATGGAAGGCAGGATGACATGCAATGTCACAAAGGAAAGAAGGATGGAAGGAAGAATCACATGCATTGTCACAAAGGAAAGAAGGATGGAAGGAAGGATCACATGCTTTGTCACAAAGGAAAGAACGATGGAAGGCAGGATGACATGCAATGTCACAAAGGAAAGAAGGATGGAAGGAAGAATCACATGCATTGTCACAAAGGAAAGAAGGATGGAAGGAAGGATCACAAGCATTGTCACAAAGGAAAGAAGGATGGAAGGAAGGATCACAAGCATTGTCACAAAGGAAAGAAGGATGGAAGGAAGGATCACATGCATTGTCACAAAGGAAAGAAGGATGGAAGGAAGGATGACATGCAATGTCACAAAGGAAAGAAGGATGGAAGGAAGGAAAGATCACAAGCTTTGTCACAAGTGCAATACTTTAATTTTCTGCTGCTCATTCCTGTGCAATATCCCATCTGCCCTCCCGTCATATTTCTTTTCAAGATTTTCTTATTTAATCACTAATGTACATATATTTATATTTATAGATACATATATATTCAGTCATCTTTTCTCTTTTACCATGTCTCTCTAATATTTTGCTCCTTACTATTTTTCTATTTTCTTTATTATTTTATTTTATTTTAATATATTTTCTCCTACTGTGCATGCTGCTGAGTGACTGCTGCTCGTCAAACACATTTAATTGCAATGTTGACCCTGTGCTAACTTGCATATGACAAATAAATCTGAAAACTGAAACTAAACTAAGGAAAGAAGGATGGAAGGAAAGATCACAAGCTTTGTCACAAAGGAAAGAACGATGGAAGGCAGGATGACATGCAATGTCACAAAGGAAAGAAGGATGGAAGGAAGAATCACATGCATTGTCACAAAGGAAAGAAGGATGGAAGGAAGGATCACATGCATTGTCACAAAGGAAAGAAGGATGGAAGGCAGGATGACATGCAATGTCACAAAGGAAAGAAGGATGGAAGGAAGAATCACATGCATTGTCACAAAGGAAAGAAGGATGGAAGGAAGGATCACATGCTTTGTCACAAAGGAAAGAACGATGGAAGGCAGGATGACATGCAATGTCACAAAGGAAAGAAGGATGGAAGGAAGAATCACATGCATTGTCACAAAGGAAAGAAGGATGGAAGGAAGGATCACAAGCATTGTCACAAAGGAAAGAAGGATGGAAGGAAGGATCACATGCATTGTCACAAAGGAAAGAAGGATGGAAGGAAGGATCACTTGCATTGTCACAAAGGAAAGAAGGATGGAAGGAAGGATGACATGCAATGTCACAAAGGAAAGAAGGATGGAAGGAAGGAAAGATCACAAGCTTTGTCACAAGTGCAATACTTTAATTTTCTGCTGCTCATTCCTGTGCAATATCCCATCTGCCCTCCCGTCATATTTCTTTTCAAGATTTTCTTATTTAATCACTAATGTACATATATTTATATTTATAGATACATATATATTCAGTCATCTTTTCTCTTTTACCATGTCTCTCTAATATTTTGCTCCTTACTATTTTTCTATTTTCTTTATTATTTTATTTTATTTTAATATATTTTCTCCTACTGTGCATGCTGCTGAGTGACTGCTGCTCGTCAAACACATTTAATTGCAATGTTGACCCTGTGCTAACTTGCATATGACAAATAAATCTGAAAACTGAAACTAAACTAAGGAAAGAAGGATGGAAGGAAAGATCACAAGCTTTGTCACAAAGGAAAGAACGATGGAAGGCAGGATGACATGCAATGTCACAAAGGAAAGAAGGATGGAAGGATGGATCACAAGCTTTGTCACAAAGGAAAGAAGGATGGAAGGAAGGATCACAAGCTTTTTTCACAAAGGAAAGAAGGATGGAAGGAAGGATCACATGCATTGTCACAAAGGAAAGAAGGATGGAAGGAAGGATCACATGCATTGTCACAAAGGAAAGAAGGATGGAAGGAAGAATCACATGCATTGTCACAAAGGAAAGAAGGATGGAAGGAAGGATCACAAGCATTGTCACAAAGGAAAGAAGGATGGAAGGAAGGATCACAAGCTTTGTCACAAAGGAAAGAAGGATGGAAGGAAGGATCACAAGCTTTTTTCACAAAGGAAAGAAGGATGGAAGGAAGGATCACATGCATTGTCACAAAGGAAAGAAGGATGGAAGGAAGGATCACATGCATTGTCACAAAGGAAAGAAGGAAGGATCACATGCATTGTCACAAAGGAAAGAAGGATGGAAGGAAGAATCACATGCATTGTCACAAAGGAAAGAAGGATGGAAGGAAGGATCACAAGCATTGTCACAAAGGAAAGAAGGATGGAAGGAAGGATCACATGCATTGTCACAAAGGAAAGAAGGATGGAAGGAAGGATGACATGCAATGTCACAAAGGAAAGAAGGATGGAAGGAAGGAAAGATCACAAGCTTTGTCACAAGTGCAATACTTTAATTTTCTGCTGCTCATTCCTGTGCAATATCCCATCTGCCCTCCCGTCATATTTCTTTTCAAGATTTTCTTATTTAATCACTAATGTACATATATTTATATTTATAGATACATATATATTCAGTCATCTTTTCTCTTTTACCATGTCTCTCTAATATTTTGCTCCTTACTATTTTTCTATTTTCTTTATTATTTTATTTTATTTTAATATATTTTCTCCTACTGTGCATGCTGCTGAGTGACTGCTGCTCGTCAAACACATTTAATTGCAATGTTGACCCTGTGCTAACTTGCATATGACAAATAAATCTGAAAACTGAAACTAAACTAAGGAAAGAAGGATGGAAGGAAAGATCACAAGCTTTGTCACAAAGGAAAGAAGGATGGAAGGAAGGATCACAAGCATTGTCACAAAGGAAAGAAGGATGGAAGGAAGGATCACATGCATTGTCACAAAGGAAAGAAGGATGGAAGGAAGGATCACAAGCATTGTCACAAAGGAAAGAACGATGGAAGGCAGGATGACATGCATTGTCACAAAGGAAAGAAGGATGGAAGGAAGAATCACATGCATTGTCACAAAGGAAAGAAGGATGGAAGGAAGGATCACATGCATTGTCACAAAGGAAAGAAGGATGGAAGGAAGGATCACAAGCATTGTCACAAAGGAAAGAAGGATGGAAGGAAGGATCACATGCATTGTCACAAAGGAAAGAACGATGGAAGGAAGAATCACATGCATTGTCACAAAGGAAAGAAGGATGGAAGGATGGATCACAAGCTTTGTCACAAAGGAAAGAAGGATGGAAGGAAGGATCACAAGCTTTTTTCACAAAGGAAAGAAGGATGGAAGGAAGGATCACATGCATTGTCACAAAGGAAAGAAGGATGGAAGGAAGGATCACATGCATTGTCACAAAGGAAAGAAGGAAGGATCACATGCATTGTCACAAAGGAAAGAAGGATGGAAGGAAGAATCACATGCATTGTCACAAAGGAAAGAAGGATGGAAGGAAGGATCACAAGCATTGTCACAAAGGAAAGAAGGATGGAAGGAAGGATCACATGCATTGTCACAAAGGAAAGAAGGATGGAAGGAAGGATCACAAGCATTGTCACAAAGGAAAGAAGGATGGAAGGAAGGATCACATGCATTGTCACAAAGGAAAGAAGGATGGAAGGAAGGATCACATGCTTTGTCACAAAGGAAAGAACGATGGAAGGCAGGATGACATGCAATGTCACAAAGGAAAGAAGGATGGAAGGAAGAATCACATGCATTGTCACAAAGGAAAGAAGGATGGAAGGAAGGATCACATGCTTTGTCACAAAGGAAAGAACGATGGAAGGCAGGATGACATGCAATGTCACAAAGGAAAGAAGGATGGAAGGAAGAATCACATGCATTGTCACAAAGGAAAGAAGGATGGAAGGAAGGATCACATGCTTTGTCACAAAGGAAAGAACGATGGAAGGCAGGATGACATGCAATGTCACAAAGGAAAGAAGGATGGAAGGAAGAATCACATGCATTGTCACAAAGGAAAGAAGGATGGAAGGAAGGATCACAAGCATTGTCACAAAGGAAAGAAGGATGGAAGGAAGGATCACAAGCATTGTCACAAAGGAAAGAAGGATGGAAGGAAGGATCACATGCATTGTCACAAAGGAAAGAAGGATGGAAGGAAGGATGACATGCAATGTCACAAAGGAAAGAAGGATGGAAGGAAGGAAAGATCACAAGCTTTGTCACAAGTGCAATACTTTAATTTTCTGCTGCTCATTCCTGTGCAATATCCCATCTGCCCTCCCGTCATATTTCTTTTCAAGATTTTCTTATTTAATCACTAATGTACATATATTTATATTTATAGATACATATATATTCAGTCATCTTTTCTCTTTTACCATGTCTCTCTAATATTTTGCTCCTTACTATTTTTCTATTTTCTTTATTATTTTATTTTATTTTAATATATTTTCTCCTACTGTGCATGCTGCTGAGTGACTGCTGCTCGTCAAACACATTTAATTGCAATGTTGACCCTGTGCTAACTTGCATATGACAAATAAATCTGAAAACTGAAACTAAACTAAGGAAAGAAGGATGGAAGGAAAGATCACAAGCTTTGTCACAAAGGAAAGAACGATGGAAGGCAGGATGACATGCAATGTCACAAAGGAAAGAAGGATGGAAGGAAGAATCACATGCATTGTCACAAAGGAAAGAAGGATGGAAGGAAGGATCACATGCATTGTCACAAAGGAAAGAACGATGGAAGGCAGGATGACATGCAATGTCACAAAGGAAAGAAGGATGGAAGGAAGAATCACATGCATTGTCACAAAGGAAAGAAGGATGGAAGGAAGGATCACATGCTTTGTTACAAAGGAAAGAACGATGGAAGGCAGGATGACATGCAATGTCACAAAGGAAAGAAGGATGGAAGGAAGAATCACATGCATTGTCACAAAGGAAAGAAGGATGGAAGGAAGGATCACAAGCATTGTCACAAAGGAAAGAAGGATGGAAGGAAGGATCACATGCATTGTCACAAAGGAAAGAAGGATGGAAGGAAGGATCACTTGCATTGTCACAAAGGAAAGAAGGATGGAAGGAAGGATGACATGCAATGTCACAAAGGAAAGAAGGATGGAAGGAAGGAAAGATCACAAGCTTTGTCACAAGTGCAATACTTTAATTTTCTGCTGCTCATTCCTGTGCAATATCCCATCTGCCCTCCCGTCATATTTCTTTTCAAGATTTTCTTATTTAATCACTAATGTACAT
This sequence comes from Aulonocara sp. 'chitande type north' Nkhata Bay, assembly GCF_057382095.1. Lineage (NCBI taxonomy): Eukaryota > Metazoa > Chordata > Actinopteri > Cichliformes > Cichlidae > Aulonocara > Aulonocara sp. 'chitande type north' Nkhata Bay. The sequence goes on from NC_141347.1 coordinate 14,260,148, forward strand.
ATATTTATATTTATAGATACATATATATTCAGTCATCTTTTCTCTTTTACCATGTCTCTCTAATATTTTGCTCCTTACTATTTTTCTATTTTCTTTATTATTTTATTTTATTTTAATATATTTTCTCCTACTGTGCATGCTGCTGAGTGACTGCTGCTCGTCAAACACATTTAATTGCAATGTTGACCCTGTGCTAACTTGCATATGACAAATAAATCTGAAAACTGAAACTAAACTAAGGAAAGAAGGATGGAAGGAAAGATCACAAGCTTTGTCACAAAGGAAAGAACGATGGAAGGCAGGATGACATGCAATGTCACAAAGGAAAGAAGGATGGAAGGATGGATCACAAGCTTTGTCACAAAGGAAAGAAGGATGGAAGGAAGGATCACAAGCTTTTTTCACAAAGGAAAGAAGGATGGAAGGAAGGATCACATGCATTGTCACAAAGGAAAGAAGGATGGAAGGAAGGATCACATGCATTGTCACAAAGGAAAGAAGGAAGGATCACATGCATTGTCACAAAGGAAAGAAGGATGGAAGGAAGAATCACATGCATTGTCACAAAGGAAAGAAGGATGGAAGGAAGGATCACAAGCATTGTCACAAAGGAAAGAAGGATGGAAGGAAGGATCACAAGCTTTGTCACAAAGGAAAGAAGGATGGAAGGAAGGATCACAAGCTTTTTTCACAAAGGAAAGAAGGATGGAAGGAAGGATCACATGCATTGTCACAAAGGAAAGAAGGATGGAAGGAAGGATCACATGCATTGTCACAAAGGAAAGAAGGAAGGATCACATGCATTGTCACAAAGGAAAGAAGGATGGAAGGAAGGATGACATGCAATGTCACAAAGGAAAGAAGGATGGAAGGAAGGTGTGGAGCAGGGAAATTATTTTACTGCTATTGTTAAATAATTGTCATCATTACCATTGCATTAATAATATAATCTGGAGTTTATATTGCATTCAGGGGTTAAACAGTGTCTCTTTCAGAAAGACTGAGTTGCAGGCTGACAGGAAGTTGTATGCAGAAGTGAAAGCAGATAGTTATTTTGAGCCGCAGGCTAAGACGAGGCTTTAACAATGTAACAGATAGCTTTAAGAAGGCCTTAAGCAGTTATGACTATTTTATACATAATGCATATCTGTGCTTATTAAAGAGTTGGAGCTCGGTCAATTAATTGGGGGTCGGAAGCTTTGTTCGGCGCGATGTTCGGACAATCTATTGTGCAAGTGACTTGGAGCCATAGAAGGAATTGCAATACATGCTTACAAAACACTTATATATCAGATCATTTTATATTAAGGTTTTAGTAGAGGTTCTTGGTTAAAACATTTATTTAGTAGAAGACATACACATAGTCTCAGTGAGCTTCTGGTCTGGTAAAAGGTCAGAAGTGCAACAGGTGAATTGAGAAAGAGCATTTGAGGACGAGACACAGACAGTAGGTGAAGAGGTGACACAAAGAGCATGTGAGGTCAACACATACACACACACTAGTTAAATTTATTTAGAGGAACCGTCCTTGTTGTCTAGACAAGAAAGAGGAACAATTCACTTTAAGATAAGAACGGAAAGTACCACGCCATGAAAATAGAAGATGATTTTCTGGGTGAAAAGTCATGATGATGTTGATCTGATCTATGTATAAAATGTACCGGTGACGCATGAAGGGGCGTCAGTAAATCAAACCCTGATGCTATAAAATATCTGTTCATGCTTTGATTAAGTCGAGGACTACTGGCTGTCTGCGTACAGAGTGTCTTCCCACACGTGTGTTCATTAAAATCATCGTTTGACTTCACCCGGCCGGATCGGTGTGGTTATTCTTCGATCACCTCTTGTACCCTTCCTCAATATTGAATCTTAACATTTGGGGGCTTCGTCCGGTTATTGAGGAGGGAGAGTTGGAGGTTTAGACGGAGAAATCCGGGGTCTTAGGTGGTCTGACGGGCAGACATGAATTCCAGTGGTCTAAGTGAGTGGGCATAAGCCGGCTTATCCAAAAGGTAAGGCACTACCTGTTGAATTATTTCCAAAGTGTGCCAAATTGGACATGATAAAATTTAAGTCTACTCACTGAAGTTACTGGTGGATGTCTGTTTTGATTTTGATGAAAATTTCATGAGTTGATGCAGTTAGAGTTCTGCTAAGAAGAAATGAAAGTAGTTAAGAGTCTGATAAGAAAAGTTTAAATAATGGGTTGAAGTCCCAAAGAAATTGAGTTAGAGTCTCAAGTAGTTTGGTAGGGTATTTGGTCATTTTGTGGGTTAAAGTCCCGGTTGGTCATTAGGTCAGACCTCTGTGGGTCAATTTGTGGGTTAGAGTCCCCATTGTCCATCAGGGTCGATCTGCCTCAGTTATACACTTTGTTGGGTGTTTTACTGTTGTTTCAAAGTATTATAAATTATTCTAGAACGGCAGTTCGAGTCTGCTAGGAAGCGCAGTGCTCAGAGGTAACGCTTGCCAATGTCAAGGACGCTTAGACATTGTCCTCGAAGAGGGATAGTCAGTTGGTCACTGTGGAGTTTGGGGCACTCCAGAATAACTAGGAGTTAGAGTCTCCTTACCGTTTGGAACGGTATCTGCGCTTTTTTGGGCAGCAAAGGTTGGACCTTGGGTGTTGGACACTTTTAAATTGAGTTAGGGATTTTAGAAATGAGGCCAGAAACAGTTAAAGTCTTGATACTGGTTAATTGGTCGCAAAAAACTCAGGGAGTTTATCCGCTGGGCGGTTAGTTTAAATTTGTCTAAATTGTGTAGGCGCTAAAGCTGACAGATCTGACAGTAGTTGTAAATATAAGACGTCTTTGTAAAATAAGAGATCTCTGTGTGAAAGGAGTCTGAGGCAATGCTGGAGCTATTTTTAGACGGTGTGTGTGTGAGTGAAAATGCAAATGAGTAAGCAGTGAACTGTTTAAGCCACCGTTGGTTTTACAAATACTGCTGCAAACATTGTTGAGTGTGTGTTTCAAATGCCATTTATGTTTATTAGAGGACTATAAATAAAATTTTGAGTTGCCGTAGGGGATGCATAGTAACTGACTGAGTTTGGATGTAGATATATAAATATATTGAGTGCACTGTATATACTTAAGACTAACACATGACTTTCAGTAGTAACTTTTCTCCAGCATTAGTTGCTGGTGTGTTTTATTTTTTCAATTTCTTGTGTGTGCGGTGAGAATTAATAGAGGTTTCAATTTTTGTTTGTTTGTTTTTTACTTGCTCTTTTTGATTATGACAAGCATGTCTAAAATACTCTTAGGAAAGTGTGTTGAGTTATATTCCTGAACTCTGGTCACACTTTAAGTGTGTGAATGCGGTGACTAGAAGGTTTGGAATGATGAATAAAGGTGTGAGAGGTATTTCTTTGGTGATGTAAAGTAGGAGGTTTTAAAGTTTGAAAGTGTTTTAATTTAAGAGATGCATGAGTGATGTTATAAGAGTTTGAGTTTCTTTTTCTTTCAGTTTAAAACACATAAGTACATACACTTGGTACACCTGTTTACTCTTTGACTTTATTAAAACAAACGGTGTATTTGAGTTTGAATTTCAGTAATTGTATGTTGATATGGTAATTTAGTTTTATGTTAGGTGAAGGAGATGTCCATCTCTGCGTCTTGCAGGATCGAAAGTGAAAGTTGAAGGTTGTGATGTGAATGCTGTGAGTACTCGATTTGAATGATTCTGTGTGAGGTGTACAAAATACTAAATAATAATAACACTATGAAAGTTGATAATAGAGTGAGTGCAAGGTGATGTGTGAACAGAGGAAGTCTGAGAGAGAAGTGTGTGCGTAGGCAAAATGCAGAGTGTGTGCGTGAAATAAGGGAGTATTGTTTTTACATCAAGGTTTAGCAGAACTAAAGTAGAACGTCACAAACAAACAAAAGAAGGTAAAATGAAGAGAGAAAATAACTGACAATTACATTAATGAATAGAAAACACACATACACAAAGTGCCATAGGTGAAATTATTCTAGGAAGGAGTCAGAAGTGAGATAGTTTAATATAAGATGCAATGAAGGAAGCAGCTTACACTCCTTTAATCTCCAGAGCCAGTGTGTTCCCTCCCCTGCCCACTTGGGCCCCGTATCAGGCGAGTATGGAAGGCTGGATAGCCCATGACGGGTAAGATCCCACCTCGAAACCCTGGGACAACCTAAGGCAGGCACAGTCACGATTATTCGCCTCACTCAGTCCCGGTGAGCTCCGACTCACTGGTGAGATGAAGTGAAGAGGATGGGACCTCAAGGGGTAAAGCCGCTGGGCTAAGGTGGAGGTGGAAAGTGGCAAGTGGAGCCCTACCTTCTGGCTGAGGACAAGGAATGCTGCTATTTAAGGTAGGAAATCAGAATTTGGGTTAGTAAATTTGGGGAGGAGAAAATTGACTGTTTAAAGGCAAAATTATGAAGGAGTCTGACACACTGCAAAAGCACCATATGCAAATTCACACACACAAACAGAAAATGCATTAAACTTATAAAGACAAGACAAGCTCATGGAGTTTAATGCAGAGATAGAGATTAAACCTGGCTAAGAACACAAACATAGGCAATGAAGAACAGCTTGCTATTTTGTATGAATGATACAATGGTGTGAATGTTTAATAAAATATATTTGAGTTTGTAATTGAGGAATAGAAGAAGCCATATGACAAAGGGGGTTATGTTTTATGCTGAATTGAAGTATGTTACAGAGCATAAGGGGGTGATTTTTGTGTGCAAATTGTGTGGTTTTAATGAGACTTTTGGTGTATTGAGGAGGTGAAATTATGTGGTGGCAAGACTTGTGTGTTTAAGGTTGTTGTGGTGATGGGTTGATTTTGTCAGTTAGGTTTGGGTTGGTGTTTTTGTTTTTAATAGAGGGAGTTTTAGGAAACATGGACATGTCTAAAAAATGGGCCCATTATTTTGTAACAGTGCACTTAAAGAAAACCTGTCAGGTGATTTTGTTTTGTTTTTATGAGCTAACAATCAGCTCTATTTTTTCATTTCTGTTTTAAGCAGGCCTGCAACAGTGAATAACGGCGCTGAAAATTATCGGGAAGAGCAAATACAAGGGGGGCTTTCCAGATTACAATTGGCTGAGGAGAAAGCTACCTGTGGGGACGGATCAAGGTCGTAAGTCCCTGTAAAAAGGATTTTATGCGAGTCAATCCAGTCCAAAAGCATAAAGAAATATTTTCCTATGGAAAATAAAAAATGACTGAGCTCATTTTGCTGAGGGTGGAGTCCCTGATCGTGCGGGAAGCTCCACTATCAGCAAATACATGGTGTGACTGCATGTGAGTGAATGTGTGACTGCATGGGAGTGAATGTGTGAGTGAATGTGAGGGTGAATAAATGTGGACAAACAATTTGTTTTTACCAGAAGAAAATTTCTGTTTTGTTTTATTAGGTGGGGTTAGGTTATGGGATTATAGTATATTGTTGGGAGAATGCCAAATGCTAAAGGGGAAATATTTTTTGATGTAACTCAGTTATCATTAATTGAAGAAACACATGACTGATAACTGTTCTGTTTTAAGTTTATTTTTATGACATAGATTGGATCATGAGTGGGGAAACTGAGCATTTTTAAGTTTTGTATAGTATCTTGACACATGAAATGTATCAAGATAAAGGGGGGTTTAGGGTTTAATAATTTAATTGTTTAATAATTTAGGATCATTTTAGGAACTTTGGGTTTTTGATCATTTGGATATGGTAAAACTGAAACAGTGTAATTTTTAAGTTAAGGTTAAAGGATTAAAAGTGAACTTGTCACGGTTTGCGAGGCAAGCCGTGTGGAGTTGTAGAAAAGGACCCAAAAGGCGGCAGCTCTGGTGCAGGTGAATATTTATTTACAACGGTGGGCACAAAACAGCACTGGTGGAAAAACAAGAAACCGGAAACCTAAACTGGGTAAGCTAATAACACAAACCAGAAACGAGGATGCAGGGAGGTCCGGGGAAATACACAAGAGACGCAGGGAGACCGAGGGGAAACAACACAGACAAACCAGCAACTACCATAACAGAAGACACAACTTAAATACACCCAGAGAACACAGGGAGATTACACACAGGTGGGGAACACAGGTGACACTGATAAACATAACGAGACAGGGCAGGAGTGAACACAATATTACGCATACTGACGAGAGACTGTCAAAGTAAAACAGGAAGTACACAGAGGTTCAGACAGGAGGAGAGAGAGCACGGGGAGAACACAGACATAACAGGCTGGGGAAAACATGGAATAAACACAAAGAGAGACGAGAGCTCATAAATACACAGAGGGGCACAAGGGGGTAAGAGTCACAAAGGGAAAAAACATTTAGGGAACACCACAACAGGACACCTCAGAAAACCTGGCCTAAATAAGGAGCGAAAATACAAGGAACCAAGAATACTGGGCCAACATGGCCCAGGACCATGACAGAACTGAATCCTGTTTAGAAGATACAATGCCGGTTTTTCAAAGCTGTGAATAATTCTTAGAGGGAAAATTAGTGAGGGTTGAAGGAGTAGAACAGGTTTGATTTCTTTTTGATTTCTAGAAGTAGTGGTTATAATGTAGGCTTATACATACAGATATTACATAGGAGGTATTTTTAGGATAAAGGGGGAGCTTATAAATAGAAATGATTTTTATACATATTGCATTTTTTGATATGAGTTATTGAAGTTATTGAAGGATTGCACGCTTACAGACACAGAGTTAAGAAACACACATGACAGTATTGATTCCAGGCAAAAGGCCCTAAATTCATTTAGCTTTTTGACTGAACTTAAAGAAGGACTAAAGAGTAAGGAAAGCATATATTTTGGTTAAGTCTGATAAATTAGAATTAGGAGGTATTGTTACATTAAAGGGAGCAAATGAAATAAAAAAGGCTATACCAAAAACAGGTGATAACATAGGAAATGTGAGGTTTTAAAATGAAGTTAGTGTTAACACATAGGAGTTGTTTCAAGGCAGCATTTAGCTATGATGAAATGTATACAGGAGTAATTGCTTATATGCTTAAACTTAATTGATTAAAGTGGTTGTTTTCTTTTGGAGTAGAGGAACTTGCAGCAGCGACAATTTGTGCACAGGATGTTGATGATCAGATAAGGGAAAGTAGAGCGAGCAACTGGACGTGAAAGCAGGGCTTAAAGAGTTTAAAGTGATGAGGAACGTTGAAGAATATACATAAATACAAGTCAATAAGTTAAGAGCATAATTAGGATCATGCTTTTGATTAAAGAGTCCCAAAAAGGATAAGTTAGGGAGATGCAAGAAAAGGTGTTTTGTTTCCTTTGCAGAAGATCTCGGCGACCACAGGAGGGGCGAGGATCCTGGAGATCTCGAGGCCTGCTGAACCACAATGTATTGCGACCTCTGGTGTTCCAGAGGTCGTGAGAGGGAGTGTGGAGCAGGGAAATTATTTTACTGCTATTGTTAAATAATTGTCATCATTACCATTGCATTAATAATATAATCTGGAGTTTATATTGCATTCAGGGGTTAAACAGTGTCTCTTTCAGAAAGACTGAGTTGCAGGCTGACAGGAAGTTGTATGCAGAAGTGAAAGCAGATAGTTATTTTGAGCCGCAGGCTAAGACGAGGCTTTAACAATGTAACAGATAGCTTTAAGAAGGCCTTAAGCAGTTATGACTATTTTATACATAATGCATATCTGTGCTTATTAAAGAGTTGGAGCTCGGTCAATTAATTGGGGGTCGGAAGCTTTGTTCGGCGCGATGTTCGGACAATCTATTGTGCAAGTGACTTGGAGCCATAGAAGGAATTGCAATACATGCTTACAAAACACTTATATATCAGATCATTTTATATTAAGGTTTTAGTAGAGGTTCTTGGTTAAAACATTTATTTAGTAGAAGACATACACATAGTCTCAGTGAGCTTCTGGTCTGGTAAAAGGTCAGAAGTGCAACAGGTGAATTGAGAAAGAGCATTTGAGGACGAGACACAGACAGTAGGTGAAGAGGTGACACAAAGAGCATGTGAGGTCAACACATACACACACACTAGTTAAATTTATTTAGAGGAACCGTCCTTGTTGTCTAGACAAGAAAGAGGAACAATTCACTTTAAGATAAGAACGGAAAGTACCACGCCATGAAAATAGAAGATGATTTTCTGGGTGAAAAGTCATGATGATGTTGATCTGATCTATGTATAAAATGTACCGGTGACGCATGAAGGGGCGTCAGTAAATCAAACCCTGATGCTATAAAATATCTGTTCATGCTTTGATTAAGTCGAGGACTACTGGCTGTCTGCGTACAGAGTGTCTTCCCACACGTGTGTTCATTAAAATCATCGTTTGACTTCACCCGGCCGGATCGGTGTGGTTATTCTTCGATCACCTCTTGTACCCTTCCTCAATATTGAATCTTAACAAAGGAAAGATCACAAGCTTTGTCACAAGTGCAATACTTTAATTTTCTGCTGCTCATTCCTGTGCAATATCCCATCTGCCCTCCCGTCATATTTCTTTTCAAGATTTTCTTATTTAATCACTAATGTACATATATTTATATTTATAGATACATATATATTCAGTCATCTTTTCTCTTTTACCATGTCTCTCTAATATTTTGCTCCTTACTATTTTTCTATTTTCTTTATTATTTTATTTTATTTTAATATATTTTCTCCTACTGTGCATGCTGCTGAGTGACTGCTGCTCGTCAAACACATTTAATTGCAATGTTGACCCTGTGCTAACTTGCATATGACAAATAAATCTGAAAACTGAAACTAAACTAAGGAAAGAAGGATGGAAGGAAAGATCACAAGCTTTGTCACAAAGGAAAGAACGATGGAAGGCAGGATGACATGCAATGTCACAAAGGAAAGAAGGATGGAAGGAAGGATCACATGCATTGTCACAAAGGAAAGAAGGATGGAAGGAAGGATCACATGCATTGTCACAAAGGAAAGAAGGAAGGATCACATGCATTGTCACAAAGGAAAGAAGGATGGAAGGAAGAATCACATGCATTGTCACAAAGGAAAGAAGGATGGAAGGAAGGATCACAAGCATTGTCACAAAGGAAAGAAGGATGGAAGGAAGGATCACATGCATTGTCACAAAGGAAAGAAGGATGGAAGGAAGGATCACAAGCATTGTCACAAAGGAAAGAAGGATGGAAGGAAGGATCACATGCATTGTCACAAAGGAAAGAAGGATGGAAGGAAGGATCACATGCTTTGTCACAAAGGAAAGAACGATGGAAGGCAGGATGACATGCAATGTCACAAAGGAAAGAAGGATGGAAGGAAGAATCACATGCATTGTCACAAAGGAAAGAAGGATGGAAGGAAGGATCACATGCTTTGTCACAAAGGAAAGAACGATGGAAGGCAGGATGACATGCAATGTCACAAAGGAAAGAAGGATGGAAGGAAGAATCACATGCATTGTCACAAAGGAAAGAAGGATGGAAGGAAGGATCACATGCTTTGTCACAAAGGAAAGAACGATGGAAGGCAGGATGACATGCAATGTCACAAAGGAAAGAAGGATGGAAGGAAGAATCACATGCATTGTCACAAAGGAAAGAAGGATGGAAGGAAGGATCACAAGCATTGTCACAAAGGAAAGAAGGATGGAAGGAAGGATCACAAGCATTGTCACAAAGGAAAGAAGGATGGAAGGAAGGATCACATGCATTGTCACAAAGGAAAGAAGGATGGAAGGAAGGATGACATGCAATGTCACAAAGGAAAGAAGGATGGAAGGAAGGAAAGATCACAAGCTTTGTCACAAGTGCAATACTTTAATTTTCTGCTGCTCATTCCTGTGCAATATCCCATCTGCCCTCCCGTCATATTTCTTTTCAAGATTTTCTTATTTAATCACTAATGTACATATATTTATATTTATAGATACATATATATTCAGTCATCTTTTCTCTTTTACCATGTCTCTCTAATATTTTGCTCCTTACTATTTTTCTATTTTCTTTATTATTTTATTTTATTTTAATATATTTTCTCCTACTGTGCATGCTGCTGAGTGACTGCTGCTCGTCAAACACATTTAATTGCAATGTTGACCCTGTGCTAACTTGCATATGACAAATAAATCTGAAAACTGAAACTAAACTAAGGAAAGAAGGATGGAAGGAAAGATCACAAGCTTTGTCACAAAGGAAAGAAGGATGGAAGGAAGGATCACAAGCATTGTCACAAAGGAAAGAAGGATGGAAGGAAGGATCACATGCATTGTCACAAAGGAAAGAACGATGGAAGGAAGAATCACATGCATTGTCACAAAGGAAAGAAGGATGGAAGGATGGATCACAAGCTTTGTCACAAAGGAAAGAAGGATGGAAGGAAGGATCACAAGCTTTTTTCACAAAGGAAAGAAGGATGGAAGGAAGGATCACATGCATTGTCACAAAGGAAAGAAGGATGGAAGGAAGGATCACATGCATTGTCACAAAGGAAAGAAGGAAGGATCACATGCATTGTCACAAAGGAAAGAAGGATGGAAGGAAGAATCACATGCATTGTCACAAAGGAAAGAAGGATGGAAGGAAGGATCACAAGCATTGTCACAAAGGAAAGAAGGATGGAAGGAAGGATCACATGCATTGTCACAAAGGAAAGAAGGATGGAAGGAAGGATCACAAGCATTGTCACAAAGGAAAGAAGGATGGAAGGAAGGATCACATGCATTGTCACAAAGGAAAGAAGGATGGAAGGAAGGATCACATGCTTTGTCACAAAGGAAAGAACGATGGAAGGCAGGATGACATGCAATGTCACAAAGGAAAGAAGGATGGAAGGAAGAATCACATGCATTGTCACAAAGGAAAGAAGGATGGAAGGAAGGATCACATGCATTGTCACAAAGGAAAGAAGGATGGAAGGAAGGATGACATGCAATGTCACAAAGGAAAGAAGGATGGAAGGAAGGAAAGATCACAAGCTTTGTCACAAGTGCAATACTTTAATTTTCTGCTGCTCATTCCTGTGCAATATCCCATCTGCCCTCCCGTCATATTTCTTTTCAAGATTTTCTTATTTAATCACTAATGTACATATATTTATATTTATAGATACATATATATTCAGTCATCTTTTCTCTTTTACCATGTCTCTCTAATATTTTGCTCCTTACTATTTTTCTATTTTCTTTATTATTTTATTTTATTTTAATATATTTTCTCCTACTGTGCATGCTGCTGAGTGACTGCTGCTCGTCAAACACATTTAATTGCAATGTTGACCCTGTGCTAACTTGCATATGACAAATAAATCTGAAAACTGAAACTAAACTAAGGAAAGAAGGATGGAAGGAAAGATCACAAGCTTTGTCACAAAGGAAAGAAGGATGGAAGGAAGGATCACAAGCATTGTCACAAAGGAAAGAAGGATGGAAGGAAGGATCACATGCATTGTCACAAAGGAAAGAACGATGGAAGGAAGAATCACATGCATTGTCACAAAGGAAAGAACGATGGAAGGATGGATCACAAGCTTTGTCACAAAGGAAAGAAGGATGGAAGGAAGGATCACAAGCTTTTTTCACAAAGGAAAGAAGGATGGAAGGAAGGATCACATGCATTGTCACAAAGGAAAGAAGGATGGAAGGAAGGATCACATGCTTTGTCACAAAGGAAAGAACGATGGAAGGCAGGATGACATGCAATGTCACAAAGGAAAGAAGGAAGGATCACATGCATTGTCACAAAGGAAAGAAGGATGGAAGGAAGAATCACATGCATTGTCACAAAGGAAAGAAGGATGGAAGGAAGGATCACAAGCATTGTCACAAAGGAAAGAAGGATGGAAGGAAGGATCACATGCATTGTCACAAAGGAAAGAAGGATGGAAGGAAGGATCACAAGCATTGTCACAAAGGAAAGAAGGATGGAAGGAAGGATCACATGCATTGTCACAAAGGAAAGAAGGATGGAAGGAAGGATCACATGCTTTGTCACAAAGGAAAGAAGGAAGGATCACATGCATTGTCACAAAGGAAAGAAGGATGGAAGGAAGAATCACATGCATTGTCACAAAGGAAAGAAGGATGGAAGGAAGGATCACAAGCATTGTCACAAAGGAAAGAAGGATGGAAGGAAGGATCACATGCATTGTCACAAAGGAAAGAAGGATGGAAGGAAGGATCACAAGCATTGTCACAAAGGAAAGAAGGATGGAAGGAAGGATCACATGCATTGTCACAAAGGAAAGAAGGATGGAAGGAAGGATCACATGCTTTGTCACAAAGGAAAGAACGATGGAAGGCAGGATGACATGCAATGTCACAAAGGAAAGAAGGATGGAAGGAAGAATCACATGCATTGTCACAAAGGAAAGAAGGATGGAAGGAAGGATCACATGCATTGTCACAAAGGAAAGAAGGATGGAAGGAAGGATGACATGCAATGTCACAAAGGAAAGAAGGATGGAAGGAAGGAAAGATCACAAGCTTTGTCACAAGTGCAATACTTTAATTTTCTGCTGCTCATTCCTGTGCAATATCCCATCTGCCCTCCCGTCATATTTCTTTTCAAGATTTTCTTATTTAATCACTAATGTACATATATTTATATTTATAGATACATATATATTCAGTCATCTTTTCTCTTTTACCATGTCTCTCTAATATTTTGCTCCTTACTATTTTTCTATTTTCTTTATTATTTTATTTTATTTTAATATATTTTCTCCTACTGTGCATGCTGCTGAGTGACTGCTGCTCGTCAAACACATTTAATTGCAATGTTGACCCTGTGCTAACTTGCATATGACAAATAAATCTGAAAACTGAAACTAAACTAAGGAAAGAAGGATGGAAGGAAAGATCACAAGCTTTGTCACAAAGGAAAGAAGGATGGAAGGAAGGATCACAAGCATTGTCACAAAGGAAAGAAGGATGGAAGGAAGGATCACATGCATTGTCACAAAGGAAAGAACGATGGAAGGAAGAATCACATGCATTGTCACAAAGGAAAGAAGGATGGAAGGATGGATCACAAGCTTTGTCACAAAGGAAAGAAGGATGGAAGGAAGGATCACAAGCTTTTTTCACAAAGGAAAGAAGGATGGAAGGAAGGATCACATGCATTGTCACAAAGGAAAGAAGGATGGAAGGAAGGATCACATGCTTTGTCACAAAGGAAAGAACGATGGAAGGCAGGATGACATGCAATGTCACAAAGGAAAGAAGGAAGGATCACATGCATTGTCACAAAGGAAAGAAGGATGGAAGGAAGAATCACATGCATTGTCACAAAGGAAAGAAGGATGGAAGGAAGGATCACAAGCATTGTCACAAAGGAAAGAAGGATGGAAGGAAGGATCACATGCATTGTCACAAAGGAAAGAAGGATGGAAGGAAGGATCACAAGCATTGTCACAAAGGAAAGAAGGATGGAAGGAAGGATCACATGCATTGTCACAAAGGAAAGAAGGATGGAAGGAAGGATCACATGCTTTGTCACAAAGGAAAGAACGATGGAAGGCAGGATGACATGCAATGTCACAAAGGAAAGAAGGATGGAAGGAAGAATCACAAGCTTTGTCACAAAGGAAAGAAGGATGGAAGGAAGGATCACAAGCATTGTCACAAAGGAAAGAAGGATGGAAGGAAGGATCACATGCATTGTCACAAAGGAAAGAAGGATGGAAGGAAGGATCACATGCTTTGTCACAAAGGAAAGAACGATGGAAGGCAGGATGACATGCAATGTCACAAAGGAAAGAAGGAAGGATCACATGCATTGTCACAAAGGAAAGAAGGATGGAAGGAAGAATCACATGCATTGTCACAAAGGAAAGAAGGATGGAAGGAAGGATCACAAGCATTGTCACAAAGGAAAGAAGGATGGAAGGAAGGATCACATGCATTGTCACAAAGGAAAGAAGGATGGAAGGAAGGATCACAAGCATTGTCACAAAGGAAAGAAGGATGGAAGGAAGGATCACATGCATTGTCACAAAGGAAAGAAGGATGGAAGGAAGGATCACATGCTTTGTCACAAAGGAAAGAACGATGGAAGGCAGGATGACATGCAATGTCACAAAGGAAAGAAGGATGGAAGGAAGAATCACATGCATTGTCACAAAGGAAAGAAGGATGGAAGGAAGGATCACATGCTTTGTCACAAAGGAAAGAACGATGGAAGGCAGGATGACATGCAATGTCACAAAGGAAAGAAGGATGGAAGGAAGAATCACATGCATTGTCACAAAGGAAAGAAGGATGGAAGGAAGGATCACAAGCATTGTCACAAAGGAAAGAAGGATGGAAGGAAGGATCACATGCATTGTCACAAAGGAAAGAAGGATGGAAGGAAGGATCACTTGCATTGTCACAAAGGAAAGAAGGATGGAAGGAAGGATGACATGCAATGTCACAAAGGAAAGAAGGATGGAAGGAAGGATCACAAGCTTTGTCACAAGTGCAATACTTTAATTTTCTGCTGCTCATTCCTGTGCAATATCCCATCTGCCCTCCCGTCATATTTCTTTTCAAGATTTTCTTATTAGTGTGAATGCTTGAAAAGCATTCACAGTATTGTTCTTCTAATCTTTATTATTATTATTATTATTATTATTATATTTTATTTTTCCGTACGTTTTTTCAAAGCCTACTCCTTCAAAACCGTTCAACTTAGAAAAACCATTCAAACATCGTTAGATTCCTATTATTTTGGACATGACTGCTTCTAATTTTCTCATTTTTAACATTTATATTTTTAATTTTATTCAACTTTATTCAACAAAAATTTCCCATGTATTTCAATGGGGAGACCCTTCAAATTCTCATTCAACTTACTCATTTTTAAACTCTTACTACTTCCACATACATTGACATAGAGCCACCATTCAAACTTTAAAACGAAGACAAGACATTCAACTATTCAACTTGTATTTATCTTTTCAATATCTATTATACTTTTTCTTCAGTTCCAGTTTAAGTTTCATGATGTTTTTTCAGCCGTTTCAGAGTTTATAATGGGTGTGTATGGGACGGAATGTTGGGGCTAGAGTGAGACAGCTCAACTGCTAGAGTGAGAGGAGCAAAAAAATTAATCTTAAAATCTTTTTTAAAACTGCTGCTGTGTCTGCAGCGTTTGCTCTACAGGTATGATTTTACCCTCAAAACGTAGCCATGGCTGTCCTCTTTCATCCAATGTGTTTACTATTGTCCTAGGTGTTACGGTTCTTTCATAAATGTCACCAATGCACAGCCTCCTCCCTCCAACTCTTCCATAGACTCTAATGTTAAAATGGCTCAGAAGGTTCGTTTGAAAATCAGAAGAGCATGGTGTCTTTCCACTGTCACCACGTCCATATAATAAACTCCACAGACATGAAAACTGAGAATTTGGTAGACTAGACATTGCTGTCGCTCACAGTGAAAGAATTTTGTCAATACGACTTTTACTTTTCATTTGGGAACGATTTGTTTCGGCCTGACTTTTCTGTTCATTTTAAGCAGCAAAAGTGAGGCGCATGTCTGTGTACGTGTGTATGGAGCCATTGGGTGCGGTCACTATAGCAACCAGGCTCACACCTGCCTGCTTAACGAGCTCTCTCTGCCACTCTGCCAAGATTCATCTTAAACACTTCTCTTTCAACTGCTGCTGTGTCCACAGTGTTACAGCCATCATTTTACCCTCAAAACGTCGCCATCGTTGTTCTTTTTCCAACATCTTGTCTTTCAAAGCTCAGAGATGTAAACTTTTTAAACTGTGTGGGTCCAAGTGGAGGGATCACATTTGAGTCATTCAGTGATTCAAAGAATATGACCTTTTAATATTCTTTCAGATGTTTTCTGACTCTAAATGTTCTTTTCTCATTTCTTAGGGTTTTCTAATTTACATTTAAAACATTTTCAGTTTTTTTCCAACTCCTTCTGTGTAACCTTCAGCTTTTAGCAGTTCAGCACCTTTGTTTTCAGGTTAAATTCGTTTTTTTTTTTTGTTTTTTGTTTTTATCTCATTCAATATTTTTAACTCAAAATTCAGCAATTAATTCATTTCAGTGCATACATTCAGATTCAAGCATTCACACTGCAGTTTCTTCAGAAAATGCACTTTCTAGTTTAATCACTAATGTACATATATTTATATTTATAGATACGTATATATTCAGTCATCTTTTCTCTTTTACCATGTCTCTCTAATATTTTGCTCCTTACTATTTTTCTATTTTCTTTATTATTTTATTTTATTTTAATATATTTTCTCCTACTGTGCATGCTGCTGAGTGACTGCTGCTCGTCAAACACATTTAATTGGAATGTTGACCCTGTGCTAACTTGCATATGACAAATAAATCTGAAAACTGAAACTAAACTAAGGAAAGAAGGATGGAAGGAAAGATCACAAGCTTTGTCACAAAGGAAAGAACGATGGAAGGCAGGATGACATGCAATGTCACAAAGGAAAGAAGGATGGAAGGAAGAATCACATGCATTGTCACAAAGGAAAGAAGGATGGAAGGAAGGATCACATGCATTGTCACAAAGGAAAGAAGGATGGAAGGCAGGATGACATGCAATGTCACAAAGGAAAGAAGGATGGAAGGAAGAATCACATGCATTGTCACAAAGGAAAGAAGGATGGAAGGAAGGATCACATGCTTTGTCACAAAGGAAAGAACGATGGAAGGCAGGATGACATGCAATGTCACAAAGGAAAGAAGGATGGAAGGAAGAATCACATGCATTGTCACAAAGGAAAGAAGGATGGAAGGAAGGATCACAAGCATTGTCACAAAGGAAAGAAGGATGGAAGGAAGGATCACATGCATTGTCACAAAGGAAAGAAGGATGGAAGGAAGGATCACTTGCATTGTCACAAAGGAAAGAAGGATGGAAGGAAGGATGACATGCAATGTCACAAAGGAAAGAAGGATGGAAGGAAGGAAAGATCACAAGCTTTGTCACAAGTGCAATACTTTAATTTTCTGCTGCTCATTCCTGTGCAATATCCCATCTGCCCTCCCGTCATATTTCTTTTCAAGATTTTCTTATTTAATCACTAATGTACATATATTTATATTTATAGATACATATATATTCAGTCATCTTTTCTCTTTTACCATGTCTCTCTAATATTTTGCTCCTTACTATTTTTCTATTTTCTTTATTATTTTATTTTATTTTAATATATTTTCTCCTACTGTGCATGCTGCTGAGTGACTGCTGCTCGTCAAACACATTTAATTGCAATGTTGACCCTGTGCTAACTTGCATATGACAAATAAATCTGAAAACTGAAACTAAACTAAGGAAAGAAGGATGGAAGGAAAGATCACAAGCTTTGTCACAAAGGAAAGAACGATGGAAGGCAGGATGACATGCAATGTCACAAAGGAAAGAAGGATGGAAGGATGGATCACAAGCTTTGTCACAAAGGAAAGAAGGATGGAAGGAAGGATCACAAGCTTTTTTCACAAAGGAAAGAAGGATGGAAGGAAGGATCACATGCATTGTCACAAAGGAAAGAAGGATGGAAGGAAGGATCACATGCATTGTCACAAAGGAAAGAAGGAAGGATCACATGCATTGTCACAAAGGAAAGAAGGATGGAAGGAAGAATCACATGCATTGTCACAAAGGAAAGAAGGATGGAAGGAAGGATCACAAGCATTGTCACAAAGGAAAGAAGGATGGAAGGAAGGATCACAAGCTTTGTCACAAAGGAAAGAAGGATGGAAGGAAGGATCACAAGCTTTTTTCACAAAGGAAAGAAGGATGGAAGGAAGGATCACATGCATTGTCACAAAGGAAAGAAGGATGGAAGGAAGGATCACATGCATTGTCACAAAGGAAAGAAGGAAGGATCACATGCATTGTCACAAAGGAAAGAAGGATGGAAGGAAGAATCACATGCATTGTCACAAAGGAAAGAAGGATGGAAGGAAGGATCACAAGCATTGTCACAAAGGAAAGAAGGATGGAAGGAAGGATCACATGCATTGTCACAAAGGAAAGAAGGATGGAAGGAAGGATGACATGCAATGTCACAAAGGAAAGAAGGATGGAAGGAAGGAAAGATCACAAGCTTTGTCACAAGTGCAATACTTTAATTTTCTGCTGCTCATTCCTGTGCAATATCCCATCTGCCCTCCCGTCATATTTCTTTTCAAGATTTTCTTATTTAATCACTAATGTACATATATTTATATTTATAGATACATATATATTCAGTCATCTTTTCTCTTTTACCATGTCTCTCTAATATTTTGCTCCTTACTATTTTTCTATTTTCTTTATTATTTTATTTTATTTTAATATATTTTCTCCTACTGTGCATGCTGCTGAGTGACTGCTGCTCGTCAAACACATTTAATTGCAATGTTGACCCTGTGCTAACTTGCATATGACAAATAAATCTGAAAACTGAAACTAAACTAAGGAAAGAAGGATGGAAGGAAAGATCACAAGCTTTGTCACAAAGGAAAGAAGGATGGAAGGAAGGATCACAAGCATTGTCACAAAGGAAAGAAGGATGGAAGGAAGGATCACATGCATTGTCACAAAGGAAAGAACGATGGAAGGAAGAATCACATGCATTGTCACAAAGGAAAGAAGGATGGAAGGATGGATCACAAGCTTTGTCACAAAGGAAAGAAGGATGGAAGGAAGGATCACAAGCTTTTTTCACAAAGGAAAGAAGGATGGAAGGAAGGATCACATGCATTGTCACAAAGGAAAGAAGGATGGAAGGAAGGATCACATGCATTGTCACAAAGGAAAGAAGGAAGGATCACATGCATTGTCACAAAGGAAAGAAGGATGGAAGGAAGAATCACATGCATTGTCACAAAGGAAAGAAGGATGGAAGGAAGGATCACAAGCATTGTCACAAAGGAAAGAAGGATGGAAGGAAGGATCACATGCATTGTCACAAAGGAAAGAAGGATGGAAGGAAGGATCACAAGCATTGTCACAAAGGAAAGAAGGATGGAAGGAAGGATCACATGCATTGTCACAAAGGAAAGAAGGATGGAAGGAAGGATCACATGCTTTGTCACAAAGGAAAGAACGATGGAAGGCAGGATGACATGCAATGTCACAAAGGAAAGAAGGATGGAAGGAAGAATCACATGCATTGTCACAAAGGAAAGAAGGATGGAAGGAAGGATCACATGCTTTGTCACAAAGGAAAGAACGATGGAAGGCAGGATGACATGCAATGTCACAAAGGAAAGAAGGATGGAAGGAAGAATCACATGCATTGTCACAAAGGAAAGAAGGATGGAAGGAAGGATCACATGCTTTGTCACAAAGGAAAGAACGATGGAAGGCAGGATGACATGCAATGTCACAAAGGAAAGAAGGATGGAAGGAAGAATCACATGCATTGTCACAAAGGAAAGAAGGATGGAAGGAAGGATCACAAGCATTGTCACAAAGGAAAGAAGGATGGAAGGAAGGATCACAAGCATTGTCACAAAGGAAAGAAGGATGGAAGGAAGGATCACATGCATTGTCACAAAGGAAAGAAGGATGGAAGGAAGG
The DNA here is from genome assembly GCF_057382095.1 of Aulonocara sp. 'chitande type north' Nkhata Bay. Taxonomy (NCBI): domain Eukaryota; kingdom Metazoa; phylum Chordata; class Actinopteri; order Cichliformes; family Cichlidae; genus Aulonocara; species Aulonocara sp. 'chitande type north' Nkhata Bay. The sequence goes on from NC_141347.1 coordinate 14,279,645, forward strand.
ATGACATGCAATGTCACAAAGGAAAGAAGGATGGAAGGAAGGAAAGATCACAAGCTTTGTCACAAGTGCAATACTTTAATTTTCTGCTGCTCATTCCTGTGCAATATCCCATCTGCCCTCCCGTCATATTTCTTTTCAAGATTTTCTTATGTAATCACTAATGTACATATATTTATATTTATAGATACATATATATTCAGTCATCTTTTCTCTTTTACCATGTCTCTCTAATATTTTGCTCCTTACTATTTTTCTATTTTCTTTATTATTTTATTTTATTTTAATATATTTTCTCCTACTGTGCATGCTGCTGAGTGACTGCTGCTCGTCAAACACATTTAATTGCAATGTTGACCCTGTGCTAACTTGCATATGACAAATAAATCTGAAAACTGAAACTAAACTAAGGAAAGAAGGATGGAAGGAAAGATCACAAGCTTTGTCACAAAGGAAAGAACGATGGAAGGCAGGATGACATGCAATGTCACAAAGGAAAGAAGGATGGAAGGAAGAATCACATGCATTGTCACAAAGGAAAGAAGGATGGAAGGAAGGATCACATGCATTGTCACAAAGGAAAGAACGATGGAAGGCAGGATGACATGCAATGTCACAAAGGAAAGAAGGATGGAAGGAAGAATCACATGCATTGTCACAAAGGAAAGAAGGATGGAAGGAAGGATCACATGCTTTGTCACAAAGGAAAGAACGATGGAAGGCAGGATGACATGCAATGTCACAAAGGAAAGAAGGATGGAAGGAAGAATCACATGCATTGTCACAAAGGAAAGAAGGATGGAAGGAAGGATCACAAGCATTGTCACAAAGGAAAGAAGGATGGAAGGAAGGATCACATGCATTGTCACAAAGGAAAGAAGGATGGAAGGAAGGATCACTTGCATTGTCACAAAGGAAAGAACGATGGAAGGCAGGATGACATGCAATGTCACAAAGGAAAGAAGGATGGAAGGAAGAATCACATGCATTGTCACAAAGGAAAGAAGGATGGAAGGAAGGATCACAAGCTTTGTCACAAAGGAAAGAAGGATGGAAGGAAGGATGACATGCATTGTCACAAAGGAAAGAAGGATGGAAGGAAGGATGACATGCATTGTCACAAAGGAAAGAAGGATGGAAGGAAGGATCACAAGCTTTGTCACAAAGGAAAGAAGGATGGAAGGAAGGAAAGATCACAAGCTTTGTCACAAGTGCAATACTTTAATTTTCTGCTGCTCATTCCTGTGCAATATCCCATCTGCCCTCCCGTCATATTTCTTTTCAAGATTTTCTTATGTAATCACTAATGTACATATATTTATATTTATAGATACATATATATTCAGTCATCTTTTCTCTTTTACCATGTCTCTCTAATATTTTGCTCCTTACTATTTTTCTATTTTCTTTATTGTTTTATTTTATTTTAATATATTTTCTCCTACTGTGCATGCTGTTGAGTGACTGCTGCTCGTCAAACACATTTAATTGCAATGTTGACCCTGTGCTAACTTGCATATGACAAATAAATCTGAAAACTGAAACTAAACTAAGGAAAGAAGGATAGAAGGAAAGATCACAAGCTTTGTCACAAAGGAAAGAAGGATGGAAGGAAGGATCACAAGCATTGTCACAAAGGAAAGAAGGATGGAAGGAAGGATCACAAGCATTGTCACAAAGGAAAGAAGGATGGAAGGAAGGATCACATGCATTGTCACAAAGGAAAGAACAATGGAAGGCAGGATGACATGCAATGTCACAAAGGAAAGAAGGATGGAAGGAAGAATCACATGCATTGTCACAAAGGAAAGAAGGATGGAAGGAAGGATCACATGCATTGTCACAAAGGAAAGAACGATGGAAGGCAGGATGACATGCAATGTCACAAAGGAAAGAAGGATGGAAGGAAGAATCACATGCATTGTCACAAAGGAAAGAAGGATGGAAGGAAGGATCACAAGCATTGTCACAAAGGAAAGAAGGATGGAAGGAAGGATCACATGCATTGTCACAAAGGAAAGAACGATGGAAGGCAGGATGACATGCAATGTCACAAAGGAAAGAAGGATGGAAGGAAGAATCACATGCATTGTCACAAAGGAAAGAAGGATGGAAGGAAGGATCACATGCATTGTCACAAAGGAAAGAACGATGGAAGGCAGGATGACATGCAATGTCACAAAGGAAAGAAGGATGGAAGGAAGAATCACATGCATTGTCACAAAGGAAAGAAGGATGGAAGGAAGGATCACATGCTTTGTCACAAAGGAAAGAACGATGGAAGGCAGGATGACATGCAATGTCACAAAGGAAAGAAGGATGGAAGGAAGGATCACATGCATTGTCACAAAGGAAAGAAGGATGAAAGGAAGGATCACAAGCATTGTCAAAAAGGAAAGAAGGATGGAAGGAAGGATCACATGCATTGTCACAAAGGAAAGAACGATGGAAGGCAGGATGACATGCAATGTCACAAAGGAAAGAAGGATGGAAGGAAGAATCACATGCATTGTCACAAAGGAAAGAAGGATGGAAGGAAGAATCACATGCATTGTCACAAAGGAAAGAAGGATGGAAGGAAGGATCACATGCTTTGTCACAAAGGAAAGAAGGATGGAAGGAAGGATCACATGCTTTGTCACAAAGGAAAGAACGATGGAAGGCAGGATGACATGCAATGTCACAAAGGAAAGAAGGATGGAAGGAAGAATCACATGCATTGTCACAAAGGAAAGAAGGATGGAAGGAAGGATCACAAGCATTGTCACAAAGGAAAGAAGGATGGAAGGAAGGATCACAAGCATTGTCACAAAGGAAAGAAGGATGGAAGGAAGGATCACATGCATTGTCACAAAGGAAAGAAGGATGGAAGGAAGGATGACATGCAATGTCACAAAGGAAAGAAGGATGGAAGGAAGGAAAGATCACAAGCTTTGTCACAAGTGCAATACTTTAATTTTCTGCTGCTCATTCCTGTGCAATATCCCATCTGCCCTCCCGTCATATTTCTTTTCAAGATTTTCTTATTTAATCACTAATGTACATATATTTATATTTATAGATACATATATATTCAGTCATCTTTTCTCTTTTACCATGTCTCTCTAATATTTTGCTCCTTACTATTTTTCTATTTTCTTTATTATTTTATTTTATTTTAATATATTTTCTCCTACTGTGCATGCTGCTGAGTGACTGCTGCTCGTCAAACACATTTAATTGCAATGTTGACCCTGTGCTAACTTGCATATGACAAATAAATCTGAAAACTGAAACTAAACTAAGGAAAGAAGGATGGAAGGAAAGATCACATGCTTTGTCACAAAGGAAAGAACGATGGAAGGCAGGATGACATGCAATGTCACAAAGGAAAGAAGGATGGAAGGAAGAATCACATGCATTGTCACAAAGGAAAGAAGGATGGAAGGAAGGATCACATGCATTGTCACAAAGGAAAGAACGATGGAAGGCAGGATGACATGCAATGTCACAAAGGAAAGAAGGATGGAAGGAAGAATCACATGCATTGTCACAAAGGAAAGAAGGATGGAAGGAAGGATCACATGCTTTGTCACAAAGGAAAGAACGATGGAAGGCAGGATGACATGCAATGTCACAAAGGAAAGAAGGATGGAAGGAAGAATCACATGCATTGTCACAAAGGAAAGAAGGATGGAAGGAAGGATCACAAGCATTGTCACAAAGGAAAGAAGGATGGAAGGAAGAATCACATGCATTGTCACAAAGGAAAGAAGGATGGAAGGAAGGATCACATGCTTTGTCACAAAGGAAAGAACGATGGAAGGCAGGATGACATGCAATGTCACAAAGGAAAGAAGGATGGAAGGAAGAATCACATGCATTGTCACAAAGGAAAGAAGGATGGAAGGAAGGATCACATGCTTTGTCACAAAGGAAAGAACGATGGAAGGCAGGATGACATGCAATGTCACAAAGGAAAGAAGGATGGAAGGAAGAATCACATGCATTGTCACAAAGGAAAGAAGGATGGAAGGAAGGATCACATGCTTTGTCACAAAGGAAAGAACGATGGAAGGCAGGATGACATGCAATGTCACAAAGGAAAGAAGGATGGAAGGAAGAATCACATGCATTGTCACAAAGGAAAGAAGGATGGAAGGAAGGATCACAAGCATTGTCACAAAGGAAAGAAGGATGGAAGGAAGGATCACAAGCATTGTCACAAAGGAAAGAACGATGGAAGGCAGGATGACATGCAATGTCACAAAGGAAAGAAGGATGGAAGGAAGAATCACATGCATTGTCACAAAGGAAAGAAGGATGGAAGGAAGGATGACATGCAATGTCACAAAGGAAAGAAGGATGGAAGGAAGGATCACATGCATTGTCACAAAGGAAAGAAGGATGGAAGGAAGGATCACATGCATTGTCACAAAGGAAAGAAGGAAGGATCACATGCATTGTCACAAAGGAAAGAAGGATGGAAGGAAGAATCACATGCATTGTCACAAAGGAAAGAAGCATGGAAGGAAGGATCACAAGCATTGTCACAAAGGAAAGAAGGATGGAAGGAAGGATCACATGCATTGTCACAAAGGAAAGAAGGATGGAAGGAAGGATCACAAGCATTGTCACAAAGGAAAGAAGGATGGAAGGAAGGATCACATGCATTGTCACAAAGGAAAGAAGGATGGAAGGAAGGATCACATGCTTTGTCACAAAGGAAAGAACGATGGAAGGCAGGATGACATGCAATGTCACAAAGGAAAGAAGGATGGAAGGAAGAATCACATGCATTGTCACAAAGGAAAGAAGGATGGAAGGAAGGATCACATGCTTTGTCACAAAGGAAAGAACGATGGAAGGCAGGATGACATGCAATGTCACAAAGGAAAGAAGGATGGAAGGAAGAATCACATGCATTGTCACAAAGGAAAGAAGGATGGAAGGAAGGATCACATGCTTTGTCACAAAGGAAAGAACGATGGAAGGCAGGATGACATGCAATGTCACAAAGGAAAGAAGGATGGAAGGAAGAATCACATGCATTGTCACAAAGGAAAGAAGGATGGAAGGAAGGATCACATGCATTGTCACAAAGGAAAGAAGGATGGAAGGAAGGATCACATGCATTGTCACAAAGGAAAGAAGGAAGGATCACATGCATTGTCACAAAGGAAAGAAGGATGGAAGGAAGAATCACATGCATTGTCACAAAGGAAAGAAGGATGGAAGGAAGGATCACAAGCATTGTCACAAAGGAAAGAAGGATGGAAGGAAGGATCACATGCATTGTCACAAAGGAAAGAAGGATGGAAGGAAGGATCACAAGCATTGTCACAAAGGAAAGAAGGATGGAAGGAAGGATCACATGCATTGTCACAAAGGAAAGAAGGATGGAAGGAAGGATCACATGCTTTGTCACAAAGGAAAGAACGATGGAAGGCAGGATGACATGCAATGTCACAAAGGAAAGAAGGATGGAAGGAAGAATCACATGCATTGTCACAAAGGAAAGAAGGATGGAAGGAAGGATCACATGCTTTGTCACAAAGGAAAGAACGATGGAAGGCAGGATGACATGCAATGTCACAAAGGAAAGAAGGATGGAAGGAAGAATCACATGCATTGTCACAAAGGAAAGAAGGATGGAAGGAAGGATCACATGCTTTGTCACAAAGGAAAGAACGATGGAAGGCAGGATGACATGCAATGTCACAAAGGAAAGAAGGATGGAAGGAAGAATCACATGCATTGTCACAAAGGAAAGAAGGATGGAAGGAAGGATCACAAGCATTGTCACAAAGGAAAGAAGGATGGAAGGAAGGATCACAAGCATTGTCACAAAGGAAAGAAGGATGGAAGGAAGGATCACATGCATTGTCACAAAGGAAAGAAGGATGGAAGGAAGGATGACATGCAATGTCACAAAGGAAAGAAGGATGGAAGGAAGGAAAGATCACAAGCTTTGTCACAAGTGCAATACTTTAATTTTCTGCTGCTCATTCCTGTGCAATATCCCATCTGCCCTCCCGTCATATTTCTTTTCAAGATTTTCTTATTTAATCACTAATGTACATATATTTATATTTATAGATACATATATATTCAGTCATCTTTTCTCTTTTACCATGTCTCTCTAATATTTTGCTCCTTACTATTTTTCTATTTTCTTTATTATTTTATTTTATTTTAATATATTTTCTCCTACTGTGCATGCTGCTGAGTGACTGCTGCTCGTCAAACACATTTAATTGCAATGTTGACCCTGTGCTAACTTGCATATGACAAATAAATCTGAAAACTGAAACTAAACTAAGGAAAGAAGGATGGAAGGAAAGATCACAAGCTTTGTCACAAAGGAAAGAACGATGGAAGGCAGGATGACATGCAATGTCACAAAGGAAAGAAGGATGGAAGGAAGAATCACATGCATTGTCACAAAGGAAAGAAGGATGGAAGGAAGGATCACATGCATTGTCACAAAGGAAAGAACGATGGAAGGCAGGATGACATGCAATGTCACAAAGGAAAGAAGGATGGAAGGAAGAATCACATGCATTGTCACAAAGGAAAGAAGGATGGAAGGAAGGATCACATGCTTTGTCACAAAGGAAAGAACGATGGAAGGCAGGATGACATGCAATGTCACAAAGGAAAGAAGGATGGAAGGAAGAATCACATGCATTGTCACAAAGGAAAGAAGGATGGAAGGAAGGATCACAAGCATTGTCACAAAGGAAAGAAGGATGGAAGGAAGGATCACATGCATTGTCACAAAGGAAAGAAGGATGGAAGGAAGGATCACTTGCATTGTCACAAAGGAAAGAACGATGGAAGGCAGGATGACATGCAATGTCACAAAGGAAAGAAGGATGGAAGGAAGAATCACATGCATTGTCACAAAGGAAAGAAGGATCGAAGGAAGGATCACAAGCTTTGTCACAAAGGAAAGAAGGATGGAAGGAAGGATGACATGCATTGTCACAAAGGAAAGAAGGATGGAAGGAAGGATGACATGCATTGTCACAAAGGAAAGAAGGATGGAAGGAAGGATCACAAGCTTTGTCACAAAGGAAAGAAGGATGGAAGGAAGGAAAGATCACAAGCTTTGTCACAAGTGCAATACTTTAATTTTCTGCTGCTCATTCCTGTGCAATATCCCATCTGCCCTCCCGTCATATTTCTTTTCAAGATTTTCTTATGTAATCACTAATGTACATATATTTATATTTATAGATACATATATATTCAGTCATCTTTTCTCTTTTACCATGTCTCTCTAATATTTTGCTCCTTACTATTTTTCTATTTTCTTTATTGTTTTATTTTATTTTAATATATTTTCTCCTACTGTGCATGCTGTTGAGTGACTGCTGCTCGTCAAACACATTTAATTGCAATGTTGACCCTGTGCTAACTTGCATATGACAAATAAATCTGAAAACTGAAACTAAACTAAGGAAAGAAGGATAGAAGGAAAGATCACAAGCTTTGTCACAAAGGAAAGAAGGATGGAAGGAAGGATCACAAGCATTGTCACAAAGGAAAGAAGGATGGAAGGAAGGATCACAAGCATTGTCACAAAGGAAAGAAGGATGGAAGGAAGGATCACATGCATTGTCACAAAGGAAAGAACAATGGAAGGCAGGATGACATGCAATGTCACAAAGGAAAGAAGGATGGAAGGAAGAATCACATGCATTGTCACAAAGGAAAGAAGGATGGAAGGAAGGATCACATGCATTGTCACAAAGGAAAGAACGATGGAAGGCAGGATGACATGCAATGTCACAAAGGAAAGAAGGATGGAAGGAAGAATCACATGCATTGTCACAAAGGAAAGAAGGATGGAAGGAAGGATCACAAGCATTGTCACAAAGGAAAGAAGGATGGAAGGAAGGATCACATGCATTGTCACAAAGGAAAGAACGATGGAAGGCAGGATGACATGCAATGTCACAAAGGAAAGAAGGATGGAAGGAAGAATCACATGCATTGTCACAAAGGAAAGAAGGATGGAAGGAAGGATCACATGCATTGTCACAAAGGAAAGAACGATGGAAGGCAGGATGACATGCAATGTCACAAAGGAAAGAAGGATGGAAGGAAGAATCACATGCATTGTCACAAAGGAAAGAAGGATGGAAGGAAGGATCACATGCTTTGTCACAAAGGAAAGAACGATGGAAGGCAGGATGACATGCAATGTCACAAAGGAAAGAAGGATGGAAGGAAGAATCACATGCATTGTCACAAAGGAAAGAAGGATGGAAGGAAGGATCACAAGCATTGTCACAAAGGAAAGAAGGATGGAAGGAAGGATCACATGCATTGTCACAAAGGAAAGAAGGATGGAAGGAAGGATCACTTGCATTGTCACAAAGGAAAGAAGGATGGAAGGAAGGATGACATGCAATGTCACAAAGGAAAGAAGGATGGAAGGAAGGAAAGATCACAAGCTTTGTCACAAGTGCAATACTTTAATTTTCTGCTGCTCATTCCTGTGCAATATCCCATCTGCCCTCCCGTCATATTTCTTTTCAAGATTTTCTTATTTAATCACTAATGTACATATATTTATATTTATAGATACATATATATTCAGTCATCTTTTCTCTTTTACCATGTCTCTCTAATATTTTGCTCCTTACTATTTTTCTATTTTCTTTATTATTTTATTTTATTTTAATATATTTTCTCCTACTGTGCATGCTGCTGAGTGACTGCTGCTCGTCAAACACATTTAATTGCAATGTTGACCCTGTGCTAACTTGCATATGACAAATAAATCTGAAAACTGAAACTAAACTAAGGAAAGAAGGATGGAAGGAAAGATCACAAGCTTTGTCACAAAGGAAAGAACGATGGAAGGCAGGATGACATGCAATGTCACAAAGGAAAGAAGGATGGAAGGATGGATCACAAGCTTTGTCACAAAGGAAAGAAGGATGGAAGGAAGGATCACAAGCTTTTTTCACAAAGGAAAGAAGGATGGAAGGAAGGATCACATGCATTGTCACAAAGGAAAGAAGGATGGAAGGAAGGATCACATGCATTGTCACAAAGGAAAGAAGGAAGGATCACATGCATTGTCACAAAGGAAAGAAGGATGGAAGGAAGAATCACATGCATTGTCACAAAGGAAAGAAGGATGGAAGGAAGGATCACAAGCATTGTCACAAAGGAAAGAAGGATGGAAGGAAGGATCACAAGCTTTGTCACAAAGGAAAGAAGGATGGAAGGAAGGATCACAAGCTTTTTTCACAAAGGAAAGAAGGATGGAAGGAAGGATCACATGCATTGTCACAAAGGAAAGAAGGATGGAAGGAAGGATCACATGCATTGTCACAAAGGAAAGAAGGAAGGATCACATGCATTGTCACAAAGGAAAGAAGGATGGAAGGAAGGATGACATGCAATGTCACAAAGGAAAGAAGGATGGAAGGAAGGAAAGATCACAAGCTTTGTCACAAGTGCAATACTTTAATTTTCTGCTGCTCATTCCTGTGCAATATCCCATCTGCCCTCCCGTCATATTTCTTTTCAAGATTTTCTTATTTAATCACTAATGTACATATATTTATATTTATAGATACATATATATTCAGTCATCTTTTCTCTTTTACCATGTCTCTCTAATATTTTGCTCCTTACTATTTTTCTATTTTCTTTATTATTTTATTTTATTTTAATATATTTTCTCCTACTGTGCATGCTGCTGAGTGACTGCTGCTCGTCAAACACATTTAATTGCAATGTTGACCCTGTGCTAACTTGCATATGACAAATAAATCTGAAAACTGAAACTAAACTAAGGAAAGAAGGATGGAAGGAAAGATCACAAGCTTTGTCACAAAGGAAAGAAGGATGGAAGGAAGGATCACAAGCATTGTCACAAAGGAAAGAAGGATGGAAGGAAGGATCACATGCATTGTCACAAAGGAAAGAACGATGGAAGGAAGAATCACATGCATTGTCACAAAGGAAAGAAGGATGGAAGGATGGATCACAAGCTTTGTCACAAAGGAAAGAAGGATGGAAGGAAGGATCACAAGCTTTTTTCACAAAGGAAAGAAGGATGGAAGGAAGGATCACATGCATTGTCACAAAGGAAAGAAGGATGGAAGGAAGGATCACATGCATTGTCACAAAGGAAAGAAGGAAGGATCACATGCATTGTCACAAAGGAAAGAAGGATGGAAGGAAGAATCACATGCATTGTCACAAAGGAAAGAAGGATGGAAGGAAGGATCACAAGCATTGTCACAAAGGAAAGAAGGATGGAAGGAAGGATCACATGCATTGTCACAAAGGAAAGAAGGATGGAAGGAAGGATCACAAGCATTGTCACAAAGGAAAGAAGGATGGAAGGAAGGATCACATGCATTGTCACAAAGGAAAGAAGGATGGAAGGAAGGATCACATGCTTTGTCACAAAGGAAAGAACGATGGAAGGCAGGATGACATGCAATGTCACAAAGGAAAGAAGGATGGAAGGAAGAATCACATGCATTGTCACAAAGGAAAGAAGGAAGGATCACATGCATTGTCACAAAGGAAAGAAGGATGGAAGGAAGGATCACATGCATTGTCACAAAGGAAAGAAGGATGGAAGGAAGGATGACATGCAATGTCACAAAGGAAAGAAGGATGGAAGGAAGGAAAGATCACAAGCTTTGTCACAAGTGCAATACTTTAATTTTCTGCTGCTCATTCCTGTGCAATATCCCATCTGCCCTCCCGTCATATTTCTTTTCAAGATTTTCTTATGTAATCACTAATGTACATATATTTATATTTATAGATACATATATATTCAGTCATCTTTTCTCTTTTACCATGTCTCTCTAATATTTTGCTCCTTACTATTTTTCTATTTTCTTTATTGTTTTATTTTATTTTAATATATTTTCTCCTACTGTGCATGCTGCTGAGTGACTGCTGCTCGTCAAACACATTTAATTGCAATGTTGACCCTGTGCTAACTTGCATATGACAAATAAATCTGAAGACTGAAACTAAACTAAGGAAAGAAGGATGGAAGGAAAGATCACAAGCTTTGTCACAAAGGAAAGAAGGATGGAAGGAAGGATCACAAGCTTTGTCACAAAGGAAAGAAGGATGGGAGGAAAGATCACAAGCTTTGTCACAAAGGAAAGAAGGATGGATGGAAGGATCACATGCATTGTCACAAAGAAAAGAAGGATGGAAGGAAGGAAGGATCACAAGCATTGTCACAAAGGAAAGAAGGATGGAAGGAAGAATCACATGCATTGTCACAAAGGAAAGAAGGATGGAAGGAAGGATCACATGCATTGTCACAAAGGAAAGAACGATGGAAGGCAGGATGACATGCAATGTCACAAAGGAAAGAAGGATGGAAGGAAGAATCACATGCATTGTCACAAAGGAAAGAAGGATGGAAGGAAGGATCACATGCATTGTCACAAAGGAAAGAAGGATGGAAGGAAGGATCACAAGCATTGTCACAAAGGAAAGAAGGATGGAAGGAAGGATCACATGCATTGTCACAAAGGAAAGAACAATGGAAGGCAGGATGACATGCAATGTCACAAAGGAAAGAAGGATGGAAGGAAGAATCACATGCATTGTCACAAAGGAAAGAAGGATGGAAGGAAGGATCACATGCATTGTCACAAAGGAAAGAACGATGGAAGGCAGGATGACATGCAATGTCACAAAGGAAAGAAGGATGGAAGGAAGAATCACATGCATTGTCACAAAGGAAAGAAGGATGGAAGGAAGGATCACAAGCATTGTCACAAAGGAAAGAAGGATGGAAGGAAGGATCACATGCATTGTCACAAAGGAAAGAACGATGGAAGGCAGGATGACATGCAATGTCACAAAGGAAAGAAGGATGGAAGGAAGAATCACATGCATTGTCACAAAGGAAAGAAGGATGGAAGGAAGGATCACATGCATTGTCACAAAGGAAAGAAGGATGAAAGGAAGGATCACAAGCATTGTCAAAAAGGAAAGAAGGATGGAAGGAAGGATCACATGCATTGTCACAAAGGAAAGAACGATGGAAGGCAGGATGACATGCAATGTCACAAAGGAAAGAAGGATGGAAGGAAGGATCACATGCTTTGTCACAAAGGAAAGAACGATGGAAGGCAGGATGACATGCAATGTCACAAAGGAAAGAAGGATGGAAGGAAGAATCACATGCATTGTCACAAAGGAAAGAAGGATGGAAGGAAGGATCACATGCTTTGTCACAAAGGAAAGAACGATGGAAGGCAGGATGACATGCAATGTCACAAAGGAAAGAAGGATGGAAGGAAGAATCACATGCATTGTCACAAAGGAAAGAAGGATGGAAGGAAGGATCACAAGCATTGTCACAAAGGAAAGAAGGATGGAAGGAAGGATCACAAGCATTGTCACAAAGGAAAGAAGGATGGAAGGAAGGATCACATGCATTGTCACAAAGGAAAGAAGGATGGAAGGAAGGATGACATGCAATGTCACAAAGGAAAGAAGGATGGAAGGAAGGAAAGATCACAAGCTTTGTCACAAGTGCAATACTTTAATTTTCTGCTGCTCATTCCTGTGCAATATCCCATCTGCCCTCCCGTCATATTTCTTTTCAAGATTTTCTTATTTAATCACTAATGTACATATATTTATATTTATAGATACATATATATTCAGTCATCTTTTCTCTTTTACCATGTCTCTCTAATATTTTGCTCCTTACTATTTTTCTATTTTCTTTATTATTTTATTTTATTTTAATATATTTTCTCCTACTGTGCATGCTGCTGAGTGACTGCTGCTCGTCAAACACATTTAATTGCAATGTTGACCCTGTGCTAACTTGCATATGACAAATAAATCTGAAAACTGAAACTAAACTAAGGAAAGAAGGATGGAAGGAAAGATCACAAGCTTTGTCACAAAGGAAAGAACGATGGAAGGCAGGATGACATGCAATGTCACAAAGGAAAGAAGGATGGAAGGAAGAATCACATGCATTGTCACAAAGGAAAGAAGGATGGAAGGAAGGATCACATGCATTGTCACAAAGGAAAGAACGATGGAAGGCAGGATGACATGCAATGTCACAAAGGAAAGAAGGATGGAAGGAAGAATCACATGCATTGTCACAAAGGAAAGAAGGATGGAAGGAAGGATCACATGCTTTGTCACAAAGGAAAGAACGATGGAAGGCAGGATGACATGCAATGTCACAAAGGAAAGAAGGATGGAAGGAAGAATCACATGCATTGTCACAAAGGAAAGAAGGATGGAAGGAAGGATCACAAGCATTGTCACAAAGGAAAGAAGGATGGAAGGAAGGATCACATGCATTGTCACAAAGGAAAGAAGGATGGAAGGAAGGATCACTTGCATTGTCACAAAGGAAAGAAGGATGGAAGGAAGGATGACATGCAATGTCACAAAGGAAAGAAGGATGGAAGGAAGGAAAGATCACAAGCTTTGTCACAAGTGCAATACTTTAATTTTCTGCTGCTCATTCCTGTGCAATATCCCATCTGCCCTCCCGTCATATTTCTTTTCAAGATTTTCTTATTTAATCACTAATGTACATATATTTATATTTATAGATACATATATATTCAGTCATCTTTTCTCTTTTACCATGTCTCTCTAATATTTTGCTCCTTACTATTTTTCTATTTTCTTTATTATTTTATTTTATTTTAATATATTTTCTCCTACTGTGCATGCTGCTGAGTGACTGCTGCTCGTCAAACACATTTAATTGCAATGTTGACCCTGTGCTAACTTGCATATGACAAATAAATCTGAAAACTGAAACTAAACTAAGGAAAGAAGGATGGAAGGAAAGATCACAAGCTTTGTCACAAAGGAAAGAACGATGGAAGGCAGGATGACATGCAATGTCACAAAGGAAAGAAGGATGGAAGGAAGAATCACATGCATTGTCACAAAGGAAAGAAGGATGGAAGGAAGGATCACAAGCTTTTTTCACAAAGGAAAGAAGGATGGAAGGATGGATCACAAGCTTTGTCACAAAGGAAAGAAGGATGGAAGGAAGGATCACAAGCTTTTTTCACAAAGGAAAGAAGGATGGAAGGAAGGATCACATGCATTGTCACAAAGGAAAGAAGGATGGAAGGAAGGATCACATGCATTGTCACAAAGGAAAGAAGGAAGGATCACATGCATTGTCACAAAGGAAAGAAGGATGGAAGGAAGAATCACATGCATTGTCACAAAGGAAAGAAGGATGGAAGGAAGGATCACAAGCATTGTCACAAAGGAAAGAAGGATGGAAGGAAGGATCACATGCATTGTCACAAAGGAAAGAAGGATGGAAGGAAGGATCACAAGCATTGTCACAAAGGAAAGAAGGATGGAAGGAAGGATCACATGCATTGTCACAAAGGAAAGAAGGATGGAAGGAAGGATCACATGCTTTGTCACAAAGGAAAGAACGATGGAAGGCAGGATGACATGCAATGTCACAAAGGAAAGAAGGATGGAAGGAAGAATCACATGCATTGTCACAAAGGAAAGAAGGAAGGATCACATGCATTGTCACAAAGGAAAGAAGGATGGAAGGAAGGATCACATGCATTGTCACAAAGGAAAGAAGGATGGAAGGAAGGATGACATGCAATGTCACAAAGGAAAGAAGGATGGAAGGAAGGAAAGATCACAAGCTTTGTCACAAGTGCAATACTTTAATTTTCTGCTGCTCATTCCTGTGCAATATCCCATCTGCCCTCCCGTCATATTTCTTTTCAAGATTTTCTTATGTAATCACTAATGTACATATATTTATATTTATAGATACATATATATTCAGTCATCTTTTCTCTTTTACCATGTCTCTCTAATATTTTGCTCCTTACTATTTTTCTATTTTCTTTATTGTTTTATTTTATTTTAATATATTTTCTCCTACTGTGCATGCTGTTGAGTGACTGCTGCTCGTCAAACACATTTAATTGCAATGTTGACCCTGTGCTAACTTGCATATGACAAATAAATCTGAAGACTGAAACTAAACTAAGGAAAGAAGGATGGAAGGAAAGATCACAAGCTTTGTCACAAAGGAAAGAAGGATGGAAGGAAGGATCACAAGCTTTGTCACAAAGGAAAGAAGGATGGGAGGAAAGATCACAAGCTTTGTCACAAAGGAAAGAAGGATGGATGGAAGGATCACATGCATTGTCACAAAGAAAAGAAGGATGGAAGGAAGGAAGGATCACAAGCATTGTCACAAAGGAAAGAAGGATGGAAGGAAGAATCACATGCATTGTCACAAAGGAAAGAAGGATGGAAGGAAGGATCACATGCATTGTCACAAAGGAAAGAACGATGGAAGGCAGGATGACATGCAATGTCACAAAGGAAAGAAGGATGGAAGGAAGAATCACATGCATTGTCACAAAGGAAAGAAGGATGGAAGGAAGGATCACATGCATTGTCACAAAGGAAAGAAGGATGGAAGGAAGGATCACAAGCATTGTCACAAAGGAAAGAAGGATGGAAGGAAGGATCACATGCATTGTCACAAAGGAAAGAACAATGGAAGGCAGGATGACATGCAATGTCACAAAGGAAAGAAGGATGGAAGGAAGAATCACATGCATTGTCACAAAGGAAAGAAGGATGGAAGGAAGGATCACATGCATTGTCACAAAGGAAAGAACGATGGAAGGCAGGATGACATGCAATGTCACAAAGGAAAGAAGGATGGAAGGAAGAATCACATGCATTGTCACAAAGGAAAGAAGGATGGAAGGAAGGATCACAAGCATTGTCACAAAGGAAAGAAGGATGGAAGGAAGGATCACATGCATTGTCACAAAGGAAAGAACGATGGAAGGCAGGATGACATGCAATGTCACAAAGGAAAGAAGGATGGAAGGAAGAATCACATGCATTGTCACAAAGGAAAGAAGGATGGAAGGAAGGATCACATGCATTGTCACAAAGGAAAGAAGGATGAAAGGAAGGATCACAAGCATTGTCAAAAAGGAAAGAAGGATGGAAGGAAGGATCACATGCATTGTCACAAAGGAAAGAACGATGGAAGGCAGGATGACATGCAATGTCACAAAGGAAAGAAGGATGGAAGGAAGGATCACATGCTTTGTCACAAAGGAAAGAACGATGGAAGGCAGGATGACATGCAATGTCACAAAGGAAAGAAGGATGGAAGGAAGAATCACATGCATTGTCACAAAGGAAAGAAGGATGGAAGGAAGGATCACATGCTTTGTCACAAAGGAAAGAACGATGGAAGGCAGGATGACATGCAATGTCACAAAGGAAAGAAGGATGGAAGGAAGAATCACATGCATTGTCACAAAGGAAAGAAGGATGGAAGGAAGGATCACAAGCATTGTCACAAAGGAAAGAAGGATGGAAGGAAGGATCACAAGCATTGTCACAAAGGAAAGAAGGATGGAAGGAAGGATCACATGCATTGTCACAAAGGAAAGAAGGATGGAAGGAAGGATGACATGCAATGTCACAAAGGAAAGAAGGATGGAAGGAAGGAAAGATCACAAGCTTTGTCACAAGTGCAATACTTTAATTTTCTGCTGCTCATTCCTGTGCAATATCCCATCTGCCCTCCCGTCATATTTCTTTTCAAGATTTTCTTATTTAATCACTAATGTACATATATTTATATTTATAGATACATATATATTCAGTCATCTTTTCTCTTTTACCATGTCTCTCTAATATTTTGCTCCTTACTATTTTTCTATTTTCTTTATTATTTTATTTTATTTTAATATATTTTCTCCTACTGTGCATGCTGCTGAGTGACTGCTGCTCGTCAAACACATTTAATTGCAATGTTGACCCTGTGCTAACTTGCATATGACAAATAAATCTGAAAACTGAAACTAAACTAAGGAAAGAAGGATGGAAGGAAAGATCACAAGCTTTGTCACAAAGGAAAGAACGATGGAAGGCAGGATGACATGCAATGTCACAAAGGAAAGAAGGATGGAAGGAAGAATCACATGCATTGTCACAAAGGAAAGAAGGATGGAAGGAAGGATCACATGCATTGTCACAAAGGAAAGAACGATGGAAGGCAGGATGACATGCAATGTCACAAAGGAAAGAAGGATGGAAGGAAGAATCACATGCATTGTCACAAAGGAAAGAAGGATGGAAGGAAGGATCACATGCTTTGTCACAAAGGAAAGAACGATGGAAGGCAGGATGACATGCAATGTCACAAAGGAAAGAAGGATGGAAGGAAGAATCACATGCATTGTCACAAAGGAAAGAAGGATGGAAGGAAGGATCACAAGCATTGTCACAAAGGAAAGAAGGATGGAAGGAAGGATCACATGCATTGTCACAAAGGAAAGAAGGATGGAAGGAAGGATCACTTGCATTGTCACAAAGGAAAGAAGGATGGAAGGAAGGATGACATGCAATGTCACAAAGGAAAGAAGGATGGAAGGAAGGAAAGATCACAAGCTTTGTCACAAGTGCAATACTTTAATTTTCTGCTGCTCATTCCTGTGCAATATCCCATCTGCCCTCCCGTCATATTTCTTTTCAAGATTTTCTTATTTAATCACTAATGTACATATATTTATATTTATAGATACATATATATTCAGTCATCTTTTCTCTTTTACCATGTCTCTCTAATATTTTGCTCCTTACTATTTTTCTATTTTCTTTATTATTTTATTTTATTTTAATATATTTTCTCCTACTGTGCATGCTGCTGAGTGACTGCTGCTCGTCAAACACATTTAATTGCAATGTTGACCCTGTGCTAACTTGCATATGACAAATAAATCTGAAAACTGAAACTAAACTAAGGAAAGAAGGATGGAAGGAAAGATCACAAGCTTTGTCACAAAGGAAAGAACGATGGAAGGCAGGATGACATGCAATGTCACAAAGGAAAGAAGGATGGAAGGAAGAATCACATGCATTGTCACAAAGGAAAGAAGGATGGAAGGAAGGATCACATGCATTGTCACAAAGGAAAGAACGATGGAAGGCAGGATGACATGCAATGTCACAAAGGAAAGAAGGATGGAAGGAAGAATCACATGCATTGTCACAAAGGAAAGAAGGATGGAAGGAAGGATCACAAGCATTGTCACAAAGGAAAGAAGGATGGAAGGAAGGATCACATGCATTGTCACAAAGGAAAGAAGGATGGAAGGAAGGATCACTTGCATTGTCACAAAGGAAAGAAGGATGGAAGGAAGGATGACATGCAATGTCACAAAGGAAAGAAGGATGGAAGGAAGGAAAGATCACAAGCTTTGTCACAAGTGCAATACTTTAATTTTCTGCTGCTCATTCCTGTGCAATATCCCATCTGCCCTCCCGTCATATTTCTTTTCAAGATTTTCTTATTTAATCACTAATGTACATATATTTATATTTATAGATACATATATATTCAGTCATCTTTTCTCTTTTACCATGTCTCTCTAATATTTTGCTCCTTACTATTTTTCTATTTTCTTTATTATTTTATTTTATTTTAATATATTTTCTCCTACTGTGCATGCTGCTGAGTGACTGCTGCTCGTCAAACACATTTAATTGCAATGTTGACCCTGTGCTAACTTGCATATGACAAATAAATCTGAAAACTGAAACTAAACTAAGGAAAGAAGGATGGAAGGAAAGATCACAAGCTTTGTCACAAAGGAAAGAACGATGGAAGGCAGGATGACATGCAATGTCACAAAGGAAAGAAGGATGGAAGGATGGATCACAAGCTTTGTCACAAAGGAAAGAAGGATGGAAGGAAGGATCACAAGCTTTTTTCACAAAGGAAAGAAGGATGGAAGGAAGGATCACATGCATTGTCACAAAGGAAAGAAGGATGGAAGGAAGGATCACATGCATTGTCACAAAGGAAAGAAGGAAGGATCACATGCATTGTCACAAAGGAAAGAAGGATGGAAGGAAGAATCACATGCATTGTCACAAAGGAAAGAAGGATGGAAGGAAGGATCACAAGCATTGTCACAAAGGAAAGAAGGATGGAAGGAAGGATCACAAGCTTTGTCACAAAGGAAAGAAGGATGGAAGGAAGGATCACAAGCTTTTTTCACAAAGGAAAGAAGGATGGAAGGAAGGATCACATGCATTGTCACAAAGGAAAGAAGGATGGAAGGAAGGATCACATGCATTGTCACAAAGGAAAGAAGGAAGGATCACATGCATTGTCACAAAGGAAAGAAGGATGGAAGGAAGGATGACATGCAATGTCACAAAGGAAAGAAGGATGGAAGGAAGGAAAGATCACAAGCTTTGTCACAAGTGCAATACTTTAATTTTCTGCTGCTCATTCCTGTGCAATATCCCATCTGCCCTCCCGTCATATTTCTTTTCAAGATTTTCTTATTTAATCACTAATGTACATATATTTATATTTATAGATACATATATATTCAGTCATCTTTTCTCTTTTACCATGTCTCTCTAATATTTTGCTCCTTACTATTTTTCTATTTTCTTTATTATTTTATTTTATTTTAATATATTTTCTCCTACTGTGCATGCTGCTGAGTGACTGCTGCTCGTCAAACACATTTAATTGCAATGTTGACCCTGTGCTAACTTGCATATGACAAATAAATCTGAAAACTGAAACTAAACTAAGGAAAGAAGGATGGAAGGAAAGATCACAAGCTTTGTCACAAAGGAAAGAAGGATGGAAGGAAGGATCACAAGCATTGTCACAAAGGAAAGAAGGATGGAAGGACGGATCACATGCATTGTCACAAAGGAAAGAACGATGGAAGGAAGAATCACATGCATTGTCACAAAGGAAAGAAGGATGGAAGGATGGATCACAAGCTTTGTCACAAAGGAAAGAAGGATGGAAGGAAGGATCACAAGCTTTTTTCACAAAGGAAAGAAGGATGGAAGGAAGGATCACATGCATTGTCACAAAGGAAAGAAGGATGGAAGGAAGGATCACATGCATTGTCACAAAGGAAAGAAGGAAGGATCACATGCATTGTCACAAAGGAAAGAAGGATGGAAGGAAGAATCACATGCATTGTCACAAAGGAAAGAAGGATGGAAGGAAGGATCACAAGCATTGTCACAAAGGAAAGAAGGATGGAAGGAAGGATCACATGCATTGTCACAAAGGAAAGAAGGATGGAAGGAAGGATCACAAGCATTGTCACAAAGGAAAGAAGGATGGAAGGAAGGATCACATGCATTGTCACAAAGGAAAGAAGGATGGAAGGAAGGATCACATGCTTTGTCACAAAGGAAAGAACGATGGAAGGCAGGATGACATGCAATGTCACAAAGGAAAGAAGGATGGAAGGAAGAATCACATGCATTGTCACAAAGGAAAGAAGGATGGAAGGAAGGATCACTTGCATTGTCACAAAGGAAAGAAGGATGGAAGGAAGGATGACATGCAATGTCACAAAGGAAAGAAGGATGGAAGGAAGGAAAGATCACAAGCTTTGTCACAAGTGCAATACTTTAATTTTCTGCTGCTCATTCCTGTGCAATATCCCATCTGCCCTCCCGTCATATTTCTTTTCAAGATTTTCTTATTTAATCACTAATGTACATATATTTATATTTATAGATACATATATATTCAGTCATCTTTTCTCTTTTACCATGTCTCTCTAATATTTTGCTCCTTACTATTTTTCTATTTTCTTTATTATTTTATTTTATTTTAATATATTTTCTCCTACTGTGCATGCTGCTGAGTGACTGCTGCTCGTCAAACACATTTAATTGCAATGTTGACCCTGTGCTAACTTGCATATGACAAATAAATCTGAAAACTGAAACTAAACTAAGGAAAGAAGGATGGAAGGAAAGATCACAAGCTTTGTCACAAAGGAAAGAACGATGGAAGGCAGGATGACATGCAATGTCACAAAGGAAAGAAGGATGGAAGGAAGGATCACATGCATTGTCACAAAGGAAAGAAGGATGGAAGGAAGGATCACATGCATTGTCACAAAGGAAAGAAGGAAGGATCACATGCATTGTCACAAAGGAAAGAAGGATGGAAGGAAGAATCACATGCATTGTCACAAAGGAAAGAAGGATGGAAGGAAGGATCACAAGCATTGTCACAAAGGAAAGAAGGATGGAAGGAAGGATCACATGCATTGTCACAAAGGAAAGAAGGATGGAAGGAAGGATCACAAGCATTGTCACAAAGGAAAGAAGGATGGAAGGAAGGATCACATGCATTGTCACAAAGGAAAGAAGGATGGAAGGAAGGATCACATGCTTTGTCACAAAGGAAAGAACGATGGAAGGCAGGATGACATGCAATGTCACAAAGGAAAGAAGGATGGAAGGAAGAATCACATGCATTGTCACAAAGGAAAGAAGGATGGAAGGAAGGATCACATGCTTTGTCACAAAGGAAAGAACGATGGAAGGCAGGATGACATGCAATGTCACAAAGGAAAGAAGGATGGAAGGAAGAATCACATGCATTGTCACAAAGGAAAGAAGGATGGAAGGAAGGATCACATGCTTTGTCACAAAGGAAAGAACGATGGAAGGCAGGATGACATGCAATGTCACAAAGGAAAGAAGGATGGAAGGAAGAATCACATGCATTGTCACAAAGGAAAGAAGGATGGAAGGAAGGATCACAAGCATTGTCACAAAGGAAAGAAGGATGGAAGGAAGGATCACAAGCATTGTCACAAAGGAAAGAAGGATGGAAGGAAGGATCACATGCATTGTCACAAAGGAAAGAAGGATGGAAGGAAGGATGACATGCAATGTCACAAAGGAAAGAAGGATGGAAGGAAGGAAAGATCACAAGCTTTGTCACAAGTGCAATACTTTAATTTTCTGCTGCTCATTCCTGTGCAATATCCCATCTGCCCTCCCGTCATATTTCTTTTCAAGATTTTCTTATTTAATCACTAATGTACATATATTTATATTTATAGATACATATATATTCAGTCATCTTTTCTCTTTTACCATGTCTCTCTAATATTTTGCTCCTTACTATTTTTCTATTTTCTTTATTATTTTATTTTATTTTAATATATTTTCTCCTACTGTGCATGCTGCTGAGTGACTGCTGCTCGTCAAACACATTTAATTGCAATGTTGACCCTGTGCTAACTTGCATATGACAAATAAATCTGAAAACTGAAACTAAACTAAGGAAAGAAGGATGGAAGGAAAGATCACAAGCTTTGTCACAAAGGAAAGAACGATGGAAGGCAGGATGACATGCAATGTCACAAAGGAAAGAAGGATGGAAGGAAGAATCACATGCATTGTCACAAAGGAAAGAAGGATGGAAGGAAGGATCACATGCATTGTCACAAAGGAAAGAACGATGGAAGGCAGGATGACATGCAATGTCACAAAGGAAAGAAGGATGGAAGGAAGAATCACATGCATTGTCACAAAGGAAAGAAGGATGGAAGGAAGGATCACATGCTTTGTCACAAAGGAAAGAAGGATGGAAGGCAGGATGACATGCAATGTCACAAAGGAAAGAAGGATGGAAGGAAGAATCACATGCATTGTCACAAAGGAAAGAAGGATGGAAGGAAGGATCACAAGCATTGTCACAAAGGAAAGAAGGATGGAAGGAAGGATCACATGCATTGTCACAAAGGAAAGAAGGATGGAAGGAAGGATCACTTGCATTGTCACAAAGGAAAGAACGATGGAAGGAAGAATCACATGCATTGTCACAAAGGAAAGAAGGATCGAAGGAAGGATCACAAGCTTTGTCACAAAGGAAAGAAGGATGGAAGGAAGGATGACATGCATTGTCACAAAGGAAAGAAGGATGGAAGGAAGGATGACATGCATTGTCACAAAGGAAAGAAGGATGGAAGGAAGGATCACAAGCTTTGTCACAAAGGAAAGAAGGATGGAAGGAAGGAAAGATCACAAGCTTTGTCACAAGTGCAATACTTTAATTTTCTGCTGCTCATTCCTGTGCAATATCCCATCTGCCCTCCCGTCATATTTCTTTTCAAGATTTTCTTATGTAATCACTAATGTACATATATTTATATTTATAGATACATATATATTCAGTCATCTTTTCTCTTTTACCATGTCTCTCTAATATTTTGCTCCTTACTATTTTTCTATTTTCTTTATTGTTTTATTTTATTTTAATATATTTTCTCCTACTGTGCATGCTGTTGAGTGACTGCTGCTCGTCAAACACATTTAATTGCAATGTTGACCCTGTGCTAACTTGCATATGACAAATAAATCTGAAAACTGAAACTAAACTAAGGAAAGAAGGATAGAAGGAAAGATCACAAGCTTTGTCACAAAGGAAAGAAGGATGGAAGGAAGGATCACAAGCATTGTCACAAAGGAAAGAAGGATGGAAGGAAGGATCACAAGCATTGTCACAAAGGAAAGAAGGATGGAAGGAAGGATCACATGCATTGTCACAAAGGAAAGAACAATGGAAGGCAGGATGACATGCAATGTCACAAAGGAAAGAAGGATGGAAGGAAGAATCACATGCATTGTCACAAAGGAAAGAAGGATGGAAGGAAGGATCACATGCATTGTCACAAAGGAAAGAACGATGGAAGGCAGGATGACATGCAATGTCACAAAGGAAAGAAGGATGGAAGGAAGAATCACATGCATTGTCACAAAGGAAAGAAGGATGGAAGGAAGGATCACAAGCATTGTCACAAAGGAAAGAAGGATGGAAGGAAGGATCACATGCATTGTCACAAAGGAAAGAACGATGGAAGGCAGGATGACATGCAATGTCACAAAGGAAAGAAGGATGGAAGGAAGAATCACATGCATTGTCACAAAGGAAAGAAGGATGGAAGGAAGGATCACATGCATTGTCACAAAGGAAAGAACGATGGAAGGCAGGATGACATGCAATGTCACAAAGGAAAGAAGGATGGAAGGAAGAATCACATGCATTGTCACAAAGGAAAGAAGGATGGAAGGAAGGATCACATGCTTTGTCACAAAGGAAAGAACGATGGAAGGCAGGATGACATGCAATGTCACAAAGGAAAGAAGGATGGAAGGAAGAATCACATGCATTGTCACAAAGGAAAGAAGGATGGAAGGAAGGATCACAAGCATTGTCACAAAGGAAAGAAGGATGGAAGGAAGGATCACATGCATTGTCACAAAGGAAAGAAGGATGGAAGGAAGGATCACTTGCATTGTCACAAAGGAAAGAAGGATGGAAGGAAGGATGACATGCAATGTCACAAAGGAAAGAAGGATGGAAGGAAGGAAAGATCACAAGCTTTGTCACAAGTGCAATACTTTAATTTTCTGCTGCTCATTCCTGTGCAATATCCCATCTGCCCTCCCGTCATATTTCTTTTCAAGATTTTCTTATTTAATCACTAATGTACATATATTTATATTTATAGATACATATATATTCAGTCATCTTTTCTCTTTTACCATGTCTCTCTAATATTTTGCTCCTTACTATTTTTCTATTTTCTTTATTATTTTATTTTATTTTAATATATTTTCTCCTACTGTGCATGCTGCTGAGTGACTGCTGCTCGTCAAACACATTTAATTGCAATGTTGACCCTGTGCTAACTTGCATATGACAAATAAATCTGAAAACTGAAACTAAACTAAGGAAAGAAGGATGGAAGGAAAGATCACAAGCTTTGTCACAAAGGAAAGAACGATGGAAGGCAGGATGACATGCAATGTCACAAAGGAAAGAAGGATGGAAGGATGGATCACAAGCTTTGTCACAAAGGAAAGAAGGATGGAAGGAAGGATCACAAGCTTTTTTCACAAAGGAAAGAAGGATGGAAGGAAGGATCACATGCATTGTCACAAAGGAAAGAAGGATGGAAGGAAGGATCACATGCATTGTCACAAAGGAAAGAAGGAAGGATCACATGCATTGTCACAAAGGAAAGAAGGATGGAAGGAAGAATCACATGCATTGTCACAAAGGAAAGAAGGATGGAAGGAAGGATCACAAGCATTGTCACAAAGGAAAGAAGGATGGAAGGAAGGATCACATGCATTGTCACAAAGGAAAGAAGGATGGAAGGAAGGATCACAAGCATTGTCACAAAGGAAAGAAGGATGGAAGGAAGGATCACATGCATTGTCACAAAGGAAAGAAGGATGGAAGGAAGGATCACATGCTTTGTCACAAAGGAAAGAACGATGGAAGGAAGGATGACATGCAATGTCACAAAGGAAAGAAGGATGGAAGGAAGAATCACATGCATTGTCACAAAGGAAAGAAGGATGGAAGGAAGGATCACATGCTTTGTCACAAAGGAAAGAACGATGGAAGGCAGGATGACATGCAATGTCACAAAGGAAAGAAGGATGGAAGGAAGAATCACATGCATTGTCACAAAGGAAAGAAGGATGGAAGGAAGGATCATATGCTTTGTCACAAAGGAAAGAACGATGGAAGGCAGGATGACATGCAATGTCACAAAGTAAAGAAGGATGGAAGGAAGAATCACATGCATTGTCACAAAGGAAAGAAGGATGGAAGGAAGAATCACAAGCATTGTCACAAAGGAAAGAAGGATGGAAGGAAGGATCACATGCATTGTCACAAAGGAAAGAAGGATGGAAGGAAGGATCACATGCTTTGTCACAAAGGAAAGAACGATGGAAGGAAGAATCACAAGCTTTGTCACAAAGGAAAGAAGGATGGAAGGAAGGAAAGATCACAGGCTTTGTCACAAGTGCAATACTTTAATTTTCTGCTGCTCATTCCTGTGCAATATCCCATCTGCCCTCCCGTCATATTTCTTTTCAAGATTTTCTTATTTAATCACTAATGTACATATATTTATATTTATAGATACATATATATTCAGTCATCTTTTCTCTTTTACCATGTCTCTCTAATATTTTGCTCCTTACTATTTTTCTATTTTCTTTATTATTTTATTTTATTTTAATATATTTTCTCCTACTGTGCATGCTGCTGAGTGACTGCTGCTCGTCAAACACATTTAATTGCAATGTTGACCCTGTGCTAACTTGCATATGACAAATAAATCTGAAAACTGAAACTAAACTAAGGAAAGAAGGATGGAAGGAAAGATCACAAGCTTTGTCACAAAGGAAAGAACGATGGAAGGCAGGATGACATGCAATGTCACAAAGGAAAGAAGGATGGAAGGATGGATCACAAGCTTTGTCACAAAGGAAAGAAGGATGGAAGGAAGGATCACAAGCTTTTTTCACAAAGGAAAGAAGGATGGAAGGAAGGATCACATGCATTGTCACAAAGGAAAGAAGGATGGAAGGAAGGATCACATGCATTGTCACAAAGGAAAGAAGGAAGGATCACATGCATTGTCACAAAGGAAAGAAGGATGGAAGGAAGAATCACATGCATTGTCACAAAGGAAAGAAGGATGGAAGGAAGGATCACAAGCATTGTCACAAAGGAAAGAAGGATGGAAGGAAGGATCACATGCATTGTCACAAAGGAAAGAAGGATGGAAGGAAGGATCACAAGCATTGTCACAAAGGAAAGAAGGATGGAAGGAAGGATCACATGCATTGTCACAAAGGAAAGAAGGATGGAAGGAAGGATCACATGCTTTGTCACAAAGGAAAGAACGATGGAAGGCAGGATGACATGCAATGTCACAAAGGAAAGAAGGATGGAAGGAAGAATCACATGCATTGTCACAAAGGAAAGAAGGATGGAAGGAAGGATCACATGCTTTGTCACAAAGGAAAGAACGATGGAAGGCAGGATGACATGCAATGTCACAAAGGAAAGAAGGATGGAAGGAAGAATCACATGCATTGTCACAAAGGAAAGAAGGATGGAAGGAAGGATCACATGCATTGTCACAAAGGAAAGAACGATGGAAGGCAGGATGACATGCAATGTCACAAAGTAAAGAAGGATGGAAGGAAGAATCACATGCATTGTCACAAAGGAAAGAAGGATGGAAGGAAGAATCACAAGCATTGTCACAAAGGAAAGAAGGATGGAAGGAAGGATCACATGCATTGTCACAAAGGAAAGAAGGATGGAAGGAAGGATCACATGCTTTGTCACAAAGGAAAGAACGATGGAAGGCAGGATGACATGCAATGTCACAAAGGAAAGAAGGATGGAAGGAAGAATCACATGCATTGTCACAAAGGAAAGAAGGATGGAAGGAAGGATCACATGCTTTGTCACAAAGGAAAGAACGATGGAAGGCAGGATGACATGCAATGTCACAAAGGAAAGAAGGATGGAAGGAAGAATCACATGCATTGTCACAAAGGAAAGAAGGATGGAAGGAAGGATCACAAGCATTGTCACAAAGGAAAGAAGGATGGAAGGAAGGATCACAAGCATTGTCACAAAGGAAAGAACGATGGAAGGCAGGATGACATGCAATGTCAAAAAGGAAAGAAGGATGGAAGGAAGAATCACATGCATTGTCACAAAGGAAAGAAGGATGGAAGGAAGGATCACATGCTTTGTCACAAAGGAAAGAACGATGGAAGGCAGGATGACATGCAATGTCACAAAGGAAAGAAGGATGGAAGGAAGAATCACATGCATTGTCACAAAGGAAAGAAGGATGGAAGGAAGGATCACAAGCATTGTCACAAAGGAAAGAAGGATGGAAGGAAGGATCACAAGCATTGTCACAAAGGAAAGAACGATGGAAGGCAGGATGACATGCAATGTCACAAAGGAAAGAAGGATGGAAGGAAGAATCACATGCATTGTCACAAAGGAAAGAAGGATGGAAGGAAGGATCACATGCATTGTCACAAAGGAAAGAAGGATGGAAGGAAGGATCACAAGCATTGTCACAAAGGAAAGAAGGATGGAAGGAAGGATCACATGCATTGTCACAAAGGAAAGAACGATGGAAGGAAGAATCACATGCATTGTCACAAAGGAAAGAAGGATGGAAGGATGGATCACAAGCTTTGTCACAAAGGAAAGAAGGATGGAAGGAAGGATCACAAGCTTTTTTCACAAAGGAAAGAAGGATGGAAGGAAGGATCACATGCATTGTCACAAAGGAAAGAAGGATGGAAGGAAGGATCACATGCATTGTCACAAAGGAAAGAAGGAAGGATGACATGCATTGTCACAAAGGAAAGAAGGATGGAAGGAAGAATCACATGCATTGTCACAAAGGAAAGAAGGATGGAAGGAAGGATCACAAGCATTGTCACAAAGGAAAGAAGGATGGAAGGAAGGATCACATGCATTGTCACAAAGGAAAGAAGGATGAAAGGAAGGATCACAAGCATTGTCACAAAGGAAAGAAGGATGGAAGGAAGGATCACATGCATTGTCACAAAGGAAAGAAGGATGGAAGGAAGGATCACATGCTTTGTCACAAAGGAAAGAACGATGGAAGGCAGGATGACATGCAATGTCACAAAGGAAAGAAGGATGGAAGGAAGAATCACATGCATTGTCACAAAGGAAAGAAGGATGGAAGGAAGGATCACATGCTTTGTCACAAAGGAAAGAACGATGGAAGGCAGGATGACATGCAATGTCACAAAGGAAAGAAGGATGGAAGGAAGAATCACATGCATTGTCACAAAGGAAAGAAGGATGGAAGGAAGGATCACAAGCATTGTCACAAAGGAAAGAAGGATGGAAGGAAGGATCACAAGCATTGTCACAAAGGAAAGAAGGATGGAAGGAAGGATCACATGCATTGTCACAAAGGAAAGAAGGATGGAAGGAAGGATGACATGCAATGTCACAAAGGAAAGAAGGATGGAAGGAAGGAAAGATCACAAGCTTTGTCACAAGTGCAATACTTTAATTTTCTGCTGCTCATTCCTGTGCAATATCCCATCTGCCCTCCCGTCATATTTCTTTTCAAGATTTTCTTATTTAATCACTAATGTACATATATTTATATTTATAGATACATATATATTCAGTCATCTTTTCTCTTTTACCATGTCTCTCTAATATTTTGCTCCTTACTATTTTTCTATTTTCTTTATTATTTTATTTTATTTTAATATATTTTCTCCTACTGTGCATGCTGCTGAGTGACTGCTGCTCGTCAAACACATTTAATTGCAATGTTGACCCTGTGCTAACTTGCATATGACAAATAAATCTGAAAACTGAAACTAAACTAAGGAAAGAAGGATGGAAGGAAAGATCACAAGCTTTGTCACAAAGGAAAGAACGATGGAAGGCAGGATGACATGCAATGTCACAAAGGAAAGAAGGATGGAAGGAAGAATCACATGCATTGTCACAAAGGAAAGAAGGATGGAAGGAAGGATCACATGCATTGTCACAAAGGAAAGAACGATGGAAGGCAGGATGACATGCAATGTCACAAAGGAAAGAAGGATGGAAGGAAGAATCACATGCATTGTCACAAAGGAAAGAAGGATGGAAGGAAGGATCACATGCTTTGTCACAAAGGAAAGAACGATGGAAGGCAGGATGACATGCAATGTCACAAAGGAAAGAAGGATGGAAGGAAGAATCACATGCATTGTCACAAAGGAAAGAAGGATGGAAGGAAGGATCACAAGCATTGTCACAAAGGAAAGAAGGATGGAAGGAAGGATCACATGCATTGTCACAAAGGAAAGAAGGATGGAAGGAAGGATCACTTGCATTGTCACAAAGGAAAGAAGGATGGAAGGAAGGATGACATGCAATGTCACAAAGGAAAGAAGGATGGAAGGAAGGAAAGATCACAAGCTTTGTCACAAGTGCAATACTTTAATTTTCTGCTGCTCATTCCTGTGCAATATCCCATCTGCCCTCCCGTCATATTTCTTTTCAAGATTTTCTTATTTAATCACTAATGTACATATATTTATATTTATAGATACATATATATTCAGTCATCTTTTCTCTTTTACCATGTCTCTCTAATATTTTGCTCCTTACTATTTTTCTATTTTCTTTATTATTTTATTTTATTTTAATATATTTTCTCCTACTGTGCATGCTGCTGAGTGACTGCTGCTCGTCAAACACATTTAATTGCAATGTTGACCCTGTGCTAACTTGCATATGACAAATAAATCTGAAAACTGAAACTAAACTAAGGAAAGAAGGATGGAAGGAAAGATCACAAGCTTTGTCACAAAGGAAAGAACGATGGAAGGCAGGATGACATGCAATGTCACAAAGGAAAGAAGGATGGAAGGAAGAATCACATGCATTGTCACAAAGGAAAGAAGGATGGAAGGAAGGATCACATGCATTGTCACAAAGGAAAGAACGATGGAAGGCAGGATGACATGCAATGTCACAAAGGAAAGAAGGATGGAAGGAAGAATCACATGCATTGTCACAAAGGAAAGAAGGATGGAAGGAAGGATCACATGCTTTGTCACAAAGGAAAGAACGATGGAAGGCAGGATGACATGCAATGTCACAAAGGAAAGAAGGATGGAAGGAAGAATCACATGCATTGTCACAAAGGAAAGAAGGATGGAAGGAAGGATCACAAGCATTGTCACAAAGGAAAGAAGGATGGAAGGAAGGATCACATGCATTGTCACAAAGGAAAGAAGGATGGAAGGAAGGATCACATGCTTTGTCACAAAGGAAAGAACGATGGAAGGCAGGATGACATGCAATGTCACAAAGGAAAGAAGGATGGAAGGAAGAATCACATGCATTGTCACAAAGGAAAGAAGGATGGAAGGAAGGATCACATGCTTTGTCACAAAGGAAAGAACGATGGAAGGCAGGATGACATGCAATGTCACAAAGGAAAGAAGGATGGAAGGAAGAATCACATGCATTGTCACAAAGGAAAGAAGGATGGAAGGAAGGATCACATGCTTTGTCACAAAGGAAAGAACGATGGAAGGCAGGATGACATGCAATGTCACAAAGGAAAGAAGGATGGAAGGAAGAATCACATGCATTGTCACAAAGGAAAGAAGGATGGAAGGAAGGATCACAAGCATTGTCACAAAGGAAAGAAGGATGGAAGGAAGGATCACAAGCATTGTCACAAAGGAAAGAACGATGGAAGGCAGGATGACATGCAATGTCACAAAGGAAAGAAGGATGGAAGGAAGAATCACATGCATTGTCACAAAGGAAAGAAGGATGGAAGGAAGGATCACATGCTTTGTCACAAAGGAAAGAACGATGGAAGGCAGGATGACATGCAATGTCACAAAGGAAAGAAGGATGGAAGGAAGAATCACATGCATTGTCACAAAGGAAAGAAGGATGGAAGGAAGGATCACAAGCATTGTCACAAAGGAAAGAAGGATGGAAGGAAGGATCACAAGCATTGTCACAAAGGAAAGAACGATGGAAGGCAGGATGACATGCAATGTCACAAAGGAAAGAAGGATGGAAGGAAGAATCACATGCATTGTCACAAAGGAAAGAAGGATGGAAGGAAGGATCACATGCATTGTCACAAAGGAAAGAAGGATGGAAGGAAGGATCACAAGCATTGTCACAAAGGAAAGAAGGATGGAAGGAAGGATCACATGCATTGTCACAAAGGAAAGAACGATGGAAGGAAGAATCACATGCATTGTCACAAAGGAAAGAAGGATGGAAGGATGGATCACAAGCTTTGTCACAAAGGAAAGAAGGATGGAAGGAAGGATCACAAGCTTTTTTCACAAAGGAAAGAAGGATGGAAGGAAGGATCACATGCATTGTCACAAAGGAAAGAAGGATGGAAGGAAGGATCACATGCATTGTCACAAAGGAAAGAAGGAAGGATCACATGCATTGTCACAAAGGAAAGAAGGATGGAAGGAAGAATCACATGCATTGTCACAAAGGAAAGAAGGATGGAAGGAAGGATCACAAGCATTGTCACAAAGGAAAGAAGGATGGAAGGAAGGATCACATGCATTGTCACAAAGGAAAGAAGGATGGAAGGAAGGATCACAAGCATTGTCACAAAGGAAAGAAGGATGGAAGGAAGGATCACATGCATTGTCACAAAGGAAAGAAGGATGGAAGGAAGGATCACATGCTTTGTCACAAAGGAAAGAACGATGGAAGGCAGGATGACATGCAATGTCACAAAGGAAAGAAGGATGGAAGGAAGAATCACATGCATTGTCACAAAGGAAAGAAGGATGGAAGGAAGGATCACATGCTTTGTCACAAAGGAAAGAACGATGGAAGGCAGGATGACATGCAATGTCACAAAGGAAAGAAGGATGGAAGGAAGAATCACATGCATTGTCACAAAGGAAAGAAGGATGGAAGGAAGGATCACAAGCATTGTCACAAAGGAAAGAAGGATGGAAGGAAGGATCACAAGCATTGTCACAAAGGAAAGAAGGATGGAAGGAAGGATCACATGCATTGTCACAAAGGAAAGAAGGATGGAAGGAAGGATGACATGCAATGTCACAAAGGAAAGAAGGATGGAAGGAAGGAAAGATCACAAGCTTTGTCACAAGTGCAATACTTTAATTTTCTGCTGCTCATTCCTGTGCAATATCCCATCTGCCCTCCCGTCATATTTCTTTTCAAGATTTTCTTATTTAATCACTAATGTACATATATTTATATTTATAGATACATATATATTCAGTCATCTTTTCTCTTTTACCATGTCTCTCTAATATTTTGCTCCTTACTATTTTTCTATTTTCTTTATTATTTTATTTTATTTTAATATATTTTCTCCTACTGTGCATGCTGCTGAGTGACTGCTGCTCGTCAAACACATTTAATTGCAATGTTGACCCTGTGCTAACTTGCATATGACAAATAAATCTGAAAACTGAAACTAAACTAAGGAAAGAAGGATGGAAGGAAAGATCACAAGCTTTGTCACAAAGGAAAGAACGATGGAAGGCAGGATGACATGCAATGTCACAAAGGAAAGAAGGATGGAAGGAAGAATCACATGCATTGTCACAAAGGAAAGAAGGATGGAAGGAAGGATCACATGCATTGTCACAAAGGAAAGAACGATGGAAGGCAGGATGACATGCAATGTCACAAAGGAAAGAAGGATGGAAGGAAGAATCACATGCATTGTCACAAAGGAAAGAAGGATGGAAGGAAGGATCACATGCTTTGTCACAAAGGAAAGAACGATGGAAGGCAGGATGACATGCAATGTCACAAAGGAAAGAAGGATGGAAGGAAGAATCACATGCATTGTCACAAAGGAAAGAAGGATGGAAGGAAGGATCACAAGCATTGTCACAAAGGAAAGAAGGATGGAAGGAAGGATCACATGCATTGTCACAAAGGAAAGAAGGATGGAAGGAAGGATCACTTGCATTGTCACAAAGGAAAGAAGGATGGAAGGAAGGATGACATGCAATGTCACAAAGGAAAGAAGGATGGAAGGAAGGAAAGATCACAAGCTTTGTCACAAGTGCAATACTTTAATTTTCTGCTGCTCATTCCTGTGCAATATCCCATCTGCCCTCCCGTCATATTTCTTTTCAAGATTTTCTTATTTAATCACTAATGTACATATATTTATATTTATAGATACATATATATTCAGTCATCTTTTCTCTTTTACCATGTCTCTCTAATATTTTGCTCCTTACTATTTTTCTATTTTCTTTATTATTTTATTTTATTTTAATATATTTTCTCCTACTGTGCATGCTGCTGAGTGACTGCTGCTCGTCAAACACATTTAATTGCAATGTTGACCCTGTGCTAACTTGCATATGACAAATAAATCTGAAAACTGAAACTAAACTAAGGAAAGAAGGATGGAAGGAAAGATCACAAGCTTTGTCACAAAGGAAAGAACGATGGAAGGCAGGATGACATGCAATGTCACAAAGGAAAGAAGGATGGAAGGATGGATCACAAGCTTTGTCACAAAGGAAAGAAGGATGGAAGGAAGGATCACAAGCTTTTTTCACAAAGGAAAGAAGGATGGAAGGAAGGATCACATGCATTGTCACAAAGGAAAGAAGGATGGAAGGAAGGATCACATGCATTGTCACAAAGGAAAGAAGGAAGGATCACATGCATTGTCACAAAGGAAAGAAGGATGGAAGGAAGAATCACATGCATTGTCACAAAGGAAAGAAGGATGGAAGGAAGGATCACAAGCATTGTCACAAAGGAAAGAAGGATGGAAGGAAGGATCACAAGCTTTGTCACAAAGGAAAGAAGGATGGAAGGAAGGATCACAAGCTTTTTTCACAAAGGAAAGAAGGATGGAAGGAAGGATCACATGCATTGTCACAAAGGAAAGAAGGATGGAAGGAAGGATCACATGCATTGTCACAAAGGAAAGAAGGAAGGATCACATGCATTGTCACAAAGGAAAGAAGGATGGAAGGAAGGATGACATGCAATGTCACAAAGGAAAGAAGGATGGAAGGAAGGAAAGATCACAAGCTTTGTCACAAGTGCAATACTTTAATTTTCTGCTGCTCATTCCTGTGCAATATCCCATCTGCCC
The DNA here is from genome assembly GCF_057382095.1 of Aulonocara sp. 'chitande type north' Nkhata Bay. Lineage (NCBI taxonomy): Eukaryota > Metazoa > Chordata > Actinopteri > Cichliformes > Cichlidae > Aulonocara > Aulonocara sp. 'chitande type north' Nkhata Bay. The sequence continues at coordinate 14,314,003 of NC_141347.1, forward strand.
TCCCGTCATATTTCTTTTCAAGATTTTCTTATTTAATCACTAATGTACATATATTTATATTTATAGATACATATATATTCAGTCATCTTTTCTCTTTTACCATGTCTCTCTAATATTTTGCTCCTTACTATTTTTCTATTTTCTTTATTATTTTATTTTATTTTAATATATTTTCTCCTACTGTGCATGCTGCTGAGTGACTGCTGCTCGTCAAACACATTTAATTGCAATGTTGACCCTGTGCTAACTTGCATATGACAAATAAATCTGAAAACTGAAACTAAACTAAGGAAAGAAGGATGGAAGGAAAGATCACAAGCTTTGTCACAAAGGAAAGAACGATGGAAGGCAGGATGACATGCAATGTCACAAAGGAAAGAAGGATGGAAGGATGGATCACAAGCTTTGTCACAAAGGAAAGAAGGATGGAAGGAAGGATCACAAGCTTTTTTCACAAAGGAAAGAAGGATGGAAGGAAGGATCACATGCATTGTCACAAAGGAAAGAAGGATGGAAGGAAGGATCACATGCATTGTCACAAAGGAAAGAAGGAAGGATCACATGCATTGTCACAAAGGAAAGAAGGATGGAAGGAAGAATCACATGCATTGTCACAAAGGAAAGAAGGATGGAAGGAAGGATCACAAGCATTGTCACAAAGGAAAGAAGGATGGAAGGAAGGATCACAAGCTTTGTCACAAAGGAAAGAAGGATGGAAGGAATGATCACAAGCTTTTTTCACAAAGGAAAGAAGGATGGAAGGAAGGATCACATGCATTGTCACAAAGGAAAGAAGGATGGAAGGAAGGATCACATGCATTGTCACAAAGGAAAGAAGGAAGGATCACATGCATTGTCACAAATGAAAGAAGGATGGAAGGAAGAATCACATGCATTGTCACAAAGGAAAGAAGGATGGAAGGAAGGATCACAAGCATTGTCACAAAGGAAAGAAGGATGGAAGGAAGGATCACATGCATTGTCACAAAGGAAAGAAGGATGGAAGGAAGGATGACATGCAATGTCACAAAGGAAAGAAGGATGGAAGGAAGGAAAGATCACAAGCTTTGTCACAAGTGCAATACTTTAATTTTCTGCTGCTCATTCCTGTGCAATATCCCATCTGCCCTCCCGTCATATTTCTTTTCAAGATTTTCTTATTTAATCACTAATGTACATATATTTATATTTATAGATACATATATATTCAGTCATCTTTTCTCTTTTACCATGTCTCTCTAATATTTTGCTCCTTACTATTTTTCTATTTTCTTTATTATTTTATTTTATTTTAATATATTTTCTCCTACTGTGCATGCTGCTGAGTGACTGCTGCTCGTCAAACACATTTAATTGCAATGTTGACCCTGTGCTAACTTGCATATGACAAATAAATCTGAAAACTGAAACTAAACTAAGGAAAGAAGGATGGAAGGAAAGATCACAAGCTTTGTCACAAAGGAAAGAAGGATGGAAGGAAGGATCACAAGCATTGTCACAAAGGAAAGAAGGATGGAAGGAAGGATCACATGCATTGTCACAAAGGAAAGAACGATGGAAGGAAGAATCACATGCATTGTCACAAAGGAAAGAAGGATGGAAGGATGGATCACAAGCTTTGTCACAAAGGAAAGAAGGATGGAAGGAAGGATCACAAGCTTTTTTCACAAAGGAAAGAAGGATGGAAGGAAGGATCACATGCATTGTCACAAAGGAAAGAAGGATGGAAGGAAGGATCACATGCATTGTCACAAAGGAAAGAAGGAAGGATCACATGCATTGTCACAAAGGAAAGAAGGATGGAAGGAAGAATCACATGCATTGTCACAAAGGAAAGAAGGATGGAAGGAAGGATCACAAGCATTGTCACAAAGGAAAGAAGGATGGAAGGAAGGATCACATGCATTGTCACAAAGGAAAGAAGGATGGAAGGAAGGATCACAAGCATTGTCACAAAGGAAAGAAGGATGGAAGGAAGGATCACATGCATTGTCACAAAGGAAAGAAGGATGGAAGGAAGGATCACATGCTTTGTCACAAAGGAAAGAACGATGGAAGGCAGGATGACATGCAATGTCACAAAGGAAAGAAGGATGGAAGGAAGAATCACATGCATTGTCACAAAGGAAAGAAGGATGGAAGGAAGGATCACATGCTTTGTCACAAAGGAAAGAACGATGGAAGGCAGGATGACATGCAATGTCACAAAGGAAAGAAGGATGGAAGGAAGAATCACATGCATTGTCACAAAGGAAAGAAGGATGGAAGGAAGGATCACATGCTTTGTCACAAAGGAAAGAACGATGGAAGGCAGGATGACATGCAATGTCACAAAGGAAAGAAGGATGGAAGGAAGAATCACATGCATTGTCACAAAGGAAAGAAGGATGGAAGGAAGGATCACAAGCATTGTCACAAAGGAAAGAAGGATGGAAGGAAGGATCACAAGCATTGTCACAAAGGAAAGAAGGATGGAAGGAAGGATCACATGCATTGTCACAAAGGAAAGAAGGATGGAAGGAAGGATGACATGCAATGTCACAAAGGAAAGAAGGATGGAAGGAAGGAAAGATCACAAGCTTTGTCACAAGTGCAATACTTTAATTTTCTGCTGCTCATTCCTGTGCAATATCCCATCTGCCCTCCCGTCATATTTCTTTTCAAGATTTTCTTATTTAATCACTAATGTACATATATTTATATTTATAGATACATATATATTCAGTCATCTTTTCTCTTTTACCATGTCTCTCTAATATTTTGCTCCTTACTATTTTTCTATTTTCTTTATTATTTTATTTTATTTTAATATATTTTCTCCTACTGTGCATGCTGCTGAGTGACTGCTGCTCGTCAAACATGTTGGTCAGTCACAGGAGCTCGTTCAGTGAGAGACTGAGATTACCGAAAAGCACCACTGAACGACACAGGAAATCATTCCTGCCTGTGGCCATCTCCCTGTACAACGCATCCACTTAACACACTGTTTGCTGCTACAACTACACATGTTTCTTTTCCAAATATTTATTTATAAGTGACTTATGTATGTATGTATGTATATATATGTATATATTGTACTATTCTTAGTTAGCGTATTGTCTGTCTTGTCTTAATGTTGGTTTAAAATGGAGCACTGTAACAAAAAATAATTTCCCCCAGGGATCAATAAAGTATTCTGATTCTGATTCTGATTCTGATTCAAACACATTTAATTGCAATGTTGACCCTGTGCTAACTTGCATATGACAAATAAATCTGAAAACTAAAACCAAGAGCACCTGGCTGCAGCCACTGTCCACTGTGGAGCTCCACAGTAACCGGAAACACGTGACCTCCACAGTAACCGGAAACACGTGACCTCCACACTAGCCGTAAACACGTAACTTCGGTTAAATCGACTTTGACAGCGAAAACTAAATTGCGTTTTTGTTACTATAAAATGGTTTTAAGTTGGGGTTTTTTTTTAACACTCTGGGTTTGTTCAAAAAAAATTCTCCATCCCCTAAATTGTTCGTGGCCAAAAGTGACACTTGCTGTTTCGCTGATTTATTATTATTTTTACAGTACATCGTGTTGTGCGTTCTGATTGCTGTAGACCATTGTCAATCAATCTAGTCCAGTGTCTCCTGTACAGGAGCGGTCCCTAATAGGCCCACGGACCGGTCCCGGTCCGTGAGTCCTTTGGTACCGTTCCGCGAGGGTTGATCCTCCGGTGTGAAATGTATGGTTGTAGTTGTGTGTCTTATTTTGAAAGAACTATTTACGCGTTACCATAGCGACCAGAGAGCGTTAAGAAGCAGAGAGGAGGATGTCACTGTCATTGTTGTTGGCGCACAGCTCAAGTCACGTTTATTATTATATTTACAAAATACCACAGTTTCTTTTTTTTATTCTTTTGTTGTATTTATCCGCGACACCTTAAAGGTAGTTCCCTGAAAATATTGTCTGACATTAAAGTGGTCTGTGGTGCAAAAAAGTTTGGGGACTCCCGCTGTACAGTACAGAATGCGTTTAGCTTGTCGAATTTACATAAATCTTCGATCGCTAGCAGTGTAACTCTGAAGTGCTGTACTGTACGTTTGGAAGTTTTCTCCCAAACAAACACAACAATGCCGACGAAACGTTTTGCACCCTCAAATGCACCTTTAGGTTTCATTCCATAATACTGGACTTGTGTTTCTACAAAGGTTTGAACTCTAAGAGTGTTTAAACAAAGAGAAAAGTGTGAAAATGTTCATTCCTGTCTGAGAAAAGTGTTTAAAGCATGTAGTGAGGGGTTTTACAGTCTTAACATCTGTAATAATTGTAAAAAATAAAGTTGGCTATGGATTTCACCTACCGCGGGTTATTTTTTGAACGTAACACCAGCGATAAACGAGGCACCGCTGTATTATTAATAGTAGTGTCTGGGACATCTAATTGATTAACATCAACATTGATTATTATGCACTATTATTTTTGTTCAAGGAGAGCCAAAAATATACAACTCTCTCTCAGCTTGTTTGTTGCCAAAAATGGCCACTTTTTGTGTATGTTCACAAAATGCTATAAAATGTATATTTCTTAAAACATTTATCTACTTTTACCGACGTGACTCTTTAAAATAGCACCAGTCCTTTTCATCAAAATCAAAATTGTATCTAAATGTTTTACTCTTTATAGCCAGTTAGGTTATATATTACCATTAACTTTTCTGGTAAAACGGTGATAAAGTCCTAATGTTTTCATGAAACTTCCTTTTTTTCCCCATCTGAGCATCGGGGAAAAGGCCGTCTTGCAATTGTTGAGGTCACTAGTGTGTGCCCCATTTCTTCCAGGATCACTCTCTTTATAGGTTTTAGTGGACTCCTAGTACTGCGAAGTGGTTTCATGGTACAAAGGGATTGTATTCCAAGATCTGGGAGACTGTAGAAATGAGCAGTGATGCCCTTCCTACCATCTTTCCAGAAAAATAAGTGATCTGTAAGCTGTTAGGCTGACTTACAGCAGCAGCACTTTCTGCACCTGCATAAACTCCAGGACACATTTACTAACGGTGTTTGTTGCTGTATGTGCAGCTTTGAATTTTTTAATAATATATATTTTGTTAATATTTTGGCTATGGTGTCTTGTTATGAAATGTAAAAGAGTAAAAGTGTTTTTAGCAGGTGCTTCAAAGCTAAGTTTGACTGGGAAACTCAAAGCTCAATTGGCTGTATCAACAGAAATTCACTGCAGCCTATGTAATATTTCATGCGTCATAATTTATTCTACTCTATCTTGCAAATACATATTTGTGTGGCAATGTCATGCACAACACACATAACTATTAGATCCTTAAGATCAAACCCGTGTCATTGTTTTGGTCCACTGCAGTGCAGTAGTCAAAAAAAAGAATAAGTGAAGTGTCCACAGATAGCCAGGATAGAGCCCAGAGTGTTAATGTTTAAAATGTATAAAAATATTATTGATTACAATTCTTTACTGTTAATATCAATAATAAGCTTTTTATTTTGAAATTACAAGTTTAAAAAAATGCTGTTACATTTACATTTAATGCTGTTTCACTGTAATCATTTATTATAAGTATGGACACAGAATCAAGTGAACAACATTTTGAAATAAGTTTAATTGGAATTTTGTACTATGCAAAAACAAAACAACAACAACAACAACATATTAAACAAACACAGCCAGTGCCTTCATTTGTCCATTACATGTCAAACATAGCACTGACCCTTAGCCCCTGATCATCAGCACATGCTTTCAAAAAGAGCTCCATGTCCTTTGCAAACTGAAAAACAAAGAGGAACAAGTCCCTTGCTCCAGTGTCTTCTTCCTCTGACATGTCTCTTAAGACCCTCTGCTGGTCCCCTTGATTTAAGGACAGATATTTGGGCATTGTTACATGTGCCTTATTTTGGACAGCCCACTGCACAGCAGGACGCAGATCTTCAACAACTGCTGGCTCCTGTGTCAGGCAAATGGGGATGAAAACATAGTTATTTCTCTGTTGCAGAACAGTTTTTTAACAGTTATTCAAATGTCACTAACCATGTAATTACACTACTGTTTAAAGTGAATACTGACCTGACTGACTTCCTGGAACTTGCGCTTTTTCAGTCTGAAAATGGGCACGTGTTGTCCTTCAAGCACAGCTTTGGCTTCCTCTCTCCAGTGTGCAAATAGCTTGCCAGAGCTACGAAGAGTAAGGCCACAGTGAGGGCATGTCATTTTCATGGACTTTCCATCAGCTGCAGTTTTATTGAACACAGAGGGTAGAGCTTATGAATGTTCTAACAAAGACTCAGAAAATGGTTCAGATACCGAAGACAAAACCTTGGGGGGGGGAGACGGGTCTCCTCGAAGAGTTCAGCGGGGAGCAGTCCTGATAATGGTGGCTGACTTGGCATTGAAGAATGCTGACAAGACAATAAATGCCTTGCCATATCCCCACGCCGTATGATTGTAATCTTACAGACAGGGCAGTGAAAGTGTCCTGTTGTCCTACAAGGCTGCCTGCACCGGCATATCATTTTATCTGTAAGAGAAAAAAAACAAACAAACAAACAGATGTAATTTAAATGTAGTTGTATAGAATGCAATCAATTTGTCTAACAATCAGATTGTACATGTTAACAAAAACATCCAAGCCAACCTCAATAATGAAAGCAAAATGGTATGGATCACAAAAGTTATGTCAAGAAAAGTGGTGAAAAGTAAATAAAAATATATTTTATAAAAACACTATTTTTGTTGCAGATGAATGCACTGAACTGTACAATATCAACAGCAACTTTTAAGTCAACAAAGATACTGCAGAAGTGCTTAAAAAAGTGCATATTTATAACTATAAAGTATATTTAATACAAACATACCTTTTAAAGGCAAAGCATTTTTTATATGCACACTTAGATGCTCCTCAATCTTTGCCCTGACAGTAGGGCTGAAAGTGGGGCACAGAGGGCAGTGAAAGAGTCCTCTGCAACACGTGTTGCATTCCTGCAATTCTGGCTTTAAGCCTGAATTCCAGATTGATGTGTGCATCTAAAACACAGAGAGAAACAGATAAACACCATATACACATTTAAGTTAAGGTTTTAGCAGAAATAACAATTTACACTTGGCATGTAATAGATTTGGGAAGAAAATTCTTGAAAAAAAAACCCCAAATATTTTAAAAGACACTTTAATCTGTGAGATATGTTTCTATTGACATATAACAGTCAATTGAACAGAGGCTAACTAAAATCTGGGCAATACAAAAGCTGTACAGAAAAGAATGACGAATAGAAGTATTGATAAATATATAAATCTGTTTGTGATGAAATTTGCAGTGTTGACGCTAACCAAAGGTGTCACAAGTACACACGTTCCTTACTACAGTTTAGATACCTCTGTTTAGAAAGCACTGGCTCGACTTTTTAGTCAAGTCGAAGTAAGAAGTACAGGGTCTAAAATATAATTTATGTACAAAATTTTGAAGTAATCTTGCGTCCAAAGCACGCGTGCTGATTTACAAATGTACGGATTACAAAGTACAGATACGCGTGCTAAAATGTGAGAAGTAGAAGTATAAAGAAGTATACAGTAGGCACAAAAAAGTACAGCAGTAAAGTAAAGATACCAGAAAATTCTACTTAAGTACAGTATTGAAGTATTCGTTATTTTGCATCTCTGACGCCAACAATAAATCATACTGTAATGCAAAATGTGGTTTTTGCTTCTTCTCGCCCACAGAAGCCGTTAATCCAGCTCTCTTACTAAAACCAGGCCCAGGAAAAAGCATATCTGTGTGTTTCTCTGCCATGGATAAAATAAGGAGGAATGTTGTTGTAACGCAAAAAAAGTGGCAACATGATCATTGTAAGAAATCTAGACGATTCCTAGAATTATGAAATCACTAACGGCAAATTTATATAAGAAAGACTTAACTAACCTTTGCGATCAACTTGCAAGACTTCCACGGTATCCATGCGTGTTTACGGCTACTGTGGAGGTCACGTGCTTCCGGCTACTGTGGAGGTCACGTGCTTCCGGCTACTGTGGAGCTCCACAGTGGCTGCAGCCAGACCCTTCTCACTAAAACTAAACAAAGGAAAGAAGGATGGAAGGAAGGATCACATGCATTGTCACAAAGGAAAGAAGGATCGAAGGAAGGATCACAAGCTTTGTCACAAAGGAAAGAAGGATGGAAGGAAGGATGACATGCATTGTCACAAAGGAAAGAAGGATGGAAGGAAGGATGACATGCATTGTCACAAAGGAAAGAAGGATGGAAGGAAGGATCACATGCTTTGTCACAAAGGAAAGAAGGATGGAAGGAAGGAAAGATCACAAGCTTTGTCACAAGTGCAATACTTTAATTTTCTGCTGCTCATTCCTGTGCAATATCCCATCTGCCCTCCCGTCATATTTCTTTTCAAGATTTTCTTATTTAATCACTAATGTACATATATTTATATTTGTAGATACATATATATTCAGTCATCTTTTCTCTTTTACCATGTCTCTCTAATATTTTGCTCCTTACTATTTTTCTATTTTCTTTATTGTTTTATTTTATTTTAATATATTTTCTCCTACTGTGCATGCTGCTGAGTGACTGCTGCTCGTCAAACACATTTAATTGCAATGTTGACCCTGTGCTAACTTGCATATGACAAATAAATCTGAAAACTGAAACTAAACTAAGGAAAGAAGGATGGAAGGAAAGATCACAAGCTTTGTCACAAAGGAAAGAAGGATGGAAGGAAGGATCACAAGCTTTGTCACAAAGGAAAGAAGGATGGGAGGAAGGATCACATGCATTGTCACAAAGGAAAGAAGGATGGAAGGAAGGAAGGATCACAAGCATTGTCACAAAGGAAAGAAGGATGGAAGGAAGAATCACATGCATTGTCACAAAGGAAAGAAGGATGGAAGGAAGAATCACATGCATTGTCACAAAGGAAAGAAGGATGGAAGGAAGGATCACATGCATTGTCACAAAGGAAAGAACGATGGAAGGCAGGATGACATGCAATGTCACAAAGGAAAGAAGGATGGAAGGAAGAATCACATGCATTGTCACAAAGGAAAGAAGGATGGAAGGAAGGATCACATGCATTGTCACAAAGGAAAGAACGATGGAAGGCAGGATGACATGCAATGTCACAAAGGAAAGAAGGATGGAAGGAATAATCACATGCATTGTCACAAAGGAAAGAAGGATGGAAGGAAGGAAGGATCACAAGCATTGTCACAAAGGAAAGAAGGATGGAAGGAAGAATCACATGCATTGTCACAAAGGAAAGAAGGATGGATGGAAGGATCACATACATTGTCACAAAGGAAAGAAGGATGGAAGGAAGGAAGGATCACAAGCATTGTCACAAAGGAAAGAAGGATGGAAGGAAGGATCACATGCATTGTCACAAAGGAAAGAACGATGGAAGGCAGGATGACATGCAATGTCACAAAGGAAAGAAGGATGGAAGGAAGAATCACATGCATTGTCACAAAGGAAAGAAGGATGGAAGGAAGGATCACATGCATTGTCACAAAGGAAAGAACGATGGAAGGCAGGATGACATGCAATGTCACAAAGGAAAGAAGGATGGAAGGAAGAATCACATGCATTGTCACAAAGGAAAGAAGGATGGAAGGAAGGATCACATGCATTGTCACAAAGGAAAGAACGATGGAAGGCAGGATGACATGCAATGTCACAAAGGAAAGAAGGATGGAAGGAAGAATCACATGCATTGTCACAAAGGAAAGAAGGATGGAAGGAAGGATCACAAGCATTGTCACAAAGGAAAGAAGGATGGAAGGAAGGATCACAAGCATTGTCACAAAGGAAAGAAGGATGGAAGGAAGGATCACATGCATTGTCACAAAGGAAAGAACGATGGAAGGCAGGATGACATGCAATGTCACAAAGGAAAGAAGGATGGAAGGAAGAATCACATGCATTGTCACAAAGGAAAGAAGGATGGAAGGAAGGATCACATGCATTGTCACAAAGGAAAGAACGATGGAAGGCAGGATGACATGCAATGTCACAAAGGAAAGAAGGATGGAAGGAAGAATCACATGCATTGTCACAAAGGAAAGAAGGATGGAAGGAAGGATCACATGCATTGTCACAAAGGAAAGAACGATGGAAGGCAGGATGACATGCAATGTCACAAAGGAAAGAAGGATGGAAGGAAGAATCACATGCATTGTCACAAAGGAAAGAAGGATGGAAGGAAGGATCACAAGCATTGTCACAAAGGAAAGAAGGATGGAAGGAAGGATCACAAGCATTGTCACAAAGGAAAGAAGGATGGAAGGAAGGATCACATGCATTGTCACAAAGGAAAGAAGGATGGAAGGAAGGAAAGATCACAAGCTTTGTCACAAGTGCAATACTTTAATTTTCTGCTGCTCATTCCTGTGCAATATCCCATCTGCCCTCCCGTCATATTTCTTTTCAAGATTTTCTTATTTAATCACTAATGTACATATATTTATATTTATAGATACATATATATTCAGTCATCTTTTCTCTTTTACCATGTCTCTCTAATATTTTGCTCCTTACTATTTTTCTATTTTCTTTATTATTTTATTTTATTTTAATATATTTTCTCCTACTGTGCATGCTGCTGAGTGACTGCTGCTCGTCAAACACATTTAATTGCAATGTTGACCCTGTGCTAACTTGCATATGACAAATAAATCTGAAAACTGAAACTAAACTAAGGAAAGAAGGATGGAAGGAAAGATCACAAGCATTGTCACAAAGGAAAGAAGGATGGAAGGAAGGATCACAAGCTTTGTCACAAAGGAAAGCACGATGGAAGGCAGGATGACATGCAATGTCACAAAGGAAAGAAGGATGGAAGGAAGAATCACATGCATTGTCACAAAGGAAAGAAGGATGGAAGGAAGGATCACATGCATTGTCACAAAGGAAAGAACGATGGAAGGCAGGATGACATGCAATGTCACAAAGGAAAGAAGGATGGAAGGAAGAATCACATGCATTGTCACAAAGGAAAGAAGGATGGAAGGAAGGATCACATGCTTTGTCACAAAGGAAAGAACGATGGAAGGCAGGATGACATGCAATGTCACAAAGGAAAGAAGGATGGAAGGAAGAATCACATGCATTGTCACAAAGGAAAGAAGGATGGAAGGAAGGATCACAAGCATTGTCACAAAGGAAAGAAGGATGGAAGGAAGGATCACAAGCATTGTCACAAAGGAAAGAAGGATGGAAGGAAGGATCACATGCATTGTCACAAAGGAAAGAACGATGGAAGGGAGGATGACATGCAATGTCACAAAGGAAAGAAGGATGGAAGGAAGGAAAGATCACAAGCTTTGTCACAAGTGCAATACTTTAATTTTCTGCTGCTCATTCCTGTGCAATATCCCATCTGCCCTCCCGTCATATTTCTTTTCAAGATTTTCTTATTTAATCACTAATGTACATATATTTATATTTGTAGATACATATATATTCAGTCATCTTTTCTCTTTTACCATGTCTCTCTAATATTTTGCTCCTTACTATTTTTCTATTTTCTTTATTATTTTATTTTATTTTAATATATTTTCTCCTACTGTGCATGCTGCTGAGTGACTGCTGCTCGTCAAACACATTTAATTGCAATGTTGACCCTGTGCTAACTTGCATATGACAAATAAATCTGAAAACTGAAACTAAACTAAGGAAAGAAGGATGGAAGGAAAGATCACAAGCTTTGTCACAAAGGAAAGAAGGATGGAAGGAAGGATCACAAGCTTTGTCACAAAGGAAAGAACGATGGAAGGCAGGATGACATGCAATGTCACAAAGGAAAGAAGGATGGAAGGAAGAATCACATGCATTGTCACAAAGGAAAGAAGGATGGAAGGAAGGATCACAAGCATTGTCACAAAGGAAAGAAGGATGGAAGGAAGGATCACATGCATTGTCACAAAGGAAAGAAGGATGGAAGGATGGATCACAAGCTTTGTCACAAAGGAAAGAAGGATGGAAGGAAGGATCACAAGCTTTGTCACAAAGGAAAGAAGGATGGAAGGAAGGATCACATTCATTGTCACAAAGGAAAGAAGGATGGAAGGAAGGATCACAAGCTTTGTCACAAAGGAAAGAAGGATGGAAGGAAGGATCACAAGCTTTGTCACAAAGGAAAGAAGGATGGAAGGAAGGATCACAAGCATTGTCACAAAGGAAAGAAGGATGGAAGGAAGGATCACATGCATTGTCACAAAGGAAAGAACGATGGAAGGCAGGATGACATGCAATGTCACAAAGGAAAGAAGGATGGAAGGAAGAATCACATGCATTGTCACAAAGGAAAGAAGGATGGAAGGAAGGATAACATGCATTGTCACAAAGGAAAGAAGGATGGAAGGAAGGATCACATGCATTGTCACAAAGGAAAGAACGATGGAAGGCAGGATGACATGCAATGTCACAAAGGAAAGAAGGATGGAAGGAAGAATCACATGCATTGTCACAAAGGAAAGAAGGATGGAAGGAAGGATCACATGCATTGTCACAAAGGAAAGAACGATGGAAGGCAGGATGACATGCAATGTCACAAAGGAAAGAAGGATGGAAGGAAGAATCACATGCATTGTCACAAAGGAAAGAAGGATGGAAGGAAGGATCACAAGCATTGTCACAAAGGAAAGAAGGATGGAAGGAAGGATCACAAGCATTGTCACAAAGGAAAGAAGGATGGAAGGAAGGATCACATGCATTGTCACAAAGGAAAGAACGATGGAAGGCAGGATGACATGCAATGTCACAAAGGAAAGAAGGATGGAAGGAAGAATCACATGCATTGTCACAAAGGAAAGAAGGATGGAAGGAAGGATCACATGCATTGTCACAAAGGAAAGAAGGATGGAAGGAAGGATCACAAGCAATGTCACAAAGGAAAGAAGGATGGAAGGAAGAATGACATGCATTGTCACAAAGGAAAGAAGGATGGAAGGAAGGATCACATGCATTGTCACAAAGGAAAGAAGGATGGAAGGATGGATCAAAAGCTTTGTCACAAAGGAAAGAAGGATGGAAGGAAGGATCACAAGCTTTGTCACAAAGGAAAGAAGGATGGGAGGAAAGATCACAAGCTTTGTCACAAAGGAAAGAAGGATGGATGGAAGGATCACATGCATTGTCACAAAGGAAAGAAGGATGGAAGGAAGGAAGGATCACAAGCATTGTCACAAAGGAAAGAAGGATGGAAGGAAGGATCACAAGCATTGTCACAAAGGAAAGAAGGATGGAAGGAAGGATCACATGCATTGTCACAAAGGAAAGAACGATGGAAGGCAGGATGACATGCAATGTCACAAAGGAAAGAAGGATGGAAGGAAGAATCACATGCATTGTCACAAAGGAAAGAAGGATGGAAGGAAGGATCACATGCATTTTCACAAAGGAAAGAAGGATGGAAGGCAGGATGACATGCAATGTCACAAAGGAAAGAAGGATGGAAGGAAGAATCACATGCATTGTCACAAAGGAAAGAAGGATGGAAGGAAGGATCACAAGCATTGTCACAAAGGAAAGAACGATGGAAGGAAGGATCACAAGCATTGTCACAAAGGAAAGAAGGATGGAAGGAAGGATCACATGCATTGTCACAAAGGAAAGAACGATGGAAGGCAGGATGACATGCAATGTCACAAAGGAAAGAAGGATGGAAGGAAGGATCACAAACTTTGTCACAAAGGAAAGAAGGATGGAAGGAAGGATCACATGCATTGTCACAAAGGAAAGAAGGATGGAAGGAAGGATCACAAGCAATGTCACAAAGGAAAGAAGGATGGAAGGAAGGATCACATGCATTGTCACAAAGGAAAGAAGGATGGAAGGATGGATCACAAGCTTTGTCACAAAGGAAAGAAGGATGGAAGGAAGGATCACAAGCTTTGTCACAAAGGAAAGAAGGATGGAAGGAAGGATCACATGCAATGTCACAAAGGAAAGAAGGACGGAAGGAAGGAAGGAAGGATCACAAGCTTTGTCACAAAGGAAAGAAGGATGGAAGGAAGGAAGGAAGGATCACAAGCTTTGTCACAAAGGAAAGAAGGATGGAAGGAAGGATCACATGCATTGTCACAAAGGAAAGAAGGGTGGAAGGAAGGATCACATGCATTGTCACAAAGGAAAGAAGGATTGAAGGAAGGATCACATGCATTGTTACAAAGGAAAGAAGGATGGAAGGAAGGATCACAAGCATTGTCACAAAGGAAAGAAGGATGGAAGGAAGGATTACATGCATTGTCACAAAGGAAAGAAGGATGGAAGGAAGGATCACATGCATTGTCACAAAGGAAAGAAGGATGGAAGGAAGGATCACAAGCTTTGTCACAAAGGAAAGAAGGATGGAAGGAAGGAAAGATCACAGGCTTTGTCACAAGTGCAATACTTTAATTTTCTGCTGCTCATTCCTGTGCAATATCCCATCTGCCCTCCCGTCATATTTCTTTTCAAGATTTTCTTATTTAATCACTAATGTACATATATTTATATTTATAGATACATATATATTCAGTCATCTTTTCTCTTTTACCATGTCTCTCTAATATTTTGCTCATTACTATTTTTCTATTTTCTTTATTGTTTTATTTTATTTTAATATATTTTCTCCTACTGTGCATGCTGCTGAGTGACTGCTGCTCGTCAAACACATTTAATTGCAATGTTGACCCTGTGCTAACTTGCATATGACAAATAATTCTGAAAACTGAAACTAAACTAAGGAAAGAAGGATGGAAGGAAAGATCACAAGCTTTGTCACAAAGGAAAGAAGGATGGAAGGAAGGATCACAAGCTTTGTCACAAAGGAAAGAAGGATGGGAGGAAAGATCACAAGCTTTGTCACAAAGGAAAGAGGGATGGATGGAAGGATCACATGCATTGTCACAAAGGAAAGAAGGATGGAAGGAAGGAAGGATCACAAGCATTGTCACAAAGGAAAGAACGATGGAAGGAAGGATCACAAGCATTGTCACAAAGGAAAGAAGGATGGAAGGAAGGATCACATGCATTGTCACAAAGGAAAGAACGATGGAAGGCAGGATGACATGCAATGTCACAAAGGAAAGAAGGATGGAAGGAAGAATCACATGCATTGTCACAAAGGAAAGAAGGATGGAAGGAAGGATCACATGCATTGTCACAAAGGACAGAACGATGGAAGGCAGGATGACATGCAATGTCACAAAGGAAAGAAGGATGGAAGGAAGAATCACATGCATTGTCACAAAGGAAAGAAGGATGGAAGGAAGGATCACAAGCATTGTCACAAAGGAAAGAAGGATGGAAGGAAGGATCACAAGCATTGTCACAAAGGAAAGAAGGATGGAAGGAAGGATCACATGCATTGTCACAAAGGAAAGAACGATGGAAGGCAGGATGTCATGCAATGTCACAAAGGAAAGAAGGATGGAAGGAAGAATCACATGCATTGTCACAAAGGAAAGAAGGATGGAAGGAAGGATCACATGCATTGTCACAAAGGAAAGAAGGATGGAAGGAAGGATCACAAGCATTGTCACAAAGGAAAGAAGGATGGAAGGAAGGATCACATGCATTGTCACAAAGGAAAGAACGATGGAAGGCAGGATGACATGCAATGTCACAAAGGAAAGAAGGATGGAAGGAAGAATCACATGCATTGTCACAAAGGAAAGAAGGATGGAAGGAAGGATCACATGCATTGTCACAAAGGAAAGAAGGATGGAAGGAAGAATCACAAGCATTGTCACAAAGGAAAGAAGAATGGAAGGAAGGATCACATGCATTGTCACAAAGGAAAGAAGGATAAAAGGAAGGATCACAAGCATTGTCACAAAGGAAAGAAGGATGGAAGGAAGGATCACAAGCATTGTCACAAAGGAAAGAAGGATGGAAGGAAGGATCACAAGCTTTGTCACAAAGGAAAGAAGGGTGGAAGGAAGGAAAGATCACAAGCTTTGTCACAAGTGCAATACTTTAATTTTCTGCTGCTCATTCCTGTGCAATATCCCATCTGCCCTCCTGTCATATTTCTTTTCAAGATTTTCTTATTTAATCACTAATGTACATATATTTATATTTATAGATACATATATAGTGAGTCATCTTTTCTCTTTTACCATGTCTCTCTAATATTTTGCTCCTTACTATTTTTCTATTTTCTTTATTGTTTTATTTTATTTTAATATATTTTCTCCTACTGTGCATTCTGCTGAGTGACTGCTGCTCGTCAAACACATTTAATTGCAATGTTGACCCTGTGCTAACTTGCATATGACAAATAAATCTGAAAACTGAAACTAAACTAAGGAAAGAAGGATGGAAGGAAGGATCACAAGCATTGTCACAAAGGAAAGAAGGATGGAAGGAAGGATCACAAGCTTTGTCACAAAGGAAAGAAGGATGGGAGGAAAGATCACAAGCTTTGTCACAAAGGAAAGAAGGATGGATGGAAGGATCACATGCATTGTCACAAAGGAAAGAACGATGGAAGGAAGGAAGGATCACAAGCATTGTCACAAAGGAAAGAAGGATGGAAGGAAGGATCACATGCATTGTCACAAAGGAAAGAACGATGGAAGGCAGGATGACATGCAATGTCACAAAGGAAAGAAGGATGGAAGCAAGAATCACATGCATTGTCACAAAGGAAAGAAGGATGGAAGGAAGGATCACATGCATTGTCACAAAGGAAAGAACGATGGAAGGCAGGATGACATGCAATGTCACAAAGGAAAGAAGGATGGAAGGAAGAATCACATGCATTGTCACAAAGGAAAGAAGGATGGAAGGAAGGATCACAAGCTTTGTCACAAAGGAAAGAATGATGGGAGGAAAGATCACAAGCTTTGTCACAAAGGAAAGAAGGATGGATGGAAGGATCACATGCATTGTCACAAAGGAAAGAAGGATGGAAGGAAGGAAGGATCACAAGCATTGTCACAAAGGAAAGAAGGATGGAAGGAAGGATCACAAGCATTGTCACAAAGGAAAGAAGGATGGAAGGAAGGATCACATGCATTGTCACAAAGGAAAGAAGGATGGAAGGCAGGATGACATGCAATGTCACAAAGGAAAGAAGGATGGAAGGAAGAATCACATGCATTGTCACAAAGGAAAGAAGGATGGAAGGAAGGATCACATGCATTGTCACAAAGGAAAGAACGATGGAAGGCAGGATGACATGCAATGTCACAAAGGAAAGAAGGATGGAAGGAAGAATCACATGCATTGTCACAAAGGAAAGAAGGATGGAAGGAAGGATCACAAGCATTGTCACAAAGGAAAGAAGGATGTAAGGAAGAATCACATGCATTGTCACAAAGGAAAGAAGGATGGAAGGAAGGATCACATGCATTGTCACAAAGGAAAGAAGGATGGAAGGAAGGATCACAAGCAATGTCACAAAGGAAAGAAGGATGGAAGGAAGAATCACATGCATTGTCACAAAGGAAAGAAGGATGGAAGGAAGGATCACATGCATTGTCACAAAGGAAAGAAGGATGGAAGGAAGGATCACAAGCTTTGTCACAAAGGAAAGAAGGATGGAAGGAAGGATCACAAGCTTTGTCACAAAGGAAAGAAGGATGGAAGGAAGGATCACATGCAATGTCACAAAGGAAAGAAGGATGGAAGGAAGGAAGGAAGGATCACAAGCTTTGTCACAAAGGAAAGAAGGATGGAAGAAAGGAAGGAAGGATCACAAGCTTTGTCACAAAGGAAAGAAGGATGGAAGGAAGGAAATATCACAAGCTTTGTCACAAGTGCAATACTTTAATTTTCTGCTGCTCATTCCTGTGCAATATCCCATCTGCCCTCCCGTCATATTTCTTTTCAAGATTTTCTTATTTAATCACTAATGTACATATATTTATATTTATAGATACATATATATTCAGTCAACTTTTCTCTTTTACAATGTCTCTCTAATATTTTGCTCCTTACTATTTTTCTATTTTCTTTATTGTTTTATTTTATTTTAATATATTTTCTCCTACTGTGCATGCTGCTGAGTGACTGCTGCTCGTCAAACACATTTAATTGCAATGTTGACCCTGTGCTAACTTGCATATGACAAATAAATCTGAAGACTGAAACTAAACTAAGGAAAGAAGGATGGAAGGAAAGATCACAAGCTTTGTCACAAAGGAAAGAAGGATGGAAGGAAGGATCACAAGCTTTGTCACAAAGGAAAGAAGGATGGGAGGAAAGATCACAAGCTTTGTCACAAAGGAAAGAAGGATGGATGGAAGGATCACATGCATTGTCACAAAGAAAAGAAGGATGGAAGGAAGGAAGGATCACAAGCATTGTCACAAAGGAAAGAAGGATGGAAGGAAGAATAACATGCATTGTCACAAAGGAAAGAAGGATGGAAGGAAGGATCACATGCATTGTCACAAAGGAAAGAACGATGGAAGGCAGGATGACATGCAATGTCACAAAGGAAAGAAGGATGGAAGGAAGAATCACATGCATTGTCACAAAGGAAAGAAGGATGGAAGGAAGGATCACATGCATTGTCACAAAGGAAAGAACGATGGAAGGCAGGATGACATGCAATGTCAAAAAGGAAAGAAGGATGGAAGGAAGAATCACATGCATTGTCACAAAGGAAAGAAGGATGGAAGGAAGGATCACAAGCATTGTCACAAAGGAAAGAACGATGGAAGGCAGGATGACATGCAATGTCACAAAGGAAAGAAGGATGGAAGGAAGAATCACATGCATTGTCACAAAGGAAAGAAGGATGGAAGGAAGGATCACATGCATTGTCACAAAGGAAAGAAGGATGGAAGGAAGGATCACAAGCATTGTCACAAAGGAAAGAAGGATGGAAGGAAGGATCACATGCATTGTCACAAAGGAAAGAACGATGGAAGGAAGAATCACATGCATTGTCACAAAGGAAAGAAGGATGGAAGGATGGATCACAAGCTTTGTCACAAAGGAAAGAAGGATGGAAGGAAGGATCACAAGCTTTTTTCACAAAGGAAAGAAGGATGGAAGGAAGGATCACATGCATTGTCACAAAGGAAAGAAGGATGGAAGGAAGGATCACATGCATTGTCACAAAGGAAAGAAGGATGGAAGGAAGGATCACATGCATTGTCACAAAGGAAAGAAGGATGGAAGGAAGAATCACAAGCATTGTCACAAAGGAAAGAAGGATGGAAGGAAGGATCACATGCATTGTCACAAAGGAAAGAAGGATAGAAGGAAGGATCACAAGCATTGTCACAAAGGAAAGAAGGATGGAAGGAAGGAAAGATCACAAGCTTTGTCACAAGTGCAATACTTTAATTTTCTGCTGCTCATTCCTGTGCAATATCCCATCTGGCATCCCGTCATATTTCTTTTCAAGATTTTCTTATTTAATCACTAATGTACATATATTTATATTTATAGATACATATATATTCAGTCATCTTTTCTCTTTTACCATGTCTCTCTAATATTTTGCTCCTTACTATTTTTCTATTTTCTTTATTGTTTTATTTTATTTTAATATATTTTCTCCTACTGTGCATGCTGCTGAGTGACTGCTGCTCGTCAAACACATTTAATTGCAATGTTGACCCTGTGCTAACTTGCATATGACAAATAAATCTGAAAACTGAAACTAAACTAAGGAAAGAAGGATGGAAGGAAAGATCACAAGCTTTGTCACAAAGGAAAGAAGGATGGAAGGAAGGATCACAAGCTTTGTCACAAAGGAAAGAAGGATGGGAGGAAAGATCACAAGCTTTGTCACAAAGGAAAGAAGGATGGATGGAAGGATCACATGCATTGTCACAAAGGAAAGAAGGATGGAAGGAAGGAAGAATCACAAGCATTGTCACAAAGGAAAGAAGGATGGAAGGAAGGATCACAAGCATTGTCACAAAGGAAAGAAGGATGGAAGGAAGGATCACATGCATTGTCACAAAGGAAAGAACGATGGAAGGCAGGATGACATGCAATGTCACAAAGGAAAGAAGGATGGAAGGAAGAATCACATGCATTGTCACAAAGGAAAGAAGGATGGAAGGAAGGATCACATGCATTGTCACAAAGGAAAGAATGATGGAAGGCAGGATGACATGCAATGTCACAAAGGAAAGAAGGATGGAAGGAAGAATCACATGCATTGTCACAAAGGAAAGAAGGATGGAAGGAAGGATCACAAGCATTGTCACAAAGGAAAGAAGGATGGAAGGAAGGATCACATGCATTGTCACAAAGGAAAGAACGATGGAAGGCAGGATGACATGCAATGTCACAAAGGAAAGAAGGATGGAAGGAAGAATCACATGCATTGTCACAAAGGAAAGAAGGATGGAAGGAAGGATCACATGCATTGTCACAAAGGAAAGAAGGATAGAAGGATGTATCACAAGCTTTGTCACAAAGGAAAGAAGGATGGAAGGAAGGATCACAAGCTTTGTCACAAAGGAAAGAAGGATGGAAGGAAGGATCACAAGCTTTGTCACAAAGGAAAGAAGGAAGGAAGGATCACAAGCATTGTCACAAAGGAAAGAAGGATGGAAGGAAGGATCACATGCATTGTCACAAAGGAAAGAACGATGGAAGGCAGGATGACATGCAATGTCACAAAGGAAAGAAGGATGGAAGGAAGAATCACATGCATTGTCACAAAGGAAAGAAGGATGGAAGGAAGGATCACATGCATTGTCACAAAGGAAAGAAGGATGGAAGGAAGGATCACAAGCATTCTCACAAAGGAAAGAAGGATGGAAGGAAGGATCACATGCATTGTCACAAAGGAAAGAACGATGGAAGGCAGGATGACATGCAATGTCACAAAGGAAAGAAGGATGGAAGGAAGAATCACATGCATTGTCACAAAGGAAAGAAGGATGGAAGGAAGGATCACATGCATTGTCACAAAGGAAAGAAGGATGGAAGGAAGAATCACAAGCATTGTCACAAAGGAAAGAAGGATGGAAGGAAGGATCACATGCATTGTCACAAAGGAAAGAAGGATAGAAGGAAGGATCACATGCATTGTCACAAAGGAAAGAAGGATGGAAGGAAGGATCACATGCATTGTCACAAAGGAAAGAACGATGGAAGGCAGGATGACAAGCATTGTCACAAAGGAAAGAAGGATGGAAGGAAGGATCACATGCATTGTCACAAAGGAAAGAAGGATGGAAGGAAGGATCACAAGCTTTGTCACAAAGGAAAGAAGGATGGAAGGAAGGATCACAAGCTTTGTCACAAAGGAAAGAAGGATGGAAGGAAGGATCACAAGCTTTGTCACAAAGGAAAGAAGGATGAAGGAAGGATCACAAGCATTGTCACAAAGGAAAGAAGGATGAAAGGAAGAATCACATGCATTGTCACAAAGGAAAGAAGGATGGAAGGAAGGATCACATGCATTGTCACAAAGGAAAGAAGGATGGAAGGAAAGATCACATGCATTGTCACAAAGGAAAGAACGATGGAAGGCAGGATGACATGCAATGTCACAAAGGAAAGAACGATGGAAGGAAGAATCACATGCATTGTCACAAAGGAAAGAAGGATGGAAGGAAGGATCACAAGCATTGTCACAAAGGAAAGAAGGATGGAAGGAAGGATTACATGCATTGTCACAAAGGAAAGAAGGATGGAAGGAAGGAAAGATCACAAGCTTTGTCACAAGTGCAATACTTTAATTTTCTGCTGCTCATTCCTGTGCAATATCCCATCTGCCCTCCCGTCATATTTCTTTTCAAGATTTTCTTATTTAATCACTAATGTACATATATTTATATTTATAGATACATATATATTCAGTCATCTTTTCTCTTTTACCATGTCTCTCTAATATTTTGCTCCTTACTATTTTTCTATTTTCTTTATTGTTTTATTTTATTTTAATATATTTTCTCCTACTGTGCATGCTGCTGAGTGACTGCTGCTCGTCAAACACATTTAATTGCAATGTTGACCCTGTGCTAACTTGCATATGACAAATAAATCTGAAAACTGAAACTAAACTAAGGAAAGAAGGATGGAAGGAAAGATCACAAGCTTTGTCACAAAGGAAAGAAAGATGGAAGGAAGGATCACAAGCTTTGTCACAAAGGAAAGAAGGATGGGAGGAAAGATCACAAGCTTTGTCACAAAGGAAAGAAGGATGGATGGAAGGATCACATGCATTGTCACAAAGGAAAGAAGGATGGAAGGAAGGAAGGATCACAAGCATTGTCACAAAGGAAAGAAGGATGGAAGGAAGGATCACAAGCATTGTCACAAAGGAAAGAATGATGGAAGGCAGGATGACATGCAATGTCACAAAGGAAAGAAGGATGGAAGGAAGAATCACATGCATTGTCACAAAGGAAAGAAGGATGGAAGGAAGGATCACATGCATTGTCACAAAGGAAAGAAGGATGGAAGGAAGGATCACAAGCATTGTCACAAAGGAAAGAAGGATGGAAGGAAGGATCACATGCATTGTCACAAAGGAAAGAAGGATGGAAGGCAGGATGACATGCATTGTCACAAAGGAAAGAAGGATGGAAGGATGGATCACAAGCTTTGTCACAAAGGAAAGAAGGATGGAAGGAAGGATCACAAGCTTTGTCACAAAGGAAAGAAGGATGGAAGGAAGGATCACATGCATTGTCACAAAGGAAAGAAGGATGGAAGGAAGGATCACAAGCATTGTCACAAAGGAAAGAAGGATGGAAGGAAGGATCACATGCATTGTCACAAAGGAAAGAACGATGGAAGGCAGGATGACATGCAATGTCACAAAGGAAAGAAGGATGGAAGGAAGAATCACATGCATTGTCACAAAGGAAAGAAGGATGGAAGGAAGGATCACATGCATTGTCACAAAGGAAAGAAGGATGGAAGGATGGATCACAAGCTTTGTCAAAAAGGAAAGAAGGATGGAAGGAAGGATCACAAGCTTTGTCACAAAGGAAAGAAGGATGGAAGGAAGGATCACATGCAATGTCACAAAGGAAAGAAGGATGGAAGGAAGGAAGGAAGGATCACAAGCTTTGTCACAAAGGAAAGAAGGATGGAAGGAAGGAAAGATCACAAGCTTTGTCACAAGTGCAATACTTTAATTTTCTGCTGCTCATTCCTGTGCAATATCCCATCTGCCCTCCCGTCATATTTCTTTTCAAGATTTTCTTATTTAATCACTAATGTACATATATTTATATTTATAGATACGTATATATTCAGTCATCTTTTCTCTTTTACCATGTCTCTCTAATATTTTGCTCCTTGCTATTTTTCTATTTTCTTTATTATTTTATTTTATTTTAATATATTTTATCCTACTGTGCATGCTGCTGAGTGACTGCTGCTCGTCAAACACATTTAATTGCACACTGAAAAAAATATGTTGTTGGATTTACTTAATTCAATGGTGGACATTTGTTGCACACAGATGTTTTGCTTTGGCAGCAACTTAAACAATTGAGTTAAATTAACACAATTTATTCATGTTCAATAAACCTGTGCAATTTGTGTTGATAAAATGTGACTTAAACATGTTTTGATGAAGTAATTTGAGCTCTTGAAATATTTTAATCCTTCACAATTTTCTCACTTTATCCCAACACCATTCAATAACTTTTACCCAATACTACTTGGTCACTTAAATACTACATGTTATCTTCAAATTACATTTTGCTATTATATTCTAGTATCAAATACACAATTTTCAAATGGAGGCCTTATAACAGATTATATTGTTCTCTTCCAAGATGGTTGCTGGCATCCACCAGTAACCTTTCAAAACAAAATGTCTAATTTCACTGCATTGACAGTAGGTAAAGAATTAAACTGACATTACTCCTCTACTGAATCTATATAAATCAACAGTTAAATAATGTCAGTTCTTCCGTGTTCTCTGGAATCAATCACAGCAAAGAAATTAGACTCTTTCTTTTGAAAAATGTTGGGAAAGAACAATACAAAACATTCTATTTAAGGCCTCTGACGTCAAGATGCAGTTAAACAACAATTATAACTAAACAATTTGAGGTAATGTTAGTTTCCATTAACATTAAATTAGGTTACTGAATTGGCAAACACCTTCCTATTAACATTACCCATTTTACCCCAATAACTAAAGAAATTAGCACTTGCAGGTCAAAACCTTTATTCAAGAGATGCAAAAATAACATTGATACAGTGACTGTCAAAAATTACGGCACTGATCATACTGTGACATCTTGGTTCAAAACAGCACACTTAGAAATATTCAGCGTTCCTTACTTCAACTGAATGAAACTGAAAATACCATTTCACACGGCCCATATGGGATATTTAGACTGCATAACTGTTCATGCTACATCTCTTCACTAGTAAAAGAAAGAAAAAATACAAAGAGAAATTTAAAAATGCTGCCAAACAGACAAACAGAACTTGTACAGAGCAAAAGGAAAAACAAACAACAACAACAACAAAAAAACGGCTCGTCCTCATGGCAGTTGCAGTGTATATAAAAATGAACCCTGCGATCTGTTCCTGGAATTGAGCTTCAAAAATGCAGCAGAACAAGTGTGAGATTTAAATGTCCTCTCACCTAGAGCTGGTCACCTCACATGCATAACAGTGAGCTTCGTTGCAGGAGCAGTTTTGTCTTAGTTGTGAGCTTTTCTTGAGAGCTGAGTTGCATCCAACTCCATTACCACCCTTTGAATCACCTCAAAAGTGTAGCAGAGTTGTGATGGGTAACTCATGTTGAAGGAATAAAAAAGGTCCAAACAGCATGGCTACTGCAAAGGTCACGTTATCCAGATCTTGAAGAACTACTATACCCTCGATGATGATGCCAACGTCAGAAAAGTCATTGCCTGGTGCATCCTCTGGAGACAGATGTTCATTGTGGTTTTCTCAATCTGTGCAGTGGCCTCAGTCAAGTCCTGGTTAAACACAAAACATTTCTTTAAGATTCCTTTTTAAACTCATCTCTTTTGAATCTACCAGTTCTAATGTTAGAGTAATTTAAACCAATGCAAGCAACATAGTAAATAGCTATAGCCAAAGAGTGGCCTGCCATGCTGCCATTCATGGTCTAACAGAGTTTCTAAGAGAGGGTGAAAAACATAATTTCAAATGCTTTACATTAGTTTTTCTTAGAAAGACACCGGCCCATCAGAAATCCAGGTTTTGTCACTCAGAAGATGTTAGAATTTAGACTTTCAGCCCCACAATTTGGTTAGCTGTTGGTCTTTTTTTTTTTTCAAACAAAAGCTAATGTAAATATTGGTGGGATTTTCCTTTGTTCACTAGAATGACAAATTTAAAGTTTTTTCACACTGATGTGACCCCTAATACAGGGGTGGGGCCTCAAGGGCCGGCGGCTGAGTTCACTACCAGGCCTCATGTGAACTTCAAATTATTAAAGAGGACTACTGGTCCTAACTGGTCCAATGAGGATCAAGTGGATAACTAAATGCATTTTTAAATGTTGCAAAGCCACAATCTACTCATAAAACACTCACCATGAACTCCTGCACCAAGATGTTGCAATTGTCTTTCACACAGATGCGGAGCACTTTGATGAGACTCCCTTTGAGCATTAATGTCATCCTAAAGTATTATAACAAAGAAAACAGAGATTTGTGAACTTTTCAGTAGCACAGAAGAAAATGATCCCAGACCAAAACTTAAACCAGTCAACATGCAACACCAGCATCTACAAAGCAATATCAAAAGTTCCTGTTTGACATCAACTTTATGGATATATCGTTTCCAGAACATTTATTTTTTTAAAAAGATCAATTTTTCTCAGTGGGCCAGTAAATGCATGACGAAAATTATGGCATCCTTTCGGTGGAATCAGTACTCACAGGTAATAGTTGACTGTTTCAATGGATGCAGCATAAAAATCTTTTACTGACCTAATGCAATACATATACACTTTGTAGTTAAAGAATTTTAAAGTTCTTACTGTCATCATGGCAGCTACATCCTTTAGCTTTGTGTCCTGTTCCCCCAATCACTTTGCAAACACTTTCAGCAGACTGTCAGAGAGAAACTCAGCTCCGTCAGAAACCTTGACTGTAAAGGCATGGTTGGGATGCACTGGAATGCTGCATTTCATCTGAAATGACATAAAATTATTTTGAAATAACAGCAGGCACTGTGCTTGGTTAATAATCAGTAATGTTTTGTTGAATAAAAACTGTGTTTCCAGATCTTATGGGATTAAAAAAATCCAAAGATGTTTATTTCTGATTTGCAACCCAAGAACCCACAAGTTACAACCTCATTTTAGTTCAAGTGTGCATTAATGTGAGTCCAGTAATCACCTTTCTGACAATACATACAGGTATAAGTTAAACCTATGGCAGATTTTGGATTTCTCAGTTGTATTAATAGGGTGGTCTATTTGAGTATGCATGCACCTAATAATTATAAAAAACCTATTATAATTAAGTTACAGAAACCTTAAGCGAAAATAGAATATACTTTCTTACCATAACACCTTGAACCCACAATCCATCAGCTGACTCCTGGTGAAATGCAGAATAGATGTGGTCTCTCAATGTGCATCAACAAAAACAAAAACAAAAACAAAAGGACAGCAGGTGAGGGCAGGAGGGGTAGGGATGTAAGCTAGCATAATACCGCTGATGATATTAGCTAAAGCTGTTCAATGTCCAAAATCTCACTAACACCACGGTGCAGTAAATACACAATGTAACTGAAGAGTCAGTTGACAAATCTATTCACACAGAAAACCAAATTATGTTATGAGTGCCTCGTAATTAGGTTTAATGTGATATTACGGCTCTTGTGCCAAAGACAAATTCAAATGAAAAAGCGCCAATTCTTTGATAACAGATAAAACAGCAAATAAGCTAACGGCTCTTTTTTAGCATGTTACATGGCGGCACTTTAGACGTTTAACTACATTTGGCTGAAATATGGTAAATATTAATTCAAAAAATCAAGACATACCAAAAAACGTAGAGTTGGCTGCTCGACTTGACTGAGATGGATGCATTTTTTAAACCACGATCCAAAGCCCGCGAGATGAAATCACGCGTGGTTTCACGAGATTTAACGTTGCTATCTTATTGACTTACTTCACCTGAACATGATATGAACAATTTAATACACCCTTTCTGCATATCATGTAGTTTTTACACTATATAGTTACATTTATCTTTAAAACATGAGGCAATTGTGTTAAATACATGCAAGATGCTTACATAAATCCAAGAGATGGCCAGTCCCTTTTTTTCAGTGCAATGTTGACCCTGTGCTAACTTGCATATGACAAATAAATCTGAAAACTAAAACTAAACTAAGGAAAGAAGGATGGAAGGAAGGATCACAAGCTTTGTCACAAAGGAAAGAAGGATGGAAGGAAGGATCACATGCATTGTCACAAAGGAAAGAAGGATGGAAGGAAGGATCACAAGCTTTGTCACAAAGGAAAGAAGGATGGAAGGAAGGAAAGATCACAAGCTTTGTCACAAGTGCAATACTTTAATTTTCTGCTGCTCATTCCTGTGCAATATCCCATCTGCCCTCCCGTCATATTTCTTTTCAAGATTTTCTTATTTAATCACTAATGTACATATATTTATATTTATAGATACATATATATTCAGTCATCTTTTCTCTTTTACCATGTCTCTCTAATATTTTGCTCCTTGCTATTTTTCTAATTTCTTTATTATTTTATTTTATTTTAATATATTTTCTCCTACTGTGCATGCTGCTGAGTGACTGCTGCTCGTCAAACACATTTAATTGCAATGTTGACCCTGTGCTAAATTGCATATGACAAATAAATCTGAAAACTAAAACTAAACAAAGGAAAGAAGGATGGAAGGAAAGATCACAAGCATTGTCACAAAGGAAAGAAGGATGGAAGGAAGGATCACAAGCTTTGTCACAAAGGAAAGAAGGATGGAAGGAAGGATCACATGCATTGTCACAAAGGAAAGAAGGATGGAAGGAAGGATCACATGCATTGTTACAAAGGAAAGAAGGATGGAAGGAAGGATCACATGCATTGTTACAAAGGAAAGAAGGATGGAAGGAAGGATCACAAGCATTGTCACAAAGGAAAGAAGGATGGAAGGAAGGATTACATGCATTGTCACAAAGGAAAGAAGGATGGAAGGAAGGATCACATGCATTGTCACAAAGGAAAGAAGGATGGAAGGAAAGATCACATGCATTGTCACAAAGGAAAGAAGGATGGAAGGAAGGATCACAAGCTTTGTCACAAAGGAAAGAAGGATGGAAGGAAGGAAAGATCACAAGCTTTGTCACAAGTGCAATACTTTAATTTTCTGCTGCTCATTCCTGTGCAATATCCCATCTGCCCTCCCGTCATATTTCTTTTCAAGATTTTCTTATTTAATCACTAATGTACATATATTTATATTTATAGATACATATATATTCAGTCATCTTTTCTCTTTTACCATGTCTCTCTAATATTTTGCTCCTTGCTATTTTTCTAATTTCTTTATTATTTTATTTTATTTTAATATATTTTCTCCTACTGTGCATGCTGCTGAGTGACTGCTGCTCGTCAAACTCATTTAATTGCAATGTTGACCCTGTGCTAACTTGCATATGACAAATAAATCTGAAAACTAAAACTAAACAAAGGAAAGAAGGATGGAAGGCAGGATGACATGCATTGTCACAAAGGAAAGAAGGATGGAAGGAAGGATCACAAGCTTTGTCACAAAGGAAAGAAGGATGGAAGGAAGGATCACATGCATTGTCACAAAGGAAAGAAGGATGGAAGGAAGGATCACATGCATTCTTACAAAGGAAAGAAGGATGGAAGGAAGGACCACAAGCATTGTCACAAAGGAAAGAAGGATGGAAGGAAGGATCACAAGCTTTGTCACAAAGGAAAGAAGGAGGGAAGGATCACATGCATTGTTACAAAGGAAAGAAGGATGGAAGGAAGGATCACAAGCATTGTCACAAAGGAAAGAAGGATGGAAGGAAGGAAAGATCACAAGCATTGTCACAAGTGCAATACTTTAATTTTCTGCTGCTCATTCCTGTGCAATATCCCATCTGCCCTCCCGTCATATTTCTTTTCAAGATTTTCTTATTTAATCACTAATGTACATATATTTATATTTATAGATACATATATATTCAGTCATCTTTTCTCTTTTACCATGTCTCTCTAATATTTTGCTCCTTGCTATTTTTCTATTTTCTTTATTATTTTATTTTATTTTAATATATTTTCTCCTACTGTGCATGCTGCTGAGTGACTGCTGCTCGTCAAACATGTTGGTCAGTCACAGGAGCTCGTTCAGTGAGAGACTGAGATTACCGAAAAGCACCACTGAACGACACAGGAAATCATTCCTGCCTGTGGCCATCTCCCTGTACAACGCATCCACTTAACACACTGTTTGCTGCTACAACTACACATGTTTCTTTTCCAAATATTTATTTATAAGTGACTTATGTATGTATGTATGTATATATATGTATATATTGTACTATTCTTAGTTAGCGTATTGTCTGTCTTGTCTTAATGTTGGTTTAAAATGGAGCACTGTAACAAAAAATAATTTCCCCCAGGGATCAATAAAGTATTCTGATTCTGATTCTGATTCTGATTCAAACACATTTAATTGCAATGTTGACCCTGTGCTAACTTGCATATGACAAATAAATCTGAAAACTAAAACCAAGAGCACCTGGCTGCAGCCACTGTCCACTGTGGAGCTCCACAGTAACCGGAAACACGTGACCTCCACAGTAACCGGAAACACGTGACCTCCACACTAGCCGTAAACACGTAACTTCGGTTAAATCGACTTTGACAGCGAAAACTAAATTGCGTTTTTGTTACTATAAAATGGTTTTAAGTTGGGTTTTTTTTTTAACACTCTGGGTTTGTTCAAAAAAAATTCTCCATCCCCTAAATTGTTCGTGGCCAAAAGTGACACTTGCTGTTTCGCTGATTTATTATTATTTTTACAGTACATCGTGTTGTGCGTTCTGATTGCTGTAGACCATTGTCAATCAATCTAGTCCAGTGTCTCCTGTACAGGAGCGGTCCCTAATAGGCCCACGGACCGGTCCCGGTCCATGAGTCCTTTGGTACCGTTCCGCGAGGGTTGATCCTCCGGTGTGAAATGTATGGTTGTAGTTGTGTGTCTTATTTTGAAAGAACTATTTACGCGTTACCATAGCGACCAGAGAGCGTTAAGAAGCAGAGAGGAGGATGTCACTGTCATTGTTGTTGGCGCACAGCTCAAGTCACGTTTATTATTATATTTACAAAATACCACAGTTTCTTTTTTTTATTCTTTTGTTGTATTTATCCGCGACACCTTAAAGGTAGTTCCCTGAAAATATTGTCTGACATTAAAGTGGTCTGTGGTGCAAAAAAGGTTGGGGACTCCCGCTGTACAGTACCGAATGCGTTTAGCTTGTCGAATTTACATAAATCTTCGATCGCTAGCAGTGTAACTCTGAAGTGCTGTACTGTACGTTTGGAAGTTTTCTCCCAAACAAACACAACAATGCCGACGAAACGTTTTGCACCCTCAAATGCACCTTTAGGTTTCATTCCATAATACTGGACTTGTGTTTCTACAAAGGTTTGAACTCTAAGAGTGTTTAAACAAAGAGAAAAGTGTGAAAATGTTCATTCCTGTCTGAGAAAAGTGTTTAAAGCATGTAGTGAGGGGTTTTACAGTCTTAACATCTGTAATAATTGTAAAAAATAAAGTTGGCTATGGATTTCACCTACCGCGGGTTATTTTTTGAACGTAACACCAGCGATAAACGAGGCACCGCTGTATTATTAATAGTAGTGTCTGGGACATCTAATTGATTAACATCAACACTGATTATTATGCACTATTATTTTTGTTCAAGGAGAGCCAAAAATATACAACTCTCTCTCAGCTTGTTTGTTGCCAAAAATGGCCACTTTTTGTGTATGTTCACAAAATGCTATAAAATGTATATTTCTTAAAACATTTATCTACTTTTACCGACGTGACTCTTTAAAATAGCACCAGTCCTTTTCATCAAAATCAAAATTGTATCTAAATGTTTTACTCTTTATAGCCAGTTAGGTTATATATTACCATTAACTTTTCTGGTAAAACGGTGATAAAGTCCTAATGTTTTCATGAAACTTCCTTTTTTTCCCCATCTGAGCATCGGGGAAAAGGCCGTCTTGCAATTGTTGAGGTCACTAGTGTGTGCCCCATTTCTTCCAGGATCACTCTCTTTATAGGTTTTAGTGGACTCCTAGTACTGCGAAGTGGTTTCATGGTACAAAGGGATTGTATTCCAAGATCTGGGAGACTGTAGAAATGAGCAGTGATGCCCTTCCTACCATCTTTCCAGAAAAATAAGTGATCTGTAAGCTGTTAGGCTGACTTACAGCAGCAGCACTTTCTGCACCTGCATAAACTCCAGGACACATTTACTAACGGTGTTTGTTGCTGTATGTGCAGCTTTGAATTTTTTAATAATATATATTTTGTTAATATTTTGGCTATGGTGTCTTGTTATGAAATGTAAAAGAGTAAAAGTGTTTTTAGCAGGTGCTTCAAAGCTAAGTTTGACTGGGAAACTCAAAGCTCAATTGGCTGTATCAACAGAAATTCACTGCAGCCTATGTAATATTTCATGCGTCATAATTTATTCTACTCTATCTTGCAAATACATATTTGTGTGGCAATGTCATGCACAACACACATAACTATTAGATCCTTAAGATCAAACCCGTGTCATTGTTTTGGTCCACTGCAGTGCAGTAGTCAAAAAAAAGAATAAGTGAAGTGTCCACAGATAGCCAGGATAGAGCCCAGAGTGTTAATGTTTAAAATGTATAAAAATATTATTGATTACAATTCTTTACTGTTAATATCAACAATAAGCTTTTTATTTTGAAATTATAAGTTTAAAAAAATGCTGTTACATTTACATTTAATGCTGTTTCACTGTAATCATTTATTATAAGTATGGACACAGAATCAAGTGAACAACATTTTGAAATAAGTTTAATTGGAATTTTGTACTATGCAAAAACAAAACAACAACAACAACAACAACAACATATTAAACAAACACAGCCAGTGCCTTCATTTGTCCATTACATGTCAAACATAGCACTGACCCTTAGCCCCTGATCATCAGCACATGCTTTCAAAAAGAGCTCCATGTCCTTTGCAAACTGAAAAACAAAGAGGAACAAGTCCCTTGCTCCAGTGTCTTCTTCCTCTGACATGTCTCTTAAGACCCTCTGCTGGTCCCCTTGATTTAAGGACAGATATTTGGGCATTGTTACATGTGCCTTATTTTGGACAGCCCACTGCACAGCAGGACGCAGATCTTCAACAACTGCTGGCTCCTGTGTCAGGCAAATGGGGATGAAAACATAGTTATTTCTCTGTTGCAGAACAGTTTTTTAACAGTTATTCAAATGTCACTAACCATGTAATTACACTACTGTTTAAAGTGAATACTGACCTGACTGACTTCCTGGAACTTGCGCTTTTTCAGTCTGAAAATGGGCACGTGTTGTCCTTCAAGCACAGCTTTGGCTTCCTCTCTCCAGTGTGCAAATAGCTTGCCAGAGCTACGAAGAGTAAGGCCACAGTGAGGGCATGTCATTTTCATGGACTTTCCATCAGCTGCAGTTTTATTGAACACAGAGGGTAGAGCTTATGAATGTTCTAACAAAGACTCAGAAAATGGTTCAGATACCGAAGACAAAACCTTGGGGGGGGGGAGACGGGTCTCCTCGAAGAGTTCAGCGGGGAGCAGTCCTGATAATGGTGGCTGACTTGGCATTGAAGAATGCTGACAAGACAATAAATGCCTTGCCATATCCCCACGCCGTATGATTGTAATCTTACAGACAGGGCAGTGAAAGTGTCCTGTTGTCCTACAAGGCTGCCTGCACCGGCATATCATTTTATCTGTAAGAGAAAAAAATAAACAAACAAACAGATGTAATTTAAATGTAGTTGTATAGAATGCAATCAATTTGTCTAACAATCAGATTGTACATGTTAACAAAAACATCCAAGCCAACCTCAATAATGAAAGCAAAATGGTATGGATCACAAAAGTTATGTCAAGAAAAGTGGTGAAAAGTAAATAAAAATATATTTTATAAAAACACTATTTTTGTTGCAGATGAATGCACTGAACTGTACAATATCAACAGCAACTTTTAAGTCAACAAAGATACTGCAGAAGTGCTTAAAAAAGTGCATATTTATAACTATAAAGTATATTTAATACAAACATACCTTTTAAAGGCAAAGCATTTTTTATATGCACACTTAGATGCTCCTCAATCTTTGCCCTGACAGTAGGGCTGAAAGTGGGGCACAGAGGGCAGTGAAAGAGTCCTCTGCAACACGTGTTGCATTCCTGCAATTCTGGCTTTAAGCCTGAATTCCAGATTGATGTGTGCATCTAAAACACAGAGAGAAACAGATAAACACCATATACACATTTAAGTTAAGGTTTTAGCAGAAATAACAATTTACACTTGGCATGTAATAGATTTGGGAAGAAAATTCTTGAAAAAAAAACCCCAAATATTTTAAAAGACACTTTAATCTGTGAGATATGTTTCTATTGACATATAACAGTCAATTGAACAGAGGCTAACTAAAATCTGGGCAATAAAAAAGCTGTACAGAAAAGAATGACGAATAGAAGTATTGATAAATATATAAATCTGTTTGTGACGAAATTTGCAGTGTTGACGCTAACCAAAGGTGTCACAAGTACACACGTTCCTTACTACAGTTTAGATACCTCTGTTTAGAAAGCACTGGCTCGACTTTTTAGTCAAGTCGAAGTAAGAAGTACAGGGTCTAAAATATAATTTATGTACAAAATTTTGAAGTAATCTTGCGTCCAAAGCACGCGTGCTGATTTACAAATGTACGGATTACAAAGTACAGATACGCGTGCTAAAATGTGAGAAGTAGAAGTATAAAGAAGTATACAGTAGGCACAAAAAAGTACAGCAGTAAAGTAAAGATACCAGAAAATTCTACTTAAGTACAGTATTGAAGTATTCGTTATTTTGCATCTCTGACGCCAACAATAAATCATACTCTAATGCAAAATGTGGTTTTTGCTTCTTCTCGCCCACAGAAGCCGTTAATCCAGCTCTCTTACTAAAACCAGGCCCAGGAAAAAGCATATCTGTGTGTTTCTCTGCCATGGAGCACGATGAAAAAACATTAAAATAAGGAGGAATGTTGTTGTAACGCAAAAAAAGTGGCAACATGATCATTGTAAGAAAACTAGACGATTCCTAGAATTATGAAATCACTAACGGCAAATATATATAAGAAAGACTTAACTAAACTTTGCGATCAACTTGCAAGACTTCCACGGTATCCATGCGTGTTTACGGCTACTGTGGAGGTCACGTGCTTCCGGCTACTGTGGAGGTCACGTGCTTCCGGCTACTGTGGAGCTCCACAGTGGCTGCAGCCAGACCCTTCTCACTAAAACTAAACAAAGGAAAGAAGGATGGAAGGAAGGATCACATGCATTGTCACCAAGGAAAGAAGGATGGAAGGAAGGATCACAAGCATTGTCACAAAGGAAAGAAGGATGGAAGGAAGGATCACAAGCTTTGTCACAAAGGAAAGAAGGATGGAAGGAAGGATCACAAGCATTGTCACAAAGGAAAGAAGGATGGAAGGAAGGATCACAAGCTTTGTCACAAAGGAAAGAAGGATGGAAGGAAGGATCACATGCATTGTCACAAAGGAAAGAAGGATGGAAGGAAGGATCACAAGCTTTGTCACAAAGGAAAGAAGAATGGAAGGAAGGATCACAAGCTTTGTCACAAAGGAAAGAAGGATGGAAGGAAGGATCACATGCATTGTCACAAAGGAAAGAAGGATGGAAGGAAGGATGACATGCATTGTCACAAAGGAAAGAAGGATGGAAGGAAGGATCACAAGCTTTGTCACAAAGGAAAGAAAGATCGAAGGAAGGATCACAAGCTTTGTCACAAAGGAAAGAAGGATGGAAGGAAGGATCACATGCATTGTCACAAAGGAAAGAAGGATGGAAGGAAGGATGACATGCATTGTCACAAAGGAAAGAAGGATGGAAGGAAGGAAAGATCACAAGCTTTGTCACAAGTGCAATACTTTAATTTTCTGCTGCTCATTCCTGTGCAATATCCCATCTGCCCTCCCGTCATATTTCTTTTCAAGATTTTCTTATTTAATCACTAATGTACATATATTTATATTTATAGATACATATATATTCAGTCATCTTTTCTCTTTTACCATGTCTCTCTAATATTTTGCTCCTTACTATTTTTCTATTTTCTTTATTATTTTATTTTATTTTAATATATTTTCTCCTACTGTGATTGCTGCTGAGTGACTGCTGCTCGTCAAACACATTTAATTGCAATGTTGACCCTGTGCTAACTTGCATATGACAAATAAATCTGAAAACTGAAACTAAACTAAGGAAAGAAGGATGGAAGGAAAGATCACAAGCTTTGTCACAAAGGAAAGAAGGATGGGAGGAAAGATCACAAGCTTTGTCACAAAGGAAAGAAGGATGGATGGAAGGATCACATGCATTGTCACAAAGGAAAGAAGGATGGAAGGAAGGAAGGATCACAAGCATTGTCACAAAGGAAAGAAGGATGGAAGGAAGGATCACATGCATTGTCACAAAGGAAAGAACGATGGAAGGCAGGATGACATGCAATGTCACAAAGGAAAGAAGGATGGAAGGAAGAATCACATGCATTGTCACAAAGGAAAGAAGGATGGAAGGAAGGATCACATGCATTGTCACAAAGGAAAGAACGATGGAAGGCAGGATGACATGCAATGTCACAAAGGAAAGAAGGATGGAAGGAAGAATCACATGCATTGTCACAAAGGAAAGAAGGATGGAAGGAAGGATCACAAGCATTGTCACAAAGGAAAGAAGGATGGAAGGAAGGATCACATGCATTGTCACAAAGGAAAGAACGATGGAAGGCAGGATGACATGCAATGTCACAAAGGAAAGAAGGATGGAAGGAAGAATCACATGCATTGTCACAAAGGAAAGAAGGATGGAAGGAAGGATCACATGCATTGTCACAAAGGAAAGAAGGATGGAAGGATGGATCACAAGCTTTGTCACAAAGGAAAGAAGGATGGAAGGAAGGATCACAAGCTTTGTCACAAAGGAAAGAAGGATGGAAGGAAGGATCACATGCATTGTCACAAAGGAAAGAAGGATGGAAGGAAGGATCACATGCATTGTCACAAAGGAAAGAAGGATGGAAGGAAGGATCACATGCATTGTCACAAAGGAAAGAAGGATGGAAGGAAGGATCACAAGCATTGTCACAAAGGAAAGAAGGATGGAAGGAAGGATCACAAGCATTGTCACAAAGGAAAGAAGGATGGAAGGAAGGATCACAAGCTTTGTCACAAAGGAAAGAAGGATGGAAGGAAGGAAAGATCACAAGCTTTGTCACAAGTGCAATACTTTAATTTTCTGCTGCTCATTCCTGTGCAATATCCCATCTGCCCTCCCGTCATATTTCTTTTCAAGATTTTCTTATTTAATCACTAATGTACATATATTTATATTTATAGATACATATATATTCAGTCATCTTTTCTCTTTTACCATGTCTCTCTAATATTTTGCTCCTTACTATTTTTCTATTTTCTTTATTGTTTTATTTTATTTTAATATATTTTCTCCTACTGTGCATGCTGCTGAGTGACTGCTGCTCGTCAAACACATTTAATTGCAATGTTGACACTGTGCTAACTTGCATATGACAAATAAATCTGAAAACTGAAACTAAACTAAGGAAAGAAGGATGGAAGGAAAGATCACAAGCTTTGTCACAAAGGAAAGAAGGATGGAAGGAAGGATCACAAGCTTTGTCACAAAGGAAAGAAGGATGGGAGGAAAGATCACAAGCTTTGTCACAAAGGAAAGAAGGATGGATGGAAGGATCACATGCATTGTCACAAAGGAAAGAAGGATGGAAGGATGGAAGGATCACAAGCATTGTCACAAAGGAAAGAAGGATGGAAGGAAGGATCACAAGCATTGTCACAAAAGAAAGAAGGATGGAAGGAAGGATCACATGCATTGTCACAAAGGAAAGAAGGATGGAAGGCAGGATGACATGCAATGTCACAAAGGAAAGAAGGATGGAAGGAAGAATCACATGCATTGTCACAAAGGAAAGAAGGATGGAAGGCAGGATGACATGCAATGTCACAAAGGAAAGAAGGATGGAAGGAAGAATCACATGCATTGTCACAAAGGAAAGAAGGATGGAAGGAAGGATCACAAGCATTGTCACAAAGGAAAGAAGGATGGAAGGAAGGATCACAAGCATTGTCACAAAGGAAAGAAGGATGGAAGGAAGGATCACATGCATTGTCACAAAGGAAAGAACGATGGAAGGCAGGATGACATGCAATGTCACAAAGGAAAGAAGGATGGAAGGAAGAATCACATGCATTGTCACAAAGGAAAGAAGGATGGAAGGAAGGATCACATGCATTGTCACAAAGGAAAGAAGGATGGAAGGAAGGAAAGATCACAAGCTTTGTCACAAGTGCAATACTTTAATTTTTTGCTGCTCATTCCTGTGCAATATCCCATCTGCCCTCCCGTCATATTTCTTTTCAAGATTTTCTTATTTAATCACTAATGTACATATATTTATATTTATAGATACATATATATTCAGTCATCTTTTCTCTTTTACCATGTCTCTCTAATATTTTGCTCCTTACTATTTTTCTATTTTCTTTATTGTTTTATTTCATTTTAATATATTTTCTCCTACTGTGCATGCTGCTGAGTGACTGCTGCTCGTCAAACACATTTAATTGCAATGTTGACCCTGTGCTAACTTGCATATGACAAATAAATCTGAAAACTGAAACTAAACTAAGGAAAGAAGGATGGAAGGAAAGATCACAAGCTTTGTCACAAAGGAAAGAAGGATGGAAGGAAGGATCACAAGCTTTGTCACAAAGGAAAGAAGGATGGGAGGAAAGATCACAAGCTTTGTCACAAAGGAAAGAAGGATGGATGGAAGGATCACATGCATTGTCACAAAGGAAAGAAGGATGGAAGGAAGGATCACAAGCATTGTCACAAAGGAAAGAAGGATGGAAGGAAGGATCACAAGCATTGTCACAAAGGAAAGAAGGATGGAAGGAAGGATCACATGCATTGTCACAAAGGAAAGAATGATGGAAGGCAGGATGACATGCAATGTCACAAAGGAAAGAAGGATGGAAGGAAGAATCACATGCATTGTCACAAAGGAAAGAAGGATGGAAGGAAGGATCACATGCATTGTCACAAAGGAAAGAACGATGGAAGGCAGGATGACATGCAATGTCACAAAGGAAAGAAGGATGGAAGGAAGAATCACAAGCTTTGTCACAAAGGAAAGAAGGATGGAAGGAAAGATCACAAGCATTGTCACAAAGGAAAGAAGGATGGAAGGAAGGATCACAAGCATTGTCACAAAGGAAAGAAGGATGGAAGGAAGGATCACATGCATTGTCACAAAGGAAAGAAGGATGGAAGGCAGGATGACATGCATTGTCACAAAGGAAAGAAGGATGGAAGGAAGAATCACATGCATTGTCACAAAGGAAAGAAGGATGGAAGGAAGGATCACATGCATTGTCACAAAGGAAAGAAGGATGGAAGGAAGGATCACAAGCAATGTCACAAAGGAAAGAAGGATGGAAGGAAGGATCACAAGCTTTGTCACAAAGGAAAAAATGTGGAAGGAAGGATCACATGCAATGTCACAAAGGAAAGAAGGATGGAAGGAAGGAAGGAAGGATCACAAGCTTTGTCACAAAGGAAAGAAGGATGGAAGGAAGGAAAGATCACAAGCTTTGTCACAAGTGCAATACTTTAATTTTCTGCTGCTCATTCCTGTGCAATATCCCATCTGCCCTCCCGTCATATTTCTTTTCAAGATTTTCTTATTTAATCACTAATGTACATATATTTATATTTATAGATACATATATATTCAGTCATCTTTTCTCTTTTACCATGTCTCTCTAATATTTTGCTCCTTATTTTCTTTATTGTTTTATTTTATTTTAATATATTTTCTCCTACTGTGCATGCTGCTGAGTGACTGCTGCTCGTCAAACACATTTAATTGCAATGTTGACCCTGTGCTAACTTGCATATGACAAATAAATCTGAAAACTGAAACTAAACTAAGGAAAGAAGGATGGAAGGAAAGATCACAAGCTTTGTCACAAAGGAAAGAAGGATGGAAGGAAGGATCACAAGCTTTGTCACAAAGGAAAGAAGGATGGGAGGAAAGATCACAAGCTTTGTCACAAAGGAAAGAAGGATGGATGGAAGGATCACATGCATTGTCACAAAGGAAAGAAGGATGGAAGGAAGGAAGGATCACAAGCATTGTCACAAAGGAAAGAAGGATGGAAGGAAGGATCACAAGCATTGTCACAAAGGAAAGAAGGATGGAAGGAAGGATCACATGCATTGTCACAAAGGAAAGAACGATGGAAGGCAGGATGACATGCAATGTCACAAAGGAAAGAAGGATGGAAGGAAGAATCACATGCATTGTCACAAAGGAAAGAAGGATGGAAGGCAGGATGACATGCAATGTCACAAAGGAAAGAAGGATGGAAGGAAGAATCACATGCATTGTCACAAAGGAAAGAAGGATGGAAGGAAGGATCACAAGCATTGTCACAAAGGAAAGAAGGATGGAAGGAAGGATCACAAGCATTGTCACAAAGGAAAGAAGGATGGAAGGAAGGATCACATGCATTGTCACAAAGGAAAGAACGATGGAAGGCAGGATGACATGCAATGTCACAAAGGAAAGAAGGATGGAAGGAAGAATCACATGCATTGTCACAAAGGAAAGAAGGATGGAAGGAAGGATCACATGCATTGTCACAAAGGAAAGAAGGATGGAAGGAAGGATCACAAGCAATGTCACAAAGGAAAGAAGGATGGAAGGAAGAATCACATGCATTGTCACAAAGGAAAGAAGGATGGAAGGAAGGATCACATGCATTGTCACAAAGGAAAGAAGGATGGAAGGATGGATCACAAGCTTTGTCACAAAGGAAAGAAGGATGGAAGGAAGGATCACAAGCTTTGTCACAAAGGAAAGAAGGATGGAAGGAAGGATCACATGCAATGTCACAAAGGAAAGAAGGATGGAAGGAAGGAAAGATCACAAGCTTTGTCACAAGTGCAATACTTTAATTTTCTGCTGCTCATTCCTGTGCAATATCCCATCTGCCCTCCCGTTATATTTCTTTTCAAGATTTTCTTATTTAATCACTAATGTACATATATTTATATTTATAGATACATATATATTCAGTCATCTTTTCTCTTTTACCATGTCTCTCTAATATTTTGCTCCTTACTATTTTTCTATTTTCTTTATTGTTTTATTTTATTTTAATATATTTTCTCCTACTGTGCATGCTGCTGAGTGACTGCTGCTCGTCAAACACATTTAATTGCAATGTTGACCCTGTGCTAACTTGCATATGACAAATAAATCTGAAAACTGAAACTAAACTAAGGAAAGAAGGATGGAAGGAAAGATCACAAGCTTTGTCACAAAGGAAAGAAGGATGGAAGGAAGGATCACAAGCTTTGTCACAAAGGAAAGAAGGATGGGAGGAAAGATCACAAGCTTTGTCACAAAGGAAAGAAGGATGGATGGAAGGATCACATGCATTGTCACAAAGGAAAGAAGGATGGAAGGAAGGAAGGATCACAAGCATTGTCACAAAGGAAAGAACGATGGAAGGCAGGATGACATGCAATGTCACAAAGGAAAGAAGGATGGAAGGAAGGATCACATGCATTGTCACAAAGGAAAGAACGATGGAAGGCAGGATGACATGCAATGTCACAAAGGAAAGAAGGATGGAAGGAAGAATCACATGCATTGTCACAAAGGAAAGAAGGATGGAAGGAAGGATGACATGCATTGTCACAAAGGAAAGAACGATGGAAGGCAGGATGACATGCAATGTCACAAAGGAAAGAAGGATGGAAGGAAGAATCACATGCATTGTCACAAAGGAAAGAAGGATGGAAGGATGGATGACATGCAATGTCACAAAGGAAAGAAGGATGGAAGGAAGAATCACATGCATTGTCACAAAGGAAAGAAGGATGGAAGGATGGATGACATGCAATGTCACAAAGGAAAGAAGGATGGAAGGAAGAATCACATGCATTGTCACAAAGGAAAGAAGGATGGAAGGAAGGATCACATGCATTGTCACAAAGGAAAGAACGATGGAAGGCAGGATGACATGCAATGTCACAAAGGAAAGAAGGATGGAAGGAAGAATCACATGCATTGTCACAAAGGAAAGAAGGATGGAAGGAAGGATCACATGCATTGTCACAAAGGAAAGAAGGATGGAAGGAAGGATCACAAGCATTGTCACAAAGGAAAGAAGGATGGAAGGAAGGATCACGTGCATTGTCACAAAGGAAAGAACGATGGAAGGCAGGATGACATGCATTGTCACAAAGGAAAGAAGGATGGAAGGAAGGATCACAAGCATTGTCACAAAGGAAAGAAGGATGGAAGGAAGGATCACAAGCATTGTCACAAAGGAAAGAAGGATGGAAGGAAGGATCACAAGCTTTGTCACAAAGGAAAGAAGGATGGAAGGAAGGAAAGATCACAAGCTTTGTCACAAGTGCAATACTTTAATTTTCTGCTGCTCATTCCTGTGCAATATCCCATCTGCCCTCCCGTCATATTCCTTTTCAAGATTTTCTTATTTAATCACTAATGTACATATATTTATATTTATACATACATATATATTCAGTCATCTTTTCTCTTTTACCATGTCTCTCTAATATTTTGCTCCTTACTATTTTTCTATTTTCTTTATTGTTTTATTTTATTTTAATATATTTTCTCCTACTGTGCATGCTGCTGAGTGACTGCTGCTCGTCAAACACATTTAATTGCAATGTTGACCCTGTGCTAACTTGCATATGACAAATAAATCTGAAAACTGAAACTAAACTAAGGAAAGAAGGATGGAAGGAAAGATCACAAGCTTTGTCACAAAGGAAAGAAGGATGGAAGGAAGGATCACAAGCTTTGTCACAAAGGAAAGAAGGATGGGAGGAAAGATCACAAGCTTTGTCACAAAGGAAAGAAGGATGGATGGAAGGATCACATGCATTGTCACAAAGGAAAGAAGGATGGAAGGAAGGAAGGATCACAAGCATTGTCACAAAGGAAAGAAGGATGGAAGGAAGAATCACATGCATTGTCACAAAGGAAAGAAGGATGGAAGGAAGGATCACATGCATTGTCACAAAGGAAAGAACGATGGAAGGCAGGATGACATGCAATGTCACAAAGGAAAGAAGGATGGAAGGAAGAATCACATGCATTGTCACAAAGGAAAGAAGGATGGAAGGAAGGATCACATGCATTGTCACAAAGGAAAGAAGGATGGAAGGAAGGATCACAAGCATTGTCACAAAGGAAAGAAGGATGGAAGGAAGGATCACGTGCATTGTCACAAAGGAAAGAACGATGGAAGGCAGGATGACATGCATTGTCACAAAGGAAAGAAGGATGGAAGGAAGGATCACAAGCATTGTCACAAAGGAAAGAAGGATGGAAGGAAGGATCACAAGCTTTGTCACAAAGGAAAGAAGGATGGAAGGAAGGAAAGATCACAAGCTTTGTCACAAGTGCAATACTTTAATTTTCTGCTGCTCATTCCTGTGCAATATCCCATCTGCCCTCCCGTCATATTCCTTTTCAAGATTTTCTTATTTAATCACTAATGTACATATATTTATATTTATACATACATATATATTCAGTCATCTTTTCTCTTTTACCATGTCTCTCTAATATTTTGCTCCTTACTATTTTTCTATTTTCTTTATTGTTTTATTTTATTTTAATATATTTTCTCCTACTGTGCATGCTGCTGAGTGACTGCTGCTCGTCAAACACATTTAATTGCAATGTTGACCCTGTGCTAACTTGCATATGACAAATAAATCTGAAAACTGAAACTAAACTAAGGAAAGAAGGATGGAAGGAAAGATCACAAGCTTTGTCACAAAGGAAAGAAGGATGGAAGGAAGGATCACAAGCTTTGTCACAAAGGAAAGAAGGATGGGAGGAAAGATCACAAGCTTTGTCACAAAGGAAAGAAGGATGGATGGAAGGATCACATGCATTGTCACAAAGGAAAGAAGGATGGAAGGAAGGAAGGATCACAAGCATTGTCACAAAGGAAAGAAGGATGGAAGGAAGAATCACATGCATTGTCACAAAGGAAAGAAGGATGGAAGGAAGGATCACATGCATTGTCACAAAGGAAAGAACGATGGAAGGCAGGATGACATGCAATGTCACAAAGGAAAGAAGGATGGAAGGAAGAATCACATGCATTGTCACAAAGGAAAGAAGGATGGAAGGCAGGATGACATGCAATGTCACAAAGGAAAGAAGGATGGAAGGAAGAATCACATGCATTGTCACAAAGGAAAGAAGGATGGAAGGCAGGATGACATGCATTGTCACAAAGGAAAGAAGGATGGAAGGATGGATCACAAGCTTTGTCACAAAGGAAAGAAGGATGGAAGGAAGGATCACAAGCTTTGTCACAAAGGAAAGAAGGATGGAAGGAAGGATCACATGCATTGTCACAAAGGAAAGAAGGATGGAAGGATGGATCACAAGCTTTGTCACAAAGGAAAGAAGGATGGAAGGAAGGATCACAAGCTTTGTCACAAAGGAAAGAAGGAGGGAAGGATCACATGCATTGTTACAAAGGAAAGAAGGATGGAAGGAAGGATCACAAGCAATGTCACAAAGGAAAGAAGGATGGAAGGAAGGATCACAAGCTTTGTCACAAAGGAAAGAAGGATGGAAGGAAGGATCACATGCAATGTCACAAAGGAAAGAAGGATGGAAGGAAGGAAGGAAGGATCACAAGCATTGTCACAAAGGAAAGAAGGATGGAAGGAAGGAAAGATCACAAGCATTGTCACAAGTGCAATACTTTAATTTTCTGCTGCTCATTCCTGTGCAATATCCCATCTGCCCTCCCGTCATATTTCTTTTCAAGATTTTCTTATTTAATCACTAATGTACATATATTTATATTTATAGATACATATATATTCAGTCATCTTTTCTCTTTTACCATGTCTCTCTAATATTTTGCTCCTTGCTATTTTTCTATTTTCTTTATTATTTTATTTTATTTTAATATATTTTCTTCTACTGTGCATGCTGCTGAGTGACTGCTGCTCGTCAAACATGTTGGTCAGTCACAGGAGCTCGTTCAGTGAGAG
The DNA here is from genome assembly GCF_057382095.1 of Aulonocara sp. 'chitande type north' Nkhata Bay. Lineage (NCBI taxonomy): Eukaryota > Metazoa > Chordata > Actinopteri > Cichliformes > Cichlidae > Aulonocara > Aulonocara sp. 'chitande type north' Nkhata Bay. The sequence goes on from NC_141347.1 coordinate 14,358,371, forward strand.
ACTGAGATTACCGAAAAGCACCACTGAACGACACAGGAAATCATTCCTGCCTGTGGCCATCTCCCTGTACAATGCATCCACTTAACACACTGTTTGCTGCTACAACTACACATGTTTCTTTTCCAAATATTTATTTATAAGTGACTTATGTATGTATGTGTGACAGGTTGAATGACTATTGCATATAAAACTGTTCAGTTAATACTAATTCATATCAGTTGATATAAGGACGAAAATAATGTAAATATGGTAAGAAAATGGTTAAGAGTTTATTATTTTTCATGTTATATTAATGGCTTTCATGTTACTTAAGAGAACTGCAATCTATACATCAGTGATCGGCTAGTAAGCCTTTTCTGGGATCGATTAGTAGTGTCTCTATTCTCCACTAGGGGGCTTTCGCGCGTTCTCCTCACTGCAATAAACTACTGCATGAGAGACGCAAGTCATAATCACTCTCGTGATTCTTTTCCCCCTGTTTTCAGGTAAAAGTGTTTAAAAGTTGATATATTTCCAATGTGTACACTGTTAAGATATTTAAGAGGTAATCCTTCATTGTTTTGTAAGCGTTAAAAGCATTACATTGCAGTTTTGTGCACATATACGTGGCGGTTTTGAGCTGTGTTTTGTACTGTGTAATGGCCATTAAGATAACGGCAGGAGCTAAAAACACCACGATTGTCAGCCATTTTGTCAGGAAACCTGCTCAAGTATATGTATGATAAGCACTTTGGTGTTTCGGTTTATTGTTTGGTGTTTTTCTTCCACCATGTGACATTTAGCAGTACAGAATGTGAAACGTTTCTGCTCATTTTCACTGCAATAAACTACTGCATGAGAGACGCAAGTCATAATCACTCTCGTGATTCTTTTCCCCCTGTTTTCAGGGGTGTAACATTTGGAGGCACCGCTGGGATAGCTGCTTAGATGTCCGGTGTCCACAATCTGCACATCGTAGTCCAAGCCAGCTAAATCCCCCCACTACAACCCAGGCAGACTGCAGTGAGGAAAGTGTTGCTGTCGAGGCGAACTGGTAGCTGTGTTTTAGCGCATGTTTCCTGAGGCCAGCCAGAGATCATCAGGGGCTGCAAAAACGACTCAGCTCAGCGTCACCTGTACATGCAAAATTCTTCCTGCCTACTGCCACAATGTCTTCGGTGGAAGAGCTGCGAGAGGAGGTTGTGCGTGAAATGCACACTCTGTCCAAAGATCAACTAGTGTCAATCTGCGAGTTCCTTGGCATTGCAGAGAAAATAGATGTTAGCAGAAAAACACGACTGTCACTGCTAACACACATCCAAATACACATTGAGAGAGAAGGTATAACAGTACTTGAGGATGAAGGAATGTCAGAACTGTTGTTGCTTAATGATAAGATTGCTGAAATAATGAAAGAGACAATTGTTGAGACTGAACCAAATGCAAATGAAGAGGGTGATTCAGGACACAGAGAGCAACCAAATACTGCAACCTCACTGGTAACAGAGACAGCTAATGCAGTTAACACAGCAATTATTTCTCACTCCCAAGGTAATCGCTTTGTCCCTAACTCATCTGTGTCAAGTACCCCCCAACGACCAAGCCCTTACTGGCAGAAAGATTTCAAAATATCAGGCCAGATTGGCGAACCAGGTCAAAAAGACAAACTGACATTTTCCAGTCTTGCTCACCAGATCGAAAATGGACTGAGCAGAGGTTACTCAGAGCTTGACATTGTAGATGCTGTCATCAGAGCTATCTTGCCAGGTCTACAACTACGCAGCTATTTGGAGGGAAAAGCTCAACTCACCCTTCCGACTCTACGCCGCATACTGCGCTCCCATTTCCAGGAGAAGAGCGCCACCGAACTGTATAAACAACTTGCCTCTGAGGTACAGACCCCAAAAGAGACTGCTCAAAGCTTCCTGATGAGAGTTTTGGATCTAAAGCAGAAAGTCTTATTTGCTTCCCAAGAATCTGAGTCAGGACTCAAATACGACCCAGCTTTAGTTCAGCGTATGTGTTTGCACACCATACTCACAGGCTTCCAGAGTGACAGTGTCAGGATAGATATGCAGCCACTCCTGTTAGACTCTAAGACACCTGATGAACTCCTGTTAGAGAGGTTAAATATGGCTTGTGCCAATGAGGCAGAAAGGAAAAACAAGAAGAGATGTTTAGCATCACAGACTGCTACAAGTGTGAGTGCAGTGCAGTCAGATGATGTGTCACCAGCTAAGAACCCTGTGAAAGAAGTTAAAGCTAAGATACCACCCGAGCTTTTAACTGAGTTAGCGGAGCTTAAGACAGGTGTAGCCTCCCTGAAAGGTCTCAGTGCAGAGATAGCTCAGATTAAAGAGACTCTACAGCAGCCGGTGGCTGGTCCTCAGTCATATGCCCCACCACCAGTTATGCAGTATGATAGGGACCAGCAGTATTATAGCTTCCAGGGCCCCCGTCAAAGGCCACCACCCCCTCAGTATCCTGTACAGCACTACACAGGTAGTCCAGCCCGCCGTGAGAGGAGGTGCCACATCTGCCAGCAGAATGGAGTCAACGAGCGCTGCACCCACTGCTACCTCTGTGGGAGTAGAGAACACTTTCAGGCTGGATGTAGAAGCAGAGGTATGAGACCATATAAAGAGAAACATTTAAACCAGCAATGGTTACCACCGAGGGACGAGTGTTAACCATGCCCATCATCCACAAGTCCCAACATTGCTCCAACTGTAAACAAGAAAAGTCAGGCATGAGACAGTGTTCAGCATGTAAAAACGCACTTTATTGTTCAAGAACATGCCAGAAACAACACTGGAGACAACATAAGAGACAATGCACTGGCTTAAAGACTAAGAAAGAAAATGAGACTGTCCAGGTACCACTGTCGCCAGCTTATGTAAATTCCCCTCACAAAGTCACATCTCTGGTGGGCAGGCAATGTCTGGTTGAGTGTTTTCTGGACGGCCACAGGCTTCAAGCTCTATGGGACTCAGGCTCACAGGTATCAATCATCGATGAGAAGTGGAAAAAGGACTATCTGCCACACACAGAGCTGAGAGATGTAGCAGATACCATGGACACATCTGAACTCACCCTGACCGCAGCAAATGGGACCAACATGCCATATCTTGGGTGGGTTGAGACAACCTTCCAACTTGTTTTCGGAACTGAACAAACTGAGAAATTGACCATCCCCATGTTGGTAATGAAAGGCTTTCAGCTCACATGCCCTATTATAGGCTACAATGTAATTGAATACATTGTGAATAAGACTGACCAAGCTAAACTGTACAGCACAGTGAGAAAAGCATTTCCCAGCCTCAAAAGACACAAGGTGAAAGCTTTTATACAGGCTGTTAGTGCAGATGCAGTTGACGAGTACAAAGTGATGACAAAGAAAGACTGTATTACTGTACCAAAAAAAAGCCACATGCATGTTGAGGGTCGTATAGCAGCAGGGCCATTTAAACAAGATATGGTCATGATATTTGAGCCAGACTTAAACCCCCAGTGGCCAGACAATCTTGAGTTTTTTGACACTTTGGTTAAAGTTAAGAAGGGTACTTTACCTGTCATAACACTAGGTGTCTCTAACCCAACTGACCATGAAATTGTCATTCCAGGCCGTACATTAGTTGGCTCGGTTCAGACTATTACAGCTGTTTTACCTGCCCAGGTGTTTGAAAAAGCCACATCTGTAGCTACTGTTAACCAGACAAATACACAAGCCCAGTGTAGCGCTAGCGAAGAGTGGGACCCACCTGTAGATCTTAGCCACCTGGGTGAAGAGCAGAGAGTATTAGCAAAACAGATGCTCAGAGAGGAATGCCAGTCTTTCTCTAAAACAGACAATGATATAGGCTGTATTGAAAAACTGAAAATGACCATATCACTCAAAGACAACGAACCAGTCAAACGAACATACCTGTCTGTGCCACGGCCGCTCTACCAAGAGATGAAAAGTTACCTGCATGATTTAATAGCACAAGGCTGGGTCAGGAAGTCAGACTCGTCATACTCCTCACCAGTTGTTTGTGTTAGAAAAAAAGATGGTACTTTAAGACTGTGCATAGACTACAGAGACCTGAATCGGAAAACCCATCCTGATCGCCAGCCCATCCCACGCGTCCAGGACATTATGGACAGTTTGGGTGGAAACTCCTGGTTTTCGCTTTTAGATCAGGGGAAAGCGTACCACCAGGGGTTCATGTCAGAAGAAAGTCGTCCACTCACTGCTTTTGTGACCCCCTGGGGATTATATGAGTGGATTCGCATCCCCTTTGGACTTATGAATGCCCCTGCAGCATTTCAGCGCTGTATGGAAGAGTGCCTGGATGGGCTGCGCGACAACATCTGCATCCCCTATCTGGATGACACATTAGTTTACAGCAAAACGTTCAAAGATCACTTGGAGGACGTGAGAAAAGTGCTCCAGAGATTGAGAGGCTTTGGTATAAAGCTTAAGCCAAGTAAGTGTGACATGTTTAAGTCTGAGGTGCGCTATTTGGGCAGAATAGTGTCTGCAGAGGGCAGTAAAGTGGATCCTGCAGATTTTGAAGCAGTCAAAGCACTCAAAGGTATAAAACCACAAAATGTTGGTCAGCTCAGAAAAATGTTAGGCCTTCTCTCCTACTACAGACAATACATAAAAGACTTCTCCAGAAAAGCAGGTTGTTTGTATGAACTGTTAAAAGCTGACAAAACCACAGAGAACTCAGACACCACAAAAGGGACAAGGGCAAGACCAAAGAGAGCCAGTCAAGTTGTGCCCTCCTCAAAACAAATCGTGTGGACTGGCCAGCATCAAGGTGCGCTTGAAGAACTAATAGACTGTTTGCTCCACCCACCAGTGCTGGGGTTCCCAGATTTCACACAGCCGTTCATCGTACACACAGACGCCTCACACAAAGGGCTAGGCGCAGTGTTGTACCAGAGACAAGATGGTAAGCTGCGAGTTATTGCTTATGGCTCCCGTACTCTAACAGCGGCTGAAAAAAACTACCACTTCCATGCAGGAAAACTAGAATTTTTAGCATTGAAGTGGGCTATCACTGACAAATTCAGAGACTATTTGTACTATGCCCCAACATTTACTGTCTACAGCGATAACAACCCGCTAACGTACATTCTGTCAACAGCCAAACTGAATGCCACCACATCAAGATGGGTTGCTGAGCTCGCTGATTTTCACTTCACCATTAAGTACAAACCAGGGAAGGAAAACAGTGATGCAGATGCTTTATCAAGAATGCCACTTGATGTAGAAACCTTAATGAGAGACTGCTCTGAGGAAGTGCCACCGGACACTATTGCAGCTGCTATCCAGGCCATTGAGGTACAGAAAGACACACCTGCTGCATGGACACTCTCAGCTGCAGCAATGTCAGTCACAGCAGAAGGTGAGCCAGCAGAAGCAACATTCACACCCATACCAAAAGAACAGCTTAATGAAGCGCAAAAGTCTGATCCTGTTATAAGCCCTGTATTACAGTGTAAACAGACAGATTCAAAACCACTGCCCAAAGAGCTAAGAATATTTGACCCTAAGACAAAATGTTTGTTCAGAGAGTGGGGCAAGTTAAGACTAGATAACAATGGCATCTTGTACAGACTCACTTCTGCCCGGAAACAGCTAGTCCTGCCAGATCAGTTCAAAAAGACTGTACTTGAAGAGCTGCACAATAATATGGGCCATCAAGGTGTTGATCGCACAGTGTCTTTGATACGTGAACGCTTCTTTTGGCCACACATGCAGGCAGACATCGAGCATTATGTGACCAACGTTTGTTCCTGTGTAAAGCAGAAAAAGCCCAGCCATGAAACAAGAGCTCCTTTAACAAACATTGTAACTACGCAGCCCTTTGAGCTGGTGTGTATAGACTTTCTCCATCTTGAAAAATGCAAAGGCGGTTATGAATATATTCTAGTGATAACTGACCACTTCACACGTTTTGCCCAAGCCTATGCCACCACCTCAAAGTCAGGCAAAACTGCTGCAAACCTGATATTCAATGACTATGCCCTAAAGTTTGGCTTCCCCTGTCGCATTCACCATGACCAAGGAGGTGAATTTGAAAATCAGCTATTCAGTCAGCTCAAGAAACTGTGTGCCATGGCCGGTTCTAGGACAACACCCTATCACCCAATGGGGAACGGTCAAGTTGAACGTATGAACAGGACATTGTTGCAAATGCTTAGAACGCTAACTGAAACACAAAAGTCAAACTGGAAGGAATCTATCAACAAGTTAATGTATGCATATAATTGCACACGTTGTGAAGTCACTGGCTACTCCCCATTTTACCTACTGTTTGGACGGTCACCCAGGCTACCAGTAGATATGCTCTTTGGACTGTACTCAGAAACAGATTTTAGTGACCACAGAGACTATGTTGAAAAATGGAGAAAGGGCATGGAACAAGCATACTCTATAGCAAATGAGAATGCAAAGAAAGCTGCTGAAAAGGGCAAAAGACACTACGACACAAAAGTAAGGAGTTCTGTGTTACAACCTGGCGAGAGAGTTCTGGTCAAAAACCTGACACCTAGAGGAGGCCCAGGGAAACTGAGAGACTATTGGGAGGACACTGTTCACACAGTAGTCAGACAAATGGGGCCTGACCTCCCTATCTATGAGGTAAGACCGGAGAGAGGCAGAGGGCGCTCTAGAGTGCTTCACAGAAACTTGCTTATGTCATGTGACCACTTACCTTTTGAAAAAGTGCCTGAAAAAGATAATCGTACAAGACATGAACAGAAAAAGACTGATAAACCTGTCGCTGTTGTGCCAGACTCTGATGATGAGGGCAGTGTTGATGAATACCGCTGTCATTACACACCACCTCAACCTGTGTCCCAGCCATCAGAACAAGAACTTCTCACAGCAACGTCTCAGCCCGCAGCTTCAGTCCCCGCTCTTGCACCAACACCAGAGCCTCTTGCTGGAGACCATCTGGAGGCGCCTGACCCAGCTGCCGTGGAGACAACTTGTGAGGAGGCAGAGCCCACTGCAGGTGACATACCTGCCCCTCCTCCACCTGTTGTACTTGAGGAGGAGACACCTCAGCGGCCACAGCGAGAGAGACACCCGCCAAGACGGATGACGTATGACCAACTGGGCACCCCATCTTGCTACAGTGTTCAGCCAGCACCGCAACTGCTTCCTGTGTACCCGGGCCTGGTTCCATGGTTTCCAGCTGTGCAGTCATACTGCACCCAGCCCATTGGTTTGTATGGACTCCAGCAAATGTAAGTTGACACTTTTCCACTGATGACTTGAGAACTGTACTTAAAGACTGTCATCAAGAAAAAGACATGAACTTTTCCCCATCTGTGGATTATAACCATAGACAATAGACTTTGTGAAGACTCACATATGGACTGGTTATAGACTTTGTCTTCAGTCACCAGTGATGGACTGTGGTGAAACAGGTGTTAAACCCACAGAATTAAGGACATTGGTTCACTCTACTGTTGATGTCCTGACTACAAGAGAATATAGACTGAAAAGCATCTTGTTGGTATAATGTCGGGACGACATTTTTTGAGTGGGGGAGAGTGTGACAGGTTGAATGACTATTGCATATAAAACTGTTCAGTTAATACTAATTCATATCAGTTGATATAAGGATGAAAATAATGTAAATATGGTAAGAAAATGGTTAAGAGTTTATTATTTTTCATGTTATATTAATGGCTTTCATGTTACTTAAGAGAACTGCAATCTATACATCAGTGATCGGCTAGTAAGCCTTTTCTGGGATCGATTAGTAGTGTCTCTATTCTCCACTAGGGGGCTTTCGCGCGTTCTCCTCACTGCAATAAACTACTGCATGAGAGACGCAAGTCATAATCACTCTCGTGATTCTTTTCCCCCTGTTTTCAGGTAAAAGTGTTTAAAAGTTGATATATTTCCAATGTGTACACTGTTAAGATATTTAAGAGGTAATCCTTCATTGTTTTGTAAGCGTTAAAAGCATTACATTGCAGTTTTGTGCACATATACGTGGCGGTTTTGAGCTGTGTTTTGTACTGTGTAATGGCCATTAAGATAACGGCAGGAGCTAAAAACACCACGATTGTCAGCCATTTTGTCAGGAAACCTGCTCAAGTATATGTATGATAAGCACTTTGGTGTTTCGGTTTATTGTTTGGTGTTTTTCTTCCACCATGTGACATTTAGCAGTACAGAATGTGAAACGTTTCTGCTCATTTTCACTGCAATAAACTACTGCATGAGAGACGCAAGTCATAATCACTCTCGTGATTCTTTTCCCCCTGTTTTCAGGGGTGTAACATATGTATGTATATATATGTATATATTGTACTATTCTTAGTTAGCGTATTGTCTGTCTTGTCTTAATGTTGGTTTAAAATGGAGCACTGTAACAAAAAATAATTTCCCCCAGGGATCAATAAAGTATTCTGATTCTGATTCTGATTCTGATTCAAACACATTTAATTGCAATGTTGACCCTGTGCTAACTTGCATATGACAAATAAATCTGAAAACTAAAACCAAGAGCACCTGGCTGCAGCCACTGTCCACTGTGGAGCTCCACAGTAACCGGAAACACGTGACCTCCACAGTAACCGGAAACACGTGACCTCCACACTAGCCGTAAACACGTAACTTCGGTTAAATCGACTTTGACAGCGAAAACTAAATTGCGTTTTTGTTACTATAAAATGGTTTTAAGTGGGGTTTTTTTTTTAACACTCTGGGTTTGTTCAAAAAAAATTCACCATCCCCTAAATTGTTCGTGGCCAAAAGTGACACTTGCTGTTTCGCTGATTTATTATTATTTTTACAGTACATCGTGTTGTGCGTTCTGATTGCTGTAGACCATTGTCAATCAATCTAGTCCAGTGTCTCCTGTACAGGAGCGGTCCCTAATAGGCCCACGGACCGGTCCCGGTCCGTGAGTCCTTTGGTACCGTTCCGCGAGGGTTGATCCTCCGGTGTGAAATGTATGGTTGTAGTTGTGTGTCTTATTTTGAAAGAACTATTTACGCGTTACCATAGCGACCAGAGAGCGTTAAGAAGCAGAGAGGAGGATGTCACTGTCATTGTTGTTGGCGCACAGCTCAAGTCACGTTTATTATTATATTTACAAAATACCACAGTTTCTTTTTTTTATTCTTTTGTTGTATTTATCCGCGACACCTTAAAGGTAGTTCCCTGAAAATATTGTCTGACATTAAAGTGGTCTGTGGTGCAAAAAAGGTTGGGGACTCCCGCTGTACAGTACAGAATGCGTTTAGCTTGTCGAATTTACATAAATCTTCGATCGCTAGCAGTGTAACTCTGAAGTGCTGTACTGTACGTTTGGAAGTTTTCTCCCAAACAAACACAACAATGCCGACGAAACGTTTTGCACCCTCAAATGCACCTTTAGGTTTCATTCCATAATACTGGACTTGTGTTTCTACAAAGGTTTGAACTCTAAGAGTGTTTAAACAAAGAGAAAAGTGTGAAAATGTTCATTCCTGTCTGAGAAAAGTGTATAAAGCATGTAGTGAGGGGTTTTACAGTCTTAACATCTGTAATAATTGTAAAAAATAAAGTTGGCTATGGATTTCACCTACCGCGGGTTATTTTTTGAACGTAACACCAGCGATAAACGAGGCACCGCTGTATTATTAATAGTAGTGTCTGGGACATCTAATTGATTAACATCAACATTGATTATTATGCACTATTATTTTTGTTCAAGGAGAGCCAAAAATATACAACTCTCTCTCAGCTTGTTTGTTGCCAAAAATGGCCACTTTTTGTGTATGTTCACAAAATGCTATAAAATGTATATTTCTTAAAACATTTATCTACTTTTACCGACGTGACTCTTTAAAATAGCACCAGTCCTTTTCATCAAAATCAAAATTGTATCTAAATGTTTTACTCTTTATAGCCAGTTAGGTTATATATTACCATTAACTTTTCTGGTAAAACGGTGATAAAGTCCTAATGTTTTCATGAAACTTCCTTTTTTTCCCCATCTGAGCATCGGGGAAAAGGCCGTCTTGCAATTGTTGAGGTCACTAGTGTGTGCCCCATTTCTTCCAGGATCACTCTCTTTATAGGTTTTAGTGGACTCCTAGTACTGCGAAGTGGTTTCATGGTACAAAGGGATTGTATTCCAAGATCTGGGAGACTGTAGAAATGAGCAGTGATGCCCTTCCTACCATCTTTCCAGAAAAATAAGTGATCTGTAAGCTGTTAGGCTGACTTACAGCAGCAGCACTTTCTGCACCTGCATAAACTCCAGGACACATTTACTAACGGTGTTTGTTGCTGTATGTGCAGCTTTGAATTTTTTAATAATATATATTTTGTTAATATTTTGGCTATGGTGTCTTGTTATGAAATGTAAAAGAGTAAAAGTGTTTTAGCAGGTGCTTCAAAGCTAAGTTTGACTGGGAAACTCAAAGCTCAATTGGCTGTATCAACAGAAATTCACTGCAGCCTATGTAATATTTCATGCGTCATAATTTATTCTACTCTATCTTGCAAATACATATTTGTGTGGCAATGTCATGCACAACACACATAACTATTAGATCCTTAAGATCAAACCCGTGTCATTGTTTTGGTCCACTGCAGTGCAGTAGTCAAAAAAAAGAATAAGTGAAGTGTCCACAGATAGCCAGGATAGAGCCCAGAGTGTTAATGTTTAAAATGTATAAAAATATTATTGATTACAATTCTTTACTGTTAATATCAACAATAAGCTTTTTATTTTGAAATTATAAGTTTAAAAAAATGCTGTTACATTTACATTTAATGCTGTTTCACTGTAATCATTTATTATAAGTATGGACACAGAATCAAGTGAACAACATTTTGAAATAAGTTTAATTGGAATTTTGTACTATGCAAAAACAAAACAACAACAACAACAACAACAACATATTAAACAAACACAGCCAGTGCCTTCATTTGTCCATTACATGTCAAACATAGCACTGACCCTTAGCCCCTGATCATCAGCACATGCTTTCAAAAAGAGCTCCATGTCCTTTGCAAACTGAAAAACAAAGAGGAACAAGTCCCTTGCTCCAGTGTCTTCTTCCTCTGACATGTCTCTTAAGACCCTCTGCTGGTCCCCTTGATTTAAGGACAGATATTTGGGCATTGTTACATGTGCCTTATTTTGGACAGCCCACTGCACAGCAGGACGCAGATCTTCAACAACTGCTGGCTCCTGTGTCAGGCAAATGGGGATGAAAACATAGTTATTTCTCTGTTGCAGAACAGTTTTTTAACAGTTATTCAAATGTCACTAACCATGTAATTACACTACTGTTTAAAGTGAATACTGACCTGACTGACTTCCTGGAACTTGCGCTTTTTCAGTCTGAAAATGGGCACGTGTTGTCCTTCAAGCACAGCTTTGGCTTCCTCTCTCCAGTGTGCAAATAGCTTGCCAGAGCTACGAAGAGTAAGGCCACAGTGAGGGCATGTCATTTTCATGGACTTTCCATCAGCTGCAGTTTTATTGAACACAGAGGGTAGAGCTTATGAATGTTCTAACAAAGACTCAGAAAATGGTTCAGATACCGAAGACAAAACCTTGGGGGGGGGAGACGGGTCTCCTCGAAGAGTTCAGCGGGGAGCAGTCCTGATAATGGTGGCTGACTTGGCATTGAAGAATGCTGACAAGACAATAAATGCCTTGCCATATCCCCACGCCGTATGATTGTAATCTTACAGACAGGGCAGTGAAAGTGTCCTGTTGTCCTACAAGGCTGCCTGCACCGGCATATCATTTTATCTGTAAGAGAAAAAAATAAACAAACAAACAGATGTAATTTAAATGTAGTTGTATAGAATGCAATCAATTTGTCTAACAATCAGATTGTACATGTTAACAAAAACATCCAAGCCAACCTCAATAATGAAAGCAAAATGGTATGGATCACAAAAGTTATGTCAAGAAAAGTGGTGAAAAGTAAATAAAAATATATTTTATAAAAACACTATTTTTGTTGCAGATGAATGCACTGAACTGTACAATATCAACAGCAACTTTTAAGTCAACAAAGATACTGCAGAAGTGCTTAAAAAAGTGCATATTTATAACTATAAAGTATATTTAATACAAACATACCTTTTAAAGGCAAAGCATTTTTTATATGCACACTTAGATGCTCCTCAATCTTTGCCCTGACAGTAGGGCTGAAAGTGGGGCACAGAGGGCAGTGAAAGAGTCCTCTGCAACACGTGTTGCATTCCTGCAATTCTGGCTTTAAGCCTGAATTCCAGATTGATGTGTGCATCTAAAACACAGAGAGAAACAGATAAACACCATATACACATTTAAGTTAAGGTTTTAGCAGAAATAACAATTTACACTTGGCATGTAATAGATTTGGGAAGAAAATTCTTGAAAAAAAACCCCCAAATATTTTAAAAGACACTTTAATCTGTGAGATATGTTTCTATTGACATATAACAGTCAATTGAACAGAGGCTAACTAAAATCTGGGCAATAAAAAAGCTGTACAGAAAAGAATGACGAATAGAAGTATTGATAAATATATAAATCTGTTTGTGACGAAATTTGCAGTGTTGACGCTAACCAAAGGTGTCACAAGTACACACGTTCCTTACTACAGTTTAGATACCTCTGTTTAGAAAGCACTGGCTCGACTTTTTAGTCAAGTCGAAGTAAGAAGTACAGGGTCTAAAATATAATTTATGTACAAAATTTTGAAGTAATCTTGCGTCCAAAGCACGCGTGCTGATTTACAAATGTACGGATTACAAAGTACAGATACGCGTACTAAAATGTGAGAAGTAGAAGTATAAAGAAGTATACAGTAGGCACAAAAAAGTACAGCAGTAAAATAAAGATACCAGAAAATTCTACTTAAGTACAGTATTGAAGTATTCGTTATTTTGCATCTCTGACGCCAACAATAAATCATACTCTAATGCAAAATGTGGTTTTTGCTTCTTCTCGCCCACAGAAGCCGTTAATCCAGCTCTCTTACTAAAACCAGGCCCAGGAAAAAGCATATCTGTGTGTTTCTCTGCCATGGAGCACGATGAAAAAACATTAAAATAAGGAGGAATGTTGTTGTAACGCAAAAAAAGTGGCAACATGATCATTGTAAGAAAACTAGACGATTCCTAGAATTATGAAATCACTAACGGCAAATTTATATAAGAAAGACTTAACTAACCTTTGCGATCAACTTGCAAGACTTCCACGGTATCCATGCGTGTTTACGGCTACTGTGGAGGTCACGTGCTTCCGGCTACTGTGGAGGTCACGTGCTTCCGGCTACTGTGGAGCTCCACAGTGGCTGCAGCCAGACCCTTCTCACTAAAACTAAACAGAGGAAAGAAGGATGGAAGGAAGGATCACATGCATTGTCACCAAGGAAAGAAGGATGGAAGGAAGGATCACAAGCATTGTCACAAAGGAAAGAAGGATGGAAGGAAGGATCACAAACTTTGTCACAAAGGAAAGAAGGATGGAAGGAAGGATGACATGCATTGTCACAAAGGAAAGAAGGATCGAAGGAAGGATCACATGCATTGTCACAAAGGAAAGAAGGATGGAAGGAAGGATCACAAGCTTTGTCACAAAGGAAAGAAGGATGGAGGGAAGGATCACAAGCTTTGTCACAAAGGAAAGAAGGATGGAAGGAAGGATGACATGCATTGTCACAAAGGAAAGAAGGATGGAAGGAAGGATGACATGCATTGTCACAAAGGAAAGAAGGATGGAAGGAAGGATCACAAGCTTTGTCACAAAGGAAAGAAGGATGGAAGGAAGGAAAGATCACAAGCTTTGTCACAAGTGCAATAATTTAATTTTCTGCTGCTCATTCCTGTGCAATATCCCATCTGCCCTCCCGTCATATTTCTTTTCAAGATTTTCTTATTGAATCACTAATGTACATATATTTATATTTATAGATACATATATATTCAGTCATCTTTTCTCTTTTACCATGTCTCTCTAATATTTTGCTCCTTACTATTTTTCTATTTTCTTTATTGTTTTATTTTATTTTAATATATTTTCTCCTACTGTGCATGCTGCTGAGTGACTGCTGCTCGTCAAACACATTTAATTGCAATGTTGACCCTGTGCTAACTTGCATATGACAAATAAATCTGAAAACTGAAACTAAACTAAGGAAAGAAGGATGGAAGGAAAGATCACAAGCTTTGTCACAAAGGAAAGAAGGATGGAAGGAAGGATCACAAGCTTTGTCACAAAGGAAAGAAGGATGGGAGGAAAGATCACAAGCTTTGTCACAAAGGAAAGAAGGATGGATGGAAGGATCACATGCATTGTCACAAAGGAAAGAAGGATGGAAGGAAGGAAGGATCACATGCATTGTCACAAAGGAAAGAAGGATGGAAGGAAGGATCACAAGCATTGTCACAAAGGAAAGAAGGATGGAGGGAAGGATCACAAGCTTTGTCACAAAGGAAAGAAGGATGGAAGGAAGGATGACATGCATTGTCACAAAGGAAAGAAGGATGGAAGGAAGGATGACATGCATTGTCACAAAGGAAAGATGGATGGAAGGAAGGAAAGATCACAAGCTTTGTCACAAGTGCAATACTTTAATTTTCTGCTGCTCATTCCTGTGCAATATCCCATCTGCCCTCCCGTCATATTTCTTTTCAAGATTTTCTTATTTAATCACTAATGTACATATATTTATATTTATAGATACATATATATTCAGTCATCTTTTCTCTTTTACCATGTCTCTCTAATATTTTGCTCCTTACTATTTTTCTATTTTCTTTATTGTTTTATTTTATTTTAATATATTTTCTCCTACTGTGCATGCTGCTGAGTGACTGCTGCTCGTCAAACACATTTAATTGCAATGTTGACCCTGTGCTAACTTGCATATGACAAATAAATCTGAAAACTGAAACTAAACTAAGGAAAGAAGGATGGAAGGAAAGATCACAAGCTTTGTCACAAAGGAAAGAAGGATGGAAGGAAGGATCACAAGCTTTGTCACAAAGGAAAGAAGGATGGGAGGAAAGATCACAAGCTTTGTCACAAAGGAAAGAAGGATGGATGGAAGGATCACATGCATTGTCACAAAGGAAAGAAGGATGGAAGGAAGGAAGGATCACAAGCATTGTCACAAAGGAAAGAAGGATGGAAGGAAGGATCACAAGCATTGTCACAAAGGAAAGAAGTATGGAAGGAAGGATCACATGCATTGTCACAAAGGAAAGAACGATGGAAGGCAGGATGACATGCAATGTCACAAAGGAAAGAAGGATGGAAGGAAGGATCACATGCATTGTCACAAAGGAAAGAAGGATGGAAGGAAGGATCACATGCATTGTCACAAAGGAAAGAACGATGGAAGGCAGGATGACATGCAATGTCACAAAGGAAAGAAGGATGGAAGGAAGAATCACATGCATTGTCACAAAGGAAACAAGGATGGAAGGAAGGATCACAAGCATTGTCACAAAGGAAAGAAGGATGGAAGGAAGGATCACAAGCATTGTCACAAAGGAAAGAAGGATGGAAGGAAGGATCACATGCATTGTCACAAAGGAAAGAACGATGGAAGGCAGGATGACATGCAATGTCACAAAGGAAAGAAGGATGGAAGGAAGAATCACATGCATTGTCACAAAGGAAAGAAGGATGGAAGGAAGGATCACATGCATTGTCACAAAGGAAAGAAGGATGGAAGGAAGGATCACAAGCATTGTCACAAAGGAAAGAAGGATGGAAGGAAGGATCACATGCATTGTCACAAAGGAAAGAACGATGGAAGGCAGGATGACATGCAATGTCACAAAGGAAAGAAGGATGGAAGGAAGAATCACATGCATTGTCACAAAGGAAAGAAGGATGGAAGGAAGGATCACATGCATTGTCACAAAGGAAAGAAGGATGGAAGGAAGAATCACAAGCATTGTCACAAAGGAAAGAAGGATGGAAGGAAGGATCACATGCATTGTCACAAAGGAAAGAAGGATAGAAGGAAGGATCACAAGCATTGTCACAAAGGAAAGAAGGATGGAAGGAAGGATCACATGCATTGTCACAAAGGAAAGAACGATGGAAGGAGGGATGACATGCAATGTCACAAAGGAAAGAAGGATGGAAGGAAGAATCACATGCATTGTCACAAAGGAAAGAAGGATGGAAGGAAGGATCACAAGCTTTGTCACAAAGGAAAGAAGGATGGAAGGATGGATCACAAGCTTTGTCACAAAGGAAAGAAGGATGGAAGGAAGGATCACAAGCTTTGTCACAAAGGAAAGAAGGATGGAAGGAAGGATCACATGCATTGTCACAAAGGAAAGAAGGATGGAAGGAAGGATCACATGCATTGTCACAAAGGAAAGAAGGATGGAAGGAAGGATCACATGCATTGTCACAAAGGAAAGAAGGATGGAAGGAAGGATCACATGCATTGTCACAAAGGAAAGAAGGATGGAAGGAAGGATCACAAGCATTGTCACAAAGGAAAGAAGGATGGAAGGAAGGATCACAAGCATTGTCACAAAGGAAAGAAGGATGGAAGGAAGGATCACAAGCTTTGTCACAAAGGAAAGAAGGGTGGAAGGAAGGAAAGATCACAAGCTTTGTCACAAGTGCAATACTTTAATTTTCTGCTGCTCGTTCCTGTGCAATATCCCATCTGCCCTCCCGTCATATTTCTTTTCAAGATTTTCTTATTTAATCACTAATGTACATATATTTATATTTATAGATACATATATAGTCAGTCATCTTTTCTCTTTTACCATGTCTGTCTAATATTTTGCTCCTTACTATTTTTCTATTTTCTTTATTGTTTTATTTTATTTTAATATATTTTCTCCTACTGTGCATGCTGCTGAGTGACTGCTGCTCGTCAAACACATTTAATTGCAATGTTGACCCTGTGCTAACTTGCATATGACAAATAAATCTGAAAACTGAAACTAAACTAAGGAAAGAAGGATGGAAGGAAGAATCACAAGCATTGTCACAAAGGAAAGAAGGATGGAAGGAAGGATCACAAGCTTTGTCACAAAGGAAAGAAGGATGGGAGGAAAGATCACAAGCTTTGTCACAAAGGAAAGAAGGATGGATGGAAGGATCACATGCATTGTCACAAAGGAAAGAAGGATGGAAGGAAGGAAGGATCACAAGCATTGTCACAAAGGAAAGAAGGATGGAAGGAAGGATCACAAGCATTGTCACAAAGGAAAGAAGGATGGAAGGAAGGATCACATGCATTGTCACAAAGGAAAGAAGGATGGGAGGAAAGATCACAAGCTTTGTCACAAAGGAAAGAAGGATGGATGGAAGGATCACATGCATTGTCACAAAGGAAAGAAGGATGGAAGGAAGGAAGGATCACAAGCATTGTCACAAAGGAAAGAAGGATGGAAGGAAGGATCACAACCATTGTCACAAAGGAAAGAAGGATGGAAGGAAGGATCACATGCATTGTCACAAAGGAAAGAACGATGGAAGGCAGGATGACATGCAATGTCACAAAGGAAAGAAGGATGGAAGGAAGAATCACATGCATTGTCACAAAGGAAAGAAGGATGGAAGGAAGGATCACATGCATTGTCACAAAGGAAAGAACGATGGAAGGCAGGATGACATGCAATGTCACAAAGGAAAGAAGGATGGAAGGAAGAATCACATGCATTGTCACAAAGGAAAGAAGGATGGAAGGCAGGATGACATGCAATGTCACAAAGGAAAGAAGGATGGAAGCAAGAATCACATGCATTGTCACAAAGGAAAGAAGGATGGAAGGAAGGATCACATGCATTGTCACAAAGGAAAGAACGATGGAAGGCAGGATGACATGCAATGTCACAAAGGAAAGAAGGATGGAAGGAAGAATCACATGCATTGTCACAAAGGAAAGAAGGATGGAAGGAAGGATCACAAGCTTTGTCACAAAGGAAAGAAGGATGGGAGGAAAGATCACAAGCTTTGTCACAAAGGAAAGAAGGATGGATGGAAGGATCACATGCATTGTCACAAAGGAAAGAAGGATGGAAGGAAGGAAGGATCACAAGCATTGTCACAAAGGAAAGAAGGATGGAAGGAAGGATCACAAGCATTGTCACAAAGGAAAGAAGGATGGAAGGAAGGATCACATGCATTGTCACAAAGGAAAGAACGATGGAAGGCAGGATGACATGCAATGTCACAAAGGAAAGAAGGATGGAAGGAAGAATCACATGCATTGTCACAAAGGAAAGAAGGATGGAAGGAAGGATCACATGCATTGTCACAAAGGAAAGAACGATGGAAGGCAGGATGACATGCAATGTCACAAAGGAAAGAAGGATGGAAGGAAGAATCACATGCATTGTCACAAAGGAAAGAAGGATGGAAGGAAGGATCACAAGCATTGTCACAAAGGAAAGAAGGATGGAAGGAAGGATCACATGCATTGTCACAAAGGAAAGAACGATGGAAGGCAGGATGACATGCAATGTCACAAAGGAAAGAAGGATGGAAGGAAGAATCACATGCATTGTCACAAAGGAAAGAAGGATGGAAGGAAGGATCACATGCATTGTCACAAAGGAAAGAAGGATGGAAGGAAGGATCACAAGCAATGTCACAAAGGAAAGAAGGATGGAAGGAAGAATCACATGCATTGTCACAAAGGAAAGAAGGATGGAAGGAAGGATCACATGCATTGTCACAAAGGAAAGAAGGATGGAAGGATGGATCACAAGCTTTGTCACAAAGGAAAGAAGGATGGAAGGAAGGATCACAAGCTTTGTCACAAAGGAAAGAAGGATGGAAGGAAGGATCACATGCAATGTCACAAAGGAAAGAAGGACGGAAGGAAGGAAGGAAGGATCACAAGCTTTGTCACAAAGGAAAGAAGGATGGAAGAAAGGAAGGAAGGATCACAAGCTTTGTCACAAAGGAAAGAAGGATGGAAGGAAGGAAAGATCACAAGCTTTGTCACAAGTGCAATACTTTAATTTTCTGCTGCTCATTCCTGTGCAATATCCCATCTGCCCTCCCGTCATATTTCTTTTCAAGATTTTCTTATTTAATCACTAATGTACATATATTTATATTTATAGATACATATATATTCAGTCAACTTTTCTCTTTTACAATGTCTCTCTAATATTTTGCTCCTTACTATTTTTCTATTTTCTTTATTGTTTTATTTTATTTTAATATATTTTCTCCTACTGTGCATGCTGCTGAGTGACTGCTGCTCGTCAAACACATTTAATTGCAATGTTGACCCTGTGCTAACTTGCATATGACAAATAAATCTGAAAACTGAAACTAAACTAAGGAAAGAAGGATGGAAGGAAGGATCACAAGCATTGTCACAAAGGAAAGAAGGATGGAAGGAAGAATCACATGCAATGTCACAAAGGAAAGAAGGATGGAAGGAAGAATCACATGCATTGTCACAAAGGAAAGAAGGATGGAAGGAAGGATCACATGCATTGTCACAAAGGAAAGAACGATGGAAGGAAGGATGACATGCAATGTCACAAAGGAAAGAACGATGGAAGGAAGAATCACATGCATTGTCACAAAGGAAAGAAGGATGGAAGGAAGGATCACATGCATTGTCACAAAGGAAAGAAGGATGGAAGGAAGGATCACATGCATTGTCACAAAGGAAAGAACGATGGAAGGCAGGATGACATGCAATGTCACAAAGGAAAGAAGGATGGAAGGAAGAATCACATGCATTGTCACAAAGGAAAGAAGGATGGAAGGAAGGATCACAAGCAATGTCACAAAGGAAAGAAGGATGGAAGGAAGAATCACATGCATTGTCACAAAGGAAAGAAGGATGGAAGGAAGGATCACATGCATTGTCACAAAGGAAAGAAGGATGGAAGGATGGATCACAAGCTTTGTCACAAAGGAAAGAAGGATGGAAGGAAGAATCACAAGCTTTGTCACAAAGGAAAGAAGGATGGAAGGAAGGATCACATGCAATGTCACAAAGGAAAGAAGGACGGAAGGAAGGAAGGAAGGATCACAAGCTTTGTCACAAAGGAAAGAAGGATGGAAGAAAGGAAGGAAGAATCACAAGCTTTGTCACAAAGGAAAGAAGGATTGAAGGAAGGAAAGATCACAAGCTTTGTCACAAGTGCAATACTTTAATTTTCTGCTGCTCATTCCTGTGCAATATCCCATCTGCCCTCCCGTCATATTTCTTTTCAAGATTTTCTTATTTAATCACTAATGTACATATATTTATATTTATAGATACATATATATTCAGTCAACTTTTCACTTTTACAATGTCTCTCTAATATTTTGCTCCTTACTATTTTTCTATTTTCTTTATTGTTTTATTTTATTTTAATATATTTTCTCCTACTGTGCATGCTGCTGAGTGACTGCTGCTCGTCAAACACATTTAATTGCAATGTTGACCCTGTGCTAACTTGCATATGACAAATAAATCTGAAGACTGAAACTAAACTAAGGAAAGATGGATGGAAGGAAAGATCACAAGCTTTGTCACAAAGGAAAGAAGGATGGAAGGAAGGATCACAAGCTTTGTCACAAAGGAAAGAAGGATGGGAGGAAAGATCACAAGCTTTGTCACAAAGGAAAGAAGGATGGATGGAAGGATCACATGCATTGTCACAAAGGAAAGAAGGATGGAAGGAAGGAAGAATCACAAGCATTGTCACAAAGGAAAGAAGGATGGAAGGAAGGATCACAAGCATTGTCACAAAGGAAAGAAGGATGGAAGGAAGGATCACATGCATTGTCACAAAGGAAAGAACGATGGAAGGCAGGATCACATGCAATGTCACAAAGGAAAGAAGGATGGAAGGAAGAATCACATGCATTGTCACAAAGGAAAGAAGGATGGAAGGAAGGATCACATGCATTGTCACAAAGGAAAGAACGATGGAAGGCAGGATGACATGCAATGTCACAAAGGAAAGAAGGATGGAAGGCAGGATGACATGCAATGTCACAAAGGAAAGAAGGATGGAAGGAAGGATCACAAGCTTTGTCACAAAGGAAAGAAGGATGGAAGGAAGGAAAGATCACAAGCTTTGTCACAAGTGCAATACTTTAATTTTCTGCTGCTCATTCCTGTGCAATATCCCATCTGCCCTCCCGTCATATTTCTTTTCAAGATTTTCTTATTTAATCACTAATGTACATATATTTATATTTATAGATACATATATATTCAGTCAACTTTTCTCTTTTACAATGTCTCTCTAATATTTTGCTCCTTACTATTTTTCTATTTTCTTTATTGTTTTATTTTATTTTAATATATTTTCTCCTACTGTGCATGCTGCTGAGTGACTGCTGCTCGTCAAACACATTTAATTGCAATGTTGACCCTGTGCTAACTTGCATATGACAAATAAATCTGAAAACTGAAACTAAACTAAGGAAAGAAGGATGGAAGGAAAGATCACAAGCTTTGTCACAAAGGAAAGAAGGATGGAAGGAAGGATCACAAGCTTTGTCACAAAGGAAAGAAGGATGGGAGGAAAGATCACAAGCTTTGTCACAAAGGAAAGAAGGATGGATGGAAGGATCACATGCATTGTCACAAAGGAAAGAAGGATGGAAGGAAGGAAGAATCACAAGCATTGTCACAAAGGAAAGAAGGATGGAAGGAAGGATCACAAGCATTGTCACAAAGGAAAGAAGGATGGAAGGAAGGATCACATGCATTGTCACAAAGGAAAGAACGATGGAAGGCAGGATGACATGCAATGTCACAAAGGAAAGAAGGATGGAAGGAAGAATCACATGCATTGTCACAAAGGAAAGAAGGATGGAAGGAAGGATCACATGCATTGTCACAAAGGAAAGAACGATGGAAGGCAGGATGACATGCAATGTCACAAAGGAAAGAAGGATGGAAGGCAGGATGACATGCAATGTCACAAAGGAAAGAAGGATGGAAGGAAGAATCACATGCATTGTCACAAAGGAAAGAAGGATGGAAGGAAGGATCACATGCATTGTCACAAAGGAAAGAACGATGGAAGGCAGGATGACATACAATGTCACAAAGGAAAGAAGGATGGAAGGAAGAATCACATGCATTGTCACAAAGGAAAGAAGGATGGAAGGAAGGATGACAAGCATTGTCACAAAGGAAAGAAGGATGGAAGGAAGGATCACAAGCATTGTCACAAAGGAAAGAAGGATGGAAGGAAGGATCACATGCATTGTCACAAAGGAAAGAACGATGGAAGGCAGGATGACATGCAATGTCACAAAGGAAAGAAGGATGGAAGGAAGAATCACATGCATTGTCACAAAGGAAAGAAGGATGGAAGGAAGGATCACATGCATTGTCACAAAGGAAAGAACGATGGAAGGCAGGATGACATGCAATGTCACAAAGGAAAGAAGGATGGAAGGCAGGATGACATGCAATGTCACAAAGGAAAGAAGGATGGAAGGAAGAATCACATGCATTGTCACAAAGGAAAGAAGGATGGAAGGAAGGATCACATGCATTGTCACAAAGGAAAGAACGATGGAAGGCAGGATCACATGCAATGTCACAAAGGAAAGAAGGATGGAAGGAAGAATCACATGCATTGTCACAAAGGAAAGAAGGATGGAAGGAAGGATGACAAGCATTGTCACAAAGGAAAGAAGGATGGAAGGAAGGATCACAAGCATTGTCACAAAGGAAAGAAGGATGGAAGGAAGGATCACATGCATTGTCACAAAGGAAAGAACGATGGAAGGCAGGATGACATGCAATGTCACAAAGGAAAGAAGGATGGAAGGAAGAATCACATGCATTGTCACAAAGGAAAGAAGGATGGAAGGAAGGATCACATGCATTGTCACAAAGGAAAGAAGGATGGAAGGAAGGATCACAAGCATTGTCACAAAGGAAAGAAGGATGGAAGGAAGGATCACATGCATTGTCACAAAGGAAAGAACGATGGAAGGCAGGATGACATGCAATGTCACAAAGGAAAGAAGGATGGAAGGAAGAATCACATGCAATGTCACAAAGGAAAGAAGGATGGAAGGAAGAATCACATGCATTGTCACAAAGGAAAGAAGGATGGAAGGAAGGATCACATGCATTGTCACAAAGGAAAGAACGATGGAAGGAAGGATGACATGCAATGTCACAAAGGAAAGAACGATGGAAGGAAGGATCACATGCATTGTCACAAAGGAAAGAACGATGGAAGGCAGGATGACATGCAATGTCACAAAGGAAAGAAGGATGGAAGGAAGAATCACATGCATTGTCACAAAGGAAAGAAGGATGGAAGGAAGGATGACAAGCATTGTCACAAAGGAAAGAAGGATGGAAGGAAGGATCACAAGCATTGTCACAAAGGAAAGAAGGATGGAAGGAAGGATCACATGCATTGTCACAAAGGAAAGAACGATGGAAGGTAGGATGACATGCAATGTCACAAAGGAAAGAAGGATGGAAGGAAGAATCACATGCATTGTCACAAAGGAAAGAAGGATGGAAGGAAGGATCACATGCATTGTCACAAAGGAAAGAAGGATGGAAGGAAGGATCACATGCATTGTCACAAAGGAAAGAAGGATGGAAGGAAGGATCACATGCATTGTCACAAAGGAAAAAAGGATGGAAGGAAGGATCACATTCATTGTCACAAAGGAAAGAAGGATGGAAGGATGGATCACAAGCTTTGTCACAAAGGAAAGAAGGATGGAAGGAAGGATCACAAGCTTTGTCACAAAGGAAAGAAGGATGGAAGGAAGGATCACATGCAATGTCACAAAGGAAAGAAGGACGGAAGGAAGGAAGGAAGGATCACAAGCTTTGTCACAAAGGAAAGAAGGATGGAAGAAAGGAAGGAAGGATCACAAGCTTTGTCACAAGTGCAATACTTTAATTTTCTGCTGCTCATTCCTGTGCAATATCCTATCTGCCCTCCCGTCATATTTCTTTTCAAGATTTTCTTATTTAATCACTAATGTACATATATTTATATTTATAGATACATATATATTCAGTCAACTTTTCTCTTTTACAATGTCTCTCTAATATTTTGCTCCTTACTATTTTTCTATTTTCTTTATTGTTTTATTTTATTTTAATATATTTTCTCCTACTGTGCATGCTGCTGAGTGACTGCTGCTCGTCAAACACATTTAATTGCAATGTTGACCCTGTGCTAACTTGCATATGACAAATAAATCTGAAGACTGAAACTAAACTAAGGAAAGAAGGATGGAAGGAAAGATCACAAGCTTTGTCACAAAGGAAAGAAGGATGGAAGGAAGGATCACAAGCTTTGTCACAAAGGAAAGAAGGATGGGAGGAAAGATCACAAGCTTTGTCACAAAGGAAAGAAGGATGGAAGGAAGAATCACATGCATTGTCACAAAGGAAAGAAGGATGGAAGGAAGGATCACATGCATTGTCACAAAGGAAAGAAGGATGGAAGGAAGGATCACAAGCATTGTCACAAAGGAAAGAAGGATGGAAGGAAGGATCACATGCATTGTCACAAAGGAAAGAACGATGGAAGGCAGGATGACATGCAATGTCACAAAGGAAAGAAGGATGGAAGGAAGAATCACATGCATTGTCACAAAGGAAAGAAGGATGGAAGGAAGGATCACATGCATTGTCACAAAGGAAAGAAGGATGGAAGGAAGGATCACAAGCATTGTCACAAAGGAAAGAAGGATGGAAGGAAGGATCACATGCATTGTCACAAAGGAAAGAACGATGGAAGGCAGGATGACATGCAATGTCACAAAGGAAAGAAGGATGGAAGGAAGAATCACATGCAATGTCACAAAGGAAAGAAGGATGGAAGGAAGAATCACATGCATTGTCACAAAGGAAAGAAGGATGGAAGGAAGGATCACATGCATTGTCACAAAGGAAAGAAGGATGGAAGGAAGGATCACAAGCAATGTCACAAAGGAAAGAAGGATGGAAGGAAGAATCACATGCATTGTCACAAAGGAAAGAAGGATGGAAGGAAGGATCACATGCATTGTCACAAAGGAAAGAAGGATGGAAGGATGGATCACAAGCTTTGTCACAAAGGAAAGAAGGATGGAAGGAAGGATCACAAGCTTTGTCACAAAGGAAAGAACGATGGAAGGCAGGATGACATGCAATGTCACAAAGGAAAGAAGGATGCAAGGAAGAATCACATGCATTGTCACAAAGGAAAGAAGGATGGAAGGCAGGATGACATGCAATGTCACAAAGGAAAGAAGGATGGAAGCAAGAATCACATGCATTGTCACAAAGGAAAGAAGGATGGAAGGCAGGATGACATGCAATGTCACAAAGGAAAGAAGGATGGAAGGAAGAATCACATGCATTGTCACAAAGGAAAGAAGGATGGAAGGAAGGATCACAAGCTTTGTCACAAAGGAAAGAAGGATGGGAGGAAAGATCACAAGCTTTGTCACAAAGGAAAGAAGGATGGATGGAAGGATCACATGCATTGTCACAAAGGAAAGAAGGATGGAAGGAAGGAAGGATCACAAGCATTGTCACAAAGGAAAGAAGGATGGAAGGAAGGATCACAAGCATTGTCACAAAGGAAAGAAGGATGGAAGGAAGGATCACATGCATTGTCACAAAGGAAAGAACGATGGAAGGCAGGATGACATGCAATGTCACAAAGGAAAGAAGGATGGAAGGAAGAATCACATGCATTGTCACAAAGGAAAGAAGGATGGAAGGAAGGATCACATAGATTGTCACAAAGGAAAGAACGATGGAAGGCAGGATGACATGCAATGTCACAAAGGAAAGAAGGATGGAAGGAAGAATCACATGCATTGTCACAAAGGAAAGAAGGATGGAAGGAAGGATCACAAGCATTGTCACAAAGGAAAGAAGGATGGAAGGAAGGATCACATGCATTGTCACAAAGGAAAGAACGATGGAAGGCAGGATGACATGCAATGTCACAAAGGAAAGAAGGATGGAAGGAAGAATCACATGCATTGTCACAAAGGAAAGAAGGATGGAAGGAAGGATCACATGCATTGTCACAAAGGAAAGAAGGATGGAAGGAAGGATCACAAGCAATGTCACAAAGGAAAGAAGGATGGAAGGAAGAATCACATGCATTGTCACAAAGGAAAGAAGGATGGAAGGAAGGATCACATGCATTGTCACAAAGGAAAGAAGGATGGAAGGATGGATCACAAGCTTTGTCACAAAGGAAAGAAGGATGGAAGGAAGGATCACAAGCTTTGTCACAAAGGAAAGAAGGATGGAAGGAAGGATCACATGCAATGTCACAAAGGAAAGAAGGACGGAAGGAAGGAAGGAAGGATCACAAGCTTTGTCACAAAGGAAAGAAGGATGGAAGGAAGGAAAGATCACAAGCTTTGTCACAAGTGCAATACTTTAATTTTCTGCTGCTCATTCCTGTGCAATATCCCATCTGCCCTCCCGTCATATTTCTTTTCAAGATTTTCTTATTTAATCACTAATGTACATATATTTATATTTATAGATACATATATATTCAGTCAACTTTTCTCTTTTACAATGTCTCTCTAATATTTTGCTCCTTACTATTTTTCTATTTTCTTTATTGTTTTATTTTATTTTAATATATTTTCTCCTACTGTGCATGCTGCTGAGTGACTGCTGCTCGTCAAACACATTTAATTGCAATGTTGACCCTGTGCTAACTTGCATATGACAAATAAATCTGAAGACTGAAACTAAACTAAGGAAAGAAGGATGGAAGGAAAGATCACAAGCTTTGTCACAAAGGAAAGAAGGATGGAAGGAAGGATCACATGCATTGTCACAAAGGAAAGAACGATGGAAGGCAGGATGACATGCAATGTCACAAAGGAAAGAAGGATGGAAGGAAGGATGACAAGCATTGTCACAAAGGAAAGAAGGATGGAAGGAAGGATCACAAGCATTGTCACAAAGGAAAGAAGGATGGAAGGAAGGATCACATGCATTGTCACAAAGGAAAGAACGATGGAAGGCAGGATGACATGCAATGTCACAAAGGAAAGAAGGATGGAAGGAAGAATCACATGCATTGTCACAAAGGAAAGAAGGATGGAAGGAAGGATCACATGCATTGTCACAAAGGAAAGAAGGATGGAAGGAAGGATCACAAGCATTGTCACAAAGGAAAGAAGGATGGAAGGAAGGATCACATGCATTGTCACAAAGGAAAGAACGATGGAAGGCAGGATGACATGCAATGTCACAAAGGAAAGAAGGATGGAAGGAAGAATCACATGCAATGTCACAAAGGAAAGAAGGATGGAAGGAAGAATCACATGCATTGTCACAAAGGAAAGAAGGATGGAAGGAAGGATCACATGCATTGTCACAAAGGAAAGAACGATGGAAGGAAGGATGACATGCAATGTCACAAAGGAAAGAACGATGGAAGGAAGAATCACATGCATTGTCACAAAGGAAAGAAGGATGGAAGGAAGGATCACAAGCATTGTCACAAAGGAAAGAAGGATGGAAGGAAGGATCACATGCATTGTCACAAAGGAAAGAACGATGGAAGGCAGGATGACATGCAATGTCACAAAGGAAAGAAGGATGGAAGGAAGAATCACATGCATTGTCACAAAGGAAAGAAGGATGGAAGGAAGGATCACATGCATTGTCACAAAGGAAAGAAGGATGGAAGGAAGGATCACAAGCAATGTCACAAAGGAAAGAAGGATGGAAGGAAGAATCACATGCATTGTCACAAAGGAAAGAAGGATGGAAGGAAGGATCACATGCATTGTCACAAAGGAAAGAAGGATGGAAGGATGGATCACAAGCTTTGTCACAAAGGAAAGAAGGATGGAAGGAAGGATCACAAGCTTTGTCACAAAGGAAAGAAGGATGGAAGGAAGGATCACATGCAATGTCACAAAGGAAAGAAGGACGGAAGGAAGGAAGGAAGGATCACAAGCTTTGTCACAAAGGAAAGAAGGATGGAAGAAAGGAAGGAAGGATCACAAGCTTTGTCACAAAGGAAAGAAGGATGGAAGGAAGGAAAGATCACAAGCTTTGTCACAAGTGCAATACTTTAATTTTCTGCTGCTCATTGCTGTGCAATATCCCATCTGCCCTCCCGTCATATTTCTTTTCAAGATTTTCTTATTTAATCACTAATGTACATATATTTATATTTATAGATACATATATATTCAGTCAACTTTTCTCTTTTACAATGTCTCTCTAATATTTTGCTCCTTACTATTTTTCTATTTTCTTTATTGTTTTATTTTATTTTAATATATTTTCTCCTACTGTGCATGCTGCTGAGTGACTGCTGCTCGTCAAACACATTTAATTGCAATGTTGACCCTGTGCTAACTTGCATATGACAAATAAATCTGAAGACTGAAACTAAACTAAGGAAAGAAGGATGGAAGGAAAGATCACAAGCTTTGTCACAAAGGAAAGAAGGATGGAAGGAAGGATCACAAGCTTTGTCACAAAGGAAAGAAGGATGGGAGGAAAGATCACAAGCTTTGTCACAAAGGAAAGAAGGATGGATGGAAGGATCACATGCATTGTCACAAAGGAAAGAAGGATGGAAGGAAGGAAGAATCACAAGCATTGTCACAAAGGAAAGAAGGATGGAAGGAAGGATCACAAGCATTGTCACAAAGGAAAGAAGGATGGAAGGAAGGATCACATGCATTGTCACAAAGGAAAGAACGATGGAAGGCAGGATGACATGCAATGTCACAAAGGAAAGAAGGATGGAAGGAAGAATCACATGCATTGTCACAAAGGAAAGAAGGATGGAAGGAAGGATCACATGCATTGTCACAAAGGAAAGAACGATGGAAGGCAGGATGACATGCAATGTCACAAAGGAAAGAAGGATGGAAGGCAGGATGACATGCAATGTCACAAAGGAAAGAAGGATGGAAGGAAGAATCACATGCATTGTCACAAAGGAAAGAAGGATGGAAGGAAGGATCACATGCATTGTCACAAAGGAAAGAACGATGGAAGGCAGGATGACATGCAATGTCACAAAGGAAAGAAGGATGGAAGGAAGAATCACATGCATTGTCACAAAGGAAAGAAGGATGGAAGGAAGGATGACAAGCATTGTCACAAAGGAAAGAAGGATGGAAGGAAGGATCACAAGCATTGTCACAAAGGAAAGAAGGATGGAAGAAGGATCACATGCATTGTCACAAAGGAAAGAACGATGGAAGGCAGGATGACATGCAATGTCACAAAGGAAAGAAGGATGGAAGGAAGAATCACATGCATTGTCACAAAGGAAAGAAGGATGGAAGGAAGGATCACATGCATTGTCACAAAGGAAAGAAGGATGGAAGGAAGGATCACAAGCATTGTCACAAAGGAAAGAAGGATGGAAGGAAGGATCACATGCATTGTCACAAAGGAAAGAACGATGGAAGGCAGGATGACATGCAATGTCACAAAGGAAAGAAGGATGGAAGGAAGAATCACATGCAATGTCACAAAGGAAAGAAGGATGGAAGGAAGAATCACATGCATTGTCACAAAGGAAAGAAGGATGGAAGGAAGGATCACATGCATTGTCACAAAGGAAAGAAGGATGGAAGGAAGGATCACAAGCAATGTCACAAAGGAAAGAAGGATGGAAGGAAGAATCACATGCATTGTCACAAAGGAAAGAAGGATGGAAGGAAGGATCACATGCATTGTCACAAAGGAAAGAAGGATGGAAGGATGGATCACAAGCTTTGTCACAAAGGAAAGAAGGATGGAAGGAAGGATCACAAGCTTTGTCACAAAGGAAAGAACGATGGAAGGCAGGATGACATGCAATGTCACAAAGGAAAGAAGGATGCAAGGAAGAATCACATGCATTGTCACAAAGGAAAGAAGGATGGAAGGCAGGATGACATGCAATGTCACAAAGGAAAGAAGGATGGAAGCAAGAATCACATGCATTGTCACAAAGGAAAGAAGGATGGAAGGCAGGATGACATGCAATGTCACAAAGGAAAGAAGGATGGAAGGAAGAATCACATGCATTGTCACAAAGGAAAGAAGGATGGAAGGAAGGATCACAAGCTTTGTCACAAAGGAAAGAAGGATGGGAGGAAAGATCACAAGCTTTGTCACAAAGGAAAGAAGGATGGATGGAAGGATCACATGCATTGTCACAAAGGAAAGAAGGATGGAAGGAAGGAAGGATCACAAGCATTGTCACAAAGGAAAGAAGGATGGAAGGAAGGATCACAAGCATTGTCACAAAGGAAAGAAGGATGGAAGGAAGGATCACATGCATTGTCACAAAGGAAAGAACGATGGAAGGCAGGATGACATGCAATGTCACAAAGGAAAGAAGGATGGAAGGAAGAATCACATGCATTGTCACAAAGGAAAGAAGGATGGAAGGAAGGATCACATAGATTGTCACAAAGGAAAGAACGATGGAAGGCAGGATGACATGCAATGTCACAAAGGAAAGAAGGATGGAAGGAAGAATCACATGCATTGTCACAAAGGAAAGAAGGATGGAAGGAAGGATCACAAGCATTGTCACAAAGGAAAGAAGGATGGAAGGAAGGATCACATGCATTGTCACAAAGGAAAGAACGATGGAAGGCAGGATGACATGCAATGTCACAAAGGAAAGAAGGATGGAAGGAAGAATCACATGCATTGTCACAAAGGAAAGAAGGATGGAAGGAAGGATCACATGCATTGTCACAAAGGAAAGAAGGATGGAAGGAAGGATCACAAGCAATGTCACAAAGGAAAGAAGGATGGAAGGAAGAATCACATGCATTGTCACAAAGGAAAGAAGGATGGAAGGAAGGATCACATGCATTGTCACAAAGGAAAGAAGGATGGAAGGATGGATCACAAGCTTTGTCACAAAGGAAAGAAGGATGGAAGGAAGGATCACAAGCTTTGTCACAAAGGAAAGAAGGATGGAAGGAAGGATCACATGCAATGTCACAAAGGAAAGAAGGACGGAAGGAAGGAAGGAAGGATCACAAGCTTTGTCACAAAGGAAAGAAGGATGGAAGGAAGGAAAGATCACAAGCTTTGTCACAAGTGCAATACTTTAATTTTCTGCTGCTCATTCCTGTGCAATATCCCATCTGCCCTCCCGTCATATTTCTTTTCAAGATTTTCTTATTTAATCACTAATGTACATATATTTATATTTATAGATACATATATATTCAGTCAACTTTTCTCTTTTACAATGTCTCTCTAATATTTTGCTCCTTACTATTTTTCTATTTTCTTTATTGTTTTATTTTATTTTAATATATTTTCTCCTACTGTGCATGCTGCTGAGTGACTGCTGCTCGTCAAACACATTTAATTGCAATGTTGACCCTGTGCTAACTTGCATATGACAAATAAATCTGAAGACTGAAACTAAACTAAGGAAAGAAGGATGGAAGGAAAGATCACAAGCTTTGTCACAAAGGAAAGAAGGATGGAAGGAAGGATCACAAGCTTTGTCACAAAGGAAAGAAGGATGGGAGGAAAGATCACAAGCTTTGTCACAAAGGAAAGAAGGATGGAAGGCAGGATGACATGCAATGTCACAAAGGAAAGAAGGATGGAAGGAAGAATCACATGCATTGTCACAAAGGAAAGAAGGATGGAAGGAAGGATCACATGCATTGTCACAAAGGAAAGAACGATGGAAGGCAGGATGACATGCAATGTCACAAAGGAAAGAAGGATGGAAGGCAGGATGACATGCAATGTCACAAAGGAAAGAAGGATGGAAGGAAGAATCACATGCATTGTCACAAAGGAAAGAAGGATGGAAGGAAGGATCACATGCATTGTCACAAAGGAAAGAACGATGGAAGGCAGGATGACATGCAATGTCACAAAGGAAAGAAGGATGGAAGGAAGAATCACATGCATTGTCACAAAGGAAAGAAGGATGGAAGGAAGGATGACAAGCATTGTCACAAAGGAAAGAAGGATGGAAGGAAGGATCACAAGCATTGTCACAAAGGAAAGAAGGATGGAAGGAAGGATCACATGCATTGTCACAAAGGAAAGAACGATGGAAGGCAGGATGACATGCAATGTCACAAAGGAAAGAAGGATGGAAGGAAGAATCACATGCATTGTCACAAAGGAAAGAAGGATGGAAGGAAGGATCACATGCATTGTCACAAAGGAAAGAAGGATGGAAGGAAGGATCACAAGCATTGTCACAAAGGAAAGAAGGATGGAAGGAAGGATCACATGCATTGTCACAAAGGAAAGAACGATGGAAGGCAGGATGACATGCAATGTCACAAAGGAAAGAAGGATGGAAGGAAGAATCACATGCAATGTCACAAAGGAAAGAAGGATGGAAGGAAGAATCACATGCATTGTCACAAAGGAAAGAAGGATGGAAGGAAGGATCACATGCATTGTCACAAAGGAAAGAACGATGGAAGGAAGGATGACATGCAATGTCACAAAGGAAAGAACGATGGAAGGAAGAATCACATGCATTGTCACAAAGGAAAGAAGGATGGAAGGAAGGATCACAAGCATTGTCACAAAGGAAAGAAGGATGGAAGGAAGGATCACATGCATTGTCACAAAGGAAAGAACGATGGAAGGCAGGATGACATGCAATGTCACAAAGGAAAGAAGGATGGAAGGAAGAATCACATGCATTGTCACAAAGGAAAGAAGGATGGAAGGAAGGATCACATGCATTGTCACAAAGGAAAGAAGGATGGAAGGAAGGATCACAAGCAATGTCACAAAGGAAAGAAGGATGGAAGGAAGAATCACATGCATTGTCACAAAGGAAAGAAGGATGGAAGGAAGGATCACATGCATTGTCACAAAGGAAAGAAGGATGGAAGGATGGATCACAAGCTTTGTCACAAAGGAAAGAAGGATGGAAGGAAGGATCACAAGCTTTGTCACAAAGGAAAGAAGGATGGAAGGAAGGATCACATGCAATGTCACAAAGGAAAGAAGGACGGAAGGAAGGAAGGAAGGATCACAAGCTTTGTCACAAAGGAAAGAAGGATGGAAGAAAGGAAGGAAGGATCACAAGCTTTGTCACAAAGGAAAGAAGGATGGAAGGAAGGAAAGATCACAAGCTTTGTCACAAGTGCAATACTTTAATTTTCTGCTGCTCATTCCTGTGCAATATCCCATCTGCCCTCCCGTCATATTTCTTTTCAAGATTTTCTTATTTAATCACTAATGTACATATATTTATATTTATAGATACATATATATTCAGTCAACTTTTCTCTTTTACAATGTCTCTCTAATATTTTGCTCCTTACTATTTTTCTATTTTCTTTATTGTTTTATTTTATTTTAATATATTTTCTCCTACTGTGCATGCTGCTGAGTGACTGCTGCTCGTCAAACACATTTAATTGCAATGTTGACCCTGTGCTAACTTGCATATGACAAATAAATCTGAAGACTGAAACTAAACTAAGGAAAGAAGGATGGAAGGAAAGATCACAAGCTTTGTCACAAAGGAAAGAAGGATGGAAGGAAGGATCACAAGCTTTGTCACAAAGGAAAGAAGGATGGGAGGAAAGATCACAAGCTTTGTCACAAAGGAAAGAAGGATGGATGGAAGGATCACATGCATTGTCACAAAGGAAAGAAGGATGGAAGGAAGGAAGAATCACAAGCATTGTCACAAAGGAAAGAAGGATGGAAGGAAGGATCACATGCATTGTCACAAAGGAAAGAAGGATGGAAGGAAGGATCACAAGCATTGTCACAAAGGAAAGAAGGATGGAAGGAAGGATCACAAGCTTTGTCACAAAGGAAAGAAGGGTGGAAGGAAGGAAAGATCACAAGCTTTGTCACAAGTGCAATACTTTAATTTTCTGCTGCTCATTCCTGTGCAATATCCCATCTGCCCTCCTGTCATATTTCTTTTCAAGATTTTCTTATTTAATCACTAATGTACATATATTTATATTTATAGATACATATATAGTCAGTCATCTTTTCTCTTTTACCATGTCTCTCTAATATTTTGCTCCTTACTATTTTTCTATTTTCTTTATTGTTTTATTTTATTTTAATATATTTTCTCCTACTGTGCATGCTGCTGAGTGACTGCTGCTCGTCAAACACATTTAATTGCAATGTTGACCCTGTGCTAACTTGCATATGACAAATAAATCTGAAAACTGAAACTAAACTAAGGAAAGAAGGATGGAAGGAAGGATCACAAGCTTTGTCACAAAGGAAAGAAGGATGGAAGGAAGGATCACAAGCTTTGTCACAAAGGAAAGAAGGATGGGAGGAAAGATCACAAGCTTTGTCACAAAGGAAAGAAGGATGGATGGAAGGATCACATGCATTGTCACAAAGGAAAGAAGGATGGAAGGAAGGAAGAATCACAAGCATTGTCACAAAGGAAAGAAGGATGGAAGGAAGGATCACAAGCATTGTCACAAAGGAAAGAAGGATGGAAGGAAGGATCACATGCATTGTCACAAAGGAAAGAACAATGGAAGGCAGGATGACATGCAATGTCACAAAGGAAAGAAGGATGGAAGGAAGAATCACATGCATTGTCACAAAGGAAAGAAGGATGGAAGGAAGGATCACATGCATTGTCACAAAGGAAAGAACGATGGAAGGCAGGATGACATGCAATGTCACAAAGGAAAGAAGGATGGAAGGAAGAATCACATGCATTGTCACAAAGGAAAGAAGGATGGAAGGAAGAATCACATGCAATGTCACAAAGGAAAGAAGGATGGAAGGAAGAATCACATGCATTGTCACAAAGGAAAGAAGGATGGAAGGATGGATCACAAGCTTTGTCACAAAGGAAAGAAGGATGGAAGGAAGGATCACATGCATTGTCACAAAGGAAAGAAGGATGGAAGGAAGGATCACATGCATTGTCACAAAGGAAAGAACGATGGAAGGAAGGATCACAAGCATTGTCACAAAGGAAAGAAGGATGGAAGGAAGGATCACAAGCTTTGTCACAAAGGAAAGAAGGGTGGAAGGAAGGAAAGATCACAAGCTTTGTCACAAGTGCAATACTTTAATTTTCTGCTGCTCATTCCTGTGCAATATCCCATCTGCCCTCCTGTCATATTTCTTTTCAAGATTTTCTTATTTAATCACTAATGTACATATATTTATATTTATAGATACATATATAGTCAGTCATCTTTTCTCTTTTACCATGTCTCTCTAATATTTTGCTCCTTACTATTTTTCTATTTTCTTTATTGTTTTATTTTATTTTAATATATTTTCTCCTACTGTGCATGCTGCTGAGTGACTGCTGCTCGTCAAACACATTTAATTGCAATGTTGACCCTGTGCTAACTTGCATATGACAAATAAATCTGAAAACTGAAACTAAACTAAGGAAAGAAGGATGGAAGGAAGGATCACAAGCATTGTCACAAAGGAAAGAAGGATGGAAGGAAGGATCACAAGCATTGTCACAAAGGAAAGAAGGATGGAAGGAAGGATCACATGCATTGTCACAAAGGAAAGAACGATGGAAGGCAGGATGACATGCAATGTCACAAAGGAAAGAAGGATGGAAGGAAGAATCACATGCATTGTCACAAAGGAAAGAAGGATGGAAGGAAGGATCACATGCATTGTCACAAAGGAAAGAACGATGGAAGGCAGGATGACATGCAATGTCACAAAGGAAAGAAGGATGGAAGGAAGAATCACATGCATTGTCAGAAAGGAAAGAAGGATGGAAGGAAGGATCACAAGCATTGTCACAAAGGAAAGAAGGATGGAAGGAAGGATCACAAGCATTGTCACAAAGGAAAGAAGGATGGAAGGAAGGATCACATGCATTGTCACAAAGGAAAGAACGATGGAAGGCAGGATGACGTACAATGTCACAAAGGAAAGAAGGATGGAAGGAAGAATCACATGCATTGTCACAAAGGAAAGAAGGATGGAAGGAAGGATCACATGCATTGTCACAAAGGAAAGAAGGATGGAAGGAAGGATCACAAGCATTGTCACAAAGGAAAGAAGGATGGAAGGAAGGATCACATGCATTGTCACAAAGGAAAGAACGATGGAAGGCAGGATGACATGCAATGTCACAAAGGAAAGAAGGATGGAAGGAAGGATCACAAGCATTGTCACAAAGGAAAGAAGGATGGAAGGAAGGATCACAAGCATTGTCACAAAGGAAAGAAGGATGGAAGGAAGGATCACATGCATTGTCACAAAGGAAAGAACGATGGAAGGCAGGATGACATGCAATGTCACAAAGGAAAGAAGGATGGAAGGAAGAATCACATGCATTGTCACAAAGGAAAGAAGGATGGAAGGAAGGATCACATGCATTGTCACAAAGGAAAGAACGATGGAAGGCAGGATGACATGCAATGTCACAAAGGAAAGAAGGATGGAAGGAAGAATCACATGCATTGTCAGAAAGGAAAGAAGGATGGAAGGAAGGATCACAAGCATTGTCACAAAGGAAAGAAGGATGGAAGGAAGGATCACAAGCATTGTCACAAAGGAAAGAAGGATGGAAGGAAGGATCACATGCATTGTCACAAAGGAAAGAACGATGGAAGGCAGGATGACGTACAATGTCACAAAGGAAAGAAGGATGGAAGGGAGAATCACATGCATTGTCACAAAGGAAAGAAGGATGGAAGGAAGGATCACATGCATTGTCACAAAGGAAAGAAGGATGGAAGGATGGATCACAAGCTTTGTCACAAAGGAAAGAAGGACGGAAGGAAGGATCACATGCTTTGTCACAAAGGAAAGAAGGATGGAAGGAAGGATCACAAGCTTTGTCACAAAGGAAAGAAGGAGTGAAGGATCACATGCATTGTTACAAAGGAAAGAAGGATGGAAGGAAGGATCACAAGCATTGTCACAAAGGAAAGAAGGATGGAAGGAAGGATCACAAGCTTTGTCACAAAAGAAAGAAGGAGGAAAGGATCACATGCATTGTTACAAAGGAAAGAAGGATGGAAGGAAGGATCACATGCATTGTCACAAAGGAAAGAAGGATGGAAGGAAGGATCACATGCATTGTCACAAAGGAAAGAAGGATGGAAGGAAGGATCACATGCATTGTCACAAAGGAAAGAAGGATGGAAGGAAGGATCACAAGCATTGTCACAAAGGAAAGAAGGATGGAAGGAAGGATCACAAGCTTTGTCACAAAGGAAAGAAGGATGGAAGGAAGGAAAGATCACAAGCATTGTCACAAGTGCAATACTTTAATTTTCTGCTGCTCATTCCTGTGCAATATCCCATCTGCCCTCCCGTCATATTTCTTTTCAAGATTTTCTTATTTAATCACTAATGTACATATATTTATATTTATAGATACATATATATTCAGTCATCTTTTCTCTTTTACCATGTCTCTCTAATATTTTGCTCCTTACTATTTTTCTATTTTCTTTATTGTTTTATTTTATTTTAATATATTTTCTCCTACTGTGCATGCTGCTGAGTGACTGCTGCTCGTCAAACACATTTAATTGCAATGTTGACCCTGTGCTAACTTGCATATGACAAATAAATCTGAAAACTGAAACTAAACTAAGGAAAGAAGGATGGAAGGAAAGATCACAAGCTTTGTCACAAAGGAAAGAAGGATGGAAGGAAGGATCACAAGCTTTGTCACAAAGGAAAGAAGGATGGGAGGAAAGATCACAAGCTTTGTCACAAAGGAAAGAAGGATGGATGGAAGGATCACATGCATTGTCACAAAGGAAAGAAGGATGGAAGGAAGGAAGGATCACAAGCATTGTCACAAAGGAAAGAAGGATGGAAGGAAGAATCACATGCATTGTCACAAAGGAAAGAAGGATGGAAGGAAGGATCACATGCATTGTCACAAAGGAAAGAACGATGGAAGGCAGGATGACATGCAATGTCACAAAGGAAAGAAGGATGGAAGGAAGAATCACATGCATTGTCACAAAGGAAAGAAGGATGGAAGGAAGGATCACATGCATTGTCACAAAGGAAAGAACGATGGAAGGCAGGATGACATGCAATGTCACAAAGGAAAGAAGGATGGAAGGAAGAATCACATGCATTGTCACAAAGGAAAGAAGGATGGAAGGCAGGATGACATGCAATGTCACAAAGGAAAGAAGGATGGAAGGAAGAATCACATGCATTGTCACAAAGGAAAGAAGGATGGAAGGCAGGATGACATGCATTGTCACAAAGGAAAGAAGGATGGAAGGATGGATCACAAGCTTTGTCACAAAGGAAAGAAGGATGGAAGGAAGGATCACAAGCTTTGTCACAAAGGAAAGAAGGATGGAAGGAAGGATCACATGCATTGTCACAAAGGAAAGAAGGATGGAAGGATGGATCACAAGCTTTGTCACAAAGGAAAGAAGGATGGAAGGAAGGATCACAAGCTTTGTCACAAAGGAAAGAAGGAGGGAAGGATCACATGCATTGTTACAAAGGAAAGAAGGATGGAAGGAAGGATCACAAGCATTGTCACAAAGGAAAGAAGGATGGAAGGAAGGAAAGATCACAAGCATTGTCACAAGTGCA
Organism: Aulonocara sp. 'chitande type north' Nkhata Bay; assembly: GCF_057382095.1. Lineage (NCBI taxonomy): Eukaryota > Metazoa > Chordata > Actinopteri > Cichliformes > Cichlidae > Aulonocara > Aulonocara sp. 'chitande type north' Nkhata Bay. The sequence continues at coordinate 14,396,825 of NC_141347.1, forward strand.
ATACTTTAATTTTCTGCTGCTCATTCCTGTGCAATATCCCATCTGCCCTCCCGTCATATTTCTTTTCAAGATTTTCTTATTTAATCACTAATGTACATATATTTATATTTATAGATACATATATATTCAGTCATCTTTTCTCTTTTACCATGTCTCTCTAATATTTTGCTCCTTGCTATTTTTCTATTTTCTTTATTATTTTATTTTATTTTAATATATTTTCTCCTACTGTGCATGCTGCTGAGTGACTGCTGCTCGTCAAACATGTTGGTCAGTCACAGGAGCTCGTTCAGTGAGAGACTGAGATTACCGAAAAGCACCACTGAACGACACAGGAAATCATTCCTGCCTGTGGCCATCTCCCTGTACAACGCATCCACTTAACACACTGTTTGCTGCTACAACTACACATGTTTCTTTTCCAAATATTTATTTATAAGTGACTTATGTATGTATGTATGTATATATATGTATATATTGTACTATTCTTAGTTAGCGTATTGTCTGTCTTGTCTTAATGTTGGTTTAAAATGGAGCACTGTAACAAAAAATAATTTCCCCCAGGGATCAATAAAGTATTCTGATTCTGATTCTGATTCTGATTCAAACACATTTAATTGCAATGTTGACCCTGTGCTAACTTGCATATGACAAATAAATCTGAAAACTAAAACCAAGAGCACCTGGCTGCAGCCACTGTCCACTGTGGAGCTCCACAGTAACCGGAAACACGTGACCTCCACAGTAACCGGAAACACGTGACCTCCACACTAGCCGTAAACACGTAACTTCGGTTAAATCGACTTTGACAGCGAAAACTAAATTGCGTTTTTGTTACTATAAAATGGTTTTAAGTGGGGTTTTTTTTTTAACACTCTGGGTTTGTTAAAAAAAAATTCACCATCCCCTAAATTGTTCGTGGCCAAAAGTGACACTTGCTGTTTCGCTGATTTATTATTATTTTTACAGTACATCGTGTTGTGCGTTCTGATTGCTGTAGACCATTGTCAATCAATCTAGTCCAGTGTCTCCTGTACAGGAGCGGTCCCTAATAGGCCCACGGACCGGTCCCGGTCCGTGAGTCCTTTGGTACCGTTCCGCGAGGGTTGATCCTCCGGTGTGAAATGTATGGTTGTAGTTGTGTGTCTTATTTTGAAAGAACTATTTACGCGTTACCATAGCGACCAGAGAGCGTTAAGAAGCAGAGAGGAGGATGTCACTGTCATTGTTGTTGGCGCACAGCTCAAGTCACGTTTATTATTATATTTACAAAATACCACAGTTTCTTTTTTTTATTCTTTTGTTGTATTTATCCGCGACACCTTAAAGGTAGTTCCCTGAAAATATTGTCTGACATTAAAGTGGTCTGTGGTGCAAAAAAGGTTGGGGACTCCCGCTGTACAGTACAGAATGCGTTTAGCTTGTCGAATTTACATAAATCTTCGATCGCTAGCAGTGTAACTCTGAAGTGCTGTACTGTACGTTTGGAAGTTTTCTCCCAAACAAACACAACAATGCCGACGAAACGTTTTGCACCCTCAAATGCACCTTTAGGTTTCATTCCATAATACTGGACTTGTGTTTCTACAAAGGTTTGAACTCTAAGAGTGTTTAAACAAAGAGAAAAGTGTGAAAATGTTCATTCCTGTCTGAGAAAAGTGTATAAAGCATGTAGTGAGGGGTTTTACAGTCTTAACATCTGTAATAATTGTAAAAAATAAAGTTGGCTATGGATTTCACCTACCGCGGGTTATTTTTTGAACGTAACACCAGCGATAAACGAGGCACCGCTGTATTATTAATAGTAGTGTCTGGGACATCTAATTGATTAACATCAACATTGATTATTATGCACTATTATTTTTGTTCAAGGAGAGCCAAAAATATACAACTCTCTCTCAGCTTGTTTGTTGCCAAAAATGGCCACTTTTTGTGTATGTTCACAAAATGCTATAAAATGTATATTTCTTAAAACATTTATCTACTTTTACCGACGTGACTCTTTAAAATAGCACCAGTCCTTTTCATCAAAATCAAAATTGTATCTAAATGTTTTACTCTTTATAGCCAGTTAGGTTATATATTACCATTAACTTTTCTGGTAAAACGGTGATAAAGTCCTAATGTTTTCATGAAACTTCCTTTTTTTCCCCATCTGAGCATCGGGGAAAAGGCCGTCTTGCAATTGTTGAGGTCACTAGTGTGTGCCCCATTTCTTCCAGGATCACTCTCTTTATAGGTTTTAGTGGACTCCTAGTACTGCGAAGTGGTTTCATGGTACAAAGGGATTGTATTCCAAGATCTGGGAGACTGTAGAAATGAGCAGTGATGCCCTTCCTACCATCTTTCCAGAAAAATAAGTGATCTGTAAGCTGTTAGGCTGACTTACAGCAGCAGCACTTTCTGCACCTGCATAAACTCCAGGACACATTTACTAACGGTGTTTGTTGCTGTATGTGCAGCTTTGAATTTTTTAATAATATATATTTTGTTAATATTTTGGCTATGGTGTCTTGTTATGAAATGTAAAAGAGTAAAAGTGTTTTTAGCAGGTGCTTCAAAGCTAAGTTTGACTGGGAAACTCAAAGCTCAATTGGCTGTATCAACAGAAATTCACTGCAGCCTATGTAATATTTCATGCGTCATAATTTATTCTACTCTATCTTGCAAATACATATTTGTGTGGCAATGTCATGCACAACACACATAACTATTAGATCCTTAAGATCAAACCCGTGTCATTGTTTTGGTCCACTGCAGTGCAGTAGTCAAAAAAAAGAATAAGTGAAGTGTCCACAGATAGCCAGGATAGAGCCCAGAGTGTTAATGTTTAAAATGTATAAAAATATTATTGATTACAATTCTTTACTGTTAATATCAACAATAAGCTTTTTATTTTGAAATTACAAGTTTAAAAAAATGCTGTTACATTTACATTTAATGCTGTTTCACTGTAATCATTTATTATAAGTATGGACACAGAATCAAGTGAACAACATTTTGAAATAAGTTTAATTGGAATTTTGTACTATGCAAAAACAAAACAACAACAACAACAACAACATATTAAACAAACACAGCCAGTGCCTTCATTTGTCCATTACATGTCAAACATAGCACTGACCCTTAGCCCCTGATCATCAGCACATGCTTTCAAAAAGAGCTCCATGTCCTTTGCAAACTGAAAAACAAAGAGGAACAAGTCCCTTGCTCCAGTGTCTTCTTCCTCTGACATGTCTCTTAAGACCCTCTGCTGGTCCCCTTGATTTAAGGACAGATATTTGGGCATTGTTACATGTGCCTTATTTTGGACAGCCCACTGCACAGCAGGACGCAGATCTTCAACAACTGCTGGCTCCTGTGTCAGGCAAATGGGGATGAAAACATAGTTATTTCTCTGTTGCAGAACAGTTTTTTAACAGTTATTCAAATGTCACTAACCATGTAATTACACTACTGTTTAAAGTGAATACTGACCTGACTGACTTCCTGGAACTTGCGCTTTTTCAGTCTGAAAATGGGCACGTGTTGTCCTTCAAGCACAGCTTTGGCTTCCTCTCTCCAGTGTGCAAATAGCTTGCCAGAGCTACGAAGAGTAAGGCCACAGTGAGGGCATGTCATTTTCATGGACTTTCCATCAGCTGCAGTTTTATTGAACACAGAGGGTAGAGCTTATGAATGTTCTAACAAAGACTCAGAAAATGGTTCAGATACCGAAGACAAAACCTTGGGGGGGGGAGACGGGTCTCCTCGAAGAGTTCAGCGGGGAGCAGTCCTGATAATGGTGGCTGACTTGGCATTGAAGAATGCTGACAAGACAATAAATGCCTTGCCATATCCCCACGCCGTATGATTGTAATCTTACAGACAGGGCAGTGAAAGTGTCCTGTTGTCCTACAAGGCTGCCTGCACCGGCATATCATTTTATCTGTAAGAGAAAAAAAACAAACAAACAAACAGATGTAATTTAAATGTAGTTGTATAGAATGCAATCAATTTGTCTAACAATCAGATTGTACATGTTAACAAAAACATCCAAGCCAACCTCAATAATGAAAGCAAAATGGTATGGATCACAAAAGTTATGTCAAGAAAAGTGGTGAAAAGTAAATAAAAATATATTTTATAAAAACACTATTTTTGTTGCAGATGAATGCACTGAACTGTACAATATCAACAGCAACTTTTAAGTCAACAAAGATACTGCAGAAGTGCTTAAAAAAGTGCATATTTATAACTATAAAGTATATTTAATACAAACATACCTTTTAAAGGCAAAGCATTTTTTATATGCACACTTAGATGCTCCTCAATCTTTGCCCTGACAGTAGGGCTGAAAGTGGGGCACAGAGGGCAGTGAAAGAGTCCTCTGCAACACGTGTTGCATTCCTGCAATTCTGGCTTTAAGCCTGAATTCCAGATTGATGTGTGCATCTAAAACACAGAGAGAAACAGATAAACACCATATACACATTTAAGTTAAGGTTTTAGCAGAAATAACAATTTACACTTGGCATGTAATAGATTTGGGAAGAAAATTCTTGAAAAAAAAACCCCAAATATTTTAAAAGACACTTTAATCTGTGAGATATGTTTCTATTGACATATAACAGTCAATTGAACAGAGGCTAACTAAAATCTGGGCAATAAAAAAGCTGTACAGAAAAGAATGACGAATAGAAGTATTGATAAATATATAAATCTGTTTGTGACGAAATTTGCAGTGTTGACGCTAACCAAAGGTGTCACAAGTACACACGTTCCTTACTACAGTTTAGATACCTCTGTTTAGAAAGCACTGGCTCGACTTTTTAGTCAAGTCGAAGTAAGAAGTACAGGGTCTAAAATATAATTTATGTACAAAATTTTGAAGTAATCTTGCGTCCAAAGCACGCGTGCTGATTTACAAATGTACGGATTACAAAGTACAGATACGCGTGCTAAAATGTGAGAAGTAGAAGTATAAAGAAGTATACAGTAGGCACAAAAAAGTACAGCAGTAAAGTAAAGATACCAGAAAATTCTACTTAAGTACAGTATTGAAGTATTCGTTATTTTGCATCTCTGACGCCAACAATAAATCATACTCTAATGCAAAATGTGGTTTTTGCTTCTTCTCGCCCACAGAAGCCGTTAATCCAGCTCTCTTACTAAAACCAGGCCCAGGAAAAAGCATATCTGTGTGTTTCTCTGCCATGGAGCACGATGAAAAAACATTAAAATAAGGAGGAATGTTGTTGTAACGCAAAAAAAGTGGCAACATGATCATTGTAAGAAAACTAGACGATTCCTAGAATTATGAAATCACTAACGGCAAATTTATATAAGAAAGACTTAACTAACCTTTGCGATCAACTTGCAAGACTTCCACGGTATCCATGCGTGTTTACGGCTACTGTGGAGGTCACGTGCTTCCGGCTACTGTGGAGGTCAGGTGCTTCCGGCTACTGTGGAGCTCCACAGTGGCTGCAGCCAGACCCTTCTCACTAAAACTAAACAAAGGAAAGAAGGATGGAAGGAAGGATCACATGCATTGTCACCAAGGAAAGAAGGATGGAAGGAAGGATCACAAGCATTGTCACAAAGGAAAGAAGGATGGAAGGAAGGATCACAAACTTTGTCACAAAGGAAAGAAGGATGGAAGGAAGGATGACATGCATTGTCACAAAGGAAAGAAGGATGGAAGGAAGGATGACATGCATTGTCACAAAGGAAAGAAGGATGGAAGGAAGGATCACAAGCTTTGTCACAAAGGAAAGAAGGATGGAGGGAAGGATCACAAGCTTTGTCACAAAGGAAAGAAGGATGGAAGGAAGGATGACATGCATTGTCACAAAGGAAAGAAGGATGGAAGGAAGGATGACATGCATTGTCACAAAGGAAAGAAGGATGGAAGGAAGGATCACAAGCTTTGTCACAAAGGAAAGAAGGATGGAAGGAAGGATCACATGCAATGTCACAAAGGAAAGAAGGACGGAAGGAAGGAAGGAAGGATCACAAGCTTTGTCACAAAGGAAAGAAGGATGGAAGGAAGGATCACAAGCTTTGTCACAAAGGAAAGAAGGATGGAAGGAAGGATGACATGCATTGTCACAAAGGAAAGAAGGATGGAAGGAAGAATCACATGCATTGTCACAAAGGAAAGAACGATGGAAGGCAGGATGACATGCAATGTCACAAAGGAAAGAAGGATGGAAGGAAGAATCACATGCATTGTCACAAAGGAAAGAAGGATGGAAGGAAGGATCACAAGCATTGTCACAAAGGAAAGAAGGATGGAAGGAAGGATCACAAGCATTGTCACAAAGGAAAGAAGGATGGAAGGAAGGATCACATGCATTGTCACAAAGGAAAGAAGGATGGAAGGCAGGATGACATGCAATGTCACAAAGGAAAGAAGGATGGAAGGAAGGATCACATGCATTGTCACAAAGGAAAGAAGGATGGAAGGAAGGATCACAAGCTTTGTCACAAAGGAAAGAAGGATGGAAGGAAGGAAAGATCACAAGCTTTGTCACAAGTGCAATACTTTAATTTTCTGCTGCTCATTCCTATGCAATATCCCATCTGCCCTCCCATCATATTTCTTTTCAAGATTTTCTTATTTAATCACTAATGTACATATATTTATATTTATAGATACATATATATTCAGTCATCTTTTCTCTTTTACCATGTCTCTCTAATATTTTGCTCCTTACTATTTTTCTATTTTCTTTATTGTTTTATTTTATTTTAATATATTTTCTCCTACTGTGCATGCTGCTGAGTGACTGCTGCTCGTCAAACACATTTAATTGCAATGTTGACCCTGTGCTAACTTGCATATGACAAATAAATCTGAAAACTGAAACTAAACTAAGGAAAGAAGGATGGAAGGAAAGATCACAAGCTTTGTCACAAAGGAAAGAAGGATGGAAGGAAGGATCACAAGCTTTGTCACAAAGGAAAGAAGGATGGGAGGAAAGATCACAAGCTTTGTCACAAAGGAAAGAAGGATGGATAGAAGGATCACATGCATTGTCACAAAGGAAAGAAGGATGGAAGGAAGGAAGGATCACAAGCATTGTCACAAAGGAAAGAAGGATGGAAGGAAGTATCACATGCATTGTCACAAAGGAAAGAACGATGGAAGGCAGGATGACATGCAATGTCACAAAGGAAAGAAGGATGGAAGGAAGGATCACAAGCATTGTCACAAAGGAAAGAAGGATGGAAGGAAGGATCACATGCATTGTCACAAAGGAAAGAACGATGGAAGGCAGGATGACATGCAATGTCACAAAGGAAAGAAGGATGGAAGGAAGGATGACATGCATTGTCACAAAGGAAAGAAGGATGGAAGGAAGGATCACAAGCTTTGTCACAAAGGAAAGAAGGATGGAGGGAAGGATCACAAGCTTTGTCACAAAGGAAAGAAGGATGGAAGGAAGGATGACATGCATTGTCACAAAGGAAAGAAGGATGGAACGAAGGATGACATGCATTGTCACAAAGGAAAGAAGGATGGAAGGAAGGATCACAAGCTTTGTCACAAAGGAAAGAAGGATGGAAGGAAGGATCACATGCAATGTCACAAAGGAAAGAAGGACGGAAGGAAGGAAGGAAGGATCACAAGCTTTGTCACAAAGGAAAGAAGGATGGAAGGAAGGATCACAAGCTTTGTCACAAAGGAAAGAAGGATGGAAGGAAGGATGACATGCATTGTCACAAAGGAAAGAAGGATGGAAGGAAGGATGACATGCATTGTCACAAAGGAAAGAAGGATGGAAGGAAGGATCACAAGCTTTGTCACAAAGGAAAGAAGGATGGAAGGAAGGAAAGATCACAAGCTTTGTCACAAGTGCAATACTTTAATTTTCTGCTGCTCATTCCTGTGCAATATCCCATCTGCCCTCCCATCATATTTCTTTTCAAGATTTTCTTATTTAATCACTAATGTACATATATTTATATTTATAGATACATATATATTCAGTCATCTTTTCTCTTTTACCATGTCTCTCTAATATTTTGCTCCTTACTATTTTTCTATTTTCTTTATTGTTTTATTTTATTTTAATATATTTTCTCCTACTGTGCATGCTGCTGAGTGACTGCTGCTCGTCAAACACATTTAATTGCAATGTTGACCCTGTGCTAACTTGCATATGACAAATAAATCTGAAAACTGAAACTAAACTAAGGAAAGAAGGATGGAAGGAAAGATCACAAGCTTTGTCACAAAGGAAAGAACGATGGAAGGAAGGATCACAAGCTTTGTCACAAAGGAAAGAAGGATGGGAGGAAAGATCACAAGCTTTGTCACAAAGGAAAGAAGGATGGATAGAAGGATCACATGCATTGTCACAAAGGAAAGAAGGATGGAAGGAAGGAAGGATCACAAGCATTGTCACAAAGGAAAGAAGGATGGAAGGAAGTATCACATGCATTGTCACAAAGGAAAGAACGATGGAAGGCAGGATGACATGCAATGTCACAAAGGAAAGAAGGATGGAAGGAAGGATCACAAGCATTGTCACAAAGGAAAGAAGGATGGAAGGAAGGATCACATGCATTGTCACAAAGGAAAGAACGATGGAAGGCAGGATGACATGCAATGTCACAAAGGAAAGAACGATGGAAGGAAGAATCACATGCATTGTCACAAAGGAAAGAAGGATGGAAGGAAGGATCACAAGCATTGTCACAAAGGAAAGAAGGATGGAAGGAAGGATTACAAGCATTGTCACAAAGGAAAGAAGGATGGAAGGAAGGATCACATGCATTGTCACAAAGGAAAGAACGATGGAAGGCAGGATGACATGCAATGTCACAAAGGAAAGAAGGATGGAAGGAAGAATCACATGCATTGTCACAAAGGAAAGAAGGATGGAAGGAAGGATCACATGCATTGTCACAAAGGAAAGAAGGATGGAAGGAAGGATCACAAGCATTGTCACAAAGGAAAGAAGGATGGAAGGAAGGATCACATGCATTGTCACAAAGGAAAGAACGATGGAAGGCAGGATGACATGCAATGTCACAAAGGAAAGAAGGATGGAAGGAAGAATCACATGCATTGTCACAAAGGAAAGAAGGATGGAAGGAAGGATCACATGCATTGTCACAAAGGAAAGAAGGATGGAAGGAAGAATCACAAGCATTGTCACAAAGGAAAGAAGGATGGAAGGAAGGATCACATGCATTGTCACAAAGGAAAGAAGGATAGAAGGAAGGATCACAAGCATTGTCACAATGGAAAGAAGGATGGAAGGAAGGATCACATGCATTGTCACAAAGGAAAGAACGATGGAAGGCAGGATGACATGCAATGTCACAAAGGAAAGAAGGATGGAAGGAAGAATCACATGCATTGTCACAAAGGAAAGAAGGATGGAAGGAAGGATCACATGCATTGTCACAAAGGAAAGAAGGATGGAAGGATGGATCACAAGCTTTGTCACAAAGGAAAGAAGGATGGAAGGAAGGATCACAAGCTTTGTCACAAAGGAAAGAAGGATGGAAGGAAGGATCACATGCATTGTCACAAAGGAAAGAAGGATGGAAGGAAGGATCACATGCATTGTCACAAAGGAAAGAAGGATGGAAGGAAGGATCACATGCATTGTCACAAAGGAAAGAAGGATGGAAGGAAGGATCACATGCATTGTCACAAAGGAAAGAAGGATGGAAGGAAGGAACACAAGCATTGTCACAAAGGAAAGAAGGATGGAAGGAAGGATCACAAGCATTGTCACAAAGGAAAGAAGGATGGAAGGAAGGATCACAAGCTTTGTCACAAAGGAAAGAAGGGTGGAAGGAAGGAAAGATCACAAGCTTTGTCACAAGTGCAATACTTTAATTTTCTGCTGCTCATTCCTGTGCAATATCCCATCTGCCCTCCTGTCATATTTCTTTTCAAGATTTTCTTATTTAATCACTAATGTACATATATTTATATTTATAGATACATATATAGTCAGTCATCTTTTCTCTTTTACCATGTCTGTCTAATATTTTGCTCCTTACTATTTTTCTATTTTCTTTATTGTTTTATTTTATTTTAATATATTTTCTCCTACTGTGCATGCTGCTGAGTGACTGCTGCTCGTCAAACACATTTAATTGCAATGTTGACCCTGTGCTAACTTGCATATGACAAATAAATCTGAAAACTGAAACTAAACTAAGGAAAGAAGGATGGAAGGAAGGATCACAAGCATTGTCACAAAGGAAAGAAGGAAGGAAGGAAGGATCACAAGCTTTGTCACAAAGGAAAGAAGGATGGGAGGAAAGATCACAAGCTTTGTCACAAAGGAAAGAAGGATGGATGGAAGGATCACATGCATTGTCACAAAGGAAAGAAGGATGGAAGGAAGGAAGGATCACAAGCATTGTCACAAAGGAAAGAAGGATGGAAGGAAGGATCACAAGCATTGTCACAAAGGAAAAAAGGATGGAAGGAAGGATCACATGCATTGTCACAAAGGAAAGAAGGATGGGAGGAAAGATCACAAGCTTTGTCACAAAGGAAAGAAGGATGGATGGAAGGATCACATGCATTGTCACAAAGGAAAGAAGGATGGAAGGAAGGAAGGATCACAAGCATTGTCACAAAGGAAAGAAGGATGGAAGGAAGGATCACAAGCATTGTCACAAAGGAAAGAAGGATGGAAGGAAGGATCACATGCATTGTCACAAAGGAAAGAACGATGGAAGGCAGGATGACATGCAATGTCACAAAGGAAAGAAGGATGGAAGGAAGAATAACATGCATTGTCACAAAGGAAAGAAGGATGGAAGGAAGGATCACATGCATTGTCACAAAGGAAAGAACGATGGAAGGCAGGATGACATGCAATGTCACAAAGGAAAGAAGGATGGAAGGAAGAATCACATGCATTGTCACAAAGGAAAGAAGGATGGAAGGCAGGATGACATGCAATGTCACAAAGGAAAGAAGGATGGAAGCAAGAATCACATGCATTGTCACAAAGGAAAGAAGGATGGAAGGAAGGATCACATGCATTGTCACAAAGGAAAGAACGATGGAAGGCAGGATGACATGCAATGTCACAAAGGAAAGAAGGATGGAAGGAAGAATCACATGCATTGTCACAAAGGAAAGAAGGATGGAAGGAAGGATCACAAGCTTTGTCACAAAGGAAAGAAGGATGGGAGGAAAGATCACAAGCTTTGTCACAAAGGAAAGAAGGATGGATGGAAGGATCACATGCATTGTCACAAAGGAAAGAAGGATGGAAGGAAGGAAGGATCACAAGCATTGTCACAAAGGAAAGAAGGATGGAAGGAAGGATCACAAGCATTGTCACAAAGGAAAGAAGGATGGAAGGAAGGATCACATGCATTGTCACAAAGGAAAGAACGATGGAAGGCAGGATGACATGCAATGTCACAAAGGAAAGAAGGATGGAAGGAAGAATCACATGCATTGTCACAAAGGAAAGAAGGATGGAAGGAAGGATCACATGCATTGTCACAAAGGAAAGAACGATGGAAGGCAGGATGACATGCAATGTCACAAAGGAAAGAAGGATGGAAGGAAGAATCACATGCATTGTCACAAAGGAAAGAAGGATGGAAGGAAGGATCACATGCATTGTCACAAAGGAAAGAACGATGGAAGGCAGGATGACATGCAATGTCACAAAGGAAAGAAGGATGGAAGGAAGAATCACATGCATTGTCACAAAGGAAAGAAGGATGGAAGGAAGGATCACAAGAATTGTCACAAAGGAAAGAAGGATGGAAGGAAGGATCACAAGCATTGTCACAAAGGAAAGAAGGATGGAAGGAAGGATCACATGCATTGTCACAAAGGAAAGAACGATGGAAGGCAGGATGACATGCAATGTCACAAAGGAAAGAAGGATGGAAGGAAGAATCACATGCATTGTCACAAAGGAAAGAAGGATGGAAGGAAGGATCACATGCATTGTCACAAAGGAAAGAAGGATGGAAGGAAGGATCACAAGCATTGTCACAAAGGAAAGAAGGATGGAAGGAAGGATCACAAGCATTGTCACAAAGGAAAGAAGGATGGAAGGAAGGAAAGATCACAAGCTTTGTCACAAGTGCAATACTTTAATTTTCTGCTGCTCATTCCTGTGCAATATCCCATCTGCCCTCCTGTCATATTTCTTTTCAAGATTTTCTTATTTAATCACTAATGTACATATATTTATATTTATAGATACATATATAGTCAGTCATCTTTTCTCTTTTACCATGTCTGTCTAATATTTTGCTCCTTACTATTTTTCTATTTTCTTTATTGTTTTATTTTATTTTAATATATTTTCTCCTACTGTGCATGCTGCTGAGTGACTGCTGCTCGTCAAACACATTTAATTGCAATGTTGACCCTGTGCTAACTTGCATATGACAAATAAATCTGAAAACTGAAACTAAACTAAGGAAAGAAGGATGGAAGGAAGGATCACAAGCATTGTCACAAAGGAAAGAAGGAAGGAAGGAAGGATCACAAGCTTTGTCACAAAGGAAAGAAGGATGGGAGGAAAGATCACAAGCTTTGTCACAAAGGAAAGAAGGATGGATGGAAGGATCACATGCATTGTCACAAAGGAAAGAAGGATGGAAGGAAGGAAGGATCACAAGCATTGTCACAAAGGAAAGAAGGATGGAAGGAAGGATCACAAGCATTGTCACAAAGGAAAAAAGGATGGAAGGAAGGATCACATGCATTGTCACAAAGGAAAGAAGGATGGGAGGAAAGATCACAAGCTTTGTCACAAAGGAAAGAAGGATGGATGGAAGGATCACATGCATTGTCACAAAGGAAAGAAGGATGGAAGGAAGGAAGGATCACAAGCATTGTCACAAAGGAAAGAAGGATGGAAGGAAGGATCACAAGCATTGTCACAAAGGAAAGAAGGATGGAAGGAAGGATCACATGCATTGTCACAAAGGAAAGAACGATGGAAGGCAGGATGACATGCAATGTCACAAAGGAAAGAAGGATGGAAGGAAGAATAACATGCATTGTCACAAAGGAAAGAAGGATGGAAGGAAGGATCACATGCATTGTCACAAAGGAAAGAACGATGGAAGGCAGGATGACATGCAATGTCACAAAGGAAAGAAGGATGGAAGGAAGAATCACATGCATTGTCACAAAGGAAAGAAGGATGGAAGGCAGGATGACATGCAATGTCACAAAGGAAAGAAGGATGGAAGCAAGAATCACATGCATTGTCACAAAGGAAAGAAGGATGGAAGGAAGGATCACATGCATTGTCACAAAGGAAAGAACGATGGAAGGCAGGATGACATGCAATGTCACAAAGGAAAGAAGGATGGAAGGAAGAATCACATGCATTGTCACAAAGGAAAGAAGGATGGGAGGAAAGATCACAAGCTTTGTCACAAAGGAAAGAAGGATGGATGAAAGGATCACATGCATTGTCACAAAGGAAAGAAGGATGGAAGGAAGGAAGGATCACAAGCATTGTCACAAAGGAAAGAAGGATGGAAGGAAGAATCACATGCATTGTCACAAAGGAAAGAAGGATGGAAGGAAGGATCACAAACTTTGTCACAAAGGAAAGAAGGATGGAAGGAAGGATCACATGCATTGTCACAAAGGAAAGAAGGATGGAAGGAAGGATGACATGCATTGTCACAAAGGAAAGAAGGATGGAAGGAAGGATCACATGCATTGTCACAAAGGAAAGAAGGATGGAAGGAAGGATCACAAGCTTTGTCACAAAGGAAAGAAGGATGGAAGGAAGGAAAGATCACAAGCTTTGTCACAAGTGCAATACTTTAATTTTCTGCTGCTCATTCCTGTGCAATATCCCATCTGCCCTCCTGTCATATTTCTTTTCAAGATTTTCTTATTTAATCACTAATGTACATATATTTATATTTATAGATACATATATAGTCAGTCATCTTTTCTCTTTTACCATGTCTGTCTAATATTTTGCTCCTTACTATTTTTCTATTTTCTTTATTGTTTTATTTTATTTTAATATATTTTCTCCTACTGTGCATGCTGCTGAGTGACTGCTGCTCGTCAAACACATTTAATTGCAATGTTGACCCTGTGCTAACTTGCATATGACAAATAAATCTGAAAACTGAAACTAAACTAAGGAAAGAAGGATGGAAGGAAGGATCACAAGCATTGTCACAAAGGAAAGAAGGAAGGAAGGAAGGATCACAAGCTTTGTCACAAAGGAAAGAAGGATGGGAGGAAAGATCACAAGCTTTGTCACAAAGGAAAGAAGGATGGATGGAAGGATCACATGCATTGTCACAAAGGAAAGAAGGATGGAAGGAAGGAAGGATCACAAGCATTGTCACAAAGGAAAGAAGGATGGAAGGAAGGATCACAAGCATTGTCACAAAGGAAAAAAGGATGGAAGGAAGGATCACATGCATTGTCACAAAGGAAAGAAGGATGGGAGGAAAGATCACAAGCTTTGTCACAAAGGAAAGAAGGATGGATGGAAGGATCACATGCATTGTCACAAAGGAAAGAAGGATGGAAGGAAGGAAGGATCACAAGCATTGTCACAAAGGAAAGAAGGATGGAAGGAAGGATCACAAGCATTGTCACAAAGGAAAGAAGGATGGAAGGAAGGATCACATGCATTGTCACAAAGGAAAGAACGATGGAAGGCAGGATGACATGCAATGTCACAAAGGAAAGAAGGATGGAAGGAAGAATAACATGCATTGTCACAAAGGAAAGAAGGATGGAAGGAAGGATCACATGCATTGTCACAAAGGAAAGAACGATGGAAGGCAGGATGACATGCAATGTCACAAAGGAAAGAAGGATGGAAGGAAGAATCACATGCATTGTCACAAAGGAAAGAAGGATGGAAGGCAGGATGACATGCAATGTCACAAAGGAAAGAAGGATGGAAGCAAGAATCACATGCATTGTCACAAAGGAAAGAAGGATGGAAGGAAGGATCACATGCATTGTCACAAAGGAAAGAACGATGGAAGGCAGGATGACATGCAATGTCACAAAGGAAAGAAGGATGGAAGGAAGAATCACATGCATTGTCACAAAGGAAAGAAGGATGGAAGGAAGGATCACAAGCTTTGTCACAAAGGAAAGAAGGATGGGAGGAAAGATCACAAGCTTTGTCACAAAGGAAAGAAGGATGGATGGAAGGATCACATGCATTGTCACAAAGGAAAGAAGGATGGAAGGAAGGAAGGATCACAAGCATTGTCACAAAGGAAAGAAGGATGGAAGGAAGGATCACAAGCATTGTCACAAAGGAAAGAAGGATGGAAGGAAGGATCACATGCATTGTCACAAAGGAAAGAAGGATGGAAGGCAGGATGACATGCAATGTCACAAAGGAAAGAAGGATGGAAGGAAGAATCACATGCATTGTCACAAAGGAAAGAAGGATGGAAGGAAGGATCACATGCATTGTCACAAAGGAAAGAACGATGGAAGGCAGGATGACATGCAATGTCACAAAGGAAAGAAGGATGGAAGGAAGAATCACATGCATTGTCACAAAGGAAAGAAGGATGGAAGGAAGGATCACATGCATTGTCACAAAGGAAAGAACGATGGAAGGCAGGATGACATGCAATGTCACAAAGGAAAGAAGGATGGAAGGAAGAATCACATGCATTGTCACAAAGGAAAGAAGGATGGAAGGAAGGATCACAAGAATTGTCACAAAGGAAAGAAGGATGGAAGGAAGGATCACAAGCATTGTCACAAAGGAAAGAAGGATGGAAGGAAGGATCACATGCATTGTCACAAAGGAAAGAACGATGGAAGGCAGGATGACATGCAATGTCACAAAGGAAAGAAGGATGGAAGGAAGAATCACATGCATTGTCACAAAGGAAAGAAGGATGGAAGGAAGGATCACATGCATTGTCACAAAGGAAAGAAGGATGGAAGGAAGGATCACAAGCATTGTCACAAAGGAAAGAAGGATGGAAGGAAGGATCACATGCATTGTCACAAAGGAAAGAACGATGGAAGGCAGGATGACATGCAATGTCACAAAGGAAAGAAGGATGGAAGGAAGAATCACATGCATTGTCACAAAGGAAAGAAGGATGGAAGGAAGAATCACATGCATTGTCACAAAGGAAAGAAGGATGGAAGGAAGGATCACATGCATTGTCACAAAGGAAAGAACGATGGAAGGCAGGATGACATGCAATGTCACAAAGGAAAGAACGATGGAAGGAAGAATCACATGCATTGTCACAAAGGAAAGAAGGATGGAAGGAAGGATCACAAGCATTGTCACAAAGGAAAGAAGGATGGAAGGAAGGATCACATGCATTGTCACAAAGGAAAGAAGGATGGAAGGAAGGATCACAAGCAATGTCACAAAGGAAAGAAGGATGGAAGGAAGAATCACATGCATTGTCACAAAGGAAAGAAGGATGGAAGGAAGGATCA
Source organism: Aulonocara sp. 'chitande type north' Nkhata Bay (assembly GCF_057382095.1). Lineage (NCBI taxonomy): Eukaryota > Metazoa > Chordata > Actinopteri > Cichliformes > Cichlidae > Aulonocara > Aulonocara sp. 'chitande type north' Nkhata Bay. The sequence continues at coordinate 14,413,251 of NC_141347.1, forward strand.
CATGCATTGTCACAAAGGAAAGAAGGATGGAAGGATGGATCACAAGCTTTGTCACAAAGGAAAGAAGGATGGAAGGAAGGATCACAAGCTTTGTCACAAAGGAAAGAAGGATGGAAGGAAGGATCACATGCAATGTCACAAAGGAAAGAAGGACGGAAGGAAGGAAGGAAGGATCACAAGCTTTGTCACAAAGGAAAGAAGGATGGAAGAAAGGAAGGAAGGATCACAAGCTTTGTCACAAAGGAAAGAAGGATGGAAGGAAGGAAAGATCACAAGCTTTGTCACAAGTGCAATACTTTAATTTTCTGCTGCTCATTCCTGTGCAATATCCCATCTGCCCTCCCGTCATATTTCTTTTCAAGATTTTCTTATTTAATCACTAATGTACATATATTTATATTTATACATACATATATATTCAGTCATCTTTTCTCTTTTACCATGTCTCTCTAATATTTTGCTCCTGACTATTTTTCTATTTTCTTTATTGTTTTATTTTATTTTAATATATTTTCTCCTACTGTGCATGCTGCTGAGTGACTGCTGCTCGTCAAACACATTTAATTGCAATGTTGACCCTGTGCTAACTTGCATATGACAAATAAATCTGAAAACTGAAACTAAACTAAGGAAAGAAGGATGGAAGGAAAGATCACAAGCTTTGTCACAAAGGAAAGAAGGATGGAAGGAAGGATCACAAGCATTGTCACAAAGGAAAGAAGGATGGGAGGAAAGATCACAAGCTTTGTCACAAAGGAAAGAAGGATGGATGGAAGGATCACATGCATTGTCACAAAGGAAAGAACGATGGAAGGAAGGATGACATGCAATGTCACAAAGGAAAGAACGATGGAAGGAAGAATCACATGCATTGTCACAAAGGAAAGAAGGATGGAAGGAAGGATCACATGCATTGTCACAAAGGAAAGAAGGATGGAAGGAAGGATCACATGCATTGTCACAAAGGAAAGAAGGATGGAAGGAAGGATCACAAGCTTTGTCACAAAGGAAAGAAGGATGGGAGGAAAGATCACAAGCTTTGTCACAAAGGAAAGAAGGATGGATGGAAGGATCACATGCATTGTCACAAAGGAAAGAAGGATGGAAGGAAGGAAGGATCAAAAGCATTGTCACAAAGGAAAGAAGGATGGAAGGAAGAATCACATGCATTGTCACAAAGGAAAGAAGGATGGAAGGAAGGATCACATGCATTGTCACAAAGGAAAGAAGGATGGAAGGCAGGATGACATGCAATGTCACAAAGGAAAGAAGGATGGAAGGAAGAATCACATGCATTGTCACAAAGGAAAGAAGGATGGAAGGAAGGATCACATGCATTGTCACAAAGGAAAGAACGATGGAAGGCAGGATGACATGCAATGTCACAAAGGAAAGAAGGATGGAAGGAAGAATCACATGCATTGTCACAAAGGAAAGAAGGATGGAAGGCAGGATGACATGCAATGTCACAAAGGAAAGAAGGATGGAAGGAAGAATCACATGCATTGTCACAAAGGAAAGAAGGATGGAAGGCAGGATGACATGCATTGTCACAAAGGAAAGAAGGATGGAAGGATGGATCACTAGCTTTGTCACAAAGGAAAGAAGGATGGAAGGCAGGATGACATGCAATGTCACAAAGGAAAGAAGGATGGAAGGAAGAATCACATGCATTGTCACAAAGGAAAGAAGGATGGAAGGCAGGATGACATGCAATGTCACAAAGGAAAGAAGGATGGAAGGAAGAATCACATGCATTGTCACAAAGGAAAGAAGGATGGAAGGATGGATCACAAGCTTTGTCACAAAGGAAAGAAGGATGGAAGGAAGGATCACAAGCTTTGTCACAAAGGAAAGAAGGATGGAAGGAAGGATCACATGCATTGTCACAAAGGAAAGAAGGATGGAAGGATGGATCACAAGCTTTGTCACAAAGGAAAGAAGGATGGAAGGAAGGATCACAAGCTTTGTCACAAAGGAAAGAAGGATGGAAGGATCACATGCATTGTTACAAAGGAAAGAAGGATGGAAGGAAGGATCACAAGCATTGTCACAAAGGAAAGAAGGATGGAAGGAAGGAAAGATCACAAGCATTGTCACAAGTGCAATACTTTAATTTTCTGCTGCTCATTCCTGTGCAATATCCCATCTGCCCTCCCGTCATATTTCTTTTCAAGATTTTCTTATTTAATCACTAATGTACATATATTTATATTTATAGATACATATATATTCAGTCATCTTTTCTCTTTTACCATGTCTCTCTAATATTTTGCTCCTTGCTATTTTTCTATTTTCTTTATTATTTTATTTTATTTTAATATATTTTCTCCTACTGTGCATGCTGCTGAGTGACTGCTGCTCGTCAAACATGTTGGTCAGTCACAGGAGCTCGTTCAGTGAGAGACTGAGATTACCGAAAAGCACCACTGAACGACACAGGAAATCATTCCTGCCTGTGGCCATCTCCCTGTACAACGCATCCACTTAACACACTGTTTGCTGCTACAACTACACATGTTTCTTTTCCAAATATTTATTTATAAGTGACTTATGTATGTATGTATGTATATATATGTATATATTGTACTATTCTTAGTTAGCGTATTGTCTGTCTTGTCTTAATGTTGGTTTAAAATGGAGCACTGTAACAAAAAATAATTTCCCCCAGGGATCAATAAAGTATTCTGATTCTGATTCTGATTCTGATTCAAACACATTTAATTGCAATGTTGACCCTGTGCTAACTTGCATATGACAAATAAATCTGAAAACTAAAACCAAGAGCACCTGGCTGCAGCCACTGTCCACTGTGGAGCTCCACAGTAACCGGAAACACGTGACCTCCACAGTAACCGGAAACACGTGACCTCCACACTAGCCGTAAACACGTAACTTCGGTTAAATCGACTTTGACAGCGAAAACTAAATTGCGTTTTTGTTACTATAAAATGGTTTTAAGTGGGGTTTTTTTTTTAACACTCTGGGTTTGTTCAAAAAAAATTCACCATCCCCTAAATTGTTCGTGGCCAAAAGTGACGCTTGCTGTTTCGCTGATTTATTATTATTTTTACAGTACATCGTGTTGTGCGTTCTGATTGCTGTAGACCATTGTCAATCAATCTAGTCCAGTGTCTCCTGTACAGGAGCGGTCCCTAATAGGCCCACGGACCGGTCCCGGTCCGTGAGTCCTTTGGTACCGTTCCGCGAGGGTTGATCCTCCGGTGTGAAATGTATGGTTGTAGTTGTGTGTCTTATTTTGAAAGAACTATTTACGCGTTACCATAGCGACCAGAGAGCGTTAAGAAGCAGAGAGGAGGATGTCACTGTCATTGTTGTTGGCGCACAGCTCAAGTCACGTTTATTATTATATTTACAAAATACCACAGTTTCTTTTTTTTATTCTTTTGTTGTATTTATCCGCGACACCTTAAAGGTAGTTCCCTGAAAATATTGTCTGACATTAAAGTGGTCTGTGGTGCAAAAAAGGTTGGGGACTCCCGCTGTACAGTACAGAATGCGTTTAGCTTGTCGAATTTACATAAATCTTCGATCGCTAGCAGTGTAACTCTGAAGTGCTGTACTGTACGTTTGGAAGTTTTCTCCCAAACAAACACAACAATACCGACGAAACGTTTTGCACCCTCAAATGCACCTTTAGGTTTCATTCCATAATACTGGACTTGTGTTTCTACAAAGGTTTGAACTCTAAGAGTGTTTAAACAAAGAGAAAAGTGTGAAAATGTTCATTCCTGTCTGAGAAAAGTGTATAAAGCATGTAGTGAGGGGTTTTACAGTCTTAACATCTGTAATAATTGTAAAAAATAAAGTTGGCTATGGATTTCACCTACCGCGGGTTATTTTTTGAACGTAACACCAGCGATAAACGAGGCACCGCTGTATTATTAATAGTAGTGTCTGGGACATCTAATTGATTAACATCAACATTGATTATTATGCACTATTATTTTTGTTCAAGGAGAGCCAAAAATATACAACTCTCTCTCAGCTTGTTTGTTGCCAAAAATGGCCACTTTTTGTGTATGTTCACAAAATGCTATAAAATGTATATTTCTTAAAACATTTATCTACTTTTACCGACGTGACTCTTTAAAATAGCACCAGTCCTTTTCATCAAAATCAAAATTGTATCTAAATGTTTTACTCTTTATAGCCAGTTAGGTTATATATTACCATTAACTTTTCTGGTAAAACGGTGATAAAGTCCTAATGTTTTCATGAAACTTCCTTTTTTTCCCCATCTGAGCATCGGGGAAAAGGCCGTCTTGCAATTGTTGAGGTCACTAGTGTGTGCCCCATTTCTTCCAGGATCACTCTCTTTATAGGTTTTAGTGGACTCCTAGTACTGCGAAGTGGTTTCATGGTACAAAGGGATTGTATTCCAAGATCTGGGAGACTGTAGAAATGAGCAGTGATGCCCTTCCTACCATCTTTCCAGAAAAATAAGTGATCTGTAAGCTGTTAGGCTGACTTACAGCAGCAGCACTTTCTGCACCTGCATAAACTCCAGGACACATTTACTAACGGTGTTTGTTGCTGTATGTGCAGCTTTGAATTTTTTAATAATATATATTTTGTTAATATTTTGGCTATGGTGTCTTGTTATGAAATGTAAAAGAGTAAAAGTGTTTTTAGCAGGTGCTTCAAAGCTAAGTTTGACTGGGAAACTCAAAGCTCAATTGGCTGTATCAACAGAAATTCACTGCAGCCTATGTAATATTTCATGCGTCATAATTTATTCTACTCTATCTTGCAAATACATATTTGTGTGGCAATGTCATGCACAACACACATAACTATTAGATCCTTAAGATCAAACCCGTGTCATTGTTTTGGTCCACTGCAGTGCAGTAGTCAAAAAAAAGAATAAGTGAAGTGTCCACAGATAGCCAGGATAGAGCCCAGAGTGTTAATGTTTAAAATGTATAAAAATATTATTGATTACAATTCTTTACTGTTAATATCAACAATAAGCTTTTTATTTTGAAATTACAAGTTTAAAAAAATGCTGTTACATTTACATTTAATGCTGTTTCACTGTAATCATTTATTATAAGTATGGACACAGAATCAAGTGAACAACATTTTGAAATAAGTTTAATTGGAATTTTGTACTATGCAAAAACAAAACAACAACAACAACAACAACAACATATTAAACAAACACAGCCAGTGCCTTCATTTGTCCATTACATGTCAAACATAGCACTGACCCTTAGCCCCTGATCATCAGCACATGCTTTCAAAAAGAGCTCCATGTCCTTTGCAAACTGAAAAACAAAGAGGAACAAGTCCCTTGCTCCAGTGTCTTCTTCCTCTGACATGTCTCTTAAGACCCTCTGCTGGTCCCCTTGATTTAAGGACAGATATTTGGGCATTGTTACATGTGCCTTATTTTGGACAGCCCACTGCACAGCAGGACGCAGATCTTCAACAACTGCTGGCTCCTGTGTCAGGCAAATGGGGATGAAAACATAGTTATTTCTCTGTTGCAGAACAGTTTTTTAACAGTTATTCAAATGTCACTAACCATGTAATTACACTACTGTTTAAAGTGAATACTGACCTGACTGACTTCCTGGAACTTGCGCTTTTTCAGTCTGAAAATGGGCACGTGTTGTCCTTCAAGCACAGCTTTGGCTTCCTCTCTCCAGTGTGCAAATAGCTTGCCAGAGCTACGAAGAGTAAGGCCACAGTGAGGGCATGTCATTTTCATGGACTTTCCATCAGCTGCAGTTTTATTGAACACAGAGGGTAGAGCTTATGAATGTTCTAACAAAGACTCAGAAAATGGTTCAGATACCGAAGACAAAACCTTGGGGGGGGGAGACGGGTCTCCTCGAAGAGTTCAGCGGGGAGCAGTCCTGATAATGGTGGCTGACTTGGCATTGAAGAATGCTGACAAGACAATAAATGCCTTGCCATATCCCCACGCCGTATGATTGTAATCTTACAGACAGGGCAGTGAAAGTGTCCTGTTGTCCTACAAGGCTGCCTGCACCGGCATATCATTTTATCTGTAAGAGAAAAAAAACAAACAAACAAACAGATGTAATTTAAATGTAGTTGTATAGAATGCAATCAATTTGTCTAACAATCAGATTGTACATGTTAACAAAAACATCCAAGCCAACCTCAATAATGAAAGCAAAATGGTATGGATCACAAAAGTTATGTCAAGAAAAGTGGTGAAAAGTAAATAAAAATATATTTTATAAAAACACTATTTTTGTTGCAGATGAATGCACTGAACTGTACAATATCAACAGCAACTTTTAAGTCAACAAAGATACTGCAGAAGTGCTTAAAAAAGTGCATATTTATAACTATAAAGTATATTTAATACAAACATACCTTTTAAAGGCAAAGCATTTTTTATATGCACACTTAGATGCTCCTCAATCTTTGCCCTGACAGTAGGGCTGAAAGTGGGGCACAGAGGGCAGTGAAAGAGTCCTCTGCAACACGTGTTGCATTCCTGCAATTCTGGCTTTAAGCCTGAATTCCAGATTGATGTGTGCATCTAAAACACAGAGAGAAACAGATAAACACCATATACACATTTAAGTTAAGGTTTTAGCAGAAATAACAATTTACACTTGGCATGTAATAGATTTGGGAAGAAAATTCTTGAAAAAAAAACCCCAAATATTTTAAAAGACACTTTAATCTGTGAGATATGTTTCTATTGACATATAACAGTCAATTGAACAGAGGCTAACTAAAATCTGGGCAATAAAAAAGCTGTACAGAAAAGAATGACGAATAGAAGTATTGATAAATATATAAATCTGTTTGTGACGAAATTTGCAGTGTTGACGCTAACCAAAGGTGTCACAAGTACACACGTTCCTTACTACAGTTTAGATACCTCTGTTTAGAAAGCACTGGCTCGACTTTTTAGTCAAGTCGAAGTAAGAAGTACAGGGTCTAAAATATAATTTATGTACAAAATTTTGAAGTAATCTTGCGTCCAAAGCACGCGTGCTGATTTACAAATGTACGGATTACAAAGTACAGATACGCGTGCTAAAATGTGAGAAGTAGAAGTATAAAGAAGTATACAGTAGGCACAAAAAAGTACAGCAGTAAAGTAAAGATACCAGAAAATTCTACTTAAGTACAGTATTGAAGTATTCGTTATTTTGCATCTCTGACGCCAACAATAAATCATACTCTAATGCAAAATGTGGTTTTTGCTTCTTCTCGCCCACAGAAGCCGTTAATCCAGCTCTCTTACTAAAACCAGGCCCAGGAAAAAGCATATCTGTGTGTTTCTCTGCCATGGAGCACGATGAAAAAACATTAAAATAAGGAGGAATGTTGTTGTAACGCAAAAAAAGTGGCAACATGATCATTGTAAGAAAACTAGACGATTCCTAGAATTATGAAATCACTAACGGCAAATTTATATAAGAAAGACTTAACTAACCTTTGCGATCAACTTGCAAGACTTCCACGGTATCCATGCGTGTTTACGGCTACTGTGGAGGTCACGTGCTTCCGGCTACTGTGGAGGTCACGTGCTTCCGGCTACTGTGGAGCTCCACAGTGGCTGCAGCCAGACCCTTCTCACTAAAACTAAACAAAGGAAAGAAGGATGGAAGGAAGGATCACATGCATTGTCACCAAGGAAAGAAGGATGGAAGGAAGGATCACAAGCATTGTCACAAAGGAAAGAAGGATGGAAGGAAGGATCACAAACTTTGTCACAAAGGAAAGAAGGATGGAAGGAAGGATGACATGCATTGTCACAAAGGAAAGAAGGATGGAAGGAAGGATGACATGCATTGTCACAAAGGAAAGAAGGATGGAAGGAAGGATCACAAGCTTTGTCACAAAGGAAAGAAGGATGGAGGGAAGGATCACAAGCTTTGTCACAAAGGAAAGAAGGATGGAAGGAAGGATGACATGCATTGTCACAAAGGAAAGAAGGATGGAAGGAAGGATGACATGCATTGTCACAAAGGAAAGAAGGATGGAAGGAAGGATCACAAGCTTTGTCACAAAGGAAAGAAGGATGGAAGGAAGGATCACATGCAATGTCACAAAGGAAAGAAGGACGGAAGGAAGGAAGGAAGGATCACAAGCTTTGTCACAAAGGAAAGAAGGATGGAAGGAAGGATCACAAGCTTTGTCACAAAGGAAAGAAGGATGGAAGGAAGGATGACATGCATTGTCACAAAGGAAAGAAGGATGGAAGGAAGGATGACATGCATTGTCACAAAGGAAAGAAGGATGGAAGGAAGGATCACAAGCTTTGTCACAAGTGCAATACTTTAATTTTCTGCTGCTCATTCCTGTGCAATATCCCATCTGCCCTCCCATCATATTTCTTTTCAAGATTTTCTTATTTAATCACTAATGTACATATATTTATATTTATAGATACATATATATTCAGTCATCTTTTCTCTTTTACCATGTCTCTCTAATATTTTGCTCCTTACTATTTTTCTATTTTCTTTATTGTTTTATTTTATTTTAATATATTTTCTCCTACTGTGCATGCTGCTGAGTGACTGCTGCTCGTCAAACACATTTAATTGCAATGTTGACCCTGTGCTAACTTGCATATGACAAATAAATCTGAAGACTGAAACTAAACTAAGGAAAGAAGGATGGAAGGAAAGATCACAAGCTTTGTCACAAAGGAAAGAAGGATGGAAGGAAGGATCACAAGCTTTGTCACAAAGGAAAGAAGGATGGGAGGAAAGATCACAAGCTTTGTCACAAAGGAAAGAAGGATGGATGGAAGGATCACATGCATTGTCACAAAGGAAAGAAGGATGGAAGGAAGGATCACAAGCATTGTCACAAAGGAAAGAAGGATGGAAGGAAGGATCACATGCATTGTCACAAAGGAAAGAACGATGGAAGGCAGGATGACATGCAATGTCACAAAGGAAAGAAGGATGGAAGGAAGAATCACATGCATTGTCATAAAGGAAAGAAGGATGGAAGGAAGGATCACATGCATTGTCACCATGGAAAGAACGATGGAAGGCAGGATGACATGCAATGTCACAAAGGAAAGAAGGATGGAAGGAAGAATCACATGCATTGTCACAAAGGAAAGAAGGATGGAAGGAAGGATCACAAGCATTGTCACAAAGGAAAGAAGGATGGAAGGAAGGATCACAAGCATTGTCACAAAGGAAAGAAGGATGGAAGGAAGGATCACATGCATTGTCACAAAGGAAAGAACGATGGAAGGCAGGATGACATGCAATGTCACAAAGGAAAGAAGGATGGAAGGAAGAATCACATGCATTGTCACAAAGGAAAGAACGATGGAAGGCAGGATGACATGCAATGTCACAAAGGAAAGAAGGATGGAAGGAAGAATCACATGCATTGTCACAAAGGAAAGAAGGATGGAAGGAAGGATCACATGCATTGTCACAAAGGAAAGAAGGATGGAAGGAAGGATCACAAGCATTGTCACAAAGGAAAGAAGGATGGAAGGAAGGATCACATGCATTGTCACAAAGGAAAGAACGATGGAAGGCAGGATGACATGCAATGTCACAAAGGAAAGAAGGATGGAAGGAAGAATCACATGCATTGTCACAAAGGAAAGAAGGATGGAAGGAAGGATCACATGCATTGTCACAAAGGAAAGAAGGATGGAAGGATGGATCACAAGCTTTGTCACAAAGGAAAGAAGGATGGAAGGAAGGATCACATGCATTGTCACAAAGGAAAGAAGGATGGAAGGAAGGATCACAAGCATTGTCACAAAGGAAAGAAGGATGGAAGGAAGGATCACAAGCATTGTCACAAAGGAAAGAAGGATGGAAGGAAGAATCACATGCATTGTCACAAAGCAAAGAAGGATGGAAGGAAGGATCACATGCATTGTCACAAAGGAAAGAAGGATGGAAGGAAGGATCACAAGCTTTGTCACAAAGGAAAGAAGGATGGAAGGAAGGATCACATGCAATGTCACAAAGGAAAGAAGGACGGAAGGAAGGAAGGAAGGATCACAAGCTTTGTCACAAAGGAAAGAAGGATGGAAGAAAGGAAGGAAGGATCACAAGCTTTGTCACAAAGGAAAGAAGGATGGAAGGAAGGAGAGATCACAAGCTTTGTCACAAGTGCAATACTTTAATTTTCTGCTGCTCATTCCTGTGCAATATCCCATCTGCCCTCCCGTCATATTTCTTTTCAAGATTTTCTTATTTAATCACTAATGTACATATATTTATATTTATAGATACATATATATTCAGTCAACTTTTCTCTTTTACAATGTCTCTCTAATATTTTGCTCCTTACTATTTTTCTATTTTCTTTATTGTTTTATTTTATTTTAATATATTTTCTCCTACTGTGCATGCTGCTGAGTGACTGCTGGTCGTAAAACACATTTAATTGCAATGTTGACCCTGTGCTAACTTGCATATGACAAATAAATCTGAAGACTGAAACTAAACTAAGGAAAGAAGGATGGAAGGAAAGATCACAAGCTTTGTCACAAAGGAAAGAAGGATGGAAGGAAGGATCACAAGCTTTGTCACAAAGGAAAGAAGGATGGGAGGAAAGATCACAAGCTTTGTCACAAAGGAAAGAAGGATGGATGGAAGGATCACATGCATTGTCACAAAGGAAAGAAGGATGGAAGGAAGGAAGAATCACAAGCATTGTCACAAAGGAAAGAAGGATGGAAGGCAGGATGACATGCAATGTCACAAAGGAAAGAAGGATGGAAGGAAGAATCACATGCATTGTCACAAAGGACAGAAGGATGGAAGGAAGGATCACATGCATTGTCACAAAGGAAAGAACGATGGAAGGCAGGATGACATGCAATGTCACAAAGGAAAGAAGGATGGAAGGAAGAATCACATGCATTGTCAGAAAGGAAAGAAGGATGGAAGGAAGGATCACAAGCATTGTCACAAAGGAAAGAAGGATGGAAGGAAGGATCACAAGCATTGTCACAAAGGAAAGAAGGATGGAAGGAAGGATCACATGCATTGTCACAAAGGAAAGAACGATGGAAGGCAGGATGACGTACAATGTCACAAAGGAAAGAAGGATGGAAGGAAGAATCACATGCATTGTCACAAAGGAAAGAAGGATGGAAGGAAGGATCACATGCATTGTCACAAAGGAAAGAAGGATGGAAGGAAGGATCACAAGCATTGTCACAAAGGAAAGAAGGATGGAAGGAAGGATCACATGCATTGTCACAAAGGAAAGAAGGATGGAAGGAAGGATCACAAGCAATGTCACAAAGGAAAGAAGGATGGAAGGAAGAATCACATGCATTGTCACAAAGGAAAGAAGGATGGAAGGAAGGATCACATGCATTGTCACAAAGGAAAGAAGGATGGAAGGAAGGAAAGATCACAAGCATTGTCACAAGTGCAATACTTTAATTTTCTGCTGCTCATTCCTGTGCAATATCCCATCTGCCCTCCCGTCATATTTCTTTTCAAGATTTTCTTATTTAATCACTAATGTACATATATTTATATTTATAGATACGTATATATTCAGTCATCTTTTCTCTTTTACCATGTCTCTCTAATATTTTGCTCCTTGCTATTTTTCTATTTTCTTTATTATTTTATTTTATTTTAATATATTTTCTCCTACTGTGCATGCTGCTGAGTGACTGCTGCTCGTCAAACACATTTAATTGCAATGTTGACCCTGTGCTAACTTGCATATGACAAATAAATCTGAAAACTGAAACTAAACTAAGGAAAGAAGGATGGAAGGAAAGATCACAAGCTTTGTCACAAAGGAAAGAAGGATGGAAGGAAGGATCACATGCATTGTCACAAAGGAAAGAACGATGGAAGGCAGGATGACATGCAATGTCACAAAGGAAAGAAGGATGGAAGGAAGAATCACATGCATTGTCACAAAGGAAAGAAGGATGGAAGGAAGGATCACATGCATTGTCACAAAGGAAAGAACGATGGAAGGCAGGATGACATGCAATGTCACAAAGGAAAGAAGGATGGAAGGAAGGATCACATGCATTGTCACAAAGGAAAGAAGGATGGAAGGAAGGAAGGATCACAAGCATTGTCACAAAGGAAAGAAGGATGGAAGGAAGAATCACATGCATTGTCACAAAGGAAAGAAGGATGGAAGGAAGGATGACATGCAATGTCACAAAGGAAAGAAGGATGGAAGGAAGGATCACAAGCATTGTCACAAAGGAAAGAAGGATGGAAGGAAGGATCACATGCATTGTCACAAAGGAAAGAACGATGGAAGGCAGGATGACATGCAATGTCACAAAGGAAAGAAGGATGGAAGGAAGGATCACAAGCATTGTCACAAAGGAAAGAAGGATGGAAGGAAGGATCACAAGCATTGTCACAAAGGAAAGAAGGATGGAAGGAAGGATCACATGCATTGTCACAAAGGAAAGAAGGATGGAAGGATGGATCACAAGCTTTGTCACAAAGGAAAGAAGGATGGAAGGAAGGATCACAAGCTTTGTCACAAAGGAAAGAAGGATGGAAGGAAGGATCACAAGCTTTGTCACAAAGGAAAGAAGGAGTGAAGGATCACATGCATTGTTACAAAGGAAAGAAGGATGGAAGGAAGGATCACAAGCTTTGTCACAAAAGAAAGAAGGAGGAAAGGATCACATGCATTGTTACAAAGGAAAGAAGAATGGAAGGAAGGATCACATGCATTGTCACAAAGGAAAGAAGGATGGAAGGAAGGATCACATGCATTGTCACAAAGGAAAGAAGGATGGAAGGAAGGATCACATGCATTGTCACAAAGGAAAGAAGGATGGAAGGAAGGATTACAAGCATTGTCACAAAGGAAAGAAGGATGGAAGGAAGGATCACAAGCTTTGTCACAAAGGAAAGAAGGATGGAAGGAAGGAAAGATCACAAGCATTGTCACAAGTGCAATACTTTAATTTTCTGCTGCTCATTCCTGTGCAATATCCCATCTGCCCTCCCGTCATATTTCTTTTCATGATTTTCTTATTTAATCACTAATGTACATATATTTATATTTATAGATACATATATATTCAGTCATCTTTTCTCTTTTACCATGTCTCTCTAATATTTTGCTCCTTACTATTTTTCTATTTTCTTTATTGTTTTATTTTATTTTAATATATTTTCTCCTACTGTGCATGCTGCTGAGTGACTGCTGCTCGTCAAACACATTTAATTGCAATGTTGACCCTGTGCTAACTTGCATATGACAAATAAATCTGAAAACTGAAACTAAACTAAGGAAAGAAGGATGGAAGGAAAGATCACAAGCTTTGTCACAAAGGAAAGAAGGATGGAAGGAAGGATCACAAGCTTTGTCACAAAGGAAAGAAGGATGGGAGGAAAGATCACAAGCTTTGTCACAAAGGAAAGAAGGATGGATGGAAGGATCACATGCATTGTCACAAAGGAAAGAAGGATGGAAGGAAGGAAGGATCACAAGCATTGTCACAAAGGAAAGAAGGATGGAAGGAAGAATCACATGCATTGTCACAAAGGAAAGAAGGATGGAAGGAAGGATCACATGCATTGTCACAAAGGAAAGAACGATGGAAGGCAGGATGACATGCAATGTCACAAAGGAAAGAAGGATGGAAGGAAGAATCACATGCATTGTCACAAAGGAAAGAAGGATGGAAGGAAGGATCACATGCATTGTCACAAAGGAAAGAACGATGGAAGGCAGGATGACATGCAATGTCACAAAGGAAAGAAGGATGGAAGGAAGAATCACATGCATTGTCACAAAGGAAAGAAGGATGGAAGGCAGGATGACATGCAATGTCACAAAGGAAAGAAGGATGGAAGGAAGAATCACATGCATTGTCACAAAGGAAAGAAGGATGGAAGGCAGGATGACATGCATTGTCACAAAGGAAAGAAGGATGGAAGGATGGATCACAAGCTTTGTCACAAAGGAAAGAAGGATGGAAGGAAGGATCACAAGCTTTGTCACAAAGGAAAGAAGGATGGAAGGAAGGATCACATGCATTGTCACAAAGGAAAGAAGGATGGAAGGATGGATCACAAGCTTTGTCACAAAGGAAAGAAGGATGGAAGGAAGGATCACAAGCTTTGTCACAAAGGAAAGAAGGATGGAAGGATCACATGCATTGTTACAAAGGAAAGAAGGATGGAAGGAAGGATCACAAGCATTGTCACAAAGGAAAGAAGGATGGAAGGAAGGAAAGATCACAAGCATTGTCACAAGTGCAATACTTTAGTTTTCTGCTGCTCATTCCTGTGCAATATCCCATCTGCCCTCCCGTCATATTTCTTTTCAAGATTTTCTTATTTAATCACTAATGTACATATATTTATATTTATAGATACATATATATTCAGTCATCTTTTCTCTTTTACCATGTCTCTCTAATATTTTGCTCCTTGCTATTTTTCTATTTTCTTTATTATTTTATTTTATTTTAATATATTTTCTCCTACTGTGCATGCTGCTGAGTGACTGCTGCTCGTCAAACACATTTAATTGCAATGTTGACCCTGTGCTAACTTGCATATGACAAATAAATCTGAAAACTGAAACTAAACTAAGGAAAGAAGGATGGAAGGACAGATCACAAGCTTTGTCACAAAGGAAAGAAGGATGGAAGGAAGGATCACATGCATTGTCACAAAGGAAAGAACGATGGAAGGCAGGATGACATGCAATGTCACAAAGGAAAGAAGGATGGAAGGAAGAATCACATGCATTGTCACAAAGGAAAGAAGGATGGAAGGAAGGATCACATGCATTGTCACAAAGGAAAGAACGATGGAAGGCAGGATGACATGCAATGTCACAAAGGAAAGAAGGATGGAAGGAAGGATCACATGCATTGTCACAAAGGAAAGAAGGATGGAAGGAAGGAAGGATCACAAGCATTGTCACAAAGGAAAGAACGATGGAAGGAAGAATCACATGCATTGTCACAAAGGAACGAAGGATGGAAGGAAGGATGACATGCAATGTCACAAAGGAAAGAAGGATGGAAGGAAGGATCACAAGCATTGTCACAAAGGAAAGAAGGATGGAAGGAAGGATCACATGCATTGTCACAAAGGAAAGAACGATGGAAGGCAGGATGACATGCAATGTCACAAAGGAAAGAAGGATGGAAGGAAGGATCACATGCATTGTCACAAAGGAAAGAAGGATGGAAGGAAGGAAGGATCACAAGCATTGTCACAAAGGAAAGAAGGATGGAAGGAAGGATCACATGCAATGTCACAAAGGAAAGAAGGATGGAAGGAAGGATCACAAGCATTGTCACAAAGGAAAGAAGGATGGAAGGAAGGATCACAAGCATTGTCACAAAGGAAAGAAGGATGGAAGGAAGGATCACAAGCATTGTCACAAAGGAAAGAAGGAAGGAAGGAAGGATCACATGCTTTGTCACAAAGGAAAGAACGATGGAAGGCAGGATGACATGCAATGTCACAAAGGAAAGAAGGATGGAAGGAAGAATCACATGCATTGTCACAAAGGAAAGAAGGATGGAAGGAAGGATCACATGCATTGTCACAAAGGAAAGAAGGATGGAAGGAAGGATCACATGCATTGTCACAAAGGAAAGAAGGATGGAAGGAAGGATTACAAGCATTGTCACAAAGGAAAGAAGGATGGAAGGAAGGATCACAAGCTTTGTCACAAAGGAAAGAAGGATGGAAGGAAGGAAAGATCACAAGCATTGTCACAAGTGCAATACTTTAATTTTCTGCTGCTCATTCCTGTGCAATATCCCATCTGCCCTCCCGTCATATTTCTTTTCATGATTTTCTTATTTAATCACTAATGTACATATATTTATATTTATAGATACATATATATTCAGTCATCTTTTCTCTTTTACCATGTCTCTCTAATATTTTGCTCCTTACTATTTTTCTATTTTCTTTATTGTTTTATTTTATTTTAATATATTTTCTCCTACTGTGCATGCTGCTGAGTGACTGCTGCTCGTCAAACACATTTAATTGCAATGTTGACCCTGTGCTAACTTGCATATGACAAATAAATCTGAAAACTGAAACTAAACTAAGGAAAGAAGGATGGAAGGAAAGATCACAAGCTTTGTCACAAAGGAAAGAAGGATGGAAGGAAGGATCACAAGCTTTGTCACAAAGGAAAGAAGGATGGGAGGAAAGATCACAAGCTTTGTCACAAAGGAAAGAAGGATGGATGGAAGGATCACATGCATTGTCACAAAGGAAAGAAGGATGGAAGGAAGGAAGGATCACAAGCATTGTCACAAAGGAAAGAAGGATGGAAGGAAGAATCACATGCATTGTCACAAAGGAAAGAAGGATGGAAGGAAGGATCACATGCATTGTCACAAAGGAAAGAACGATGGAAGGCAGGATGACATGCAATGTCACAAAGGAAAGAAGGATGGAAGGAAGAATCACATGCATTGTCACAAAGGAAAGAAGGATGGAAGGAAGGATCACATGCATTGTCACAAAGGAAAGAACGATGGAAGGCAGGATGACATGCAATGTCACAAAGGAAAGAAGGATGGAAGGAAGAATCACATGCATTGTCACAAAGGAAAGAAGGATGGAAGGCAGGATGACATGCAATGTCACAAAGGAAAGAAGGATGGAAGGAAGAATCACATGCATTGTCACAAAGGAAAGAAGGATGGAAGGCAGGATGACATGCATTGTCACAAAGGAAAGAAGGATGGAAGGATGGATCACAAGCTTTGTCACAAAGGAAAGAAGGATGGAAGGAAGGATCACAAGCTTTGTCACAAAGGAAAGAAGGATGGAAGGAAGGATCACATGCATTGTCACAAAGGAAAGAAGGATGGAAGGATGGATCACAAGCTTTGTCACAAAGGAAAGAAGGATGGAAGGAAGGATCACAAGCTTTGTCACAAAGGAAAGAAGGATGGAAGGATCACATGCATTGTTACAAAGGAAAGAAGGATGGAAGGAAGGATCACAAGCATTGTCACAAAGGAAAGAAGGATGGAAGGAAGGAAAGATCACAAGCATTGTCACAAGTGCAATACTTTAGTTTTCTGCTGCTCATTCCTGTGCAATATCCCATCTGCCCTCCCGTCATATTTCTTTTCAAGATTTTCTTATTTAATCACTAATGTACATATATTTATATTTATAGATACATATATATTCAGTCATCTTTTCTCTTTTACCATGTCTCTCTAATATTTTGCTCCTTGCTATTTTTCTATTTTCTTTATTATTTTATTTTATTTTAATATATTTTCTCCTACTGTGCATGCTGCTGAGTGACTGCTGCTCGTCAAACACATTTAATTGCAATGTTGACCCTGTGCTAACTTGCATATGACAAATAAATCTGAAAACTGAAACTAAACTAAGGAAAGAAGGATGGAAGGACAGATCACAAGCTTTGTCACAAAGGAAAGAAGGATGGAAGGAAGGATCACATGCATTGTCACAAAGGAAAGAACGATGGAAGGCAGGATGACATGCAATGTCACAAAGGAAAGAAGGATGGAAGGAAGAATCACATGCATTGTCACAAAGGAAAGAAGGATGGAAGGAAGGATCACATGCATTGTCACAAAGGAAAGAACGATGGAAGGCAGGATGACATGCAATGTCACAAAGGAAAGAAGGATGGAAGGAAGGATCACATGCATTGTCACAAAGGAAAGAAGGATGGAAGGAAGGAAGGATCACAAGCATTGTCACAAAGGAAAGAACGATGGAAGGAAGAATCACATGCATTGTCACAAAGGAACGAAGGATGGAAGGAAGGATGACATGCAATGTCACAAAGGAAAGAAGGATGGAAGGAAGGATCACAAGCATTGTCACAAAGGAAAGAAGGATGGAAGGAAGGATCACATGCATTGTCACAAAGGAAAGAACGATGGAAGGCAGGATGACATGCAATGTCACAAAGGAAAGAAGGATGGAAGGAAGGATCACATGCATTGTCACAAAGGAAAGAAGGATGGAAGGAAGGAAGGATCACAAGCATTGTCACAAAGGAAAGAAGGATGGAAGGAAGGATCACATGCAATGTCACAAAGGAAAGAAGGATGGAAGGAAGGATCACAAGCATTGTCACAAAGGAAAGAAGGATGGAAGGAAGGATCACAAGCATTGTCACAAAGGAAAGAAGGATGGAAGGAAGGATCACAAGCATTGTCACAAAGGAAAGAAGGAAGGAAGGAAGGATCACATGCTTTGTCACAAAGGAAAGAACGATGGAAGGCAGGATGACATGCAATGTCACAAAGGAAAGAAGGATGGAAGGAAGAATCACATGCATTGTCACAAAGGAAAGAAGGATGGAAGGAAGGATCACATGCATTGTCACAAAGGAAAGAACGATGGAAGGCAGGATGACATGCAATGTCACAAAGGAAAGAAGGATGGAAGGAAGAATCACATGCATTGTCACAAAGGAAAGAAGGATGGAAGGAAGGATCACAAGCATTGTCACAAAGGAAAGAAGGATGGAAGGAAGGATCACAAGCATTGTCACAAAGGAAAGAAGGATGGAAGGAAGGATCACATGCATTGTCACAAAGGAAAGAACGATGGAAGGCAGGATGACATGCAATGTCACAAAGGAAAGAAGGATGGAAGGAAGAATCACATGCATTGTCACAAAGGAAAGAAGGATGGAAGGAAGGATCACATGCATTGTCACAAAGGAAAGAAGGATGGAAGGAAGGATCACAAGCATTGTCACAAAGGAAAGAAGGATGGAAGGAAGGATCACAAGCATTGTCACAAAGGAAAGAAGGATGGAAGGAAGAATCACAAGCATTGTCACAAAGGAAAGAAGGATGGAAGGAAGGATCACATGCATTGTCACAAAGGAAAGAACGATGGAAGGCAGGATGACATGCAATGTCACAAAGGAAAGAAGGATGGAAGGAAGAATCACATGCATTGTCACAAAGGAAAGAAGGATGGAAGGAAGGATCACATGCATTGTCACAAAGGAAAGAAGGATGGAAGGAAGGATCACAAGCATAGTCACAAAGGAAAGAAGGATGGAAGGAAGGATCACATGCATTGTCACAAAGGAAAGAACGATGGAAGGCAGGATGACATGCAATGTCACAAAGGAAAGAAGGATGGAAGGAAGAATCACATGCATTGTCACAAAGGAAAGAAGGATGGAAGGAAGGATCACATGCATTGTCACAAAGGAAAGAAGGATGGAAGGAAGGATCACAAGCATTGTCACAAAGGAAAGAAGGATGGAAGGAAGGATCACATGCATTGTCACAAAGGAAAGAAGGATGGAAGGAAGGATCACAAGCTTTGTCACAAAGGAAAGAAGGATGGAAGGAAGGATCACAAGCTTTGTCACAAAGGAAAGAAGGATGGAAGGAAGGAAAGATCACAAGCTTTGTCACAAGTGCAATACTTTAATTTTCTGCTGCTCATTCCTGTGCAATATCCCATCTGCCCTCCCGTCATATTTCTTTTCAAGATTTTCTTATTTAATCACTAATGTACATATATTTATATTTATAGATACATATATATTCAGTCATCTTTTCTCTTTTACCATGTCTCTCTAATATTTTGCTCCTTACTATTTTTCTATTTTCTTTATTGTTTTATTTTATTTTAATATATTTTCTCCTACTGTGCATGCTGCTGAGTGACTGCTGCTCGTCAAACACATTTAATTGCAATGTTGACCCTGTGCTAACTTGCATATGACAAATAAATCTGAAAACTGAAACTAAACTAAGGAAAGAAGGATGGAAGGAAAGATCACAAGCTTTGTCACAAAGGAAAGAAGGATGGAAGGAAGGATCACAAGCTTTGTCACAAAGGAAAGAAGGATGGGAGGAAGGAAGGATCACAAGCATTGTCACAAAGGAAAGAAGGATGGAAGGAAGGATCACATGCATTGTCACAAAGGAAAGAATGATGGAAGGCAGGATGACATGCAATGTCACAAAGGAAAGAAGGATGGAAGGAAGGATCACATGCATTGTCACAAAGGAAAGAAGGATGGAAGGAAGGATCACATGCATTGTCACAAAGGAAAGAACGATGGAAGGCAGGATGACATGCAATGTCACAAAGGAAAGAAGGATGGAAGGAAGAATCACATGCATTGTCACAAAGGAAAGAAGGATGGAAGGCAGGATGACATGCATTGTCACAAAGGAAAGAAGGATGGAAGGATGGATCACAAGCTTTGTCACAAAGGAAAGAAGGATGGAAGGAAGGATCACAAGCTTTGTCACAAATGAAAGAAGGATGGAAGGAAGGATCACATGCATTGTCACAAAGGAAAGAACGATGGAAGGCAGGATGACATGCAATGTCACAAAGGAAAGAAGGATGGAAGGAAGAATCACATGCATTGTCACAAAGGAAAGAAGGATGGAAGGAAGGATCACATGCATTGTCACAAAGGAAAGAAGGATGGAAGGAAGGATCACAAGCATTGTCACAAAGGAAAGAAGGATGGAAGGAAGGATCACAAGCATTGTCACAAAGGAAAGAAGGATGGAAGGAAGAATCACAAGCATTGTCACAAAGGAAAGAAGGATGGAAGGAAGGATCACATGCATTGTCACAAAGGAAAGAACGATGGAAGGCAGGATGACATGCAATGTCACAAAGGAAAGAAGGATGGAAGGAAGAATCACATGCATTGTCACAAAGGAAAGAAGGATGGAAGGAAGGATCACATGCATTGTCACAAAGGAAAGAAGGATGGAAGGAAGGATCACAAGCATAGTCACAAAGGAAAGAAGGATGGAAGGAAGGAGCACATGCATTGTCACAAAGGAAAGAACGATGGAAGGCAGGATGACATGCAATGTCACAAAGGAAAGAAGGATGGAAGGAAGAATCACATGCATTGTCACAAAGGAAAGAAGGATGGAAGGAAGGATCACATGCATTGTCACAAAGGAAAGAAGGATGGAAGGAAGGATCACAAGCATTGTCACAAAGGAAAGAAGGATGGAAGGAAGGATCACATGCATTGTCACAAAGGAAAGAAGAATGGAAGGAAGGATCACAAGCTTTGTCACAAAGGAAAGAAGGATGGAAGGAAGGATCACAAGCTTTGTCACAAAGGAAAGAAGGAGGGAAGGATCACATGCATTGTTACAAAGGAAAGAAGGATGGAAGGAAGGATCACAAGCATTGTCACAAAGGAAAGAAGGATGGAAGGAAGGAAAGATCACAAGCATTGTCACAAGTGCAATACTTTAATTTTCTGCTGCTCATTCCTGTGCAATATCCCATCTGCCCTCCCGTCATATTTCTTTTCAAGATTTTCTTATTTAATCACTAATGTACATATATTTATATTTATAGATACATATATATTCAGTCATCTTTTCTCTTTTACCATGTCTCTCTAATATTTTGCTCCTTGCTATTTTTCTATTTTCTTTATTATTTTATTTTATTTTAATATATTTTCTCCTACTGTGCATGCTGCTGAGTGACTGCTGCTCGTCAAACACATTTAATTGCAATGTTGACCCTGTGCTAACTTGCATATGACAAATAAATCTGAAAACTGAAACTAAACTAAGGAAAGACGGATGGAAGGAAAGATCACAAGCTTTGTCACAAAGGAAAGAAGGATGGAAGGAAGGATCACATGCATTGTCACAAAGGAAAGAACGATGGAAGGCAGGATGACATGCAATGTCACAAAGGAAAGAAGGATGGAAGGAAGAATCACATGCATTGTCACAAAGGAAAGAAGGATGGAAGGAAGGATCACATGCATTGTCACAAAGGAAAGAACGATGGAAGGCAGGATGACATGCAATGTCACAAAGGAAAGAAGGATGGAAGGAAGGATCACATGCATTGTCACAAAGGAAAGAAGGATGGAAGGAAGGAAGGATCACAAGCATTGTCACAAAGGAAAGAAGGATGGAAGGAAGAATCACATGCATTGTCACAAAGGAAAGAAGGATGGAAGGAAGGATGACATGCAATGTCACAAAGGAAAGAAGGATGGAAGGAAGGATCACAAGCATTGTCACAAAGGAAAGAAGGATGGAAGGAAGGATCACATGCATTGTCACAAAGGAAAGAACGATGGAAGGCAGGATGACATGCAATGTCACAAAGGAAAGAAGGATGGAAGGAAGGATCACAAGCATTGTCACAAAGGAAAGAAGGATGGAAGGAAGGATCACAAGCATTGTCACAAAGGAAAGAAGGATGGAAGGAAGGATCACATGCATTGTCACAAAGGAAAGAAGGATGGAAGGATGGATCACAAGCTTTGTCACAAAGGAAAGAAGGATGGAAGGAAGGATCACAAGCTTTGTCACAAAGGAAAGAAGGATGGAAGGAAGGATCACAAGCTTTGTCACAAAGGAAAGAAGGAGTGAAGGATCACATGCATTGTTACAAAGGAAAGAAGGATGGAAGGAAGGATCACAAGCATTGTCACAAAGGAAAGAAGGATGGAAGGAAGGATCACAAGCTTTGTCACAAAAGAAAGAAGGAGGAAAGGATCACATGCATTGTTACAAAGGAAAGAAGAATGGAAGGAAGGATCACATGCATTGTCACAAAGGAAAGAAGGATGGAAGGAAGGATCACATGCATTGTCACAAAGGAAAGAAGGATGGAAGGAAGGATTACAAGCATTGTCACAAAGGAAAGAAGGATGGAAGGAAGGATCACAAGCTTTGTCACAAAGGAAAGAAGGATGGAAGGAAGGAAAGATCACAAGCATTGTCACAAGTGCAATACTTTAATTTTCTGCTGCTCATTCCTGTGCAATATCCCATCTGCCCTCCCGTCATATTTCTTTTCAAGATTTTCTTATTTAATCACTAATGTACATATATTTATATTTATAGATACATATATATTCAGTCATCTTTTCTCTTTTACCATGTCTCTCTAATATTTTGCTCCTTACTATTTTTCTATTTTCTTTATTGTTTTATTTTATTTTAATATATTTTCTCCTACTGTGCATGCTGCTGAGTGACTGCTGCTCGTCAAACACATTTAATTGCAATGTTGACCCTGTGCTAACTTGCATATGACAAATAAATCTGAAAACTGAAACTAAACTAAGGAAAGAAGGATGGAAGGAAAGATCACAAGCTTTGTCACAAAGGAAAGAAGGATGGAAGGAAGGATCACAAGCTTTGTCACAAAGGAAAGAAGGATGGGAGGAAAGATCACAAGCTTTGTCACAAAGGAAAGAAGGATGGATGGAAGGATCACATGCATTGTCACAAAGGAAAGAAGGATGGAAGGAAGGAAGGATCACAAGCATTGTCACAAAGGAAAGAAGGATGGAAGGAAGAATCACATGCATTGTCACAAAGGAAAGAAGGATGGAAGGAAGGATCACATGCATTGTCACAAAGGAAAGAACGATGGAAGGCAGGATGACATGCAATGTCACAAAGGAAAGAAGGATGGAAGGAAGAATCACATGCATTGTCACAAAGGAAAGAAGGATGGAAGGAAGGATCACATGCATTGTCACAAAGGAAAGAACGATGGAAGGCAGGATGACATGCAATGTCACAAAGGAAAGAAGGATGGAAGGAAGAATCACATGCATTGTCACAAAGGAAAGAAGGATGGAAGGCAGGATGACATGCAATGTCACAAAGGAAAGAAGGATGGAAGGAAGAATCACATGCATTGTCACAAAGGAAAGAAGGATGGAAGGCAGGATGACATGCATTGTCACAAAGGAAAGAAGGATGGAAGGATGGATCACAAGCTTTGTCACAAAGGAAAGAAGGATGGAAGGAAGGATCACAAGCTTTGTCACAAAGGAAAGAAGGATGGAAGGAAGGATCACATGCATTGTCACAAAGGAAAGAAGGATGGAAGGAAGGATCACAAGCATTGTCACAAAGGAAAGAAGGATGGAAGGAAGGATCACATGCATTGTCACAAAGGAAAGAAGGATGGAAGGAAGGATCACAAGCTTTGTCACAAAGGAAAGAAGGATGGAAGGAAGGATCACAAGCTTTGTCACAAAGGAAAGAAGGATGGAAGGAAGGAAAGATCACAAGCTTTGTCACAAGTGCAATACTTTAATTTTCTGCTGCTCATTCCTGTGCAATATCCCATCTGCCCTCCCGTCATATTTCTTTTCAAGATTTTCTTATTTAATCACTAATGTACATATATTTATATTTATAGATACATATATATTCAGTCATCTTTTCTCTTTTACCATGTCTCTCTAATATTTTGCTCCTTACTATTTTTCTATTTTCTTTATTGTTTTATTTTATTTTAATATATTTTCTCCTACTGTGCATGCTGCTGAGTGACTGCTGCTCGTCAAACACATTTAATTGCAATGTTGACCCTGTGCTAACTTGCATATGACAAATAAATCTGAAAACTGAAACTAAACTAAGGAAAGAAGGATGGAAGGAAAGATCACAAGCATTGTCACAAAGGAAAGAAGGATGGAAGGAAGGATCACAAGCTTTGTCACAAAGGAAAGAAGGATGGGAGGAAGGAAGGATCACAAGCATTGTCACAAAGGAAAGAAGGATGGAAGGAAGGATCACATGCATTGTCACAAAGGAAAGAATGATGGAAGGCAGGATGACATGCAATGTCACAAAGGAAAGAAGGATGGAAGGAAGAATCACATGCATTGTCACAAAGGAAAGAAGGATGGAAGGAAGGATCACATGCATTGTCACAAAGGAAAGAACGATGGAAGGCAGGATGACATGCAATGTCACAAAGGAAAGAAGGATGGAAGGAAGAATCACATGCATTGTCACAAAGGAAAGAAGGATGGAAGGCAGGATGACATGCATTGTCACAAAGGAAAGAAGGATGGAAGGATGGATCACAAGCTTTGTCACAAAGGAAAGAAGGATGGAAGGAAGGATCACAAGCTTTGTCACAAATGAAAGAAGGATGGAAGGAAGGATCACATGCATTGTCACAAAGGAAAGAACGATGGAAGGCAGGATGACATGCAATGTCACAAAGGAAAGAAGGATGGAAGGAAGGATCACAAGCATTGTCACAAAGGAAAGAAGGATGGAAGGAAGGATCACAAGCATTGTCACAAAGGAAAGAAGGATGGAAGGAAGGATCACATGCATTGTCACAAAGGAAAGAACGATGGAAGGCAGGATGACATGCAATGTCACAAAGGAAAGAAGGATGGAAGGAAGAATCACATGCATTGTCACAAAGGAAAGAAGGATGGAAGGAAGGATCACATGCATTGTCACAAAGGAAAGAAGGATGGAAGGAAGGATCACAAGCATTGTCACAAAGGAAAGAAGGATGGAAGGAAGGATCACAAGCATTGTCACAAAGGAAAGAAGGATGGAAGGAAGAATCACAAGCATTGTCACAAAGGAAAGAAGGATGGAAGGAAGGATCACATGCATTGTCACAAAGGAAAGAACGATGGAAGGCAGGATGACATGCAATGTCACAAAGGAAAGAAGGATGGAAGGAAGAATCACATGCATTGTCACAAAGGAAAGAAGGATGGAAGGAAGGATCACATGCATTGTCACAAAGGAAAGAAGGATGGAAGGAAGGATCACAAGCATAGTCACAAAGGAAAGAAGGATGGAAGGAAGGAGCACATGCATTGTCACAAAGGAAAGAACGATGGAAGGCAGGATGACATGCAATGTCACAAAGGAAAGAAGGATGGAAGGAAGAATCACATGCATTGTCACAAAGGAAAGAAGGATGGAAGGAAGGATCACATGCATTGTCACAAAGGAAAGAAGGATGGAAGGAAGGATCACAAGCATTGTCACAAAGGAAAGAAGGATGGAAGGAAGGATCACATGCATTGTCACAAAGGAAAGAAGGATGGAAGGAAGGATCACAAGCTTTGTCACAAAGGAAAGAAGGATGGAAGGAAGGATCACAAGCTTTGTCACAAAGGAAAGAAGGATGGAAGGAAGGAAAGATCAC
Organism: Aulonocara sp. 'chitande type north' Nkhata Bay; assembly: GCF_057382095.1. Taxonomy (NCBI): domain Eukaryota; kingdom Metazoa; phylum Chordata; class Actinopteri; order Cichliformes; family Cichlidae; genus Aulonocara; species Aulonocara sp. 'chitande type north' Nkhata Bay. The sequence goes on from NC_141347.1 coordinate 14,439,176, forward strand.
AAGCTTTGTCACAAGTGCAATACTTTAATTTTCTGCTGCTCATTCCTGTGCAATATCCCATCTGCCCTCCCGTCATATTTCTTTTCAAGATTTTCTTATTTAATCACTAATGTACATATATTTATATTTATAGATACATATATATTCAGTCATCTTTTCTCTTTTACCATGTCTCTCTAATATTTTGCTCCTTACTATTTTTCTATTTTCTTTATTGTTTTATTTTATTTTAATATATTTTCTCCTACTGTGCATGCTGCTGAGTGACTGCTGCTCGTCAAACACATTTAATTGCAATGTTGACCCTGTGCTAACTTGCATATGACAAATAAATCTGAAAACTGAAACTAAACTAAGGAAAGAAGGATGGAAGGAAAGATCACAAGCTTTGTCACAAAGGAAAGAATGATGGAAGGAAGGATCACAAGCTTTGTCACAAAGGAAAGAAGGATGGGAGGAAGGAAGGATCACAAGCATTGTCACAAAGGAAAGAAGGATGGAAGGAAGGATCACATGCATTGTCACAAAGGAAAGAATGATGGAAGGCAGGATGACATGCAATGTCACAAAGGAAAGAAGGATGGAAGGAAGAATCACATGCATTGTCACAAAGGAAAGAAGGATGGAAGGAAGGATCACATGCATTGTCACAAAGGAAAGAAGGATGGAAGGAAGGATCACAAGCATTGTCACAAAGGAAAGAAGGATGGAAGGAAAGATCACATGCATTGTCACAAAGGAAAGAACGATGGAAGGCAGGATGACATGCAATGTCACAAAGGAAAGAAGGATGGAAGGAAGAATCACATGCATTGTCACAAAGGAAAGAAGGATGGAAGGCAGGATGACATGCATTGTCACAAAGGAAAGAAGGATGGAAGGATGGATCACAAGCTTTGTCACAAAGGAAAGAAGGATGGAAGGAAGGATCACAAGCTTTGTCACAAATGAAAGAAGGATGGAAGGAAGGATCACATGCATTGTCACAAAGGAAAGAAGGATGGAAGGATGGATCACAAGCTTTGTCACAAAGGAAAGAACGATGGAAGGAAGGATCACAAGCTTTGTCACAAAGGAAAGAAGGATGGAAGGAAGGATCACAAGCTTTGTCACAAAGGAAAGAAGGATGGAAGGAAGGATCGCAAGCATTGTCACAAAGGAAAGAAGGATGGAAGGAAGAATCACATGCATTGTCACAAAGGAAAGAAGGATGGAAGGAAGGATCACATGCATTGTCACAAAGGAAAGAAGGATGGAAGGGAGGATCACATGCATTGTCACAAAGGAAAGAAGGATGGAAGGAAGGATCACAAGCATTGTCACAAAGGAAAGAAGGATGGAAGGAAGGATCACAAGCATTGTCACAAAGGAAAGAAGGATGGAAGGAAGGATCACAAGCTTTGTCACAAAGGAAAGAAGGATGGAAGGAAGGAAAGATCACAAGCTTTGTCACAAGTGCAATACTTTAATTTTCTGCTGCTCATTCCTGTGCAATATCCCATCTGCCCTCCCGTCATATTTCTTTTCAAGATTTTCTTATTTAATCACTAATGTACATATATTTATATTTATAGATACATATATATTCAGTCATCTTTTCTCTTTTACCATGTCTCTCTAATATTTTGCTCCTTACTATTTTTCTATTTTCTTTATTGTTTTATTTTATTTTAATATATTTTCTCCTACTGTGCATACTGCTGAGTGACTGCTGCTCGTCAAACACATTTAATTGCAATGTTGACCCTGTGCTAACTTGCATATGACAAATAAATCTGAAAACTGAAACTAAACTAAGGAAAGAAGGATGGAAGGAAAGATCACAAGCTTTGTCACAAAGGAAAGAAGGATGGAAGGAAGGATCACAAGCTTTGTCACAAAGGAAAGAAGGATGGGAGGAAAGATCACAAGCTTTGTCACAAAGGAAAGAAGGATGGATGGAAGGATCACATGCATTGTCACAAAGGAAAGAAGGATGGAAGGAAGGAAGGATCACAAGCATTGTCACAAAGGAAAGAAGGATGGAAGGAAGAATCACATGCATTGTCACAAAGGAAAGAAGGATGGAAGGAAGGATCACATGCATTGTCACAAAGGAAAGAACGATGGAAGGCAGGATCACATGCAATGTCACAAAGGAAAGAAGGATGGAAGGAAGAATCACATGCATTGTCACAAAGGAAAGAAGGATGGAAGGAAGGATCACATGCATTGTCACAAAGGAAAGAACGATGGAAGGCAGGATGACATGCAATGTCACAAAGGAAAGAAGGATGGAAGGAAGAATCACATGCATTGTCACAAAGGAAAGAAGGATGGAAGGCAGGATGATATGCAATGTCACAAAGGAAAGAAGGATGGAAGGAAGAATCACATGCATTGTCACAAAGGAAAGAAGGATGGAAGGCAGGATGACATGCATTGTCACAAAGGAAAGAAGGATGGAAGGATGGATCACAAGCTTTGTCACAAAGGAAAGAAGGATGGAAGGAAGGATCACAAGCTTTGTCACAAAGGAAAGAAGGATGGAAGGAAGGATCACATGCATTGTCACAAAGGAAAGAAGGATGGAAGGATGGATCACAAGCTTTGTCACAAAGGAAAGAAGGATGGAAGGAAGGATCACAAGCTTTGTCACAAAGGAAAGAAGGAGGGAAGGATCACATGCATTGTTACAAAGGAAAGAAGGATGGAAGGAAGGATCACAAGCATTGTCACAAAGGAAAGAAGGATGGAAGGAAGGAAAGATCACAAGCATTGTCACAAGTGCAATACTTTAATTTTCTGCTGCTCATTCCTGTGCAATATCCCATCTGCCCTCCCGTCATATTTCTTTTCAAGATTTTCTTATTTAATCACTAATGTACATATATTTATATTTATAGATACATATATATTCAGTCATCTTTTCTCTTTTACCATGTCTCTCTAATATTTTGCTCCTTGCTATTTTTCTATTTTCTTTATTATTTTATTTTATTTTAATATATTTTCTCCTACTGTGCATGCTGCTGAGTGACTGCTGCTCGTCAAACATGTTGGTCAGTCACAGGAGCTCGTTCAGTGAGAGACTGAGATTACCGAAAAGCACCACTGAACGACACAGGAAATCATTCCTGCCTGTTGCCATCTCCCTGTACAACGCATCCACTTAACACACTGTTTGCTGCTACAACTACACATGTTTCTTTTCCAAATATTTATTTATAAGTGACTTATGTATGTATGTATGTATATATATGTATATATTGTACTATTCTTAGTTAGCGTATTGTCTGTCTTGTCTTAATGTTGGTTTAAAATGGAGCACTGTAACAAAAAATAATTTCCCCCAGGGATCAATAAAGTATTCTGATTCTGATTCTGATTCTGATTCAAACACATTTAATTGCAATGTTGACCCTGTGCTAACTTGCATATGACAAATAAATCTGAAAACTAAAACCAAGAGCACCTGGCTGCAGCCACTGTCCACTGTGGAGCTCCACAGTAACCGGAAACACGTGACCTCCACAGTAACCGGAAACACGTGACCTCCACACTAGCCGTAAACACGTAACTTCGGTTAAATCGACTTTGACAGCGAAAACTAAATTGCGTTTTTGTTACTATAAAATGGTTTTAAGTGGGTTTTTTTTTTTAACACTCTGGGTTTGTTCAAAAAAAATTCACCATCCCCTAAATTGTTCGTGGCCAAAAGTGACACTTGCTGTTTCGCTGATTTATTATTATTTTTACAGTACATCGTGTTGTGCGTTCTGATTGCTGTAGACCATTGTCAATCAATCTAGTCCAGTGTCTCCTGTACAGGAGCGGTCCCTAATAGGCCCACGGACCGGTCCCGGTCCGTGAGTCCTTTGGTACCGTTCCGCGAGGGTTGATCCTCCGGTGTGAAATGTATGGTTGTAGTTGTGTGTCTTATTTTGAAAGAACTATTTACGCGTTACCATAGCGACCAGAGAGCGTTAAGAAGCAGAGAGGAGGATGTCACTGTCATTGTTGTTGGCGCACAGCTCAAGTCACGTTTATTATTATATTTACAAAATACCACAGTTTCTTTTTTTTATTCTTTTGTTGTATTTATCCGCGACACCTTAAAGGTAGTTCCCTGAAAATATTGTCTGACATTAAAGTGGTCTGTGGTGCAAAAAAGGTTGGGGACTCCCGCTGTACAGTACAGAATGCGTTTAGCTTGTCAAATTTACATAAATCTTCGATCGCTAGCAGTGTAACTCTGAAGTGCTGTACTGTACGTTTGGAAGTTTTCTCCCAAACAAACACAACAATGCCGACGAAACGTTTTGCACCCTCAAATGCACCTTTAGGTTTCATTCCATAATACTGGACTTGTGTTTCTACAAAGGTTTGAACTCTAAGAGTGTTTAAACAAAGAGAAAAGTGTGAAAATGTTCATTCCTGTCTGAGAAAAGTGTATAAAGCATGTAGTGAGGGGTTTTACAGTCTTAACATCTGTAATAATTGTAAAAAATAAAGTTGGCTATGGATTTCACCTACCGCGGGTTATTTTTTGAACGTAACACCAGCGATAAACGAGGCACCGCTGTATTATTAATAGTAGTGTCTGGGACATCTAATTGATTAACATCAACATTGATTATTATTCACTATTATTTTTGTTCAAGGAGAGCCAAAAATATACAACTCTCTCTCAGCTTGTTTGTTGCCAAAAATGGCCACTTTTTGTGTATGTTCACAAAATGCTATAAAATGTATATTTCTTAAAACATTTATCTACTTTTACCGACGTGACTCTTTAAAATAGCACCAGTCCTTTTCATCAAAATCAAAATTGTATCTAAATGTTTTACTCTTTATAGCCAGTTAGGTTATATATTACCATTAACTTTTCTGGTAAAACGGTGATAAAGTCCTAATGTTTTCATGAAACTTCCTTTTTTTCCCCATCTGAGCATCGGGGAAAAGGCTGTCTTGCAATTGTTGAGGTCACTAGTGTGTGCCCCATTTCTTCCAGGATCACTCTCTTTATAGGTTTTAGTGGACTCCTAGTACTGCGAAGTGGTTTCATGGTACAAAGGGATTGTATTCCAAGATCTGGGAGACTGTAGAAATGAGCAGTGATGCCCTTCCTACCATCTTTCCAGAAAAATAAGTGATCTGTAAGCTGTTAGGCTGACTTACAGCAGCAGCACTTTCTGCACCTGCATAAACTCCAGGACACATTTACTAACGGTGTTTGTTGCTGTATGTGCAGCTTTGAATTTTTTAATAATATATATTTTGTTAATATTTTGGCTATGGTGTCTTGTTATGAAATGTAAAAGAGTAAAAGTGTTTTTAGCAGGTGCTTCAAAGCTAAGTTTGACTGGGAAACTCAAAGCTCAATTGGCTGTATCAACAGAAATTCACTGCAGCCTATGTAATATTTCATGCGTCATAATTTATTCTACTCTATCTTGCAAATACATATTTGTGTGGCAATGTCATGCACAACACACATAACTATTAGATCCTTAAGATCAAACCCGTGTCATTGTTTTGGTCCACTGCAGTGCAGTAGTCAAAAAAAAGAATAAGTGAAGTGTCCACAGATAGCCAGGATAGAGCCCAGAGTGTTAATGTTTAAAATGTATAAAAATATTATTGATTACAATTCTTTACTGTTAATATCAACAATAAGCTTTTTATTTTGAAATTACAAGTTTAAAAAAATGCTGTTACATTTACATTTAATGCTGTTTCACTGTAATCATTTATTATAAGTATGGACACAGAATCAAGTGAACAACATTTTGAAATAAGTTTAATTGGAATTTTGTACTATGCAAAAACAAAACAACAACAACAACAACAACATATTAAACAAACACAGCCAGTGCCTTCATTTGTCCATTACATGTCAAACATAGCACTGACCCTTAGCCCCTGATCATCAGCACATGCTTTCAAAAAGAGCTCCATGTCCTTTGCAAACTGAAAAACAAAGAGGAACAAGTCCCTTGCTCCAGTGTCTTCTTCCTCTGACATGTCTCTTAAGACCCTCTGCTGGTCCCCTTGATTTAAGGACAGATATTTGGGCATTGTTACATGTGCCTTATTTTGGACAGCCCACTGCACAGCAGGACGCAGATCTTCAACAACTGCTGGCTCCTGTGTCAGGCAAATGGGGATGAAAACATAGTTATTTCTCTGTTGCAGAACAGTTTTTTAACAGTTATTCAAATGTCACTAACCATGTAATTACTAGAGATGGACCGATCCGATATTACGTATCGGTATCGGTCCGATACTGACCTAAATGACTGGATCGGATATCGGAGAAAAATAAAAAATGTAATCCGATCCATTAAATATCACGAAAGCACCTCACAAAACTTGCAACACGCCGTAACTCACCTCAGAACGTTAGCAGTCGGAGCAGTATGCATCACGTGATAGAGCGGCTGTGGCATGCGGGACCTGTGGTGGTCTGGATAGCATTTGGAGCTTCGCTAGCAACCTGGCATTTCATCTCCGACAAAGTTATCCCCGAGAGAAGTAAAGCAAGTGTGCAAGTCCATCTCTGAATGTTTGTAAAGCATTCCTGCATTAAGCTTAACGAGCGACTGCCTCTCGCTCTCCGGCTGCTACTTCAATCGTGAAACTGCTTAAATGATCAGCTGATCGGCTTTTCTGTCGCGAGTCCGTGTCTCTAGTTTGCTTTTGGCCCACTTTGCACCAGAAAGAGGAAACCAGCGGCTGAACAACAGCAGCACGTTTAAGCTTGATAAGCTGTTGTTAGAATTTATTTAATATTACTTTCTACACCAGGATCTTTTTCTACGTAGCTGACGCTGGTAACTGTGCAGGGGCGGATCTAGCAAAGTTTAGCCAGGGGGGACGATAGGGCATTAACTGGGAAAAGGGGGCACAAAGACATACTTTTCTTTCTTATTCTCATTTAAAATGTCGAGCTTTTAATAAATAATTATCTGACACCCAAAATTTTAATTTGATGTAAAATGAATAGAAGTCCATTACTGTATATAGTGACTATTAAGTCTAATATATACCCTAGTAAGCTATAGTACTTTTTCCTTTGGGAAGGTACCATCTGTGCAGTCTGCAATTCTGTTGAAGAAAGATGTTGAATCTATTTAATATTTCTTGAAAAATAATTGATTTCTGTGCATTTTTTTTTCACACTGCATCAAATTAAGGTTGATTACGTCGATTAAGCATCATGAGGTGGAGTGTGAGGGGTGGTTCCCTATTTTTTATTTATTTATTTTTGTTGTTGCTGGGAGTTGGAACCCTATTAGTTAGGTTGCTTAATATTTACGCTAAGTACTCTTTAAAATACCAGAATAGGGAGGATGGTGTAGGTTTAAGTTTATTAGATTGATCAGTATTGTTGAACTATGAAATATTTTTTTTGTATACAGGTATAACAGAATAGCTTTAGTGTAGTTGTTGTTTTAAACTTGAGTATGAACTTGCAGACTTGCAAAATGCAGCAAGATATTTTAAAAAACAGTTTTGTTGATTAAAAAACACTATATCGGATTCATATCGGTATCGGCAGATATCCAAATTTATGATATCGGTATCGGTATCGGACATAAAAAAGTGGTATCGTGCCATCTCTAGTAATTACACTACTGTTTAAAGTGAATACTGACCTGACTGACTTCCTGGAACTTGCGCTTTTTCAGTCTGAAAATGGGCACGTGTTGTCCTTCAAGCACAGCTTTGGCTTCCTCTCTCCAGTGTGCAAATAGCTTGCCAGAGCTACGAAGAGTAAGGCCACAGTGAGGGCATGTCATTTTCATGGACTTTCCATCAGCTGCAGTTTTATTGAACACAGAGGGTAGAGCTTATGAATGTTCTAACAAAGACTCAGAAAATGGTTCAGATACCGAAGACAAAACCTTGGGGGGGGGAGACGGGTCTCCTCGAAGAGTTCAGCGGGGAGCAGTCCTGATAATGGTGGCTGACTTGGCATTGAAGAATGCTGACAAGACAATAAATGCCTTGCCATATCCCCACGCCGTATGATTGTAATCTTACAGACAGGGCAGTGAAAGTGTCCTGTTGTCCTACAAGGCTGCCTGCACCGGCATATCATTTTATCTGTAAGAGAAAAAAAACAAACAAACAAACAGATGTAATTTAAATGTAGTTGTATAGAATGCAATCAATTTGTCTAACAATCAGATTGTACATGTTAACAAAAACATCCAAGCCAACCTCAATAATGAAAGCAAAATGGTATGGATCACAAAAGTTATGTCAAGAAAAGTGGTGAAAAGTAAATAAAAATATATTTTATAAAAACACTATTTTTGTTGCAGATGAATGCACTGAACTGTACAATATCAACAGCAACTTTTAAGTCAACAAAGATACTGCAGAAGTGCTTAAAAAAGTGCATATTTATAACTATAAAGTATATTTAATACAAACATACCTTTTAAAGGCAAAGCATTTTTTATATGCACACTTAGATGCTCCTCAATCTTTGCCCTGACAGTAGGGCTGAAAGTGGGGCACAGAGGGCAGTGAAAGAGTCCTCTGCAACACGTGTTGCATTCCTGCAATTCTGGCTTTAAGCCTGAATTCCAGATTGATGTGTGCATCTAAAACACAGAGAGAAACAGATAAACACCATATACACATTTAAGTTAAGGTTTTAGCAGAAATAACAATTTACACTTGGCATGTAATAGATTTGGGAAGAAAATTCTTGAAAAAAAAAACCCAAATATTTTAAAAGACACTTTAATCTGTGAGATATGTTTCTATTGACATATAACAGTCAATTGAACAGAGGCTAACTAAAATCTGGGCAATAAAAAAGCTGTACAGAAAAGAATGACGAATAGAAGTATTGATAAATATATAAATCTGTTTGTGATGAAATTTGCAGTGTTGACGCTAACCAAAGGTGTCACAAGTACACACGTTCCTTACTACAGTTTAGATACCTCTGTTTAGAAAGCACTGGCTCGACTTTTTAGTCAAGTCGAAGTAAGAAGTACAGGGTCTAAAATATAATTTATGTACAAAATTTTGAAGTAATCTTGCGTCCAAAGCACGCGTGCTGATTTACAAATGTAAGGATTACAAAGTACAGATACGCGTGCTAAAATGTGAGAAGTAGAAGTATAAAGAAGTATACAGTAGGCACAAAAAAGTACAGCAGTAAAGTAAAGATACCAGAAAATTCTACTTAAGTACAGTATTGAAGTATTCGTTATTTTGCATCTCTGACGCCAACAATAAATCATACTCTAATGCAAAATGTGGTTTTTGCATCTTCTCGCCCACAGAAGCCGTTAATGCAGCTCTCTTACTAAAACCAGGCCCAGGAAAAAGCATATCTGTGTGTTTCTCTGCCATGGAGCACGATGAAAAAACATTAAAATAAGGAGGAATGTTGTTGTAACGCAAAAAAAGTGGCAACATGATCATTGTAAGAAAACTAGACGATTCCTAGAATTATGAAATCACTAACGGCAAATTTATATAAGAAAGACTTAACTAACCTTTGCGATCAACTTGCAAGACTTCCAAGGTATCCATGCGTGTTTACGGCTACTGTGGAGGTCAGGTGCTTCCGGCTACTGTGGAGGTCACGTGCTTCCGGCTACTGTGGAGCTCCACAGTGGCTGCAGCCAGACCCTTCTCACTAAAACTAAACAAAGGAAAGAAGGATGGAAGGAAGGATCACATGCATTGTCACCAAGGAAAGAAGGATGGAAGGAAGGATCACAAGCATTGTCACAAAGGAAAGAAGGATGGAAGGAAGGATCACAAACTTTGTCACAAAGGAAAGAAGGATGGAAGGAAGGATCACAAGCTTTGTCACAAAGGAAAGAAGAATGGAAGGAAGGATCACAAGCTTTGTCACAAAGGAAAGAAGGATGGAAGGAAGGATGACATGCATTGTCACAAAGGAAAGAAGGATGGAAGGAAGGATGACATGCATTGTCACAAAGGAAAGAAGGATCGAAGGAAGGATCACAAGCTTTGTCACAAAGGAAAGAAGGATGGAAGGAAGGATGACATGCATTGTCACAAAGGAAAGAAGGATGGAAGGAAGGATCACATGCAATGTCACAAAGGAAAGAAGGATGGAAGGAAGGAAGGAAGGATCACAAGCTTTGTCACAAAGGAAAGAAGGATGGAAGGAAGGAAGGAAGGAGCACAAGCTTTGTCACAAAGGAAAGAAGGATGGAAGGAAGGAAAGATCACAAGCTTTGTCACAAGTGCAATACTTTAATTTTCTGCTGCTCATTCCTGTGCAATATACCATCTGCCCTCCCGTCATATTTCTTTTCAAGATTTTCTTATTTAATCACATATATTTATATTTATAGATACATATATATTCAGTCATCTTTTCTCTTTTACCATGTCTCTCTAATATTTTGCTCCTTGCTATTTTTCTATTTTCTTTATTATTTTATTTTATTTTAATATATTTTCTCCTACTGTGCATGCTGCTGAGTGACTGCTGCTCGTCAAACACATTTAATTGCAATGTTGACCCTGTGCTAACTTGCATATGACAAATAAATCTGAAAACTGAAACTAAACTAAGGAAAGAAGGATGGAAGGAAAGATCACAAGCTTTGTCACAAAGGAAAGAAGGATGGAAGGAAGGATCACAAGCTTTGTCACAAAGGAAAGAAGGATGTGTCGAGGAGGGAAATTATTTTACTGCTATTGTTAAATAATTGTCATTGCATTAATAATATAATCTGCAGCATGGATATTGCATTCCAAGGTTTAAACAGTGTCTCTTTCAGAAAGACTGAGTTGCAGGCTGACAGGAAGTTGTATGCAGAAGTGAAACCAGGAAGTTATTTTGAGCCGCAGGCTAAGACGAGGCTTTAACAATGTAACAGATAGCTTTAAGAAGGCCTTAAGCAGCTATGACTATTTTATACACAATGCATATCTGTGCTTATTAAAGAGTTGGAGCTCGGTCAATTAATTGGGGGTCGGAAGCTTTGTTCGGCGCGATGTTCGGACAATCTATTGTGCAAGTGACTTGGAGCCATAGAAGGAATTGCAAGACATGCTTACAAAACACTTATATATCAGATCATTTTATATTAAGGTTTTAGTAGAGGTTCTTGATTAAAACATTTATTTAGTAGAAGACATACACATAGTCTCAGTGAGCTTCTGGTCTGGTAAAAGGTCAGAAGTGCAACAGGTGAATTGAGAAAGAGCATTTGAGGACGAGACACAGACAGTAGGTGAAGAGGTGACACAAAGAGCATGTGAGGTCAACACACACACACACACACACACTTTAAATTAGATTTATTTAGAGGAGAGGTTAGTTATGTTTGGCTGTAACTGCAAAATTGTCTTGGTAAAAGAGGAACCGTTTCTTGGTGTCTCGGCAAGAAAGAGGAACAAGACAAGAACTGAAAGGTAGACAGGAAGGGCTAGCCATGAAAATAGAAGATGATTTTCTAGGTGAAAAGTCATGATGATGTTGATCTGATCTATGTATAAAATGTATCTGTGACGCATGAAGGGGCGTCAGTAAACAAACCCTGATGCTATAAAATATCTGTTCATGCTTTGATTAAGTCGAAGACTACTTCCTGTCTGCGTACAGAGTTGTCTTCCCACGCGTGTATTCATTAAAATCATCGTTTGACTTCACCCGGCCGGATCGGTGTGGTTATTCTTCGATCACCTCTTGTACCCTTCCTCAATATTGAATCTTAACAGATGGAAGGAAGGATCACAAGCTTTGTCACAAAGGAAAGAAGGATGGGAGGAAAGATCACAAGCTTTGTCACAAAGGAAAGAAGGATGGATGAAAGGATCACATGCATTGTCACAAAGGAAAGAAGGATGGAAGGAAGGAAGGATCACAAGCATTGTCACAAAGGAAAGAAGGATGGAAGGAAGAATCACATGCATTGTCACAAAGGAAAGAAGGATGGAAGGAAGGATCACAAACTTTGTCACAAAGGAAAGAAGGATGGAAGGAAGGATCACATGCATTGTCACAAAGGAAAGAAGGATGGAAGGAAGGATGACATGCATTGTCACAAAGGAAAGAAGGATGGAAGGAAGGATCACATGCATTGTCACAAAGGAAAGAAGGATGGAAGGAAGGATCACAAGCTTTGTCACAAAGGAAAGAAGGATGGAAGGAAGGAAAGATCACAAGCTTTGTCACAAGTGCAATACTTTAATTTTCTGCTGCTCATTCCTGTGCAATATCCCATCTGCCCTCCCGCCATATTTCTTTTCAAGATTTTCTTATTCAATCACTAATGTACATATATTTATATTTATAGATACATATATATTCAGTCATCTTTTCTCTTTTACCATGTCTCTCTAATATTTTGCTCCTTACTATTTTTCTATTTTCTTTATTGTTTTATTTTATTTTAATATATTTTCTCCTACTGTGCATGCTGCTGAGTGACTGCTGCTCGTCAAACACATTTAATTGCAATGTTGACCCTGTGCTAACTTGCATATGACAAATAAATCTGAAAACTGAAACTAAACTAAGGAAAGAAGGATGGAAGGAAAGATCACAAGCATTGTCACAAAGGAAAGAAGGATGGAAGGAAGGATCACAAGCTTTGTCACAAAGGAAAGAAGGATGGGAGGAAGGATCACATGCATTGTCACAAAGGAAAGAAGGATGGAAGGAAGGAAGGATCACAAGCATTGTCACAAAGGAAAGAAGGATGGAAGGAAGGATCACAAGCATTGTCACAAAGGAAAGAAGGATGGAAGGAAGGATCACATGCATTGTCACAAAGGAAAGAACGATGGAAGGCAGGATGACATGCAATGTCACAAAGGAAAGAAGGATGGAAGGAAGAATCACATGCATTGTCACAAAGGAAAGAAGGATGGAAGGAAGGATCACATGCATTGTCACAAAGGAAAGAACGATGGAAGGCAGGATGACATGCAATGTCACAAAGGAAAGAACGATGGACGGAAGAATCACATGCATTGTCACAAAGGAAAGAAGGATGGAAGGAAGGATCACAAGCATTGTCACAAAGGAAAGAAGGATGGAAGGAAGGATCACATGCATTGTCACAAAGGAAAGAACGATGGAAGGCAGGATGACATGCAGTGTCACAAAGGAAAGAAGGATGGAAGGAAGAATCACATGCATTGTCACAAAGGAAAGAAGGATGGAAGGAAGAATCACATGCATTGTCACAAAGGAAAGAAGGATGGAAGGAAGGATCACATGCATTGTCACAAAGGAAAGAAGGATGGAAGGAAGGATCACAAGCATTGTCACAAAGGAAAGAAGGATGGAAGGAAGGATCACATGCATTGTCACAAAGGAAAGAACGATGGAAGGCAGGATGACATGCATTGTCACAAAGGAAAGAAGGATGGAAGGATGGATCACAAGCTTTGTCACAAAGGAAAGAAGGATGGAAGGAAGGATCACAAGCTTTGTCACAAAGGAAAGAAGGATGGAAGGAAGGATCACATGCATTGTCACAAAGGAAAGAAGGATGGAAGGATGGATCACAAGCTTTGTCACAAAGGAAAGAAGGATGGAAGGAAGGATCACAAGCTTTGTCACAAAGGAAAGAAGGATGGAAGGAAGGATCACATGCATTGTCACAAAGTAAAGAAGGATGGAAGGAAGGATCACATGCATTGTCACAAAGGAAAGAACGATGGAAGGCAGGATGACATGCAATGTCACAAAGGAAAGAAGGATGGAAGGAAGAATCACATGCATTGTCACAAAGGAAAGAACGATGGAAGGAAGGATCACATGCATTGTCACAAAGGAAAGAAGGATGGAAGGAAGGATCACATGCATTGTCACAAAGGAAAGAACGATGGAAGGCAGGATGACATGCATTGTCACAAAGGAAAGAACGATGGAAGGCAGGATGACATGCAATGTCACAAAGGAAAGAAGGATGGAAGGAAGAATCACATGCATTGTCACAAAGGAAAGAAGGATGGAAGGAAGGATCACAAGCATTGTCACAAAGGAAAGAAGGATGGAAGGAAGGATCACAAGCATTGTCACAAAGGAAAGAAGGATGGAAGGAAGGATCACATGCATTGTCACAAAGGAAAGAACGATGGAAGGCAGGATGACATGCAATGTCACAAAGGAAAGAAGGATGGAAGGAAGAATCACATGCATTGTCACAAAGGAAAGAAGGATGGAAGGAAGGATCACATGCATTGTCACAAAGGAAAGAAGGATGGAAGGAAGGATCACAAGCATTGTCACAAAGGAAAGAAGGATGGAAGGAAGGATCACAAGCATTGTCACAAAGGAAAGAAGGATGGAAGGAAGGATCACAAGCTTTGTCACAAAGGAAAGAAGGATGGAAGGAAGGAAAGATCACAAGCTTTGTCACAAGTGCAATACTTTAATTTTCTGCTGCTCATTCCTGTGCAATATCCCATCTGCCCTCCCGTCATATTTCTTTTCAAGATTTTCTTATTTAATCACTAATGTACATATATTTATATTTATAGATACATATATATTCAGTCATCTTTTCTCTTTTACCATGTCTCTCTAATATTTTGCTCCTTACTATTTTTCTATTTTCTTTATTGTTTTATTTTATTTTAATATATTTTCTCCTACTGTGCATGCTGCTGAGTGACTGCTGCTCGTCAAACACATTTAATTGCAATGTTGACCCTGTGCTAACTTGCATATGACAAATAAATCTGAAAACTGAAACTAAACTAAGGAAAGAAGGATGGAAGGAAAGATCACAAGTTTTGTCACAAAGGAAAGAAGGATGGAAGGAAGGATCACAAGCATTGTCACAAAGGAAAGAACGATGGGAGGAAAGATCACAAGCTTTGTCACAAAGGAAAGAAGGTTGGATGGAAGGATCACATGCATTGTCACAAAGGAAAGAAGGATGGAAGGAAGGATCACAAGCATTGTCACAAAGGAAAGAAGGATGGAAGGAAGGATCACAAGCATTGTCACAAAGGAAAGAAGGATGGAAGGAAGGAAGGATCACAAGCATTGTCACAAAGGAAAGAAGGATGGAAGGAAGGATCACAAGCTTTGTCACAAAGGAAAGAAGGATGGAAGGAAGGATCACATGCATTGTCACAAAGGAAAGAACGATGGAAGGCAGGATGACATGCAATGTCACAAAGAAAAGAAGGATGGAAGGCAGGATGACATGCAATGTCACAAAGGAAAGAAGGATGGAAGGAAGGATCACATGCATTGTCACAAAGGAAAGAAGGATGGAAGGCAGGATGACATGCAATGTCACAAAGGAAAGAAGGATGGAAGGAAGAATCACATGCATTGTCACAAAGGAAAGAAGGATGGAAGGAAGGATCACATGCATTGTCACAAAGGAAAGAAGGATGGAAGGATGGATCACAAGCTTTGTCACAAAGGAAAGAAGGATGGAAGGAAGGATCACAAGCTTTGTCACAAGTGCAATACTTTAATTTTCTGCTGCTCATTCCTGTGCAATATCCCATCTGCCCTCCCGTCATATTTCTTTTCAAGATTTTCTTATTTAATCACATATATTTATATTTATAGATACATATATATTCAGTCATCTTTTCTCTTTTACCATGTCTCTCTAATATTTTGCTCCTTGCTATTTTTCTATTTTCTTTATTATTTTATTTTATTTTAATATATTTTCTCCTACTGTGCATGCTGCTGAGTGACTGCTGCTCGTCAAACACATTTAATTGCAATGTTGACCCTGTGCTAACTTGCATATGACAAATAAATCTGAAAACTGAAACTAAACTAAGGAAAGAAGGATGGAAGGAAAGATCACAAGCTTTGTCACAAAGGAAAGAAGGATGGAAGGAAGGATCACAAGCTTTGTCACAAAGGAAAGAAGGATGGGAGGAAGGATCACATGCATTGTCACAAAGGAAAGAAGGATGGAAGGAAGAATCACATGCATTGTCACAAAGGAAAGAAGGATGGAAGGAAGGATCACATGCATTGTCACAAAGGAAAGAAGGATGGAAGGAAGGATCACAAGCATTGTCACAAAGGAAAGAAGGATGGAAGGAAGGATCACATGCATTGTCACAAAGGAAAGAACGATGGAAGGCAGGATGACATGCATTGTCACAAAGGAAAGAAGGATGGAAGGATGGATCACAAGCTTTGTCACAAAGGAAAGAAGGATGGAAGGAAGGATCACAAGCTTTGTCACAAAGGAAAGAAGGATGGAAGGAAGGATCACATGCATTGTCACAAAGGAAAGAAGGATGGAAGGATGGATCACAAGCTTTGTCACAAAGGAAAGAAGGATGGAAGGAAGGATCACAAGCTTTGTCACAAAGGAAAGAAGGATGGAAGGAAGGATCACATGCATTGTCACAAAGCAAAGAAGGATGGAAGGAAGGATCACATGCATTGTCACAAAGGAAAGAACGATGGAAGGCAGGATGACATGCAATGTCACAAAGGAAAGAAGGATGGAAGGAAGAATCACATGCATTGTCACAAAGGAAAGAACGATGGAAGGAAGGATCACATGCATTGTCACAAAGGAAAGAAGGATGGAAGGAAGGATCACATGCATTGTCACAAAGGAAAGAACGATGGAAGGCAGGATGACATGCATTGTCACAAAGGAAAGAACGATGGAAGGCAGGATGACATGCAATGTCACAAAGGAAAGAAGGATGGAAGGAAGAATCACATGCATTGTCACAAAGGAAAGAAGGATGGAAGGAAGGATCACAAGCATTGTCACAAAGGAAAGAAGGATGGAAGGAAGGATCACAAGCATTGTCACAAAGGAAAGAAGGATGGAAGGAAGGATCACATGCATTGTCACAAAGGAAAGAACGATGGAAGGCAGGATGACATGCAATGTCACAAAGGAAAGAAGGATGGAAGGAAGAATCACATGCATTGTCACAAAGGAAAGAAGGATGGAAGGAAGGATCACATGCATTGTCACAAAGGAAAGAAGGATGGAAGGAAGGATCACAAGCATTGTCACAAAGGAAAGAAGGATGGAAGGAAGGATCACATGCATTGTCACAAAGGAAAGAAGGATGGAAGGAAGGATCACAAGCTTTGTCACAAAGGAAAGAAGGATGGAAGGAAGGATCACAAGCTTTGTCACAAAGGAAAGAAGGATGGAAGGAAGGAAAGATCACAAGCTTTGTCACAAGTGCAATACTTTAATTTTCTGCTGCTCATTCCTGTGCAATATCCCATCTGCCCTCCCGTCATATTTCTTTTCAAGATTTTCTTATTTAATCACTAATGTACATATATTTATATTTATAGATACATATATATTCAGTCATCTTTTCTCTTTTACCATGTCTCTCTAATATTTTGCTCCTTACTATTTTTCTATTTTCTTTATTGTTTTATTTTATTTTAATATATTTTCTCCTACTGTGCATGCTGCTGAGTGACTGCTGCTCGTCAAACACATTTAATTGCAATGTTGACCCTGTGCTAACTTGCATATGACAAATAAATCTGAAAACTGAAACTAAACTAAGGAAAGAAGGATGGAAGGAAAGATCACAAGCTTTGTCACAAAGGAAAGAAGGATGGAAGGAAGGATCACAAGCATTGTCACAAAGGAAAGAACGATGGGAGGAAAGATCACAAGCTTTGTCACAAAGGAAAGAAGGTTGGATGGAAGGATCACATGCATTGTCACAAAGGAAAGAAGGATGGAAGGAAGGATCACAAGCATTGTCACAAAGGAAAGAAGGATGGAAGGAAGGATCACATGCATTGTCACAAAGGAAAGAACGATGGAAGGCAGGATGACATGCAATGTCACAAAGAAAAGAAGGATGGAAGGCAGGATGACATGCAATGTCACAAAGGAAAGAAGGATGGAAGGAAGGATCACATGCATTGTCACAAAGGAAAGAAGGATGGAAGGCAGGATGACATGCAATGTCACAAAGGAAAGAAGGATGGAAGGAAGAATCACATGCATTGTCACAAAGGAAAGAAGGATGGAAGGAAGGATCACATGCATTGTCACAAAGGAAAGAAGGATGGAAGGATGGATCACAAGCTTTGTCACAAAGGAAAGAAGGATGGAAGGATGGATCACAAGCTTTGTCACAAAGGAAAGAAGGATGGAAGGAAGGATCACAAGCTTTGTCACAAAGGAAAGAAGGATGGAAGGAAGGATCACATGCATTGTCACAAAGGAAAGAAGGATGGAAGGATGGATCACAAGCTATGTCACAAAGGAAAGAAGGATGGAAGGAAGGATCACAAGCTTTGTCACAAAGGAAAGAAGGATGGAAGGAAGGATCACAAGCTTTGTCACAAAGGAAAGAAGGATGGAAGGAAGGATCACAAGCATTGTCACAAAGGAAAGAAGGATGGAAGGAAGAATCACATGCATTGTCAGAAAGGAAAGAAGGATGGAAGGAAGGATCACATGCATTGTCACAAAGGAAAGAAGGATGGAAGGAAGGATCACATGCATTGTCACAAAGGAAAGAAGGATGGAAGGAAGGATCACAAGCATTGTCACAAAGGAAAGAAGGATGGAAGGAAGGATCACAAGCATTGTCACAAAGGAAAGAAGGATGGAAGGAAGGATCACAAGCTTTGTCACAAAGGAAAGAAGGATGGAAGGAAGGAAAGATCACAAGCTTTGTCACAAGTGCAATACTTTAATTTTCTGCTGCTCATTCCTGTGCAATATCCCATCTGCCCTCCCGTCATATTTCTTTTCAAGATTTTCTTATTTAATCACTAATGTACATATATTTATATTTATAGATACATATATATTCAGTCATCTTTTCTCTTTTACCATGTCTCTCTAATATTTTGCTCCTTGCTATTTTTCTATTTTCTTTATTATTTTATTTTATTTTAATATATTTTCTCCTACTGTGCATGCTGCTGAGTGACTGCTGCTCGTCAAACATATTTTAATTGCAATGTTGACCCTGTGCTAACTTGCATATGACAAATAAATCTGAAAACTAAAACTAAACTAAGGAAAGAAGAATGGAAGGAAGGATCACAAGCTTTGTCACAAAGGAAAGAAGGATGGAAGGAAGGATCACATGCATTGTCACAAAGGAAAGAACGATGGAAGGCAGGATCACATGCATTGTCACAAAGGAAAGAAGGATGGAAGGAAGGATCACATGCATTGTCACAAAGGAAAGAACGATGGAAGGAAGGATCACAAGCATTGTCACAAAGGAAAGAAGGATGGAAGGAAGGATCACATGCATTGTCACAAAGGAAAGAACGATGGAAGGCAGGATGACATGCATTGTCACAAAGGAAAGAAGGATGGAAGGAAGAATAACATGCATTGTCACAAAGGAAAGAAGGATGGAAGGAAGAATCACATGCATTGTCACAAAGGAAAGAAGGATGGAAGGAAGGATCACATGCATTGTCACAAAGGAAAGAAGGATGGAAGGAAGGATCACAAGCTTTGTCACAAGTGCAATACTTTAATTTTCTGCTGCTCATTCCTGTGCAATATCCCATCTGCCCTCCCGTCATATTTCTTTTCAAGATTTTCTTATTTAATCACATATATTTATATTTATAGATACATATATATTCAGTCATCTTTTCTCTTTTACCATGTCTCTCTAATATTTTGCTCCTTGCTATTTTTCTATTTTCTTTATTATTTTATTTTATTTTAATATATTTTCTCCTACTGTGCATGCTGCTGAGTGACTGCTGCTCGTCAAACACATTTAATTGCAATGTTGACCCTGTGCTAACTTGCATATGACAAATAAATCTGAAAACTAAAACTAAACTAAGGAAAGAAGGATGGAAGGAAGGATCACAAGCTTTGTCACAAAGGAAAGAAGGATGGAAGGAAGGATCACATGCATTGTCACAAAGGAAAGAACGATGGAAGGCAGGATCACATGCATTGTCACAAAGGAAAGAAGGATGGAAGGACGGATCACATGCATTGTCACAAAGGAAAGAACGATGGAAGGAAGGATCACAAGCATTGTCACAAAGGAAAGAAGGATGGAAGGAAGGATCACATGCATTGTCACAAAGGAAAGAACGATGGAAGGCAGGATGACATGCATTGTCACAAAGGAAAGAAGGATGGAAGGAAGAATCACATGCATTGTCACAAAGGAAAGAAGGATGGAAGGAAGAATCACATGCATTGTCACAAAGGAAAGAAGGATGGAAGGAAGGATCACAAGCTTTGTCACAAGTGCAATACTTTAATTTTCTGCTGCTCATTCCTGTGCAATATCCCATCTGCCCTCCCGTCATATTTCTTTTCAAGATTTTCCTATTTAATCACATATATTTATATTTATAGATACATATATATTCAGTCATCTTTTCTCTTTTACCATGTCTCTCTAATATTTTGCTCCTTGCTATTTTTCTATTTTCTTTATTATTTTATTTTATTTTAATATATTTTCTCCTACTGTGCATGCTGCTGAGTGACTGCTGCTCGTCAAACACATTTAATTGCAATGTTGACCCTGTGCTAACTTGCATATGACAAATAAATCTGAAAACTGAAACTAAACTAAGGAAAGAAGGATGGAAGGAAAGATCACAAGCTTTGTCACAAAGGAAAGAAGGATGGAAGGAAGGATCACAAGCTTTGTCACAAAGGAAAGAAGGATGGGAGGAAGGATCACATGCATTGTCACAAAGGAAAGAAGGATGGAAGGAAGGAAGGATCACAAGCATTGTCACAAAGGAAAGAAGGATGGAAGGAAGGATCACAAGCATTGTCACAAAGGAAAGAAGGATGGAAGGAAGGATCACATGCATTGTCACAAAGGAAAGAACGATGGAAGGCAGGATGACATGCAATGTCACAAAGGAAAGAAGGATGGAAGGAAGAATCACATGCATTGTCACAAAGGAAAGAAGGATGGAAGGAAGGATCACAAGCATTGTCACAAAGGAAAGAAGGATGGAAGGAAGGATCACAAGCTTTGTCACAAAGGAAAGAAGGATGGAAGGAAGGAAAGATCACAAGCTTTGTCACAAGTGCAATACTTTAATTTTCTGCTGCTCATTCCTGTGCAATATCCCATCTGCCCTCCCGTCATATTTCTTTTCAAGATTTTCTTATTTAATCACTAATGT
Organism: Aulonocara sp. 'chitande type north' Nkhata Bay; assembly: GCF_057382095.1. Taxonomy (NCBI): domain Eukaryota; kingdom Metazoa; phylum Chordata; class Actinopteri; order Cichliformes; family Cichlidae; genus Aulonocara; species Aulonocara sp. 'chitande type north' Nkhata Bay. Next base: position 14,460,267 of record NC_141347.1, read on the forward strand.
ACATATATTTATATTTATAGATACATATATATTCAGTCATCTTTTCTCTTTTACCATGTCTCTCTAATATTTTGCTCCTTGCTATTTTTCTATTTTCTTTATTATTTTATTTTATTTTAATATATTTTCTCCTACTGTGCATGCTGCTGAGTGACTGCTGCTCGTCAAACATGTTGGTCAGTCACAGGAGCTCGTTCAGTGAGAGACTGAGATTACCGAAAAGCACCACTGAACGACACAGGAAATCATTCCTGCCTGTGGCCATCTCCCTGTACAACGCATCCACTTAACACACTGTTTGCTGCTACAACTACACATGTTTCTTTTCCAAATATTTATTTATAAGTGACTTATGTATGTATGTATGTATATATATGTATATATTGTACTATTCTTAGTTAGCGTATTGTCTGTCTTGTCTTAATGTTGGTTTAAAATGGAGCACTGTAACAAAAAATAATTTCCCCCAGGGATCAATAAAGTATTCTGATTCTGATTCTGATTCTGATTCAAACACATTTAATTGCAATGTTGACCCTGTGCTAACTTGCATATGACAAATAAATCTGAAAACTAAAACCAAGAGCACCTGGCTGCAGCCACTGTCCACTGTGGAGCTCCACAGTAACCGGAAACACGTGACCTCCACAGTAACCGGAAACACGTGACCTCCACACTAGCCGTAAACACGTAACTTCGGTTAAATCGACTTTGACAGCGAAAACTAAATTGCGTTTTTGTTACTATAAAATGGTTTTAAGTGTGGGTTTTTTTTTAACACTCTGGGTTTGTTCAAAAAAAATTCACCATCCCCTAAATTGTTCGTGGCCAAAAGTGACACTTGCTGTTTCGCTGATTTATTATTATTTTTACAGTACATCGTGTTGTGCGTTCTGATTGCTGTAGACCATTGTCAATCAATCTAGTCCAGTGTCTCCTGTACAGGAGCGGTCCCTAATAGGCCCACGGACCGAGTCCTTTGGTACCGTTCCGCGAGGGTTGATCCTCCGGTGTGAAATGTATGGTTGTAGTTGTGTGTCTTATTTTGAAAGAACTATTTACGCGTTACCATAGCGACCAGAGAGCGTTAAGAAGCAGAGAGGAGGATGTCACTGTCATTGTTGTTGGCGCACAGCTCAAGTCACGTTTATTATTATATTTACAAAATACCACAGTTTCTTTTTTTTATTCTTTTGTTGTATTTATCCGCGACACCTTAAAGGTAGTTCCCTGAAAATATTGTCTGACATTAAAGTGGTCTGTGGTGCAAAAAAGGTTGGGGACTCCCGCTGTACAGTACAGAATGCGTTTAGCTTGTCGAATTTACATAAATCTTCGATCGCTAGCAGTGTAACTCTGAAGTGCTGTACTGTACGTTTGGAAGTTTTCTCCCAAACAAACACAACAATGCCGACGAAACGTTTTGCACCCTCAAATGCACCTTTAGGTTTCATTCCATAATACTGGACTTGTGTTTCTACAAAGGTTTGAACTCTAAGAGTGTTTAAACAAAGAGAAAAGTGTGAAAATGTTCATTCCTGTCTGAGAAAAGTGTATAAAGCATGTAGTGAGGGGTTTTACAGTCTTAACATCTGTAATAATTGTAAAAAATAAAGTTGGCTATGGATTTCACCTACCGCGGGTTATTTTTTGAACGTAACACCAGCGATAAACGAGGCACCGCTGTATTATTAATAGTAGTGTCTGGGACATCTAATTGATTAACATCAACATTGATTATTATGCACTATTATTTTTGTTCAAGGAGAGCCAAAAATATACAACTCTCTCTCAGCTTGTTTGTTGCCAAAAATGGCCACTTTTTGTGTATGTTCACAAAATGCTATAAAATGTATATTTCTTAAAACATTTATCTACTTTTACCGACGTGACTCTTTAAAATAGCACCAGTCCTTTTCATCAAAATCAAAATTGTATCTAAATGTTTTACTCTTTATAGCCAGTTAGGTTATATATTACCATTAACTTTTCTGGTAAAACGGTGATAAAGTCCTAATGTTTTCATGAAACTTCCTTTTTTTCCCCATCTGAGCATCGGGGGAAAGGCCGTCTTGCAATTGTTGAGGTCACTAGTGTGTGCCCCATTTCTTCCAGGATCACTCTCTTTATAGGTTTTAGTGGACTCCTAGTACTGCGAAGTGGTTTCATGGTACAAAGGGATTGTATTCCAAGATCTGGGAGACTGTAGAAATGAGCAGTGATGCCCTTCCTACCATCTTTCCAGAAAAATAAGTGATCTGTAAGCTGTTAGGCTGACTTACAGCAGCAGCACTTTCTGCACCTGCATAAACTCCAGGACACATTTACTAACGGTGTTTGTTGCTGTATGTGCAGCTTTGAATTTTTTAATAATATATATTTTGTTAATATTTTGGCTATGGTGTCTTGTTATGAAATGTAAAAGAGTAAAAGTGTTTTTAGCAGGTGCTTCAAAGCTAAGTTTGACTGGGAAACTCAAAGCTCAATTGGCTGTATCAACAGAAATTCACTGCAGCCTATGTAATATTTCATGCGTCATAATTTATTCTACTCTATCTTGCAAATACATATTTGTGTGGCAATGTCATGCACAACACACATAACTATTAGATCCTTTTTTTTTTTTTTTTTTTTTTTTTAATAAATAGGACAGGGGGAATGAATGAGAGAGAGAGGGGGAGAGAAAGAAAGAAAACCAAAGGGGAGAAGAGACGGTGAGAAGGGGGGGGAAGAGAGAGAAAAAAAAAAAAAAAACAAACTCCTGGGTCACCTGTATGGAGAAAAAAAAAAAAAAAACAAACAAACAAAAACAAACAGAGGAGACAGCAAACAACAAAGAGCAACATAATAATAGAGAAAACAAAGCACCATCACAATAAACTAGCTAGTCATAGATATCAGTATTTACTAAGTAATAAACGATATTGTGCAGCACGCAAGATAGACAGCGCACAGTGTGCTTTGAGGCAGCAGCCAAGAAAGCTTTAGTCCGCGTCTGTGAATACCCATGTGTGCATACCTGTGTGGATCAGCATGCTTGCATTCCAAAGGTTTCTCCATGTAATGATCTGCTAGGGAGTGTGGGGGGGCCACAGCCCCGTCCTCCAGGGTGTGAAGCGGGTATGGAGGAGATCAAAACTCCAGACATCCAGAGGCCCCCAGAACACAAGAGACCATGGAAGACCAACAGAGGGGCAGCCGCGCCACTGTCCCAGTAAGAGCTGAGGAGAGTCCCAGATGAGGGCTCGCCCAGCAGCCGCGGAGCAGAAGTCAAGGGGAGTTGCAGTGACGCGCCCGTGAGCTCCGCCGGCCCCCAGCCGCGCCTGAGTGACCGAGCCCTAGGCCGAGAGGCCGGGGGCACCCCACCTCCAAAGGGGCCCGAGCGAGCCCCAGGCCCCAGGCCCCGACAAGCGGCCGCCAAGGAGTGAGCCGGTGTGTACCCGGACGCCCACCCCCAGACACAAAGAACCACCAATACACCGACACCTGAGGGAGTCCGCCACCGGCAGGGGAAGTGGTGGTGGGTGGAGATAGGCCTCCAAACCTTGGAGGGCCTGAGGTGTCCCCAGAGAGGTGGCGTCTGATACCCAACCTGACATATAGACACAGACATACAGGCACACACAGACACAAACATCCATTCCCACCCTCATGCTCTCATATGCACTCACTCCACACTCAACCAACGTGGAGACAGACATAAAGAGACGCTGTACACACAATCACACTCCCCAAGCGTACTCTACAAACCGGGTCTAGGTACCCTTGCCCCTGGAGGGGGGAATTGCACCCAGACCCAGGTGGTGTTACCCTTTTCCCTGCGGTGGGGAGAGGCAGACCACCCCGACTCCGCAGCAGCAGGGAGGCCCCACACCCCAGACCGCAGTCGGACGGCCAACTCCTCCTACTAGCCCTCCCGCTCCAGCAGGCCGCAGAGAATGGGGGTGGGAGAAGACTCCAAACCTCCCTCCACCCGCTCATTGTAGTGTTGATGCATATGTGTTCTAAGGTGCAATTAAAACCCAGGAGGGCATGGAGCTACCTGCCAAGGAGCAGCAGGTAAGCGCATAGTCCCTCCTGCTAACCCTCAATGACTAAGTGTATTTAAAATTGAGAGGTGGGCAACGACGTCAGGGGTGAGGTATACACCCTGATGGTGATTTGGACTCCGTGATTGTGCCCACCCCCAAGATCCTATATGTATGTGTAATGAGAGTGTGAATAATGTGAATGTCTAAGTTGTGGGATAAAATTGAGGCAGAGGCAGCCAGAAGGGGATGGGGGGGGGGGGGGGGGGTAGCCTCCTCTGCACCCTGGTGACATACCCCCACTCCAAGGCCCTGCATGTGTGGGTGGTTGTGGAGGAGCGGGAAGAGGGAGGCAGCTGGAGATGGGGAGGGAAGGAAGGGAGGGGCAGGTAACCCCTCCCTGGGGCCAGCTCCCCCGCTGACCCCAGTAGGCACTCCCACCCTCCGCGACCCGCCAGGGAAGGGGGGCCCAGGCCCATCAGACCGGGGCCCAGTGCAGTAGCGCCCCCCGGCTCCACAGAGCCCTGGACAGTCCACCCAACCCCACCACAGAGAAAACTGCACCCGCCCCACCAACCACACATCTTCCAGACTACATAAGACGGTAAACGCCCAGGCTGAGATCTTCCTCCACCTCTCCTGTATCTCCCCCTCCTGCAGAGAGTTCCTGAGAGAAGAAAGCTCCTGCAAGATGTGACCATCCCCCCCACCAGTTGAAGAGCCCCCTATTAGATCCTTAAGATCAAACCCGTGTCATTGTTTTGGTCCACTGCAGTGCAGTATAGTCAAAAAAAAGAATAAGTGAAGTGTCCACAGATAGCCAGGATAGAGCCCAGAGTGTTAATGTTTAAAATGTATAAAAATATTATTGATTACAATTCTTTACTGTTAATATCAACAATAAGCTTTTTATTTTGAAATTACAAGTTTAAAAAAATGCTGTTACATTTACATTTAATGCTGTTTCACTGTAATCATTTATTATAAGTATGGACACAGAATCAAGTGAACAACATTTTGAAATAAGTTTAATTGGAATTTTGTACTATGCAAAAACAAAACAACAACAACAACAACAACATATTAAACAAACACAGCCAGTGCCTTCATTTGTCCATTACATGTCAAACATAGCACTGACCCTTAGCCCCTGATCATCAGCACATGCTTTCAAAAAGAGCTCCATGTCCTTTGCAAACTGAAAAACAAAGAGGAACAAGTCCCTTGCTCCAGTGTCTTCTTCCTCTGACATGTCTCTTAAGACCCTCTGCTGGTCCCCTTGATTTAAGGACAGATATTTGGGCATTGTTACATGTGCCTTATTTTGGACAGCCCACTGCACAGCAGGACGCAGATCTTCAACAACTGCTGGCTCCTGTGTCAGGCAAATGGGGATGAAAACATAGTTATTTCTCTGTTGCAGAACAGTTTTTTAACAGTTATTCAAATGTCACTAACCATGTAATTACACTACTGTTTAAAGTGAATACTGACCTGACTGACTTCCTGGAACTTGCGCTTTTTCAGTCTGAAAATGGGCACGTGTTGTCCTTCAAGCACAGCTTTGGCTTCCTCTCTCCAGTGTGCAAATAGCTTGCCAGAGCTACGAAGAGTAAGGCCACAGTGAGGGCATGTCATTTTCATGGACTTTCCATCAGCTGCAGTTTTATTGAACACAGAGGGTAGAGCTTATGAATGTTCTAACAAAGACTCAGAAAATGGTTCAGATACCGAAGACAAAACCTTGGGGGGGGGGGGAGACGGGTCTCCTCGAAGAGGTCAGCGGGGAGCAGTCCTGATAATGGTGGCTGACTTGGCATTGAAGAATGCTGACAAGACAATAAATGCCTTGCCATATCCCCACGCCGTATGATTGTAATCTTACAGACAGGGCAGTGAAAGTGTCCTGTTGTCCTACAAGGCTGCCTGCACCGGCATATCATTTTATCTGTAAGAGAAAAAAACAAACAAACAAACAGATGTAATTTAAATGTAGTTGTATAGAATGCAATCAATTTGTCTAACAATCAGATTGTACATGTTAACAAAAACATCCAAGCCAACCTCAATAATGAAAGCAAAATGGTATGGATCACAAAAGTTATGTCAAGAAAAGTGGTGAAAAGTAAATAAAAATATATTTTATAAAAACACTATTTTTGTTGCAGATGAATGCACTGAACTGTACAATATCAACAGCAACTTTTAAGTCAACAAAGATACTGCAGAAGTGCTTAAAAAAGTGCATATTTATAACTATAAAGTATATTTAATACAAACATACCTTTTAAAGGCAAAGCATTTTTTATATGCACACTTAGATGCTCCTCAATCTTTGCCCTGACAGTAGGGCTGAAAGTGGGGCACAGAGGGCAGTGAAAGAGTCCTCTGCAACACGTGTTGCATTCCTGCAATTCTGGCTTTAAGCCTGAATTCCAGATTGATGTGTGCATCTAAAACACAGAGAGAAACAGATAAACACCATATACACATTTAAGTTAAGGTTTTAGCAGAAATAACAATTTACACTTGGCATGTAATAGATTTGGGAAGAAAATTCTTGAAAAAAAAAACCCAAATATTTTAAAAGACACTTTAATCTGTGAGATATGTTTCTATTGACATATAACAGTCAATTGAACAGAGGCTAACTAAAATCTGGGCAATAAAAAAGCTGTACAGAAAAGAATGACGAATAGAAGTATTGATAAATATATAAATCTGTTTGTGACGAAATTTGCAGTGTTGACGCTAACCAAAGGTGTCACAAGTACACACGTTCCTTACTACAGTTTAGATACCTCTGTTTAGAAAGCACTGGCTCGACTTTTTAGTCAAGTCGAAGTAAGAAGTACAGGGTCTAAAATATAATTTATGTACAAAATTTTGAAGTAATCTTGCGTCCAAAGCACGTGTGCTGATTTACAAATGTACGGATTACAAAGTACAGATACGCGTACTAAAATGTGAGAAGTAGAAGTTTAAAGAAGTATACAGTAGGCACAAAAAAGTACAGCAGTAAAGTAAAGATACCAGAAAATTCTACTTAAGTACAGTATTGAAGTATTCGTTATTTTGCATCTCTGACGCCAACAATAAATCATACTCTAATGCAAAATGTGGTTTTTGCTTCTTCTCGCCCACAGAAGCCGTTAATCCAGCTCTCTTACTAAAACCAGGCCCAGGAAAAAGCATATCTGTGTGTTTCTCTGCCATGGAGCACGATGAAAAAACATTAAAATAAGGAGGAATGTTGTTGTAACGCAAAAAAAGTGGCAACATGATCATTGTAAGAAAACTAGACGATTCCTAGAATTATGAAATCACTAACGGCAAATTTATATAAGAAAGACTTAACTAACCTTTGCGATCAACTTGCAAGACTTCCACGGTATCCATGTGTGTTTACGGCTACTGTGGAGGTCACGTGCTTCCGGCTACTGTGGAGGTCACGTGCTTCCGGCTACTGTGGAGCTCCACAGTGGCTGCAGCCAGACCCTTCTCACTAAAACTAAACAAAGGAAAGAAGGATGGAAGGAAGGATCACATGCATTGTCACCAAGGAAAGAAGGATGGAAGGAAGGATCACAAGCATTGTCACAAAGGAAAGAAGGATGGAAGGAAGGATCACAAACTTTGTCACAAAGGAAAGAAGGATGGAAGGAAGGATCACATGCATTGTCACAAAGGAAAGAAGGATGGAAGGAAGGATCACAAGCTTTGTCACAAAGGAAAGAAGAATGGAAGGAAGGATCACAAGCTTTGTCACAAAGGAAAGAAGGATGGAAGGAAGGATGACATGCATTGTCACAAAGGAAAGAAGGATGGAAGGAAGGATGACATGCATTGTCACAAAGGAAAGAAGGATCGAAGGAAGGATCACATGCATTGTCACAAAGGAAAGAAGGATGGAAGGAAGGATCACAAGCTTTGTCACAAAGGAAAGAAGGATCGAAGGAAGGATCACAAGCTTTGTCACAAAGGAAAGAAGGATGGAAGGAAGGATGACATGCATTGTCACAAAGGAAAGAAGGATGGAAGGAAGGATGACATGCATTGTCACAAAGGAAAGAAGGATGGAAGGAAGGATCACAAGCTTTGTCACAAAGGAAAGAAGGATGGAAGGAAGGAAAGATCACAAGCTTTGTCACAAGTGCAATACTTTAATTTTCTGCTGCTCATTCCTGTGCAATATCCCATCTGCCCTCCCGTCATATTTCTTTTCAAGATTTTCTTATTTAATCACTAATGTACATATATTTATATTTATAGATACATATATATTCAGTCATCTTTTCTCTTTTACCATGTCTCTCTAATATTTTGCTCCTTACTATTTTTCTATTTTCTTTATTGTTTTATTTTATTTTAATATATTTTCTCCTACTGTGCATGCTGCTGAGTGACTGCTGCTCGTCAAACACATTTAATTGCAATGTTGACCCTGTGCTAACTGGCATATGACAAATAAATCTGAAAACTGAAACTAAACTAAGGAAAGAAGGATGGAAGGAAAGATCACAAGCTTTGTCACAAAGGAAAGAAGGATGGAAGGAAGGATCACAAGCTTTGTCACAAAGGAAAGAAGGATGGGAGGAAAGATCACAAGCTTTGTCACAAAGGAAAGAAGGATGGATGGAAGGATCACATGCATTGTCACAAAGGAAAGAAGGATGGAAGGAAGGAAGGATCACAAGCATTGTCACAAAGGAAAGAAGGATGGAAGGAAGGATCACAAGCATTGTCACAAAGGAAAGAAGTATGGAAGGAAGGATCACATGCATTGTCACAAAGGAAAGAACGATGGAAGGCAGGATGACATGCAATGTCACAAAGGAAAGAAGGATGGAAGGAAGGATCACAAGCATTGTCACAAAGGAAAGAAGGATGGAAGGAAGGATCACATGCATTGTCACAAAGGAAAGAACGATGGAAGGCAGGATGACATGCAATGTCACAAAGGAAAGAAGGATGGAAGGAAGAATCACATGCATTGTCACAAAGGAAACAAGGATGGAAGGAAGGATCACAAGCATTGACACAAAGGAAAGAAGGATGGAAGGAAGGATCACAAGCATTGTCACAAAGGAAAGAAGGATGGAAGGCAGGATGACATGCAATGTCACAAAGGAAAGAAGGATGGAAGGAAGAATCACATGCATTGTCACAAAGGAAAGAAGGATGGAAGGAAGGATCACATGCATTGTCACAAAGGAAAGAAGGATGGAAGGAAGAATCACAAGCATTGTCACAAAGGAAAGAAGGATGGAAGGAAGGATCACATGCATTGTCACAAAGGAAAGAAGGATAGAAGGAAGGATCACATGCATTGTCACAAAGGAAAGAAGGATGGAAGGAAGGAAGGATCACAAGCATTGTCACAAAGGAAAGAAGGATGAATGGAAGGATCACATGCATTGTCACAAAGGAAAGAAGGATGGATGGAAGGATCACATGCATTGTCACAAAGGAAAGAAGGATGGAAGGAAGGAAGGATCACAAGCATTGTCACAAAGGAAAGAAGGATGGAAGGAAGGATAACAAGCATTGTCACAAAGGAAAGAAGGATGGAAGGAAGGATCACATGCATTGTCACAAAGGAAAGAACGATGGAAGGCAGGATGACATGCAATGTCACAAAGGAAAGAAGGATGGAAGGAAGAATCACATGCATTGTCACAAAGGAAAGAAGGATGGAAGGAAGGATCACATGCATTGTCACAAAGGAAAGAAGGATGGGAGGAAAGATCACAAGCTTTGTCACAAAGGAAAGAAGGATGAATGGAAGGATCACATGCATTGTCACAAAGGAAAGAAGGATGGAAGGAAGGAAGGATCACAAGCATTGTCACAAAGGAAAGAAGGATGGAAGGAAGGATCACAAGCATTGTCACAAAGGAAAGAAGGATGGATGGAAGGATCACATGCATTGTCACAAAGGAAAGAAGGATGGAAGGAAGGATCACAAGCATTGTCACAAAGGAAAGAAGGATGGAAGGAAGGATCACATGCATTGTCACAAAGGAAAGAACGATGGAAGGCAGGATGACATGCAATGTCACAAAGGAAAGAAGGATGGAAGGAAGGATCACAAGCATTGTCTCAAAGGAAAGAAGGATGGAAGGAAGGATCACAAGCATTGTCACAAAGGAAAGAAGGATGGAAGGAAGGATCACAAGCTTTGTCACAAAGGAAAGAAGGATGGAAGGAAGAATCACATGCATTGTCACAAAGGAAAGAAGGATGGAAGGAAGGATCACATGCATTGTCACAAAGGAAAGAAGGATGGAAGGAAGGATCACAAGCAATGTCACAAAGGAAAGAAGGATGGAAGGAAGAATCACATGCATTGTCACAAAGGAAAGAAGGATGGAAGGAAGGATCACATGCATTGTCACAAAGGAAAGAAGGATGGAAGGATGGATCACAAGCTTTGTCACAAAGGAAAGAAGGATGGAAGGAAGGATCACAAGCTTTGTCACAAAGGAAAGAAGGATGGAAGGAAGGATCACATGCAATGTCACAAAGGAAAGAAGGATGGAAGGAAGGAAGGAAGGATCACAAGCTTTGTCACAAAGGAAAGAAGGATGGAAGAAAGGAAGGAAGGATCACAAGCTTTGTCACAAAGGAAAGAAGGATGGAAGGAAGGAAAGATCACAAGCTTTGTCACAAGTGCAATACTTTAATTTTCTGCTGCTCATTCCTGTGCAATATCCCATCTGCCCTCCCGTCATATTTCTTTTCAAGATTTTCTTATTTAATCACTAATGTACATATATTTATATTTATAGATACATATATATTCAGTCAACTTTTCTCTTTTACAATGTCTCTCTAATATTTTGCTCCTTACTATTTTTCTATTTTCTTTATTGTTTTATTTTATTTTAATATATTTTCTCCTACTGTGCATGCTGCTGAGTGACTGCTGCTCGTAAAACACATTTAATTGCAATGTTGACCCTGTGCTAACTTGCATATGACAAATAAATCTGAAGACTGAAACTAAACTAAGGAAAGAAGGATGGAAGGAAAGATCACAAGCTTTGTCACAAAGGAAAGAAGGATGGAAGGAAGGATCACAAGCTTTGTCACAAAGGAAAGAAGGATGGGAGGAAAGATCACAAGCTTTGTCACAAAGGAAAGAAGGATGGATGGAAGGATCACATGCATTGTCACAAAGGAAAGAAGGATGGAAGGAAGGAAGAATCACAAGCATTGTCACAAAGGAAAGAAGGATGGAAGGAAGGATCACAAGCATTGTCACAAAGGAAAGAAGGATGGAAGGAAGGATCACATGCATTGTCACAAAGGAAAGAACGATGGAAGGCAGGATGACATGCAATGTCACAAAGGAAAGAAGGATGGAAGGAAGAATCACATGCATTGTCACAAAGGAAAGAAGGATGGAAGGAAGGATCACATGCATTGTCACAAAGGAAAGAACGATGGAAGGCAGGATCACAAGCATTGTCACAAAGGAAAGAAGGATGGAAGGAAGGATCACATGCATTGTCACAAAGGAAAGAACGATGGAAGGCAGGATGACATGCAATGTCACAAAGGAAAGAAGGATGGAAGGAAGAATCACATGCATTGTCACAAAGGAAAGAAGGATGGAAGGAAGGATCACATGCATTGTCACAAAGGAAAGAAGGATGGAAGGAAGGATCACATGCATTGTCACAAAGGAAAGAACGATGGAAGGCAGGATGACATGCAATGTCACAAAGGAAAGAAGGATGGAAGGAAGAATCACATGCATTGTCACAAAGGAAAGAAGGATGGAAGGAAGGATCACATGCATTGTCACAAAGGAAAGAAGGATGGAAGGAAGGATCACATGCATTGTCACAAAGGAAAGAACGATGGAAGGCAGGATGACATGCAATGTCACAAAGGAAAGAAGGATGGAAGGAAGAATCACATGCATTGTCACAAAGGAAAGAAGGATGGAAGGAAGGATCACATGCATTGTCACAAAGGAAAGAAGGATGGAAGGATGGATCACAAGCTTTGTCACAAAGGAAAGAAGGATGGAAGGAAGGATCACATGCATTGTCACAAAGGAAAGAAGGATGGAAGGAAGGATCACAAGCATTGTCACAAAGGAAAGAAGGATGGAAGGAAGGATCACAAGCATTGTCACAAAGGAAAGAAGGATGGAAGGAAGGATCACAAGCTTTGTCACAAAGGAAAGAAGGGTGGAAGGAAGGAAAGATCACAAGCTTTGTCACAAGTGCAATACTTTAATTTTCTGCTGCTCATTCCTTTGCAATATCCCATCTGCCCTTCTGTCATATTTCTTTTCAAGATTTTCTTATTTAATCACTAATGTACATATATTTATATTTATAGATACATATATAGTCAGTCATCTTTTCTCTTTTACCATGTCTCTCTAATATTTTGCTCCTTACTATTTTTCTATTTTCTTTATTGTTTTATTTTATTTTAATATATTTTCTCCTACTGTGCATGCTGCTGAGTGACTGCTGCTCGTCAAACACATTTAATTGCAATGTTGACCCTGTGCTAACTTGCATATGACAAATAAATCTGAAAACTGAAACTAAACTAAGGAAAGAAGAATGGAAGGAAGGATCACAAGCATTGTCACAAAGGAAAGAAGGATGGAAGGAAGGATCACAAGCTTTGTCACAAAGGAAAGAAGGATGGGAGGAAAGATCACAAGCTTTGTCACAAAGGAAAGAAGGATGGATGGAAGGATCACATGCATTGTCACAAAGGAAAGAAGGATGGAAGGAAGGATCACAAGCATTGTCACAAAGGAAAGAAGGATGGAAGGAAGGATCACAAGCATTGTCACAAAGGAAAGAAGGATGGAAGGAAGGATCACATGCATTGTCACAAAGGAAAGAACGATGGAAGGCAGGATGACATGCAATGTCACAAAGGAAAGAAGGATGGAAGGAAGAATCACATGCATTGTCACAAAGGAAAGAAGGATGGAAGGAAGGATCACATGCATTGTCACAAAGGAAAGAACGATGGAAGGCAGGATGACATGCAATGTCACAAAGGAAAGAAGGATGGAAGGAAGAATCACATGCATTGTCACAAAGGAAAGAAGGATGGTGTGGTGGGGCGTGGTCTGCGGTGCCGTGCAGGGAGGGCGGACGCACCTGCACGGCATCCTTAATCACGCCCGCCTAGTTAAAAACACGGGGACTGAGGGGTTTGGGGGTGTTGTGGTGTGGTGAGATGTAAATAAAGATGACTCTGAACGGTGCTCCGTGGTCCCGCCGTGTCTTATTCACGCCACATTGGTGCCGAAACCCAGGAGGCAGCACGGCGGGTCCATATCGGAGCCAGGGAATGGAGGAGCTGGCCCAGAGGGTGGCCGAAATGGCGGCCGCCCAGCGGGAGCAGGCGGCGGAGGTGCGTCGCCAGCAGGAAGAGCTGCAGGACCAGTCCGAGCGGCACCTGGAAAGGATTGGGGAGCTGGCGGCGCTGCTCTGGGCCTGGGCGCCACCCCCACAGGTGTGTCCCGAGGACAGTGAAGCGGTGGAGGAGCCGCGTGAGGCACCTCAGCAGCCGGAGGTGGCAGACGAGGCGCGCGGGGATCTGCGCCTGCCGGAGGAGGGGGAACAGCCAGGTGAAGGGCTGCTCCTGCCGGGAGTGGTGGATGAGCCGCTCCAACCGGAGGCGGCAGACGAGGTGCGCGAGGGTCTGCGCCGGTTGGAGAAAGAGGAGCTGCACGAGGGGCTGCTCGAGCCGGGAGTGGCGGCGGAGGGAGCAGTAGTGACGGAGGAGTCGCGCTATGGGCTGCTCCAGCAGGGAGCGACAGCGGTGACGGAGGGGCCGCGCAAGGAGCTGGAGGTCCCAGTGCCAGGGGAGCTTGCTCGAGTGGAACTGGCGAGCGAGGCGGGCGCCACGCTTGAGATCGCCGTGCTCGCCAGACCGGCCTCACCACCACCAGAGGCCTGTACACGCCACACCTCTGCCCAGCCACCTGTGAGCTGGGGCTCACGCTTGTGCCGGCCGCGCCGGGTGCACCTGTCACGTGTCCGACTTCCGAACCAGCTTTGCCTGCGCCGCTGGATTCGCGGGCGGCCGCCTGAACTCGCACCTCCCCGTCGCTTGGCCGGGGCCTGGGGGTGCCAGCTGTCCGGGCTGATTCCCTCTCCCACTGGCGGTGGGGGAGTAGGTTCGGCCGGATGGCTCCCCGGCCTCAATCGGGCGATGGGGGTATGTGGTGGGGCGTGGTCTGCGGTGCCGTGCAGGGAGGGCGGACGCACCTGCACGGCATCCTTAATCACGCCCGCCTAGTTAAAAACACGGGGACTGAGGGGTTTGGGGGTGTTGTGGTGTGGTGAGATGTAAATAAAGATGACTCTGAACGGTGCTCCGTGGTCCCGCCGTGTCTTATTCACGCCACAGATGGAAGGAAGGATCACAAGCTTTGTCACAAAGGAAAGAAGGATGGGAGGAAAGATCACAAGCTTTGTCACAAAGGAAAGAAGGATGGATGGAAGGATCACATGCATTGTCACAAAGGAAAGAAGGATGGAAGGAAGGAAGGATCACAAGCATTGTCACAAAGGAAAGAAGGATGGAAGGAAGGATCACAAGCATTGTCACAAAGGAAAGAAGGATGGAAGGAAGGAAGGATCACAAGCATTGTCACAAAGGAAAGAAGGATGGAAGGAAGGATCACAAGCATTGTCACAAAGGAAAGAACGATGGAAGGCAGGATGACATGCAATGTCACAAAGGAAAGAAGGATGGAAGGAAGAATCACATGCATTGTCACAAAGGAAAGAAGGATGGAAGGAAGGATCACAAGCTTTGTCACAAAGGAAAGAAGGATGGGAGGAAAGATCACAAGCTTTGTCACAAAGGAAAGAAGGATGGATGGAAGGATCACATGCATTGTCACAAAGGAAAGAAGGATGGAAGGAAGGAAGGATCACAAGCATTGTCACAAAGGAAAGAAGGATGGAAGGAAGGATCACAAGCATTGTCACAAAGGAAAGAAGGATGGAAGGAAGGATCACATGCATTGTCACAAAGGAAAGAACGATGGAAGGCAGGATGACATGCAATGTCACAAAGGAAAGAAGGATGGAAGGAAGAATCACATGCATTGTCACAAAGGAAAGAAGGATGGAAGGAAGGATCACATGCATTGTCACAAAGGAAAGAACGATGGAAGGCAGGATGACATGCAATGTCACAAAGGAAAGAAGGATGGAAGGAAGAATCACATGCATTGTCACAAAGGAAAGAAGGATGGAAGGAAGGATCACAAGCATTGTCACAAAGGAAAGAAGGATGGAAGGAAGGATCACATGCATTGTCACAAAGGAAAGAACGATGGAAGGCAGGATGACATGCAATGTCACAAAGGAAAGAAGGATGGAAGGAAGGATCACAAGCATTGTCACAAAGGAAAGAAGGATGGAAGGAAGGATCACAAGCATTGTCACAAAGGAAAGAAGGATGGAAGGAAGAATCACATGCATTGTCACAAAGGAAAGAAGGATGGAAGGAAGGATCACATGCATTGTCACAAAGGAAAGAAGGATGGAAGGAAGGATCACAAGCAATGTCACAAAGGAAAGAAGGATGGAAGGAAGAATCACATGCATTGTCACAAAGGAAAGAAGGATGGAAGGAAGGATCACATGCATTGTCACAAAGGAAAGAAGGATGGAAGGATGGATCACAAGCTTTGTCACAAAGGAAAGAAGGATGGAAGGAAGGATCACAAGCTTTGTCACAAAGGAAAGAAGGATGGAAGGAAGGATCACATGCAATGTCACAAAGGAAAGAAGGACGGAAGGAAGGAAGGAAGGATCACAAGCTTTGCCACAAAGGAAAGAAGGATGGAAGAAAGGAAGGAAGGATCACAAGCTTTGTCACAAAGGAAAGAAGGATGGGAGGAAAGATCACAAGCTTTGTCACAAAGGAAAGAAGGATGGATGGAAGGATCACATGCATTGTCACAAAGGAAAGAAGGATGGAAGGAAGGAAGGATCACAAGCATTGTCACAAAGGAAAGAAGGATGGAAGGAAGGATCACAAGCATTGTCACAAAGGAAAGAAGGATGGAAGGAAGGATCACATGCATTGTCACAAAGGAAAGAACGATGGAAGGCAGGATGACATGCAATGTCACAAAGGAAAGAAGGATGGAAGGAAGAATCACATGCATTGTCACAAAGGAAAGAAGGATGGAAGGAAGGATCACATGCATTGTCACAAAGGAAAGAACGATGGAAGGCAGGATGACATGCAATGTCACAAAGGAAAGAAGGATGGAAGGAAGAATCACATGCATTGTCACAAAGGAAAGAAGGATGGAAGGAAGGATCACAAGCTTTGTCACAAAGGAAAGAAGGATGGGAGGAAAGATCACAAGCTTTGTCACAAAGGAAAGAAGGATGGATGGAAGGATCACATGCATTGTCACAAAGGAAAGAACGATGGAAGGCAGGATGACATGCAATGTCACAAAGGAAAGAAGGATGGAAGGAAGAATCACATGCATTGTCACAAAGGAAAGAAGGATGGAAGGAAGGATCACAAGCATTGTCAAAAAGGAAAGAAGGATGGAAGGAAGGATCACATGCATTGTCACAAAGGAAAGAACGATGGAAGGCAGGATGACATGCAATGTCACAAAGGAAAGAAGGATGGAAGGAAGAATCACATGCATTGTCACAAAGGAAAGAAGGATGGAAGGAAGGATCACATGCATTGTCACAAAGGAAAGAAGGATGGAAGGAAGGATCACAAGCAATGTCACAAAGGAAAGAAGGATGGAAGGAAGAATCACATGCATTGTCACAAAGGAAAGAAGGATGGAAGGAAGGATCACATGCATTGTCACAAAGGAAAGAAGGATGGAAGGATGGATCACAAGCTTTGTCACAAAGGAAAGAAGGATGGAAGGAAGGATCACAAGCTTTGTCACAACGGAAAGAAGGATGGAAGGAAGGATCACATGCAATGTCACAAAGGAAAGAAGGACGGAAGGAAGGAAGGAAGGATCACAAGCTTTGCCACAAAGGAAAGAAGGATGGAAGAAAGGAAGGAAGGATCACAAGCTTTGTCACAAAGGAAAGAAGGATGGAAGGAAGGAAAGATCACAAGCTTTGTCACAAGTGCAATACTTTAATTTTCTGCTGCTCATTCCTGTGCAATATCCCATCTGCCCTCCCGTCATATTTCTTTTCAAGATTTTCTTATTTAATCACTAATGTACATATATTTATATTTATAGATACATATATATTCAGTCAACTTTTCTCTTTTACAATGTCTCTCTAATATTTTGCTCCTTACTATTTTTCTATTTTCTTTATTGTTTTATTTTATTTTAACATATTTTCTCCTACTGTGCATGCTGCTGAGTGACTGCTGCTCGTCAAACACATTTAATTGCAATGTTGACCCTGTGCTAACTTGCATATGACAAATAAATCTGAAGACTGAAACTAAACTAAGGAAAGAAGGATGGAAGGAAAGATCACAAGCTTTGTCACAAAGGAAAGAAGGATGGAAGGAAGGATCACAAGCTTTGTCACAAAGGAAAGAAGGATGGGAGGCAGGATGACATGCAATGTCACAAAGGAAAGAAGGATGGAAGGAAGAATCACATGCATTGTCACAAAGGAAAGAAGGATGGAAGGAAGGATCACAAGCAATGTCACAAAGGAAAGAAGGATGGAAGGAAGAATCACATGCATTGTCACAAAGGAAAGAAGGATGGAAGGAAGGATCACATGCATTGTCACAAAGGAAAGAACGATGGAAGGCAGGATGACATGCAATGTCACAAAGGAAAGAAGGATGGAAGGAAGAATCACATGCATTGTCACAAAGGAAAGAAGGATGGAAGGAAGGATCACAAGCATTGTCACAAAGGAAAGAAGGATGGAAGGAAGGATCACAAGCATTGTCACAAAGGAAAGAAGGATGGAAGGAAGGATCACATGCATTGTCACAAAGGAAAGAACGATGGAAGGCAGGATGACATGCAATGTCACAAAGGAAAGAAGGATGGAAGGAAGAATCACATGCATTGTCACAAAGGAAAGAAGGATGGAAGGAAGGATCACATGCATTGTCACAAAGGAAAGAAGGATGGAAGGAAGGATCACATGCATTGTCACAAAGGAAAGAACGATGGAAGGCAGGATGACATGCAATGTCACAAAGGAAAGAAGGATGGAAGGAAGAATCACATGTATTGTCACAAAGGAAAGAAGGATGGAAGGAAGGATCACATGCATTGTCACAAAGGAAAGAAGGATGGAAGGATGGATCACAAGCTTTGTCACAAAGGAAAGAAGGATGGAAGGAAGGATCACAAGCTTTGTCACAAAGGAAAGAAGGATGGAAGGAAGGATCACAAGCTTTGTCACAAAGGAAAGAAGGAGGGAAGGATCACATGCATTGTTACAAAGGAAAGAAGGATGGAAGGAAGGATCACTAGCATTGTCACAAAGGAAAGAAGGATGGAAGGAAGGATCACAAGCTTTGTCACAAAGGAAAGAAGGAGGGAAGGATCACATGCATTGTTACAAAGGAAAGAAGGATGGAAGGAAGGATCACATGCATTGTCACAAAGGAAAGAAGGATGGAAGGAAGGATCACATGCATTGTCACAAAGGAAAGAAGGATCGAAGGAAGGATCACATGCATTGTCACAAAGGAAAGAAGGATGGAAGGAAGGATCACAAGCATTGTCACAAAGGAAAGAAGGATGGAAGGAAGGATCACAAGCTTTGTCACAAAGGAAAGAAGGATGGAAGGAAGGAAAGATCACAAGCATTGTCACAAGTGCAATACTTTAATTTTCTGCTGCTCATTCCTGTGCAATATCCCATCTGCCCTCCCGTCATATTTCTTTTCAAGATTTTCTTATTTAATCACTAATGTACATATATTTATATTTATAGATACATATATATTCAGTCATCTTTTCTCTTTTACCATGTCTCTCTAATATTTTGCTCCTTGCTATTTTTCTATTTTCTTTATTATTTTATTTTATTTTAATATATTTTCTCCTACTGTGCATGCTGCTGAGTGACTGCTGCTCGTCAAACACATTTAATTGCAATGTTGACCCTGTTCTAACTTGCATATGACAAATAAATCTGAAAACTGAAACTAAACTAAGGAAAGAAGGATGGAAGGAAAGATCACAAGCTTTGTCACAAAGGAAAGAAGGATGGAAGGAAGGATCACAAGCTTTGTCACAAAGGAAAGAAGGATGGGAGGAAGGAAGGATCACAAGCATTGTCACAAAGGAAAGAAGGATGGAAGGAAGGATCACATGCATTGTCACAAAGGAAAGAATGATGGAAGGCAGGATGACATGCAATGTCACAAAGGAAAGAAGGATGGAAGGAAGAATCACATGCATTGTCACAAAGGAAAGAAGGATGGAAGGAAGGATCACATGCATTGTCACAAAGGAAAGAAGGATGGAAGGATGGATCACAAGCATTGTCACAAAGGAAAGAAGGATGGAAGGAAGGATCACATGCATTGTCACAAAGGAAAGAACGATGGAAGGCAGGATGACATGCAATGTCACAAAGGAAAGAAGGATGGAAGGAAGAATCACATGCATTGTCACAAAGGAAAGAAGGATGGAAGGCATGATGACATGCATTGTCACAAAGGAAAGAAGGATGGAAGGATGGATCACAAGCTTTGTCACAAAGGAAAGAAGGATGGAAGGAAGGATCACAAGCTTTGTCACAAAGGAAAGAAGGATGGAAGGAAGGATCACATGCATTGTCACAAAGGAAAGAAGGATGGAAGGATGGATCACAAGCTTTGTCACAAAGGAAAGAACGATGGAAGGAAGGATCACAAGCTTTGTCACAAAGGAAAGAAGGATGGAAGGAAGGATCACAAGCTTTGTCACAAAGGAAAGAAGGATGGAAGGAAGGATCACAAGCATTGTCACAAAGGAAAGAAGGATGGAAGGAAGAATCACATGCATTGTCACAAAGGAAAGAAGGATGGAAGGAAGGATCACATGCATTGTCACAAAGGAAAGAAGGATGGAAGGAAGGAAAGATCACAAGATTTGTCACAAGTGCAATACTTTAATTTTCTGCTGCTCATTCCTGTGCAATATCCCATCTGCCCTCCCGTCATATTTCTTTTCAAGATTTTCTTATTTAATCACTAATGTACATATATTTATATTTATAGATACATATATATTCAGTCATCTTTTCTCTTTTACCATGTCTCTCTAATATTTTGCTCCTTACTATTTTTCTATTTTCTTTATTGTTTTATTTTATTTTAATATATTTTCTCCTACTGTGCATGCTGCTGAGTGACTGCTGCTCGTCAAACACATTTAATTGCAATGTTGACCCTGTGCTAACTTGCATATGACAAATAAATCTGAAAACTGAAACTAAACTAAGGAAAGAAGGATGGAAGGAAAGATCACAAGCTTTGTCACAAAGGAAAGAAGGATGGAAGGAAGGATCACAAGCTTTGTCACAAAGGAAAGAAGGATGGGAGGAAAGATCACAAGCTTTGTCACAAAGGAAAGAAGGATGGATGGAAGGATCACATGCATTGTCACAAAGGAAAGAAGGATGGAAGGAAGGAAGGATCACAAGCATTGTCACAAAGGAAAGAAGGATGGAAGGAAGAATCACATGCATTGTCACAAAGGAAAGAAGGATGGAAGGAAGGATCACATGCATTGTCACAAAGGAAAGAACAATGGAAGGCAGGATGACATGCAATGTCACAAAGGAAAGAAGGATGGAAGGAAGAATCACATGCATTGTCACAAAGGAAAGAAGGATGGAAGGAAGGATCACATGCATTGTCACAAAGGAAAGAAAGATGGAAGGCAGGATGACATGCAATGTCACAAAGGAAAGAAGGATGGAAGGAAGAATCACATGCATTGTCACAAAGGAAAGAAGGATGGAAGGCAGGATGACATGCAATATCACAAAGGAAAGAAGGATGGAAGGAAGAATCACATGCATTGTCACAAAGGAAAGAAGGATGGAAGGCAGGATGACATGCATTGTCACAAAGGAAAGAAGGATGGAAGGATGGATCACAAGCTTTGTCACAAAGGAAAGAAGGATGGAAGGAAGGATCACAAGCTTTGTCACAAAGGAAAGAAGGATGGAAGGAAGGATCACATGCATTGTCACAAAGGAAAGAAGGATGGAAGGATGGATCACAAGCTTTGTCACAAAGGAAAGAAGGATGGAAGGAAGGATCACAAGCTTTGTCACAAAGGAAAGAAGGAGGGAAGGATCACATGCATTGTTACAAAGGAAAGAAGGATGGAAGGATGGATCACAAGCTTTGTCACAAAGGAAAGAAGGATGGAAGGAAGGATCACAAGCTTTGTCACAAAGGAAAGAAGGAGGGAAGGATCACATGCATTGTTACAAAGGAAAGAAGGATGGAAGGAAGGATCACAAGCATTGTCACAAAGGAAAGAAGGATGGAAGGAAGGAAAGATCACAAGCATTGTCACAAGTGCAATACTTTAATTTTCTGCTGCTCATTCCTGTGCAATATCCCATCTGCCCTCCCGTCATATTTCTTTTCAAGATTTTCTTATTTAATCACTAATGTACATATATTTATATTTATAGATACATATATATTCAGTCATCTTTTCTCTTTTACCATGTCTCTCTAATATTTTGCTCCTTGCTATTTTTCTATTTTCTTTATTATTTTATTTTATTTTAATATATTTTCTCCTACTGTGCATGCTGCTGAGTGACTGCTGCTCGTCAAACATGTTGGTCAGTCACAGGAGCTCGTTCAGTGAGAGACTGAGATTACCGAAAAGCACCACTGAACGACACAGGAAATCATTCCTGCCTGTGGCCATCTCCCTGTACAACGCATCCACTTAACACACTGTTTGCTGCTACAACTACACATGTTTCTTTTCCAAATATTTATTTATAAGTGACTTATGTATGTATGTATGTATGTATATGTATATATTGTACTATTCTTAGTTAGCGTATTGTCTGTCTTGTCTTAATGTTGGTTTAAAATGGAGCACTGTAACAAAAAATAATTTCCCCCAGGGATCAATAAAGTATTCTGATTCTGATTCTGATTCTGATTCAAACACATTTAATTGCAATGTTGACCCTGTGCTAACTTGCATATGACAAATAAATCTGAAAACTAAAACCAAGAGCACCTGGCTGCAGCCACTGTCCACTGTGGAGCTCCACAGTAACCGGAAACACGTGACCTCCACAGTAACCGGAAACACGTGACCTCCACACTAGCCGTAAACACGTAACTTCGGTTAAATCGACTTTGACAGCGAAAACTAAATTGCGTTTTTGTTACTATAAAATGGTTTTAAGTGGGGTTTTTTTTTTAACACTCTGGGTTTGTTCAAAAAAAATTCACCCTTCCCTAAATTGTTCGTGGCCAAAAGTGACACTTGCTGTTTCGCTGATTTATTATTATTTTTACAGTACATCGTGTTGTGCGTTCTGATTGCTGTAGACCATTGTCAATCAATCTAGTCCAGTGTCTCCTGTACAGGAGCGGTCCCTAATAGGCCCACGGACCGGTCCCGGTCCGTGAGTCCTTTGGTACCGTTCCGCGAGGGTTGATCCTCCGGTGTGAAATGTATGGTTGTAGTTGTGTGTCTTATTTTGAAAGAACTATTTACGCGTTACCATAGCGACCAGAGAGCGTTAAGAAGCAGAGAGGAGGATGTCACTGTCATTGTTGTTGGCGCACAGCTCAAGTCACGTTTATTATTATATTTACAAAATACCACAGTTTCTTTTTTTTATTCTTTTGTTGTATTTATCCGCGACACCTTAAAGGTAGTTCCCTGAAAATATTGTCTGACATTAAAGTGGTCTGTGGTGCAAAAAAGGTTGGGGACTCCCGCTGTACAGTACAGAATGCGTTTAGCTTGTCGAATTTACATAAATCTTCGATCGCTAGCAGTGTAACTCTGAAGTGCTGTACTGTACGTTTGGAAGTTTTCTCCCAAACAAACACAACAATGCCGACGAAACGTTTTGCACCCTCAAATGCACCTTTAGGTTTCATTCCATAATACTGGACTTGTGTTTCTACAAAGGTTTGAACTCTAAGAGTGTTTAAACAAAGAGAAAAGTGTGAAAATGTTCATTCCTGTCTGAGAAAAGTGTATAAAGCATGTAGTGAGGGGTTTTACAGTCTTAACATCTGTAATAATTGTAAAAAATAAAGTTGGCTATGGATTTCACCTACCGCGGGTTATTTTTTGAACGTAACACCAGCGATAAACGAGGCACCGCTGTATTATTAATAGTAGTGTCTGGGACATCTAATTGATTAACATCAACATTGATTATTATGCACTATTATTTTTGTTCAAGGAGAGCCAAAAATATACAACTCTCTCTCAGCTTGTTTGTTGCCAAAAATGGCCACTTTTTGTGTATGTTCACAAAATGCTATAAAATGTATATTTCTTAAAACATTTATCTACTTTTACCGACGTGACTCTTTAAAATAGCACCAGTCCTTTTCATCAAAATCAAAATTGTATCTAAATGTTTTACTCTTTATAGCCAGTTAGGTTATATATTACCATTAACTTTTCTGGTAAAACGGTGATAAAGTCCTAATGTTTTCATGAAACTTCCTTTTTTTCCCCATCTGAGCATCGGGGAAAAGGCCGTCTTGCAATTGTTGAGGTCACTAGTGTGTGCCCCATTTCTTCCAGGATCACTCTCTTTATAGGTTTTAGTGGACTCCTAGTACTGCGAAGTGGTTTCATGGTACAAAGGGATTGTATTCCAAGATCTGGGAGACTGTAGAAATGAGCAGTGATGCCCTTCCTACCATCTTTCCAGAAAAATAAGTGATCTGTAAGCTGTTAGGCTGACTTACAGCAGCAGCACTTTCTGCACCTGCATAAACTCCAGGACACATTTACTAACGGTGTTTGTTGCTGTATGTGCAGCTTTGAATTTTTTAATAATATATATTTTGTTAATATTTTGGCTATGGTGTCTTGTTATGAAATGTAAAAGAGTAAAAGTGTTTTTAGCAGGTGCTTCAAAGCTAAGTTTGACTGGGAAACTCAAAGCTCAATTGGCTGTATCAACAGAAATTCACTGCAGCCTATGTAATATTTCATGCGTCATAATTTATTCTACTCTATCTTGCAAATACATATTTGTGTGGCAATGTCATGCACAACACACATAACTATTAGATCCTTAAGATCAAACCCGTGTCATTGTTTTGGTCCACTGCAGTGCAGTAGTCAAAAAAAAGAATAAGTGAAGTGTCCACAGATAGCCAGGATAGAGCCCAGAGTGTTAATGTTTAAAATGTATAAAAATATTATTGATTACAATTCTTTACTGTTAATATCAACAATAAGCTTTTTATTTTGAAATTACAAGTTTAAAAAAATGCTGTTACATTTACATTTAATGCTGTTTCACTGTAATCATTTATTATAAGTATGGACACAGAATCAAGTGAACAACATTTTGAAATAAGTTTAATTGGAATTTTGTACTATGCAAAAACAAAACAACAACAACAACAACAACATATTAAACAAACACAGCCAGTGCCTTCATTTGTCCATTACATGTCAAACATAGCACTGACCCTTAGCCCCTGATCATCAGCACATGCTTTCAAAAAGAGCTCCATGTCCTTTGCAAACTGAAAAACAAAGAGGAACAAGTCCCTTGCTCCAGTGTCTTCTTCCTCTGACATGTCTCTTAAGACCCTCTGCTGGTCCCCTTGATTTAAGGACAGATATTTGGGCATTGTTACATGTGCCTTATTTTGGACAGCCCACTGCACAGCAGGACGCAGATCTTCAACAACTGCTGGCTCCTGTGTCAGGCAAATGGGGATGAAAACATAGTTATTTCTCTGTTGCAGAACAGTTTTTTAACAGTTATTCAAATGTCACTAACCATGTAATTACACTACTGTTTAAAGTGAATACTGACCTGACTGACTTCCTGGAACTTGCGCTTTTTCAGTCTGAAAATGGGCACGTGTTGTCCTTCAAGCACAGCTTTGGCTTCCTCTCTCCAGTGTGCAAATAGCTTGCCAGAGCTACGAAGAGTAAGGCCACAGTGAGGGCATGTCATTTTCATGGACTTTCCATCAGCTGCAGTTTTATTGAACACAGAGGGTAGAGCTTATGAATGTTCTAACAAAGACTCAGAAAATGGTTCAGATACCGAAGACAAAACCTTGGGGGGGGGGGAGACGGGTCTCCTCGAAGAGTTCAGCGGGGAGCAGTCCTGATAATGGTGGCTGACTTGGCATTGAAGAATGCTGACAAGACAATAAATGCCTTGCCATATCCCCACGCCGTATGATTGTAATCTTACAGACAGGGCAGTGAAAGTGTCCTGTTGTCCTACAAGGCTGCCTGCACCGGCATATCATTTTATCTGTAAGAGAAAAAAACAAACAAACAAACAGATGTAATTTAAATGTAGTTGTATAGAATGCAATCAATTTGTCTAACAATCAGATTGTACATGTTAACAAAAACATCCAAGCCAACCTCAATAATGAAAGCAAAATGGTATGGATCACAAAAGTTATGTCAAGAAAAGTGGTGAAAAGTAAATAAAAATATATTTTATAAAAACACTATTTTTGTTGCAGATGAATGCACTGAACTGTACAATATCAACAGCAACTTTTAAGTCAACAAAGATACTGCAGAAGTGCTTAAAAAAGTGCATATTTATAACTATAAAGTATATTTAATACAAACATACCTTTTAAAGGCAAAGCATTTTTTATATGCACACTTAGATGCTCCTCAATCTTTGCCCTGACAGTAGGGCTGAAAGTGGGGCACAGAGGGCAGTGAAAGAGTCCTCTGCAACACGTGTTGCATTCCTGCAATTCTGGCTTTAAGCCTGAATTCCAGATTGATGTGTGCATCTAAAACACAGAGAGAAACAGATAAACACCATATACACATTTAAGTTAAGGTTTTAGCAGAAATAACAATTTACACTTGGCATGTAATAGATTTGGGAAGAAAATTCTTGAAAAAAAAACCCCAAATATTTTAAAAGACACTTTAATCTGTGAGATATGTTTCTATTGACATATAACAGTCAATTGAACAGAGGCTAACTAAAATCTGGGCAATAAAAAAGCTGTACAGAAAAGAATGACGAATAGAAGTATTGATAAATATATAAATCTGTTTGTGACGAAATTTGCAGTGTTGACGCTAACCAAAGGTGTCACAAGTACACACGTTCCTTACTACAGTTTAGATACCTCTGTTTAGAAAGCACTGGCTCGACTTTTTAGTCAAGTCGAAGTAAGAAGTACAGGGTCTAAAATATAATTTATGTACAAAATTTTGAAGTAATCTTGCGTCCAAAGCACGCGTGCTGATTTACAAATGTACGGATTACAAAGTACAGATACGCGTGCTAAAATGTGAGAAGTAGAAGTATAAAGAAGTATACAGTAGGCACAAAAAAGTACAGCAGTAAAGTAAAGATACCAGAAAATTCTACTTAAGTACAGTATTGAAGTATTCGTTATTTTGCATCTCTGACGCCAACAATAAATCATACTCTAATGCAAAATGTGGTTTTTGCTTCTTCTCGCCCACAGAAGCCGTTAATCCAGCTCTCTTACTAAAACCAGGCCCAGGAAAAAGCATATCTGTGTGTTTCTCTGCCATGGAGCACGATGAAAAAACATTAAAATAAGGAGGAATGTTGTTGTAACGCAAAAAAAGTGGCAACATGATCATTGTAAGAAAACTAGACGATTCCTAGAATTATGAAATCACTAACGGCAAATTTATATAAGAAAGACTTAACTAACCTTTGCGATCAACTTGCAAGACTTCCACGGTATCCATGCGTGTTTACGGCTACTGTGGAGGTCACGTGCTTCCGGCTACTGTGGAGGTCACGTGCTTCCGGCTACTGTGGAGCTCCACAGTGGCTGCAGCCAGACCCTTCTCACTAAAACTAAACAAAGGAAAGAAGGATGGAAGGAAGGATCACATGCATTGTCACCAAGGAAAGAAGGATGGAAGGAAGGATCACAAGCATTGTCACAAAGGAAAGAAGGATGGAAGGAAGGATCACAAACTTTGTCACAAAGGAAAGAAGGATGGAAGGAAGGATCACATGCATTGTCACAAAGGAAAGAAGGATGGAAGGCAGGATGACATGCATTGTCACAAAGGAAAGAAGGATGGAAGGAAGGATCACATGCATTGTCACAAAGGAAAGAACGATGGAAGGCAGGATGACATGCATTGTCACAAAGGAAAGAAGGATGGAAGGAAGGATCACATGCATTGTCACAAAGGAAAGAAGGATGGAAGGAAGGATCACAAGCTTTGTCACAAAGGAAAGAAGGATGGAAGGAAGGATCACAAGCTTTGTCACAAAGGAAAGAAGGATGGAAGGAAGGATCACATGCATTGTCACAAAGGAAAGAAGGATGGAAGGAAGGATGACATGCATTGTCACAAAGGAAAGAAGGATGGAAGGAAGGATCACATGCATTGTCACAAAGGAAAGAAGGATGGAAGGAAGGATCACAAGCATTGTCACAAAGGAAAGAAGGATGGAAGGAAGGATCACAAGCTTTGTCACAAAGGAAAGAAGGATGGAAGGAAGGATCACATGCATTGTCACAAAGGAAAGAAGGATGGAAGGAAGGATCACAAGCTTTGTCACAAAGGAAAGAAGGATGGAAGGAAGGATCACATGCATTGTCACAAAGGAAAGAAGGATGGAAGGAAGGATCACATGCATTGTCACAAAGGAAAGAAGGATCGAAGGAAGGATCACAAGCTTTGTCACAAAGGAAAGAAGGATGGAAGGAAGGATCACATGCATTGTCACAAAGGAAAGAAGGATGGAAGGAAGGATGACATGCATTGTCACAAAGGAAAGAAGGATGGAAGGAAGGATCACAAGCTTTGTCACAAAGGAAAGAAGGATGGAAGGAAGGAAAGATCACAAGCTTTGTCACAAGTGCAATACTTTAATTTTCTGCTGCTCATTCCTGTGCAATATCCCATCTGCCCTCCCGTCATATTTCTTTTCAAGATTTTCTTATTTAATCACTAATGTACATATATTTATATTTATAGATACATATATATTCAGTCATCTTTTCTCTTTTACCATGTCTCTCTAATATTTTGCTCCTTACTATTTTTCTATTTTCTTTATTGTTTTATTTTATTTTAATATATTTTCTCCTACTGTGCATGCTGCTGAGTGACTGCTGCTCGTCAAACACATTTAATTGCAATGTTGACCCTGTGCTAACTTGCATATGACAAATAAATCTGAAAACTGAAACTAAACTAAGGAAAGAAGGATGGAAGGAAAGATCACAAGCTTTGTCACAAAGGAAAGAAGGATGGAAGGAAGGATCACAAGCTTTGTCACAAAGGAAAGAAGGATGGGAGGAAAGATCACAAGCTTTGTCACAAAGAAAAGAAGGATGGATGGAAGGATCACATGCATTGTCACAAAGGAAAGAAGGATGGAAGGAAGGAAGGATCACAAGCATTGTCACAAAGGAAAGAAGGATGGAAGGAAGGATCACAAGCATTGTCACAAAGGAAAGAAGGATGGAAGGAAGGATCACATGCATTGTCACAAAGGAAAGAACGATGGAAGGCAGGATGACATGCAATGTCACAAAGGAAAGAAGGATGGAAGGAAGAATCACATGCATTGTCACAAAGGAAAGAAGGATGGAAGGAAGGATCACATGCATTGTCACAAAGGAAAGAACGATGGAAGGAAGGATCACATGCATTGTCACAAAGGAAAGAAGGATGGAAGGAAGAATCACATGCATTGTCACAAAGGAAAGAAGGATGGAAGGAAGGATCACATGCATTGTCACAAAGGAAAGAAGGATGGAAGGAAGAATCACATGCATTGTCACAAAGGAAAGAAGGATGGAAGGAAGGATCACAAGCATTGTCACAAAGGAAAGAAGGATGGAAGGAAGGATCACAAGCATTGTCACAAAGGAAAGAAGGATGGAAGGAAGGATCACATGCATTGTCACAAAGGAAAGAACGATGGAAGGCAGGATGACATGCAATGTCACAAAGGAAAGAAGGATGGAAGGAAGAATCACATGCATTGTCACAAAGGAAAGAAGGATGGAAGGAAGGATCACATGCATTGTCACAAAGGAAAGAAGGATGGAAGGAAGGATCACAAGCATTGTCACAAAGGAAAGAAGGATGGAAGGAAGGATCACATGCATTGTCACAAAGGAAAGAACGATGGAAGGCAGGATGACATGCAATGTCACAAAGGAAAGAAGGATGGAAGGAAGAATCACATGCATTGTCACAAAGGAAAGAAGGATGGAAGGAAGGATCACATGCATTGTCACAAAGGAAAGAAGAATGGAAGGAAGAATCACAAGCATTGTCACAAAGGAAAGAAGGATGGAAGGAAGGATCACATGCATTGTCACAAAGGAAAGAAGGATGGAAGGAAGGATCACAAGCATTGTCACAAAGGAAAGAAGGATGGAAGGAAGGATGACATGCATTGTCACAAATGAAAGAAGGATGGAAGGAAGGATCACAAGCTTTGTCACAAAGGAAAGAAGGATGGAAGGAAGGATCACATGCATTGTCACAAAGGAAAGAAGGATGGAAGGAAGGATCACAAGCATTGTCACAAAGGAAAGAAGGATCGAAGGAAGGATCACAAGCTTTGTCACAAAGGAAAGAAGGATGGAAGGAAGGATCACATGCATTGTCACAAAGGAAAGAAGGATGGAAGGAAGGATGACATGCATTGTCACAAAGGAAAGAAGGATGGAAGGAAGGATCACAAGCTTTGTCACAAAGGAAAGAAGGATGGAAGGAAGGAAAGATCACAAGCTTTGTCACAAGTGCAATACTTTAATTTTCTGCTGCTCATTCCTGTGCAATATCCCATCTGCCCTCCCGTCATATTTCTTTTCAAGATTTTCTTATTTAATCACTAATGTACATATATTTATATTTATAGATACATATATATTCAGTCATCTTTTCTCTTTTACCATGTCTCTCTAATATTTTGCTCCTTACTATTTTTCTATTTTCTTTATTGTTTTATTTTATTTTAATATATTTTCTCCTACTGTGCATGCTGCTGAGTGACTGCTGCTCGTCAAACACATTTAATTGCAATGTTGACCCTGTGCTAACTTGCATATGACAAATAAATCTGAAAACTGAAACTAAACTAAGGAAAGAAGGATGGAAGGAAGGATCACAAGCTTTGTCACAAAGGAAAGAAGGATGGGAGGAAAGATCACAAGCTTTGTCACAAAGGAAAGAAGGATGGATGGAAGGATCACATGCATTGTCACAAAGGAAAGAAGGATGGAAGGAAGGAAGGATCACAAGCATTGTCACAAAGGAAAGAAGGATGGAAGGAAGGATCACAAGCATTGTCACAAAGGAAAGAAGGATGGAAGGAAGGATCACATGCATTGTCACAAAGGAAAGAACGATGGAAGGCAGGATGACATGCAATGTCACAAAGGAAAGAAGGATGGAAGGAAGAATCACATGCATTGTCACAAAGGAAAGAAGGATGGAAGGAAGGATCACATGCATTGTCACAAAGGAAAGAACGATGGAAGGCAGGATGACATGCAATGTCACAAAGGAAAGAAGGATGGAAGGAAGAATCACATGCATTGTCACAAAGGAAAGAAGGATGGAAGGAAGGATCACAAGCTTTGTCACAAAGGAAAGAAGGATGGGAGGAAAGATCACAAGCTTTGTCACAAAGGAAAGAAGGATGGATGGAAGGATCACATGCATTGTCACAAAGGAAAGAACGATGGAAGGAAGGAAGGATCACAAGCATTGTCACAAAGGAAAGAAGGATGGAAGGAAAGATCACAAGCTTTGTCACAAAGGAAAGAAGGATGGAAGGAAGGATCACAAGCTTTGTCACAAAGGAAAGAAGGATGGGAGGAAGGATCACATGCATTGTCACAAAGGAAAGAAGGATGGAAGGAAGGAAGGATCACAAGCATTGTCACAAAGGAAAGAAGGATGGAAGGAAGAATCACATGCATTGTCACAAAGGAAAGAAGGATGGAAGGAAGAATCACATGCATTGTCACAAAGGAAAGAAGGATGGAAGGAAGGATCACATGCATTGTCACAAAGGAAAGAACGATGGAAGGCAGGATGACATGCAATGTCACAAAGGAAAGAAGGATGGAAGGAAGAATCACATGCATTGTCACAAAGGAAAGAAGGATGGAAGGAAGGATCACATGCATTGTCACAAAGGAAAGAACGATGGAAGGCAGGATGACATGCAATGTCACAAAGGAAAGAAGGATGGAAGGAAGAATCACATGCATTGTCACAAAGGAAAGAAGGATGGAAGGAAGGATCACAAGCATTGTCACAAAGGAAAGAATGATGGAAGGAAGGATCACAAGCATTGTCACAAAGGAAAGAAGGATGGAAGGAAGGATCACATGCATTGTCACAAAGGAAAGAACGATGGAAGGCAGGATGACATGCAATGTCACAAAGGAAAGAAGGATGGAAGGAAGAATCACATGCATTGTCACAAAGGAAAGAAGGATGGAAGGAAGGATCACATGCATTGTCACAAAGGAAAGAAGGATGGAAGGAAGGATCACAAGCATTGTCACAAAGGAAAGAAGGATGGAAGGAAGGATCACAAGCATTGTCACAAAGGAAAGAAGGATGGAAGGAAGGATCACAAGCTTTGTCACAAAGGAAAAAAGGATGGAAGGAAGGAAAGATCACAAGCTTTGTCACAAGTGCAATACTTTAATTTTCTGCTGCTCATTCCTGTGCAATATCCCATCTGCCCTCCCGTCATATTTCTTTTCAAGATTTTCTTATTTAATCACTAATGTACATATATTTATATTTATAGATACATATATATTCAGTCATCTTTTCTCTTTTACCATGTCTCTCTAATATTTTGCTCCTTACTATTTTTCTATTTTCTTTATTGTTTTATTTTATTTTAATATATTTTCTCCTACTGTGCATGCTGCTGAGTGACTGCTGCTCGTCAAACACATTTAATTGCAATGTTGACCCTGTGCTAACTTGCATATGACAAATAAATCTGAAAACTGAAACTAAACTAAGGAAAGAAGGATGGAAGGAAAGATCACAAGCTTTGTCACAAAGGAAAGAAGGATGGAAGGAAGGATCACAAGCTTTGTCACAAAGGAAAGAAGGATGGGAGGAAGGATCACAAGCTTTGTCACAAAGGAAAGAAGGATGGATGGAAGGATCACATGCATTGTCACAAAGGAAAGAACGATGGAAGGAAGGATCACAAGCATTGTCACAAAGGAAAGAAGGATGGAAGGAAGGAAGGATCACAAGCATTGTCACAAAGGAAAGAAGGATGGAAGGAAGGATCACAAGGATTGTCACAAAGGAAAGAACGATGGAAGGAAGGATCACATGCATTGTCACAAAGGAAAGAACGATGGAAGGCAGGATGACATGCAATGTCACAAAGGAAAGAAGGATGGAAGGAAGAATCACATGCATTGTCACAAAGGAAAGAAGGATGGAAGGCAGGATCACATGCATTGTCACAAAGGAAAGAACGATGGAAGGCAGGATGACATGCAATGTCACAAAGGAAAGAAGGATGGAAGGAAGAATCACATGCATTGTCACAAAGGAAAGAAGGATGGAAGGAAGGATCACATGCATTGTCACAAAGGAAAGAACGATGGAAGGCAGGATGACATGCAATGTCACAAAGGAAAGAAGGATGGAAGGAAGAATCACATGCATTGTCACAAAGGAAAGAAGGATGGAAGGAAGGATCACATGCATTGTCACAAAGGAAAGAAGGATGGAAGGATGGATCACAAGCTTTGTCACATAGGAAAGAAGGATGGAAGGAAGGATCACAAGCTTTGTCACAAAGGAAAGAAGGATGGAAGGAAGGATCACATGCAATGTCACAAAGGAAAGAAGGATGGAAGGAAGGAAGGAAGGATCACAAGCTTTGTCACAAAGGAAAGAAGGATGGAAGGAAGGAAGGAAGGATCACAAGCTTTGTCACAAAGGAAAGAAGGATGGAAGGAAGGAAAGATCACAAGCTTTGTCACAAGTGCAATACTTTAATTTTCTGCTGCTCATTCCTGTGCAATATCCCATCTGCCCTCCCGTCATATTTCTTTTCAAGATTTTCTTATTTAATCACTAATGTACATATATTTATATTTATAGATACATATATATTCAGTCATCTTTTCTCTTTTACCATGTCTCTCTAATATTTTGCTCCTTGCTATTTTTCTATTTTCTTTATTATTTTATTTTATTTTAATATATTTTCTCCTACTGTGCATGCTGCTGAGTGACTGCTGCTCGTCAAACACATTTAATTGCAATGTTGACCCTGTGCTAACTTGCATATGACAAATAAATCTGAAAACTAAAACTAAACTAAGGAAAGAAGGATGGAAGGAAGGATCACAAGCATTGTCACAAAGGAAAGAAGGATGGAAGGAAGGATCACATGCATTGTCACAAAGGAAAGAAGGGTGGAAGGAAGGATCACATGCATTGTCACAAAGGAAAGAAGGATGGAAGGAAGGATCACATGCATTGTCACAAAGGAAAGAAGGATGGAAGGAAGGATCACATGCATTGTTACAAAAGAAAGAAGGATGGAAGGAAGGATCACATGCATTGTCACAAAGGAAAGAAGGATGGAAGGAAGGATCACATGCATTGTCACAAAGGAAAGAAGGGTGGAAGGAAGGATCACATGCATTGTCACAAAGGAAAGAAGGATGGAAGGAAGGATCACATGCATTGTCACAAAGGAAAGAAGGATGGAAGGAAGGATCACATGCATTGTTACAAAAGAAAGAAGGATGGAAGGAAGGATCACAAGCATTGTCACAAAGGAAAGAAGGATGGAAGGAAGGATCACATGCAATGTCACAAAGGAAAGAAGGATGGAAGGAAGGAAGGAAGGATCACAAGCTTTGTCACAAAGGAAAGAAGGATGGAAGGAAGGAAGGAAGGATCACAAGCTTTGTCACAAAGGAAAGAAGGATGGAAGGAAGGAAAGATCACAAGCTTTGTCACAAGTGCAATACTTTAATTTTCTGCTGCTCATTCCTGTGCAATATCCCATCTGCCCTCCCGTCATATTTCTTTTCAAGATTTTCTTATTTAATCACTAATGTACATATATTTATATTTATAGATACATATATATTCAGTCATCTTTTCTCTTTTACCATGTCTCTCTAATATTTTGCTCCTTGCTATTTTTCTATTTTCTTTATTATTTTATTTTTATTTTAATATATTTTCTCCTACTGTGCATGCTGCTGAGTGACTGCTGCTCGTCAAACACATTTAATTGCAATGTTGACCCTGTGCTAACTTGCATATGACAAATAAATCTGAAAACTAAAACTAAAATAAGGAAAGAAGGATGGAAGGAAGGATCACAAGCTTTGTCACAAAGGAAAGAAGGAGGGAAGGATCACATGCATTGTCACAAAGGAAAGAAGGGTGGAAGGAAGGATCACATGCATTGTCACAAAGGAAAGAAGGATGGAAGGAAGGATCACATGCATTGTCACAAAGGAAAGAAGGATGGAAGGAAGGATCACATGCATTGTTACAAAGGAAAGAAGGATGGAAGGAAGGATCACAAGCATTGTCACAAAGGAAAGAAGGATGGAAGGAAGGATCACAAGCTTTGTCACAAAGGAAAGAAGGATGGAAGGAAGGAAAGATCACAAGCATTGTCACAAGTGCAATACTTTAATTTTCTGCTGCTCATTCCTGTGCAATATCCCATCTGCCCTCCCGTCATATTTCTTTTCAAGATTTTCTTATTTAATCACTAATGTACATATATTTATATTTATAGATACATATATATATTCAGTCATCTTTTCTCTTTTACCATGTCTCTCTAATATTTTGCTCCTTGCTATTTTTCTATTTTCTTTATTATTTTATTTTATTTTAATATATTTTCTCCTACTGTGCGTGCTGCTGAGTGACTGCTGCTCGTCAAACACATTTAATTGCAATGTTGACCCTGTGCTAACTTGCATATGACAAATAAATCTGAAAACTAAAACCAAGAGCACCTGGCTGCAGCCACTGTCCACTGTGGAGCTCCACAGTAACCGGAAACACGTGACCTCCACAGTAACCGGAAACACGTGACCTCCACACTAGCCGTAAACACGTAACTTCGGTTAAATCGACTTTGACAGCGAAAACTAAATTGCGTTTTTGTTACTATAAAATGGTTTTAAGTGGGGGGTTTTTTTTAACACTCTGGGTTTGTTCAAAAAAAATTCACCATCCCCTAAATTGTTCGTGGCCAAAAGTGACACTTGCTGTTTCGCTGATTTATTATTATTTTTACAGTACATCGTGTTGTGCGTTCTGATTGCTGTAGACCATTGTCAATCAATCTAGTCCAGTGTCTCCTGTACAGGAGCGGTCCCTAATAGGCCCACAGACCGGTCCCGGTCCGTGAGTCCTTTGGTACCGTTCCGCGAGGGTTGATCCTCCGGTGTGAAATGTATGGTTGTAGTTGTGTGTCTTATTTTGAAAGAACTATTTACGCGTTACCATAGCGACCAGAGAGCGTTAAGAAGCAGAGAGGAGGATGTCACTGTCATTGTTGTTGGCGCACAGCTCAAGTCACGTTTATTATTATATTTACAAAATACCACAGTTTCTTTTTTTTATTCTTTTGTTGTATTTATCCGCGACACCTTAAAGGTAGTTCCCTGAAAATATTGTCTGACATTAAAGTGGTCTGTGGTGCAAAAAAGGTTGGGGACTCCCGCTGTACAGTACAGAATGCGTTTAGCTTGTCGAATTTACATAAATCTTCGATCGCTAGCAGTGTAACTCTGAAGTGCTGTACTGTACGTTTGGAAGTTTTCTCCCAAACAAACACAACAATGCCGACGAAACGTTTTGCACCCTCAAATGCACCTTTAGGTTTCATTCCATAATACTGGACTTGTGTTTCTACAAAGGTTTGAACTCTAAGAGTGTTTAAACAAAGAGAAAAGTGTGAAAATGTTCATTCCTGTCTGAGAAAAGTGTATAAAGCATGTAGTGAGGGGTTTTACAGTCTTAACATCTCTAATAATTGTAAAAAATAAAGTTGGCTATGGATTTCACCTACCGCGGGTTATTTTTTGAACGTAACACCAGCGATAAACGAGGCACCGCTGTATTATTAATAGTAGTGTCTGGGACATCTAATTGATTAACATCAACATTGATTATTATGCACTATTATTTTTGTTCAAGGAGAGCCAAAAATATACAACTCTCTCTCAGCTTGTTTGTTGCCAAAAATGGCCACTTTTTGTGTATGTTCACAAAATGCTATAAAATGTATATTTCTTAAAACATTTATCTACTTTTACCGACGTGACTCTTTAAAATAGCACCAGTCCTTTTCATCAAAATCAAAATTGTATCTAAATGTTTTACTCTTTATAGCCAGTTAGGTTATATATTACCATTAACTTTTCTGGTAAAACGGTGATAAAGTCCTAATGTTTTCATGAAACTTCCTTTTTTTCCCCATCTGAGCATCGGGGAAAAGGCCGTCTTGCAATTGTTGAGGTCACTAGTGTGTGCCCCATTTCTTCCAGGATCACTCTCTTTATAGGTTTTAGTGGACTCCTAGTACTGCGAAGTGGTTTCATGGTACAAAGGGATTGTATTCCAAGATCTGGGAGACTGTAGAAATGAGCAGTGATGCCCTTCCTACCATCTTTCCAGAAAAATAAGTGATCTGTAAGCTGTTAGGCTGACTTACAGCAGCAGCACTTTCTGCACCTGCATAAACTCCAGGACACATTTACTAACGGTGTTTGTTGCTGTATGTGCAGCTTTGAATTTTTTAATAATATATATTTTGTTAATATTTTGGCTATGGTGTCTTGTTATGAAATGTAAAAGAGTAAAAGTGTTTTTAGCAGGTGCTTCAAAGCTAAGTTTGACTGGGAAACTCAAAGCTCAATTGGCTGTATCAACAGAAATTCACTGCAGCCTATGTAATATTTCATGCGTCATAATTTATTCTACTCTATCTTGCAAATACATATTTGTGTGGCAATGTCATGCACAACACACATAACTATTAGATCCTTAAGATCAAACCCGTGTCATTGTTTTGGTCCACTGCAGTGCAGTAGTCAAAAAAAAGAATAAGTGAAGTGTCCACAGATAGCCAGGATAGAGCCCAGAGTGTTAATGTTTAAAATGTATAAAAATATTATTGATTACAATTCTTTACTGTTAATATCAACAATAAGCTTTTTATTTTGAAATTACAAGTTTAAAAAAATGCTGTTACATTTACATTTAATGCTGTTTCACTGTAATCATTTATTATAAGTATGGACACAGAATCAAGTGAACAACATTTTGAAATAAGTTTAATTGGAATTTTGTACTATGCAAAAACAAAACAACAACAACAACAACAACATATTAAACAAACACAGCCAGTGCCTTCATTTGTCCATTACATGTCAAACATAGCACTGACCCTTAGCCCCTGATCATCAGCACATGCTTTCAAAAAGAGCTCCATGTCCTTTGCAAACTGAAAAACAAAGAGGAACAAGTCCCTTGCTCCAGTGTCTTCTTCCTCTGACATGTCTCTTAAGACCCTCTGCTGGTCCCCTTGATTTAAGGACAGATATTTGGGCATTGTTACATGTGCCTTATTTTGGACAGCCCACTGCACAGCAGGACGCAGATCTTCAACAACTGCTGGCTCCTGTGTCAGGCAAATGGGGATGAAAACATAGTTATTTCTCTGTTGCAGAACAGTTTTTTAACAGTTATTCAAATGTCACTAACCATGTAATTACACTACTGTTTAAAGTGAATACTGACCTGACTGACTTCCTGGAACTTGCGCTTTTTCAGTCTGAAAATGGGCACATGTTGTCCTTCAAGCACAGCTTTGGCTTCCTCTCTCCAGTGTGCAAATAGCTTGCCAGAGCTACGAAGAGTAAGGCCACAGTGAGGGCATGTCATTTTCATGGACTTTCCATCAGCTGCAGTTTTATTGAACACAGAGGGTAGAGCTTATGAATGTTCTAACAAAGACTCAGAAAATGGTTCAGATACCGAAGACAAAACCTTGGGGGGGGGGGAGACGGGTCTCCTCGAAGAGTTCAGCGGGGAGCAGTCCTGATAATGGTGGCTGACTTGGCATTGAAGAATGCTGACAAGACAATAAATGCCTTGCCATATCCCCACGCCGTATGATTGTAATCTTACAGACAGGGCAGTGAAAGTGTCCTGTTGTCCTACAAGGCTGCCTGCACCGGCATATCATTTTATCTGTAAGAGAAAAAAACAAACAAACAAACAGATGTAATTTAAATGTAGTTGTATAGAATGCAATCAATTTGTCTAACAATCAGATTGTACATGTTAACAAAAACATCCAAGCCATGAAAGCAAAATGGTATGGATCACAAAAGTTATGTCAAGAAAAGTGGTGAAAAGTAAATAAAAATATATTTTATAAAAACACTATTTTTGTTGCAGATGAATGCACTGAACTGTACAATATCAACAGCAACTTTTAAGTCAACAAAGATACTGCAGAAGTGCTTAAAAAAGTGCATATTTATAACTATAAAGTATATTTAATACAAACATACCTTTTAAAGGCAAAGCATTTTTTATATGCACACTTAGATGCTCCTCAATCTTTGCCCTGACAGTAGGGCTGGAAGTGGGGCACAGAGGGCAGTGAAAGAGTCCTCTGCAACACGTGTTGCATTCCTGCAATTCTGGCTTTAAGCCTGAATTCCAGATTGATGTGTGCATCTAAAACACAGAGAGAAACAGATAAACACCATATACACATTTAAGTTAAGGTTTTAGCAGAAATAACAATTTACACTTGGCATGTAATAGATTTGGGAAGAAAATTCTTGAAAAAAAAACCCCAAATATTTTAAAAGACACTTTAATCTGTGAGATATGTTTCTATTGACATATAACAGTCAATTGAACAGAGGCTAACTAAAATCTGGGCAATACAAAAGCTGTACAGAAAAGAATGACGAATAGAAGTATTGATAAATATATAAATCTGTTTGTGATGAAATTTGCAGTGTTGACGCTAACCAAAGGTGTCACAAGTACACACGTTCCTTACTACAGTTTAGATACCTCTGTTTAGAAAGCACTGGCTCGACTTTTTAGTCAAGTCGAAGTAAGAAGTACAGGGTCTAAAATATAATTTATGTACAAAATTTTGAAGTAATCTTGCGTCCAAAGCACGCGTGCTGATTTACAAATGTACGGATTACAAAGTACAGATACGCGTGCTAAAATGTGAGAAGTAGAAGTATAAAGAAGTATACAGTAGGCACAAAAAAGTACAGCAGTAAAGTAAAGATACCAGAAAATTCTACTTAAGTACAGTATTGAAGTATTCGTTATTTTGCATCTCTGACGCCAACAATCAATCATACTCTAATGCAAAATGTGGTTTTTGCTTCTTCTCGCCCACAGAAGCCGTTAATCCAGCTCTCTTACTAAAACCAGGCCCAGGAAAAAGCATATCTGTGTGTTTCTCTGCCATGGAGCACGATGAAAAAACATTAAAATAAGGAGGAATGTTGTTGTAACGCAAAAAAAGTGGCAACATGATCATTGTAAGAAAACTAGACGATTCCTAGAATTATGAAATCACTAACGGCAAATTTATATAAGAAAGACTTAACTAACCTTTGCGATCAACTTGCAAGACTTCCACGGTATCCATGCGTGTTTACGGCTACTGTGGAGGTCACGTGCTTCCGGCTACTGTGGAGGTCACGTGCTTCCGGCTACTGTGGAGCTCCACGGTGGCTGCAGCCAGACCCTTCTCACTAAAACTAAACAAAGGAAAGAAGGATGGAAGGAAGGATCACATGCATTGTCACCAAGGAAAGAAGGATGGAAGGAAGGATCACATGCATTGTCACAAAGGAAAGAAGGATCGAAGGAAGGATCACAAGCTTTGTCACAAAGGAAAGAAGGATGGAAGGAAGGATGACATGCATTGTCACAAAGGAAAGAAGGATGGAAGGAAG
Source organism: Aulonocara sp. 'chitande type north' Nkhata Bay (assembly GCF_057382095.1). Taxonomy (NCBI): domain Eukaryota; kingdom Metazoa; phylum Chordata; class Actinopteri; order Cichliformes; family Cichlidae; genus Aulonocara; species Aulonocara sp. 'chitande type north' Nkhata Bay. The sequence continues at coordinate 14,500,490 of NC_141347.1, forward strand.
GATGACATGCATTGTCACAAAGGAAAGAAGGATGGAAGGAAGGATCACAAGCTTTGTCACAAAGGAAAGAAGGATGGAAGGAAGGAAAGATCACAAGCTTTGTCACAAGTGCAATACTTTAATTTTCTGCTGCTCATTCCTGTGCAATATCCCATCTGCCCTCCCGTCATATTTCTTTTCAAGATTTTCTTATTTAATCACTAATGTACATATATTTATATTTATAGATACATATATATTCAGTCATCTTTTCTCTTTTACCATGTCTCTCTAATATTTTGCTCCTTACTATTTTTCTATTTTCTTTATTGTTTTATTTTATTTTAATATATTTTCTCCTACTGTGCATGCTGCTGAGTGACTGCTGCTCGTCAAACACATTTAATTGCAATGTTGACCCTGTGCTAACTTGCATATGACAAATAAATCTGAAAACTGAAACTAAACTAAGGAAAGAAGGATGGAAGGAAAGATCACAAGCTTTGTCACAAAGGAAAGAAGGATGGAAGGAAGGATCACAAGCTTTGTCACAAAGGAAAGAAGGATGGGAGGAAGGATCACATGCATTGTCACAAAGGAAAGAAGGATGGAAGGAAGGAAGGATCACAAGCATTGTCACAAAGGAAAGAAGGATGGAAGGAAGAATCACATGCATTGTCACAAAGGAAAGAAGGATGGAAGGAAGAATCACATGCATTGTCACAAAGGAAAGAAGGATGGAAGGAAGGATCACATGCATTGTCACAAAGGAAAGAACGATGGAAGGCAGGATGACATGCAATGTCACAAAGGAAAGAAGGATGGAAGGAAGAATCACATGCATTGTCACAAAGGAAAGAAGGATGGAAGGAAGGATCACATGCATTGTCACAAAGGAAAGAACGATGGAAGGCAGGATGACATGCATTGTCACAAAGGAAAGAAGGATGGAAGGAAGAATCACATGCATTGTCACAAAGGAAAGAAGGATGGAAGGAAGGATCACATGCATTGTCACAAAGGAAAGAAGGATGGAAGGAAGAATCACATGCATTGTCACAAAGGAAAGAAGGATGGAAGGAAGAATCACATGCAATGTCACAAAGGAAAGAAGGATGGAAGGAAGAATCACATGCATTGTCACAAAGGAAAGAAGGATGGAAGGAAGGAAGGATCACAAGCATTGTCACAAAGGAAAGAAGGATGGAAGGAAGAATCACATGCATTGTCACAAAGGAAAGAAGGATGGAAGGAAGAATCACATGCATTGTCACAAAGGAAAGAAGGATGGATGGAAGGATCACATGCATTGTCACAAAGGAAAGAAGGATGGAAGGAAGGAAGGATCACAAGCATTGTCACAAAGGAAAGAAGGATGGAAGGAAGGATCACATGCATTGTCACAAAGGAAAGAATGATGGAAGGCAGGATGACATGCAATGTCACAAAGGAAAGAAGGATGGAAGGAAGAATCACATGCATTGTCACAAAGGAAAGAAGGATGGAAGGAAGGATCACATGCATTGTCACAAAGGAAAGAACGATGGAAGGCAGGATGACATGCAATGTCACAAAGGAAAGAAGGATGGAAGGAAGAATCACATGCATTGTCACAAAGGAAAGAAGGATGGAAGGAAGGATCACATGCATTGTCACAAAGGAAAGAACGATGGAAGGCAGGATGACATGCAATGTCACAAAGGAAAGAAGGATGGAAGGAAGAATCACATGCATTGTCACAAAGGAAAGAAGGATGGAAGGAAGGATCACAAGCATTGTCACAAAGGAAAGAAGGATGGAAGGAAGGATCACAAGCATTGTCACAAAGGAAAGAAGGATGGAAGGAAGGATCACATGCATTGTCACAAAGGAAAGAACGATGGAAGGCAGGATGACATGCAATGTCACAAAGGAAAGAAGGATGGAAGGAAGGAAAGATCACAAGCTTTGTCACAAGTGCAATACTTTAATTTTCTGCTGCTCATTCCTGTGCAATATCCCATCTGCCCTCCCGTCATATTTCTTTTCAAGATTTTCTTATTTAATCACTAATGTACATATATTTATATTTATAGATACATATATATTCAGTCATCTTTTCTCTTTTACCATGTCTCTCTAATATTTTGCTCCTCACTATTTTTCTATTTTCTTTATTATTTTATTTTATTTTAATATATTTTCTCCTACTGTGCATGCTGCTGAGTGACTGCTGCTCGTCAAACACATTTAATTGAAATGTTGACCCTGTGCTAACTTGCATATGACAAATAAATCTGAAAACTGAAACTAAACTAAGGAAAGAAGGATGGAAGGAAAGATCACAAGCTTTGTCACAAAGGAAAGAAGGATGGAAGGAAGGATCACAAGCATTGTCACAAAGGAAAGAAGGATAGAAGGAAGGATCACATGCATTGTCACAAAGGAAAGAACGATGGAAGGCAGGATGACATGCAATGTCACAAAGGAAAGAAGGATGGAAGGAAGAATCACATGCATTGTCACAAAGGAAAGAAGGATGGAAGGAAGGATCACATGCATTGTCACAAAGGAAAGAACGATGGAAGGCAGGATGACATGCAATGTCACAAAGGAAAGAAGGATGGAAGGAAGAATCACATGCATTGTCACAAAGGAAAGAAGGATGGAAGGAAGGATCACATGCATTGTCACAAAGGAAAGAACGATGGAAGGCAGGATGACATGCAATGTCACAAAGGAAAGAAGGATGGAAGGAAGAATCACATGCATTGTCACAAAGGAAAGAAGGATGGAAGGAAGGATCACATGCATTGTCACAAAGGAAAGAACAATGGAAGGCAGGATGACATGCAATGTCACAAAGGAAAGAAGGATGGAAGGAAGAATCACATGCATTGTCACAAAGGAAAGAAGGATGGAAGGAAGGATCACATGCATTGTCACAAAGGAAAGAACAATGGAAGGCAGGATGACATGCAATGTCACAAAGGAAAGAAGGATGGAAGGAAGAATCACATGCATTGTCACAAAGGAAAGAAGGATGGAAGGAAGGATCACATGCATTGTCACAAAGGAAAGAACGATGGAAGGCAGGATGACATGCAATGTCACAAAGGAAAGAAGGATGGAAGGAAGAATCACATGCATTGTCACAAAGGAAAGAAGGATGGAAGGAAGGATCACATGCATTGTCACAAAGGAAAGAACGATGGAAGGCAGGATGACATGCAATATCACAAAGGAAAGAAGGATGGAAGGAAGAATCACATGCATTGTCACAAAGGAAAGAAGGATGGAAGGAAGGATCACATGCATTGTCACAAAGGAAAGAACGATGGAAGGCAGGATGACATGCAATGTCACAAAGGAAAGAAGGATGGAAGGAAGAATCACATGCATTGTCACAAAGGAAAGAAGGATGGAAGGAAGGATCACATGCATTGTCACAAAGGAAAGAACGATGGAAGGCAGGATGACATGCAATGTCACAAAGGAAAGAAGGATGGAAGGAAGAATCACATGCATTGTCACAAAGGAAAGAAGGATGGAAGGAAGGATCACATGCATTGTCACAAAGGAAAGAACGATGGAAGGCAGGATGACATGCAATGTCACAAAGGAAAGAAGGATGGAAGGAAGAATCACATGCATTGTCACAAAGGAAAGAAGGATGGAAGGAAGGATCACATGCATTGTCACAAAGGAAAGAACGATGGAAGGCAGGATGACATGCAATGTCACAAAGGAAAGAAGGATGGAAGGAAGAATCACATGCATTGTCACAAAGGAAAGAAGGATGGAAGGAAGGATCACATGCATTGTCACAAAGGAAAGAACGATGGAAGGCAGGATGACATGCAATGTCACAAAGGAAAGAAGGATGGAAGGAAGAATCACATGCATTGTCACAAAGGAAAGAAGGATGGAAGGAAGGATCACATGCATTGTCACAAAGGAAAGAACGATGGAAGGCAGGATGACATGCAATGTCACAAAGGAAAGAAGGATGGAAGGAAGAATCACATGCATTGTCACAAAGGAAAGAAGGATGGAAGGAAGGATCACAAGCATTGTCACAAAGGAAAGAAGGATGGAAGGAAGGATCACAAGCATTGTCACAAAGGAAAGAAGGATGGAAGGAAGGATCACATGCATTGTCACAAAGGAAAGAACGATGGAAGGCAGGATGACATGCAATGTCACAAAGGAAAGAAGGATGGAAGGAAGGAAAGATCACAAGCTTTGTCACAAGTGCAATACTTTAATTTTCTGCTGCTCATTCCTGTGCAATATCCCATCTGCCCTCCCGTCATATTTCTTTTCAAGATTTTCTTATTTAATCACTAATGTACATATATTTATATTTATAGATACATATATATTCAGTCATCTTTTCTCTTTTACCATGTCTCTCTAATATTTTGCTCCTTACTATTTTTCTATTTTCTTTATTATTTTATTTTATTTTAATATATTTTCTCCTACTGTGCATGCTGCTGAGTGACTGCTGCTCGTCAAACACATTTAATTGCAATGTTGACCCTGTGCTAACTTGCATATGACAAATAAATCTGAAAACTGAAACTAAACTAAGGAAAGAAGGATGGAAGGAAAGATCACAAGCTTTGTCACAAAGGAAAGAAGGATGGAAGGAAGGATCACAAGCATTGTCACAAAGGAAAGAAGGATGGAAGGAAGGATCACATGCATTGTCACAAAGGAAAGAACGATGGAAGGCAGGATGACATGCAATGTCACAAAGGAAAGAAGGATGGAAGGAAGAATCACATGCATTGTCACAAAGGAAAGAAGGATGGAAGGAAGGATCACATGCATTGTCACAAAGGAAAGAACGATGGAAGGCAGGATGACATGCAATGTCACAAAGGAAAGAAGGATGGAAGGAAGAATCACATGCATTGTCACAAAGGAAAGAAGGTTGGAAGGAAGGATCACATGCATTGTCACAAAGGAAAGAACGATGGAAGGCAGGATGACATGCAATGTCACAAAGGTAAGAAGGATGGAAGGAAGAATCACATGCATTGTCACAAAGGAAAGAAGGATGGAAGGAAGGATCACAAGCATTGTCACAAAGGAAAGAAGGATGGAAGGAAGGATCACATGCATTGTCACAAAGGAAAGAAGGATGGAAGGAAGGATCACATGCATTGTCACAAAGGAAAGAACGATGGAAGGCAGGATGACATGCAATGTCACAAAGGAAAGAAGGATGGAAGGAAGAATCACATGCATTGTCACAAAGGAAAGAAGGATCGAAGGAAGGATCACAAGCTTTGTCACAAAGGAAAGAAGGATGGAAGGAAGGATGACATGCATTGTCACAAAGGAAAGAAGGATGGAAGGAAGGATGACATGCATTGTCACAAAGGAAAGAAGGATGGAAGGAAGGATCACAAGCTTTGTCACAAAGGAAAGAAGGATGGAAGGAAGGAAAGATCACAAGCTTTGTCACAAGTGCAATACTTTAATTTTCTGCTGCTCATTCCTGTGCAATATCCCATCTGCCCTCCCGTCATATTTCTTTTCAAGATTTTGTTGTGATTTGGCGCTATATAAATAAAATAAATTGAATTGAATTGAATTGAAGATTTTCTTATGTAATCACTAATGTACATATATTTATATTTATAGATACATATATATTCAGTCATCTTTTCTCTTTTACCATGTCTCTCTAATATTTTGCTCCTTACTATTTTTCTATTTTCTTTATTGTTTTATTTTATTTTAATATATTTTCTCCTACTGTGCATGCTGCTGAGTGACTGCTGCTCGTCAAACACATTTAATTGCTATGTTGACCCTGTGCTAACTTGCATATGACAAATAAATCTGAAAACTGAAACTAAACTAAGGAAAGAAGGATAGAAGGAAAGATCACAAGCTTTGTCACAAAGGAAAGAAGGATGGAAGGAAGGATCACAAGCATTGTCACAAAGGAAAGAAGGATGGAAGGAAGGATCACAAGCATTGTCACAAAGGAAAGAAGGATGGAAGGAAGGATCACATGCATTGTCACAAAGGAAAGAAGGATGGAAGGCAGGATGACATGCAATGTCACAAAGGAAAGAAGGATGGAAGGAAGAATCACATGCATTGTCACAAAGGAAAGAAGGATGGAAGGAAGGATCACATGCATTGTCACAAAGGAAAGAACGATGGAAGGCAGGATGACATGCAATGTCACAAAGGAAAGAAGGATGGAAGGAAGAATTACATGCATTGTCACAAAGGAAAGAAGGATGGAAGGAAGGATCACAAGCATTGTCACAAAGGAAAGAAGGATGGAAGGTAGGATCACAAGCATTGTCACAAAGGAAAGAAGGATGGAAGGAAGGATCACATGCATTGTCACAAAGGAAAGAAGGATGGAAGGAAGGATCACATGCATTGTCACAAAGGAAAGAACGATGGAAGGCAGGATGACATGCAATGTCACAAAGGAAAGAAGGATGGAAGGAAGAATCACATGCATTGTCACAAAGGAAAGAAGGATCGAAGGAAGGATCACAAGCTTTGTCACAAAGGAAAGAAGGATGGAAGGAAGGATGACATGCATTGTCACAAAGGAAAGAAGGATGGAAGGAAGGATGACATGCATTGTCACAAAGGAAAGAAGGATGGAAGGAAGGATCACAAGCTTTGTCACAAAGGAAAGAAGGATGGAAGGAAGGAAAGATCACAAGCTTTGTCACAAGTGCAATACTTTAATTTTCTGCTGCTCATTCCTGTGCAATATCCCATCTGCCCTCCCGTCATATTTCTTTTCAAGATTTTGTTGTGATTTGGCGCTATATAAATAAAATAAATTGAATTGAATTGAATTGAAGATTTTCTTATGTAATCACTAATGTACATATATTTATATTTATAGATACATATATATTCAGTCATCTTTTCTCTTTTACCATGTCTCTCTAATATTTTGCTCCTTACTATTTTTCTATTTTCTTTATTGTTTTATTTTATTTTAATATATTTTCTCCTACTGTGCATGCTGCTGAGTGACTGCTGCTCGTCAAACACATTTAATTGCTATGTTGACCCTGTGCTAACTTGCATATGACAAATAAATCTGAAAACTGAAACTAAACTAAGGAAAGAAGGATAGAAGGAAAGATCACAAGCTTTGTCACAAAGGAAAGAAGGATGGAAGGAAGGATCACAAGCATTGTCACAAAGGAAAGAAGGATGGAAGGAAGGATCACAAGCATTGTCACAAAGGAAAGAAGGATGGAAGGAAGGATCACATGCATTGTCACAAAGGAAAGAAGGATGGAAGGCAGGATGACATGCAATGTCACAAAGGAAAGAAGGATGGAAGGAAGAATCACATGCATTGTCACAAAGGAAAGAAGGATGGAAGGAAGGATCACATGCATTGTCACAAAGGAAAGAACGATGGAAGGCAGGATGACATGCAATGTCACAAAGGAAAGAAGGATGGAAGGAAGAATTACATGCATTGTCACAAAGGAAAGAAGGATGGAAGGAAGGATCACAAGCATTGTCACAAAGGAAAGAAGGATGGAAGGTAGGATCACAAGCATTGTCACAAAGGAAAGAAGGATGGAAGGAAGGATCACATGCATTGTCACAAAGGAAAGAACGATGGAAGGCAGGATGACATGCAATGTCACAAAGGAAAGAAGGATGGAAGGAAGAATCACATGCATTGTCACAAAGGAAAGAAGGATGGAAGGAAGAATCACATGCATTTTCACAAAGGAAAGAAGGATGAAAGGAAGGATCACAAGCATTGTCACAAAGGAAAGAAGGATGGAAGGAAGGATCACATGCATTGTCACAAAGGAAAGAACGATGGAAGGCAGGATGACATGCAATGTCACAAAGGAAAGAAGGATGGAAGGAAGAATCACATGCATTGTCACAAAGGAAAGAAGGATGGAAGGAAGGATCACATGCATTGTCACAAAGGAAAGAAGGATGGAAGGAAGAATCACAAGCATTGTCACAAAGGAAAGAAGGATGGAAGGAAGGATCACATGCATTGTCACAAAGGAAAGAAGGATGGAAGGAAGGATCACAAGCATTGTCACAAAGGAAAGAAGGATGGAAGGAAGGATCACATGCATTGTCACAAAGGAAAGAACGATGGAAGGCAGGATGACATGCAATGTCACAAAGGAAAGAAGGATGGAAGGAAGAATCACATGCATTGTCACAAAGGAAAGAAGGATGGAAGGAAGGATCACATGCATTGTCACAAAGGAAAGAAGGATGGAAGGATGGATCACAAGCCTTGTCTCAAAGGAAAGAAGGATGGAAGGAAGGATCACAAGCTTTGTCACAAAGGAAAGAAGGATGGAAGGAAGGATCACATGCATTGTCACAAAGGAAAGAAGGATGGAAGGAAGGATCACATGCATTGTCACAAAGGAAAGAAGGATGGAAGGAAGGATCACATGCATTGTCACAAAGGAAAGAAGGATGGAAGGAAGGATCACAAGCATTGTCACAAAGGAAAGAAGGATGGAAGGAAGGATCACAAGCATTGTCACAAAGGAAAGAAGGATGGAAGGAAGGAAGGATCACAAGCATTGTCACAAAGGAAAGAAGGATGGAAGGAAGGATCACAAGCATTGTCACAAAGGAAAGAAGGATGGAAGGAAGGATCACATGCATTGTCACAAAGGAAAGAAGGATGGAAGGCAGGATGACATGCAATGTCACAAAGGAAAGAAGGATGGAAGGAAGAATCACATGCATTGTCACAAAGGGAAGAAGGATGGAAGGAAGGATCACATGCATTGTCACAAAGGAAAGAAGGATGGAAGGCAGGATGACATGCAATGTCACAAAGGAAAGAAGGATGGAAGGAAGAATCACATGCATTGTCACAAAGGAAAGAAGGATGGAAGGAAGGATCACAAGCATTGTCACAAAGGAAAGAAGGATGGAAGGAAGGATCACAAGCATTGTCACAAAGGAAAGAAGGATGGAAGGAAGGATCACATGCATTGTCACAAAGGAAAGAACAGTGGAAGGCAGGATGACATGCAATGTCACAAAGGAAAGAAGGATGGAAGGAAGAATCACATGCATTGTCACAAAGGAAAGAAGGATGGAAGGAAGGAACACATGCATTGTCACAAAGGAAAGAAGGATCGAAGGAAGGATCACAAGCATTGTCACAAAGGAAAGAAGGATGGAAGGAAGGATCACATGCAATGTCACAAAGGAAATAAGGATGGAAGGAAGGATCACAAGCATTGTCACAAAGGAAAGAAGGATGGAAGGAAGGATCACAAGCATTGTCACAAAGGAAAGAAGGATGGAAGGAAGGATCACATGCATTGTCACAAAGGAAAGAACAGTGGAAGGCAGGATGACATGCAATGTCACAAAGGAAAGAAGGATGGAAGGAAGAATCACATGCATTGTCACAAAGGAAAGAAGGATGGAAGGAAGGAACACATGCATTGTCACAAAGGAAAGAAGGATCGAAGGAAGGATCACAAGCATTGTCACAAAGGAAAGAAGGATGGAAGGAAGGATCACATGCAATGTCACAAAGGAAATAAGGATGGAAGGAAGGATCACAAGCATTGTCACAAAGGAAAGAAGGATGGAAGGAAGGATCACAAGCATTGTCACAAAGGAAAGAAGGATGGAAGGAAGGATCACATGCATTGTCACAAAGGAAAGAAGGATGGAAGGATGGATCACAAGCTTTGTCACAAAGGAAAGAAGGATGGAAGGAAGGATCACAAGCTTTGTCACAAAGGAAAGAAGGATGGAAGGAAGGATCACATTCATTGTCACAAAGGAAAGAAGGATGGAATGATGGATCACAAGCTTTGTCACAAATGAAAGAAGGATGGAAGGAAGGATCACAAGCTTTGTCACAAAGGAAAGAAGGATGGAAGGAAGGATCACATGCATTGTCACAAAGGAAAGAAGGATGGAAGGAAGGATCACATGCATTGTCACAAAGGAAAGCACGATGGAAGGCAGGATGACATGCAATGTCACAAAGGAAAGAAGGATGGAAGGAAGAATCACATGCATTGTCACAAAGGAAAGAAGGATGGAAGGAAGGATAACATGCATTGTCACAAAGGAAAGAAGGATGGAAGGAAGGATCACATGCATTGCCACAAAGGAAAGAACGATGGAAGGCAGGATGACATGCAATGTCACAAAGGAAAGAAGGATGGAAGGAAGAATCACATGCATTGTCACAAAGGAAAGAAGGATGGAAGGAAGGATCACATGCATTGTCACAAAGGAAAGAACGATGGAAGGCAGGATGACATGCAATGTCACAAAGGAAAGAAGGATGGAAGGAAGAATCACATGCATTGTCACAAAGGAAAGAAGGATGGAAGGAAGGATCACAAGCATTGTCACAAAGGAAAGAAGGATGGAAGGAAGGATCACAAGCATTGTCACAAAGGAAAGAAGGATGGAAGGAAGGATCACATGCATTGTCACAAAGGAAAGAACGATGGAAGGCAGGATGACATGCAATGTCACAAAGGAAAGAAGGATGGAAGGAAGAATCACATGCATTGTCACAAAGGAAAGAAGGATGGAAGGAAGGATCACATGCATTGTCACAAAGGAAAGAAGGATGGAAGGAAGGATCACAAGCAATGTCAAAAAGGAAAGAAGGATGGAAGGAAGAATCACATGCATTGTCACAAAGGAAAGAAGGATGGAAGGAAGGATCACATGCATTGTCACAAAGGAAAGAAGGATGGAAGGATGGATCAAAAGCTTTGTCACAAAGGAAAGAAGGATGGAAGGAAGGATCACAAGCTTTGTCAGAAAGGAAAGAAGGATGGAAGGAAGGATCACATGCATTGTCACAAAGGAAATAAGGATGGAAGGAAGGATCACAAGCATTGTCACAAAGGAAAGAAGGATGGAAGGAAGGATCACATGCATTGTCACAAAGGAAAGAAGGATGGAAGGAAGGATCACATGCATTGTCACAAAGGAAAGAAGGATGGAAGGATGGATCACAAGCTTTGTCACAAAGGAAAGAAGGATGGAAGGAAGGATCACAAGCTTTGTCACAAAGGAAAGAAGGATGGTAGGAAGGATCACATTCATTGTCACAAAGGAAAGAAGGATGGAAGGATGGATCACAAGCTTTGTCACAAAGGAAAGAAGGATGGAAGGAAAGATCACAAGCTTTGTCACAAAGGAAAGAAGGATGGAAGGAAGGATCACAAGCATTGTCACAAAGGAAAGAAGGATGGAAGGAAGGATCACATGCATTGTCACAAAGGAAAGAACGATGGAAGGCAGGATGACATGCAATGTCACAAAGGAAAGAAGGATGGAAGGAAGAATCACATGCATTGTCACAAAGGAAAGAAGGATGGAAGGAAGGATAACATGCATTGTCACAAAGGAAAGAAGGATGGAAGGAAGGATCACATGCATTGTCACAAAGGAAAGAACGATGGATGGCAGGATGACATGCAATGTCACAAAGGAAAGAAGGATGGAAGGAAGAATCACATGCATTGTCACAAAGGAAAGAAGGATGGAAGGAAGGATCACAAGCATTGTCACAAAGGAAAGAAGGATGGAAGGAAGGATCACAAGCATTGTCACAAAGGAAAGAAGGATGGAAGGAAGGATCACATGCATTGTCACAAAGGAAAGAACGATGGAAGGCAGGATGACATGCAATGTCACAAAGGAAAGAAGGATGGAAGGAAGAATCACATGCATTGTCACAAAGGAAAGAAGGATGGAAGGAAGGATCACATGCATTGTCACAAAGGAAAGAAGGATGGAAGGAAGGATCACAAGCAATGTCACAAAGGAAAGAAGGATGGAAGGAAGAATCACATGCAATGTCACAAAGGAAAGAAGGATGGAAGGAAGGATCACATGCATTGTCACAAAGGAAAGAAGGATGGAAGGATGGATCAAAAGCTTTGTCACAAAGGAAAGAAGGATGGAAGGAAGGATCACAAGCTTTGTCACAAAGGAAAGAAGGATGGAAGGAAGGATCACATGCAATGTCACAAAGGAAAGAAGGACGGAAGGAAGGAAGGAAGGAAGGATCACAAGCTTTGTCACAAAGGAAAGAAGGATGGAAGGAAGGAAGGATGGATCACAAGCTTTGTCACAAAGGAAAGAAGGATGGAAGGAAGGATCACAAGCTTTGTCACAAGTGCAATACTTTAATTTTCTGCTGCTCATTCCTGTGCAATATCCCATCTGCCCTCCCGTCATATTTCTTTTCAAGATTTTCTTATTTAATCACTAATGTACATATATTTATATTTATAGATACATATATATTCAGTCATCTTTTCTCTTTTACCATTGTTAAGATTCAATATTGAGGAAGGGTACAAGAGGTGATCGAAGAATAACCACACCGATCCGGCCGGGTGAAGTCAAACGAAGATTTTAATGAATACACGCGTGGGAAGACAACTCTGTACGCAGACAGGAAGTAGTCTTCGACTTAATCAAAGCATGAACAGATATTTTATAGCATCAGGGTTTATTTACTGACGCCCCTTCATACGTCACAGATACATTTTATACATAGATCAGATCAACATCATCATTGACTTTTCACCTAGAAAATCATCTTCTATTTTCATGGCTAGCCCTTCCTGTCTACCTTTCAGTTCTTGTCTTGTTCCTCTTTCTTGCCGAGACACCAAGAAACGGTTCCTCTTTTACCAAGACAATTTTGCAGTTACAGCCAAACATAACTAACCTCTCCTCTAAATAAATCTAATTTAAAGTGTGTGTGTGTGTGTGTGTGTTGACCTCACATGCTCTTTGTGTCATCTCTTCACCTACTGTCTGTGTCTCGTCCTCAAATGCTCTTTCTCAATTCACCTGTTGCACTTCTGACCTTTTACCAGACCAGAAGCTCACTGAGACTATGTGTATGTCTTCTACTAAATAAATGTTTTAATCAAGAACCTCTACTAAAACCTTAATATAAAATGATCTGATATATAAGTGTTCTGTAAGCATGTATTGCAATTCCTTCTCTGGCTCCAAGTCACTTGCACAATAGATTGTCCGAACATCGCGCCGAACAAAGCTTCCGACCCCCAATTAATTGACCGAGCTCCAACTCTTTAATAAGCACAGATATGCATTGTGTATAAAATAGTCATAGCTGCTTAAGGCCTTCTTAAAGCTATCTGTTACATTGTTAAAGCCTCGTCTTAGCCTGCGGCTCAAAATAACTTCCTGGTTTCACTTCTGCATACAACTTCCTGTCAGCCTGCAACTCAGTCTTTCTGAAAGAGACACTGTTTAAACCTTGGAATGCAATATCCATGCTGCAGATTATATTATTAATGCAATGACAATTATTTGACAATAGCAGTAAAATAATTTCCCTCCTCGACACTCCCCCTTTTGACCTCTGGAACACCAGAGGTCACAATACATTGTGTCCTCACGCAGACCCTTCTCTGGTGGTCTCGAACCTCGAGATCTCCAGGATCCTCGCCCCTCCTGTGGTCGCCGAGATCAATCTTCTGCAAAGGAAACAAAACACCTTTTCTTGCATCTCCCTAACTTATCCTATCTGGGACTCTTTAATCAAAAGCCTGATCCTAATTATCTTCTTAACTTATTGACTTGTATTTATGTATACTCTTCAACGTTACTCGTCATTCTAAAATTCTTTTAAGCGCTGGTTTCACGTCCAGTTGCTCGCTCTACTTTCCCTTATCTGATCATCAACATCCTGTGCACAAGTTGTCGCTGCTGCAAGTTAATCTACTCCAAAAGAAAACAACCACTTTAATCAATTAAGTTTAAGCATATAAGCAATTACTCCTGTATACATTTCATCATAGCTAAATGCTGCCTTGAAACAACTCCTATGTGTTAACACTAACTTCATTTTAAAACCTCACATTTCCTATGTTATCACCTGTTTTGGTATAACCTTTTTATTTCATTTTGCTCCCTTAATGTAACAATACCTTCTAATTCTAATGTATCAGACTTAACCAAAATATATGCTTTCCTTCCTCTTTGGTCCTTCTTTAAGTTCAGTTAAAAGCTAAATGAATTTAGGGCCTTTTGCCTGGAATCAATACTGTCATGTGTGTTTCTTAACTCTGTGTCTGTAAGCGTGTGCAATCCTTCATGAACTCATATTATCCTCACAGTAGATTGGCTAATCATAGCGCTAGCCAAAGGCTCATGACCCTCCAGAGACAAATTTGAGCCACAACTCCTTTAAAAGCACAAAATGCAATATGTATAAAATAGTTATAACTGCTCCTGAAATACAAAGTTAACATCATCATAAACATCTTATGGTCATCAAAGCAATGGGCAGGGCTGCGACCCAATTTAGCCCTGTCTGCGCACAAATTTTAGCCAACTTGTTTTTCAAATTTAGGTTCATCCTCTCTATGCTTCGGGCCATCCAGTCAGAACATCCACACACACCAACAAATACCTCACCCCAGATGGGACTGTATCAATCATGTCGGTATAATCAATCACGACCTCTTCTCCTGGCCTTCCTGGCATGAGAAACTTACCAGCTTCAGGTTTTACTGCTGGCTTTGGGTTGTGTGCCCCACAAATTAGGCACGTTCTGGCCTTTTCCAGTATCATCCTTCTCAAATCAGGATGCCACCATCGGCACAAATTTCTCTCCATCTGTTCCACTCCCACGTGACCAAGCCCGTGAGCCTCATTCACCTTTTGTTCCGCCATTTTGGCCGTTAAAGCGGGACGCCCATCTGGCCCCCTCCACAAACCGCCATCTTGCCAGGCTCCTTTGTTTTCCCACACCCCCTTTTCCTCTGGGGATGTCTCCTCCTGAGCCTGTCTAACTTCTTCCATGCTGTTAGTGCTAACCTCCTCTTCTGGGGTTACCTGCACCAGTTGTCTCTGTCCTTTGTAGCCCGCTGCTTCCTTTGCGGCTTCGTCAGCTTTCTGATTTCCTCTTGCCACCATACTGTCTGCTTGTGAGTGGCCTTTGCATTTTATAATACTTACCTCGTCTGGGTCCTCCAGGGCCTTTTTGTGACAGATGGGTGCATTAGTGGCCGTTCTGAACCCGGCTCTCTTCCACTGAGCCAGTTCCACATGAGCTGCTCCAAACGCATATGCTGAGTCAGTGTAGATGTTCACTCTCATGTTTTTAGCCAACCTCAGGGCTCGAGTTAGGGCTATCACTTCAGCTCTCTGGGCCGACTGTTATCCCTCGATTTTTCCTTCAACCTGGGCTTTCTTAATACAGTCATGTGGTTCTCCTGACCCCATTAGGTCCGCCATATTTATTCCTTCATGTGTGAATATCAGATTTGGTGCCTCTAAAATTTTGCTGAACCTTTGTTGCGTCAGTGGAGTCATTGTGAATGCCTGTGAGTTCACATAGGCCACTACACTGTGTGTAGTAAGCACTTTCAGTGGGTGTTCCCTCACTATATGTGCTGTTTTCTGAATTATCTTTGCTACTCCTGCTGCGTGTTGTGTGCATGTGGGATGCCTTGCTTCTGTTGAATTTAATCTTATGCTAACATACATAAGTACATCCCTACCTCCCCCTTTTTTCTGAAACAACACACCATTCACAACTCCCTTTGTTTCTGAAACATCAAGATAAAATGCCTCATCATAGTTAGGTGTGGCCAGATCTGTGGCTCTTGACAAATCCTGTTTTAGTGAAATGAACGCTGTCTCTGTGTCCGGCGTCCAAGGCAATTCAGCCTTCAGATTTCGAACACCAACTTTCTTGATCAGGTCCCTTAAAGGGGCCGTTTTACCCGCATAGTTCGGAATGAACTGCCTGCTGTAACCTGTCAAGCCAAGAAAGGAAAGCAACTCCTTCACAGTTCTTGGTTTTGGATGTGTCAGAATTTGGTCTCTGTGTGTGTTCATTAACCCCACTGATCTGTGTGCGATCACCCGGCCCAGGAATGTTACCTCTGGCCGGACCAACTGCAGTTTTTCTTTGCTCACTTTGAAGCCACACTCCGCCAATCTGTTCAACACCACGAGCGATGCTGCCGTACAGGCCGCTGCTGACGGGGCTGCAATAAAAAGATCATCAACATACTCTATTAATGTACAGCCCCCTGGCAGTTGACATGGGGACAATGTCTCTTTCAACACCTGATTAAAAATTCCTGGTGAGAGTGCAAAGCCTTGTGGTAGGCGTGTGTACCTAAATTTGCGGCCTCTGTATGTGAATGAGAAAATGTCTCTGAGTGACTCGTGCAGTGGGAGACAAAAGAATGCATTCGCTAGGTCAATACATGTGAACCACTTTTGGTCTTCAGTTTTGTGCTTCTATTATGGTCTGTTAAATGGTATGTCAGACTTCAGCCGGAACAGGACAGGCGAACAGTTAGCTAGACCTACATCTGTGGGCCCTGCGGACCACAAAGTACCAGGCAATTTTGAGAGCTCAGCTACTGCATCAGGATGATCCACTCTTTCCCTGCCATGTATTCTGGAGATTTCTTTATGTTCTAAGATCACTGCATCGTTGGACAAACAAGTTATGCGATATATTTTACATTTTGGTGCATACCAGACGTTTGGAATTTGGGTGCTTTGCCAGCATGCGTTGTCCAGCGCCCGCTTGACCATTGGTCCCAGATCTCTTGGCCCATGACCCTCGTGGACCGCCAATGTAATGTGAGGGGCTGAATCCTCTCCCACATTGTACCAAGGCAGTTGTTCATCAGTAAATTTCACAGCCGCGGCCACACCTTCTGGTCCAACATAAATGTTATGTGTTTGCACATTCCACGTCTGTCCCTCAAGATCAGACTGGAACTGTTCCCAATAGATATCGTTATCTTCCCTATCATAAAAGAGTGTAACGTGGAAAGGATCTCGCGGGGGGGAATAGACGGCCAGGCTCATTACCCAGGGTTTCCACAGCTGATAATGTCTCAAAATGCCTTCTTCCACTAGCCTCCCCCAGTAGATTTCGACAGTGGGTTGTTCAGAGTTCTGGACTAGATATTGAGTCTTTGAAGGTGATCCCAGTTTCACAAGCAGGTCCCTGCCCATGAGATTTTCCAGGCACCTGTGAGGACACCACATATTGGTGCTTCAAAGTCTGTTTTCCCAGCTGTGTCAATGCTGGATCATCATCATTGACAGCATAGGTTCTGCCGTCCCCACGCTGTTCAGTTTCTCCGGGCTCCATCAGTATTGCTCCCCCTCCCAGCCCCAGTCGGCTACTGGGTACTGGGGGCTGGTGCTGCATTCGGGTTTGGAGCTTGATGTGCTCCCCTGTAAGCAACTCTTTGTCTTGGGCCTCCTCGTGCCTGGGGTTGATAGCCTCGCCTCTGATAATTTCGCTGCGATTCAGGGCATTCTCGGGACCAGTGTCCTTCTGCTCCACAGCTGTAACAGCCAGTCCAAGACACACTGCCAGGATTCCCCGGATTCCGAGCCCTTTGTCCTCCCCTCACGGATCCACCACGCCCTCTCTGCGGTCCACCGGTCCCCCAATTCCCTACGGGTTGACGCTGCCTTGGTGCATTGGCGGGCCAACGGTCATCAGGGTAGAGACCCGGATCCTGATCTGGCCAGTCAGGCACAGGATCGGGCTGAGACCTTGCCACCATTATAGTCTTATTTAGTTCTTTCAGTTCTTTTTTCTTCGCATTATATTTTTCGCGAGCCTCACCCAGCTGCAGCCTAAGCAGCTGCGCCTGTACTTCATCTAACTCTTTCTTTTGTTTGTTCGTCAAATCCTGTTCCTGCTGAAGTCTGTGGGTCACATGTCTCTCCCACTGCACCGAGTCTGCAACGGCAAAATCTGGGTTCTTTTCCAAGTCAACTGCAACCTGGTTGGGCAGCCCTGCCAGCACTGCCGAACGAAACCACGCTCTACTTTCACCCTCCTTCCCCGGATGTATTCCTGTTCCTAACAACCATTGTTCCTTTGCTTTAGCTAAACACTCTCTGGGTGTGTTTTTGGGATCCCAAATAATTTTTGGAATGGCTCCAGAGTTAGGAGTTGGGTCCTTCTCCCGAACTGCATCTGCTAAGTCACTCTGCACCTCATGATATTTCAGGTCATTTGCATATCTAGTTGTTTGAGCTATCTGCTCTACATCTACTAACCCACCACCCAGCATACAACGTCCGGCCAAAGCGCGAAAGTCGCCCAGCGCTAATTCTTCTCCTTCCCAATGTTCTCCCTTGGTTATTGGTGGAAGTTGTTTAACCAATGCTTCCAAATCTCTCACCTTATAGGCGCGATAAACTGGTTCGTTCTTTGGACCTGCTATTAGAGGCAGACTTAAACCAGGGTCAGGAGCTCCTTGTTCAAAACTCACTTTTCTACTTTTCCTCGACTTTCCTTTTCCCTTTGAGCTCCTAAATATGGGCTGTCTCTGTGCTTGGTCTCTCTTCACACTTCTTTTCCTCAAAATTAGGCTTGTACTTGGTTGGGGCTCAGGTCCTCCATCTTCGTCCTCCTCATCGTCTTCTTCTTCTGATGACGTCGCACGGTCTTCATTCTCCTCTTCTGGCCCTCCCTGCATTACTCTCTGCTTTATAACCTCCAATGCCGTTAATGCCTCTATGGACGCACGTAGGGCCTCATGCATTTGTCCGTACACTTCTCCTTCAGTTTTTAACACCAAGCTCAGAGGTATTTTATCACCCAGCCCTTCCTGTTGGGATATAATAGGTTTACTTACCTCAACCTCCATCGCTTGGCACTCTTTCTCTGCTGATTTTAATACTCCAGGGGAAGCCAAGCGAACAACTTTCTTAAGCTGTTCGAGCTGATCCTTCAGAGGTTTGCATCCCCTTTTCCTACTAGGTGTCGCACCCGAGCTGTCAGCCATTCTCTGAAACACAGACTTACCTCTTCCAATGGCGTTGGTCGACTCCACCTTCTTGGTCTAGGTCACCCAGACACGCTTAACTTTCGGTTTCAGTCTTCGTCTCGCTGTTCTCGCAACCACTGGCTCCTCTTCCCCTGCTCGGTGATACACAAAGTTTAACCCAGCACTTTAGACGCTGTCCTCGCGTTCTCAAGCGTTGACACTCAATCAAAATTATTCGCCCTCAAAGTGTTAATATATGACACCAGCAACCCTTATGCGCAACGCGCTCATCTCCGTATACTTACCTCTCCAATAGTTCCTCGGATTAGTGTTTTTTCATTTATTTTAAACCCATTAACGGCGCTGCGCGTCCCTTATATACTTTACAGCAACACACCCTCAAGCATCCCATACTAATAAATCTAAAACCAAGAAATCACCTTTATGACATTATGTCAAAGCTTTCTCCATGTTGCACAGCCTGCCACATGTTTAACAAAAAAATCGCTGCCCGAGAAGGCTCCCACATATCAAGGTGGTCGTTTTCACAAACTTCCAGCAGACCCTCAAATAAACAAAAACAACGACCCAGCCAGGCTCCCAGTTCAGCCTCCTCAATTTCTATGCACACTGAAAACTCATGGGGAGATTCTTCTGTCTCCCCGTGTCCTACACAATTCACCTCCAAATGATCCCCTACAATTGAAATTTCAGTGTGGAATGACGCAGAGATTAACATTTCCTTATTTATTCACTATACGTAACCTGAATTTTCTCTCTCTCTTCAAATAACAACGGTTATCTTTACAATTTGTTATTGAACTACTAATTAAGTTGCTTTTTATGGTGTCAGTGATAAACTGCCCCTAAAAAGTCCACTTTATTGCGTGCTCATTGAGTTACTCCTATCAAAACTATTTAACAAGTTCAATTTACACATACTCATTAATTTGTCACGCTTATTAGTGGCTCATGGTTGCTTAAAGCCTATGTCTGACTTGACCACAGAGTTAGAGCATCATTCAATCCTCCCAGGATGACCACTCCACTTACTCTGCATCCAGTCAGCTCATGAATTAACAACACTTGCAGACTGTAACCCTTTTATTTTTTGTTTATGCCTTCAAATCCACCTTAAATCTTCTTTACCTAAACGTTGGTTTTAAACACAAACAATTCTTATATTCTATTTTGAAACGCTGTCACCATTCATATATTTACAATGTTATTATTTACTAAGCCAGCATTTTAATTGCAGACATTTATCCACATTTACAAACAATAGTTATAGAGCTGAATGACACACAAAACCGAAAGCATAATCCTCTCATGCGCTCTGCATCAGCTGCCTCATTTGCATGCACACACACTCTTCATCTAAGAATAGCAGCAGGCAGTCAGTGCATTGCTGACTCGACCCACAGAGATCTTTTTTAATACAGAGACGTCTTATATTTACAACTGCACAGATTTTCTGCCTTTTAACACCTACCGAATTTCGAAAAATTTAAGTTAACGGTCTAACCGATAAAAGTCCAACTTTTTTGTAATCAATTAACCAGTATCTGTCCAACAGTTTCTGGCCTCATCTCTAAACTCCCTAACTCAATTTAAAAGTGTCCAACACCCAAGGTCCAACCTTTGCTGCCCAAAAAAGCGCAGATACCGTTCCAAACGGTAAGGAGACTCTATCTCCTAGCTTAATTCCGGGATGCCCTGTACCCCACAGCTAAACCACACTGAACTAACCCTCTTCGCCGAGAGGTCAATGTCGCGCGTCCACGACAAGGAGGGAGCGTAACCTCCGGGCTCTGCGCTTCCTACCAGTCCAACTGGCGTTCTTGAGTAATTTATAATACTTTGGAACAACAGTAAAACACCCAACCAAGTGTAAGACTGAAGCAGGTCCAACCTTATAACCAAAAAATAACCAAATTCCCTAAGATACTAAAAACACTGAGCAGTCCAACTGCTTTTCCTTTTAGCGGTCCAACCGCATTCAACCATTACCAGCAGTCCAACTGCTTTAAATCCTCAGTACTGTCATGACATTCTCATCAAAATCAAAACAGACATCCACCAGTAACTTCAGTGAGTAGACTTAAATTTTATCATATCCAATTTGGCACACTTTGGAAATAATTCAACAGGTAGTGCCTTACCTTTTGGATAAGCCGGCTTATGCCCACTCACTTAGACCACTGGAATTCATGTCTGCCCGTCAGACCACCCAAGACCCCGGATTTCTCCGTCCAAACCTCCAACTCTCCTTCCTCAATAACCGGACGAAGCCCCCAAATGTTAAGATTCAATATTGAGGAAGGGTACAAGAGGTGATCGAAGAATAACCACACCGATCCGGCCGGGTGAAGTCAAACGAAGATTTTAATGAATACACGCGTGGGAAGACAACTCTGTACGCAGACAGGAAGTAGTCTTCGACTTAATCAAAGCATGAACAGATATTTTATAGCATCAGGGTTTATTTACTGACGCCCCTTCATACGTCACAGATACATTTTATACATAGATCAGATCAACATCATCATTGACTTTTCACCTAGAAAATCATCTTCTATTTTCATGGCTAGCCCTTCCTGTCTACCTTTCAGTTCTTGTCTTGTTCCTCTTTCTTGCCGAGACACCAAGAAACGGTTCCTCTTTTACCAAGACAATTTTGCAGTTACAGCCAAACATAACTAACCTCTCCTCTAAATAAATCTAATTTAAAGTGTGTGTGTGTGTGTGTGTGTTGACCTCACATGCTCTTTGTGTCATCTCTTCACCTACTGTCTGTGTCTCGTCCTCAAATGCTCTTTCTCAATTCACCTGTTGCACTTCTGACCTTTTACCAGACCAGAAGCTCACTGAGACTATGTGTATGTCTTCTACTAAATAAATGTTTTAATCAAGAACCTCTACTAAAACCTTAATATAAAATGATCTGATATATAAGTGTTCTGTAAGCATGTATTGCAATTCCTTCTCTGGCTCCAAGTCACTTGCACAATAGATTGTCCGAACATCGCGCCGAACAAAGCTTCCGACCCCCAATTAATTGACCGAGCTCCAACTCTTTAATAAGCACAGATATGCATTGTGTATAAAATAGTCATAGCTGCTTAAGGCCTTCTTAAAGCTATCTGTTACATTGTTAAAGCCTCGTCTTAGCCTGCGGCTCAAAATAACTTCCTGGTTTCACTTCTGCATACAACTTCCTGTCAGCCTGCAACTCAGTCTTTCTGAAAGAGACACTGTTTAAACCTTGGAATGCAATATCCATGCTGCAGATTATATTATTAATGCAATGACAATTATTTGACAATAGCAGTAAAATAATTTCCCTCCTCGACACCATGTCTCTCTAATATTTTGCTCCTTACTATTTTTCTATTTTCTTTATTGTTTTATTTTATTTTAATATATTTTCTCCTACTGTGCATGCTGCTGAGTGACTGCTGCTCGTCAAACACATTTAATTGCAATGTTGACCCTGTGCTAACTTGCATATGACAAATAAATCTGAAAACTGAAACTAAATTAAGGAAAGAAGGATGGAAGGAAAGATCACAAGCTTTGTCACAAAGGAAAGAAGGATGGAAGGAAGGATCACAAGCTTTGTCACAAAGGAAAGAAGGATGGGAGGAAAGATCACAAGCTTTGTCACAAAGGAAAGAAGGATGGATGGAAGGATCACATGCATTGTCACAAAGGAAAGAAGGATGGAAGGAAGGATCACAAGCATTGTCACAAAGGAAAGAAGGATGGAAGGAAGGATCACATGCATTGTCACAAAGGAAAGAAGGATGGAAGGAAGGATCACAAGCTTTGTCACAAAGGAAAGAAGAATGGAAGGAAGGATCACAAGCTTTGTCACAAAGGAAAGAAGGATGGAAGGAAGGATCACATGCATTGTCACAAAGGAAAGAAGGATGGAAGGAAGCATGACATGCATTGTCACAAAGGAAAGAAGGATGGAAGGAAGGATCACAAGCTTTGTCACAAAGGAAAGAAGGATCGAAGGAAGGATCACAAGATTTGTCACAAAGGAAAGAAGGATGGAAGGAAGGATGACATGCATTGTCACAAAGGAAAGAAGGATGGAAGGAAGGATGACATGCATTGTCACAAAGGAAAGAAGGATGGAAGGAAGGATCACATGCATTGTCACAAAGGAAAGAACGATGGAAGGCAGGATGACATGCAATGTCACAAAGGAAAGAAGGATGGAAGGAAGAATCACATGCATTGTCGCAAAGGAAAGAAGGATGGAAGGAAGGATCACAAGCATTGTCACAAAGGAAAGAAGGATGGAAGGAAGGATCACAAGCATTGTCACAAAGGAAAGAAGGATGGAAGGAAGGATCACATGCATTGTCACAAAGGAAAGAAGGATGGAAGGCAGGATGACATGCATTGTCACAAAGGAAAGAAGGATGAAAGGAAGAATCACATGCATTGTCACAAAGGAAAGAAGGATGGAAGGAAGGATCACATGCATTGTCACAAAGGAAAGAAGGATGGAAGGAAGGATCACAAGCAATGTCACAAAGGAAAGAAGGATGGAAGGAAGTATCACAAGCTTTGTCACAAAGGAAAGAAGGATGGAAGGAAGGATCACATGCAATGTCACAAAGGAAAGAAGGATGGAAGGAAGGAAGGAAGGATCACAAGCTTTGTCACAAAGGAAAGAAGGATGGAAGGAAGGAAAGATCACAAGCTTTGTCACAAGTGCAATACTTTAATTTTCTGCTGCTCATTCCTGTGCAATATCCCATCTGCCCTCCCGTCATATTTCTTTTCAAGATTTTCTTATTTAATCACTAATGTACATATATTTATATTTATAGATACATATATATTCAGTCATCTTTTCTCTTTTACCATGTCTCTCTAATATTTTGCTCCTTACTATTTTTCTATTTTCTATATTGTTTTATTTTATTTTAATATATTTTCTCCTACTGTGCATGCTGCTGAGTGACTGCTGCTCGTCAAACACATTCAATTGCAATGTTGACCCTGTGCTAACTTGCATATGACAAATAAATCTGAAAACTGAAACTAAACTAAGGAAAGAAGGATAGAAGGAAAGATCACAAGCTTTGTGACAAAGGAAAGAAGGATGGAAGGAAGGATCACAAGCTTTGTCACAAAGGAAAGAAGGATGGGAGGAAAGATCACAAGCATTGTCACAAAGGAAAGAAGAATGGATGGAAGGATCACATGCATTGTCACAAAGGAAAGAAGGATGGAAGGAAGGAAGGATCACAAGCATTGTCACAAAGGAAAGAAGGATGGAAGGAAGAATAAAATGCATTGTCACAAAGGAAAGAAGGATGGAAGGAAGGATCACATGCATTCTCACAAAGGAAAGAACGATGGAAGGCAGGATGACATGCAATGTCACAAAGGAAAGAAGGATGGAAGGAAGAATCACATGCATTGTCACAAAGGAAAGAAGGATGGAAGGAAGGATCACAAGCATTGTCACAAAGGAAAGAAGGATGGAAGGAAGGATCACAAGCATTGTCACAAAGGAAAGAAGGATGGAAGGAAGGATCACATGCATTGTCACAAAGGAAAGAAGGATGGAAGGCAGGATGACATGCAATGTCACAAAGGAAAGAAGGATGGAAGGAAGAATCACATGCATTGTCACAAAGGAAAGAAGGATGGAAGGAAGGATCACATGCATTGTCACAAAGGAAAGAAGGATGGAAGGAAGGATCACAAGCATTGTCACAAAGGAAAGAAGGATGGAAGGAAGGATCACATGCATTGTCACAAAGGAAAGAAGGATGGAAGGCAGGATGACATGCAATGTCACAAAGGAAAGAAGGATGGAAGGAAGAATCACATGCATTGTCACAAAGGAAAGAAGGATGGAAGGAAGGATCACATGCATTGTCACAAAGGAAAGAAGGATGGAAGGAAGGATCACAAGCATTGTCACAAAGGAAAGAAGGATGGAAGGAAGGATCACATGCATTGTCACAAAGGAAAGAACGATGGAAGGCAGGATGACATGCAATGTCACAAAGGAAAGAAGGATGGAAGGAAGAATCACATGCATTGTCACAAAGGAAAGAAGGATGGAAGGAAGGATCACATGCATTGTCACAAAGGAAAGAAGGATGGAAGGAAGAATCACAAGCATTGTCACAAAGGAAAGAAGGATGGAAGGAAGGATCACATGCATTGTCACAAAGGAAAGAAGGATGGAAGGAAGGATCACAAGCATTGTCACAAAGGAAAGAAGGATGGAAGGAAGGATCACATGCATTGTCACAAAGGAAAGAACGATGGAAGGCAGGATGACATGCAATGTCACAAAGGAAAGAAGGATGGAAGGAAGAATCACATGCATTGTCACAAAGGAAAGAAGGATGGAAGGAAGGATCACATGCATTGTCACAAAGGAAAGAAGGATGGAAGGATGGATCACAAGCTTTGTCACAAAGGAAAGAAGGATGGAAGGAGGGATCACAAGCTTTGTCACAAAGGAAAGAAGGATGGAAGGAAGGATCACATGCATTGTCACAAAGGAAAGAAGGATGGAAGGAAGGATCACATGCATTGTCACAAAGGAAAGAACGATGGAAGGCAGGATGACATGCAATGTCACAAAGGAAAGAAGGATGGAAGGAAGAATCACATGCATTGTCACAAAGGAAAGAAGGATGGAAGGAAGGAAAGATCACAAGCTTTGTCACAAGTGCAATACTTTAATTTTCTGCTGCTCATTCCTGTGCAATATCCCATCTGCCCTCCCGTCATATTTCTTTTCAAGATTTTCTTATTTAATCACTAATGTACATATATTTATATTTATAGATACATATATATTCAGTCATCTTTTCTCTTTTACCATGTCTCTCTAATATTTTGCTCCTTACTATTTTTCTATTTTCTTTATTGTTTTATTTTATTTTAATATATTTTCTCCTACTGTGCATGCTGCTGAGTGACTGCTGCTCGTCAAACACATTTAATTGCAATGTTGACCCTGTGCTAACTTGCATATGACAAATAAATCTGAAAACTAAAACTAAACTAAGGAAAGAAGGATGGAAGGAAGGATCACAAGCTTTGTCACAAAGGAAAGAAGGATGGAAGGAAGGATCACATGCATTGTCACAAAGGAAAGAAGGGTGGAAGGAAGGATCACATGCATTGTCACAAAGGAAAGAAGGATGGAAGGAAGGATCACATGCATTGTTACAAAGGAAAGAAGGATGGAAGGAAGGATCACAAGCATTGTCACAAAGGAAAGAAGGATGGAAGGAAGGATTACATGCATTGTCACAAAGGAAAGAAGGATGGAAGGATGGATCACAAGCTTTGTCACAAAGGAAAGAAGGATTGAAGGAAGGATCACAAGCTTTGTCACAAATGAAAGAAGGATGGAAGGAAGGATCACAAGCTTTGTCACAAAGGAAAGAAGGATGGAAGGAAGGATCACAAGCATTGTCACAAAGGAAAGAAGGATGGAAGGAAGAATCACATGCATTGTCACAAAGGAAAGAAGGATGGAAGGAAGGATCACATGCATTGTCACAAAGGAAAGAAGGATGGAAGGAAGGATCACATGCATTGTCACAAAGGAAAGAAGCATGGAAGGAAGGATCACAAGCATTGTCACAAAGGAAAGAAGGATGGAAGGAAGGATCACAAGCATTGTCACAAAGGAAAGAAGGATGGAAGGAAGGATCACAAGCTTTGTCACAAAGGAAAGAAGGATGGAAGGAAGGAAAGATCACAAGCTTTGTCACAAGTGCAATACTTTAATTTTCTGCTGCTCATTCCTGTGCAATATCCCATCTGCCCTCCCGTCATATTTCTTTTCAAGATTTTCTTATTTAATCACTAATGTACATATATTTATATTTATAGATACATATATATTCAGTCATCTTTTCTCTTTTACCATGTCTCTCTAATATTTTGCTCCTTGCTATTTTTCTATTTTCTTTATTATTTTATTTTATTTTAATATATTTTCTCCTACTGTGCATGCTGCTGAGTGACTGCTGCTCGTCAAACACATTTAATTGCAATGTTGACCCTGTGCTAACTTGCATATGACAAATAAATCTGAAAACTAAAACTAAACTAAGGAAAGAAGGATGGAAGGAAGGATCACAAGCTTTGTCACAAAGGAAAGAAGGATGGAAGGAAGGATCACAAGCTTTGTCACAAAGGAAAGAAGGAGGGAAGGATCACATGCATTGTTACAAAGGAAAGAAGGATGGAAGGAAGGATCACAAGCATTGTCACAAAGGAAAGAAGGATGGAAGGAAGGATCACAAGCTTTGTCACAAAGGAAAGAAGGAGGGAAGGATCACATGCATTGTCACAAAGGAAAGAAGGATGGAAGGAAGGATCACATGCATTGTCACAAAGGAAAGAAGGATGGAAGGAAGGATCACAAGCATTGTCACAAAGGAAAGAAGGATGGAAGGAAGGATCACAAGCTTTGTCACAAAGGAAAGAAGGATGGAAGGAAGGAAAGATCACAAGCTTTGTCACAAGTGCAATACTTTAATTTTCTGCTGCTCATTCCTGTGCAATATCCCATCTGCCCTCCCGTCATATTTCTTTTCAAGATTTTCTTATTTAATCACTAATGTACATATATTTATATTTATAGATACATATATATTCAGTCATCTTTTCTCTTTTACCATGTCTCTCTAATATTTTGCTCCTTACTATTTTTCTATTTTCTTTATTGTTTTATTTTATTTTAATATATTTTCTCCTACTGTGCATGCTGCTGAGTGACTGCTGCTCGTCAAACACATTTAATTGCAATGTTGACCCTGTGCTAACTTGCATATGACAAATAAATCTGAAAACTGAAACTAAATTAAGGAAAGAAGGATGGAAGGAAAGATCACAAGCTTTGTCACAAAGGAAAGAAGGATGGAAGGAAGGATCACAAGCTTTGTCACAAAGGAAAGAAGGATGGGAGGAAAGATCACAAGCTTTGTCACAAAGGAAAGAAGGATGGAAGGAAGGATCACAAGCTTTGTCACAAAGGAAAGAAGGATGGGAGGAAGGATCACATGCATTGTCACAAAGGAAAGAAGGATGGAAGGAAGGAAGGATCACAAGCATTGTCACAAAGGAAAGAAGGATGGAAGGAAGGATCACAAGCATTGTCACAAAGGAAAGAAGGATGGAAGGAAGGATCACATGCATTGTCACAAAGGAAAGAACGATGGAAGGCAGGATGACATGCAATGTCACAAAGGAAAGAAGGATGGAAGGAAGAATCACATGCGTTGTCACAAAGGAAAGAAGGATGGAAGGAAGGATCACATGCATTGTCACAAAGGAAAGAATGATGGAAGGCAGGATGACATGCAATGTCACAAAGGAAAGAAGGATGGAAGGAAGAATCACATGCATTGTCACAAAGGAAAGAAGGATGGAAGGAAGGATCACAAGCATTGTCACAAAGGAAAGAAGGATGGAAGGAAGGATCACAAGCATTGTCACAAAGGAAAGAAGGATGGAAGGAAGGATCACATGCATTGTCACAAAGGAAAGAACGATGGAAGGCAGGATGACATGCAGTGTCACAAAGGAAAGAAGGATGGAAGGAAGAATCACATGCATTGTCACAAAGGAAAGAAGGATGGAAGGAAGAATCACATGCATTGTCACAAAGGAAAGAAGGATGGAAGGAAGGATCACATGCATTGTCACAAAGGAAAGAACGATGGAAGGCAGGATGACATGCAATGTCACAAAGGAAAGAAGGATGGAAGGAAGAATCACATGCATTGTCACAAAGGAAAGAAGGATGGAAGGAAGGATCACAAGCATTGTCACAAAGGAAAGAAGGATGGAAGGAAGGATCACAAGCATTGTCACAAAGGAAAGAAGGATGGAAGGAAGGATCACATGCATTGTCACAAAGGAAAGAAGGATGGAAGGCAGGATGACATGCAATGTCACAAAGGAAAGAAGGATGGAAGGAAGGATCACATGCATTGTCACAAAGGAAAGAAGGATGGAAGGAAGGATCACAAGCTTTGTCACAAAGGAAAGAAGGATGGAAGGAAGGATCACATGCATTGTCACAAAGGAAAGAAGGATGGAAGGAAGGATCACATGCATTGTCACAAAGGAAAGAAGGATGGAAGGAAGGATCACATGCATTGTCACAAAGGAAAGAAGGATGGAAGGAAGGATCACAAGCATTGTCACAAAGGAAAGAAGGATGGAAGGAAGGATCACAAGCTTTGTCACAAAGGAAAGAAGGATGGAAGGAAGGAAAGATCACAAGCTTTGTCACAAGTGCAATACTTTAATTTTCTGCTGCTCATTCCTGTGCAATATCCCATCTGCCCTCCCGTCATATTTCTTTTCAAGATTTTCTTATTTAATCACTAATGTACATATATTTATATTTATAGATACATATATATTCAGTCATCTTTTCTCTTTTACCATGTCTCTCTAATATTTTGCTCCTTACTATTTTTCTATTTTCTTTATTGTTTTATTTTATTTTAATATATTTTCTCCTACTGTGCATGCTGCTGAGTGACTGCTGCTCGTCAAACACATTTAATTGCAATGTTGACCCTGTGCTAACTTGCATATGACAAATAAATCTGAAAACTGAAACTAAATTAAGGAAAGAAGGATGGAAGGAAAGATCACAAGCTTTGTCACAAAGGAAAGAAGGATGGAAGGAAGGATCACAAGCTTTGTCACAAAGGAAAGAAGGATGGGAGGAAAGATCACAAGCTTTGTCACAAAGGAAAGAAGGATGGAAGGAAGGATCACAAGCTTTGTCACAAAGGAAAGAAGGATGGGAGGAAGGATCACATGCATTGTCACAAAGGAAAGAAGGATGGAAGGAAGGAAGGATCACAAGCATTGTCACAAAGGAAAGAAGGATGGAAGGAAGGATCACAAGCATTGTCACAAAGGAAAGAAGGATGGAAGGAAGGATCACATGCATTGTCACAAAGGAAAGAACGATGGAAGGCAGGATGACATGCAATGTCACAAAGGAAAGAAGGATGGAAGGAAGAATCACATGCGTTGTCACAAAGGAAAGAAGGATGGAAGGAAGGATCACATGCATTGTCACAAAGGAAAGAATGATGGAAGGCAGGATGACATGCAATGTCACAAAGGAAAGAAGGATGGAAGGAAGAATCACATGCATTGTCACAAAGGAAAGAAGGATGGAAGGAAGGATCACAAGCATTGTCACAAAGGAAAGAAGGATGGAAGGAAGGATCACAAGCATTGTCACAAAGGAAAGAAGGATGGAAGGAAGGATCACATGCATTGTCACAAAGGAAAGAACGATGGAAGGCAGGATGACATGCAGTGTCACAAAGGAAAGAAGGATGGAAGGAAGAATCACATGCATTGTCACAAAGGAAAGAAGGATGGAAGGAAGAATCACATGCATTGTCACAAAGGAAAGAAGGATGGAAGGAAGGATCACATGCATTGTCACAAAGGAAAGAACGATGGAAGGCAGGATGACATGCAATGTCACAAAGGAAAGAAGGATGGAAGGAAGAATCACATGCATTGTCACAAAGGAAAGAAGGATGGAAGGAAGGATCACAAGCATTGTCACAAAGGAAAGAAGGATGGAAGGAAGGATCACAAGCATTGTCACAAAGGAAAGAAGGATGGAAGGAAGGATCACATGCATTGTCACAAAGGAAAGAAGGATGGAAGGCAGGATGACATGCAATGTCACAAAGGAAAGAAGGATGGAAGGAAGGATCACATGCATTGTCACAAAGGAAAGAAGGATGGAAGGAAGGATCACAAGCTTTGTCACAAAGGAAAGAAGGATGGAAGGAAGGAAAGATCACAAGCTTTGTCACAAGTGCAATACTTTAATTTTCTGCTGCTCATTCCTATGCAATATCCCATCTGCCCTCCCGTCATATTTCTTTTCAAGATTTTCTTATTTAATCACTAATGTACATATATTTATATTTATAGATACATATATATTCAGTCATCTTTTCTCTTTTACCATGTCTCTCTAATATTTTGCTCCTTACTATTTTTCTATTTTCTTTATTGTTTTATTTTATTTTAATATATTTTCTCCTACTGTGCATGCTGCTGAGTGACTGCTGCTCGTCAAACACATTTAATTGCAATGTTGACCCTGTGCTAACTTGCATATGACAAATAAATCTGAAAACTGAAACTAAATTAAGGAAAGAAGGATGGAAGGAAAGATCACAAGCTTTGTCACAAAGGAAAGAAGGATGGAAGGAAGGATCACAAGCTTTGTCACAAAGGAAAGAAGGATGGGAGGAAAGATCACAAGCTTTGTCACAAAGGAAAGAAGGATGGAAGGAAGGATCACAAGCTTTGTCACAAAGGAAAGAAGGATGGGAGGAAGGATCACATGCATTGTCACAAAGGAAAGAAGGATGGAAGGAAGGAAGGATCACAAGCATTGTCACAAAGGAAAGAAGGATGGAAGGAAGGATCACAAGCATTGTCACAAAGGAAAGAAGGATGGAAGGAAGGATCACATGCATTGTCACAAAGGAAAGAACGATGGAAGGCAGGATGACATGCAATGTCACAAAGGAAAGAAGGATGGAAGGAAGAATCACATGCGTTGTCACAAAGGAAAGAAGGATGGAAGGAAGGATCACATGCATTGTCACAAAGGAAAGAACGATGGAAGGCAGGATGACATGCAATGTCACAAAGGAAAGAAGGATGGAAGGAAGAATCACATGCATTGTCACAAAGGAAAGAAGGATGGAAGGAAGGATCACAAGCATTGTCACAAAGGAAAGAAGGATGGAAGGAAGGATCACAAGCATTGTCACAAAGGAAAGAAGGATGGAAGGAAGGATCACAGGCATTGTCACAAAGGAAAGAAGGATGGAAGGAAGGATCACATGCATTGTCACAAAGGAAAGAACGATGGAAGGCAGGATGACATGCAATGTCACAAAGGAAAGAAGGATGGAAGGAAGAATCACATGCGTTGTCACAAAGGAAAGAAGGATGGAAGGAAGGATCACATGCATTGTCACAAAGGAAAGAACGATGGAAGGCAGGATGACATGCAATGTCACAAAGGAAAGAAGGATGGAAGGAAGAATCACATGCATTGTCACAAAGGAAAGAAGGATGGAAGGAAGGATCACAAGCATTGTCACAAAGGAAAGAAGGATGGAAGGAAGGATCACAAGCATTGTCACAAAGGAAAGAAGGATGGAAGGAAGGATCACATGCATTGTCACAAAGGAAAGAACGATGGAAGGCAGGATGACATGCAGTGTCACAAAGGAAAGAAGGATGGAAGGAAGAATCACATGCATTGTCACAAAGGAAAGAAGGATGGAAGGAAGGATCACATGCATTGTCACAAAGGAAAGAAGGATGGAAGGAAGGATCACAAGCATTGTCACAAAGGAAAGAAGGATGGAAGGAAGGATCACATGCATTGTCACAAAGGAAAGAACGATGGAAGGCAGGATGACATGCATTGTCACAAAGGAAAGAAGGATGGAAGGATGGATCACAAGCTTTGTCACAAAGGAAAGAAGGATGGAAGGAAGGAAAGATCACAAGCTTTGTCACAAGTGCAATACTTTAATTTTCTGCTGCTCATTCCTGTGCAATATCCCATCTGCCCTCCCGTCATATTTCTTTTCAAGATTTTCTTATTTAATCACTAATGTACATATATTTATATTTATAGATACATATATATTCAGTCATCTTTTCTCTTTTACCATGTCTCTCTAATATTTTGCTCTTTACTATTTTTCTATTTTCTTTATTGTTTTATTTTATTTTAATATATTTTCTCCTACTGTGCATGCTGCTGAGTGACTGCTGCTCGTCAAACACATTTAATTGCAATGTTGACCCTGTGCTAACTTGCATATGACAAATAAATCTGAAAACTGAAACTAAACTAAGGAAAGAAGGATGGAAGGAAAGATCACAAGCTTTGTCACAAAGGAAAGAAGGATGGAAGGAAGGATCACAAGCTTTGTCACAAAGGAAAGAAGGATGGATGGAAGGATCACATGCATTGTCACAAAGGAAAGAAGGAAGGAAGGAAGGAAGGAAGGAAGGAAGGAAGGAAGGATCACAAGCATTGTCACAAAGGAAAGAAGGATGGAAGGAAGAATCACATGCATTGTCACAAAGGAGAGAAGGATGGAAGGAAGGATCACATGCATTGTCACAAAGGAAAGAACGATGGAAGGAAGGATCACATGCATTGTCACAAAGTAAAGAAGGATGGAAGGAAGGATCACATGCATTGTCACAAAGGAAAGAACGATGGAAGGCAGGATGACATGCAATGTCACAAAGGAAAGAAGGATGGAAGGAAGAATCACATGCATTGTCACAAAGGAAAGAACGATGGAAGGAAGGATCACATGCATTGTCACAAAGGAAAGAAGGATGGAAGGAAGGATCACATGCATTGTCACAAAGGAAAGAACGATGGAAGGCAGGATGACATGCAATGTCACAAAGGAAAGAAGGATGGAAGGAAGAATCACATGCATTGTCACAAAGGAAAGAAGGATGGAAGGAAGGATCACATGCATTGTCACAAAGGAAAGAAGGATGGAAGGAAGGATCACATGCATTGTCACAAAGGAAAGAACGATGGAAGGCAGGATGACATGCAATGTCACAAAGGAAAGAAGGATGGAAGGAAGAATCACATGCATTGTCACAAAGGAAAGAAGGATGGAAGGAAGGATCACAAGCTTTGTCACAAAGGAAAGAAGGAGGGAAGGATCACATGCATTGTTACAAAGGAAAGAAGGATGGAAGGAAGGATCACAAGCATTGTCACAAAGGAAAGAAGGATGGAAGGAAGGATCACAAGCTTTGTCACAAAGGAAAGAAGGAGGGAAGGATCACATGCATTGTCACAAAGGAAAGAAGGATGGAAGGAAGGATCACATGCATTGTCACAAAGGAAAGAAGGATGGAAGGAAGGATCACAAGCATTGTCACAAAGGAAAGAAGGATGGAAGGAAGGATCACAAGCTTTGTCACAAAGGAAAGAAGGATGGAAGGAAGGAAAGATCACAAGTATTGTCACAAGTGCAATACTTTAATTTTCTGCTGCTCATTCCTGTGCAATATCCCATCTGCCCTCCCGTCATATTTATTTTCAAGATTTTCATTTTTTAATCACTAATGTACATATATTTATATTTATAGATACATATATATTCAGTCATCTTTTCTCTTTTACCATGTCTCTCTAATATTTTGCTCCTTGCTATTTTTCTATTTTCTTTATTATTTTATTTTATTTTAATATATTTTCTCCTACTGTGCATGCTGCTGAGTGACTGCTGCTCGTCAAACACATTTAATTGCAATGTTGACCCTGTGCTAACTTGCATATGACAAATAAATCTGAAAACTAAAACCAAGAGCACCTGGCTGCAGCCACTGTCCACTGTGGAGCTCCACAGTAACCGGAAACACGTGACCTCCACAGTAACCGGAAACACGTGACCTCCACACTAGCCGTAAACACGTAACTTCGGTTAAATCGACTTTGACAGCGAAAACTAAATTGCGTTTTTGTTACTATAAATTGGTTTTAAGTGGGGGGGGTTTTAACACTCTGGGTTTGTTCAAAAAAAATTCACCATCCCCTAAATTGTTCGTGGCCAAAAGTGACACTTGCTGTTTCGCTGATTTATTATTATTTTTACAGTACATCGTGTTGTGCGTTCTGATTGCTGTAGACCTTTGTCAATCAATCTAGTCCAGTGTCTCCTGTACAGGAGCGGTCCCTAATAGGCCCACGGACCGGTCCCGGTCCGTGAGTCCTTTGGTACCGTTCCGCGAGGGTTGATCCTCCGGTGTGAAATGTATGGTTGTAGTTGTGTGTCTTATTTTGAAAGAACTATTTACGCGTTACCATAGCGACCAGAGAGCGTTAAGAAGCAGAGAGGAGGATGTCACTGTCATTGTTGCTGGCGCACAGCTCAAGTCACGTTTATTATTATATTTACAAAATACCACAGTTTCTTTTTTTTATTCTTTTGTTGTATTTATCCGCGACACCTTAAAGGTAGTTCCCTGAAAATATTGTCTGACATTAAAGTGGTCTGTGGTGCAAAAAAGGTTGGGGACTCCCGCTGTACAGTACAGAATGCGTTTAGCTTGTCGAATTTACATAAATCTTCGATCGCTAGCAGTGTAACTCTGAAGTGCTGTACTGTACGTTTGGAAGTTTTCTCCCAAACAAACACAACAATGCCGACGAAACGTTTTGCACCCTCAAATGCACCTTTAGGTTTCATTCCATAATACTGGACTTGTGTTTCTACAAAGGTTTGAACTCTAAGAGTGTTTAAACAAAGAGAAAAGTGTGAAAATGTTCATTCCTGTCTGAGAAAAGTGTATAAAGCATGTAGTGAGGGGTTTTACAGTCTTAACATCTGTAATAATTGTAAAAAATAAAGTTGGCTATGGATTTCACCTACCGCGGGTTATTTTTTGAACGTAACACCAGCGATAAACGAGGCACTGCTGTATTATTAATAGTAGTGTCTGGGACATCTAATTGATTAACATCAACATTGATTATTATGCACTATTATTTTTGTTCAAGGAGAGCCAAAAATATACAACTCTCTCTCAGCTTGTTTGTTGCCAAAAATGGCCACTTTTTGTGTATGTTCACAAAATGCTATAAAATGTATATTTCTTAAAACATTTATCTACTTTTACCGACGTGACTCTTTAAAATAGCACCAGTCCTTTTCATCAAAATCAAAATTGTATCTAAATGTTTTACTCTTTATAGCCAGTTAGGTTATATATTACCATTAACTTTTCTGGTAAAACGGTGATAAAGTCCTAATGTTTTCATGAAACTTCCTTTTTTTCCCCATCTGAGCATCGGGGAAAAGGCCGTCTTGCAATTGTTGAGGTCACTAGTGTGTGCCCCATTTCTTCCAGGATCACTCTCTTTATAGGTTTTAGTGGACTCCTAGTACTGCGAAGTGGTTTCATGGTACAAAGGGATTGTATTCCAAGATCTGGGAGACTGTAGAAATGAGCAGTGATGCCCTTCCTACCATCTTTCCAGAAAAATAAGTGATCTGTAAGCTGTTAGGCTGACTTACAGCAGCAGCACTTTCTGCACCTGCATAAACTCCAGGACACATTTACTAACGGTGTTTGTTGCTGTATGTGCAGCTTTGAATTTTTTAATAATATATATTTTGTTAATATTTTGGCTATGGTGTCTTGTTATGAAATGTAAAAGAGTAAAAGTGTTTTTAGCAGGTGCTTCAAAGCTAAGTTTGACTGGGAAACTCAAAGCTCAATTGGCTGTATCAACAGAAATTCACTGCAGCCTATGTAATATTTCATGCGTCATAATTTATTCTACTCTATCTTGCAAATACATATTTGTGTGGCAATGTCATGCACAACACACATAACTATTAGATCCTTAAGATCAAACCCGTGTCATTGTTTTGGTCCACTGCAGTGCAGTAGTCAAAAAAAAGAATAAGTGAAGTGTCCACAGATAGCCAGGATAGAGCCCAGAGTGTTAATGTTTAAAATGTATAAAAATATTATTGATTACAATTCTTTACTGTTAATATCAACAATAAGCTTTTTATTTTGAAATTACAAGTTTAAAAAAATGCTGTTACATTTACATTTAATGCTGTTTCACTGTAATCATTTATTATAAGTATGGACACAGAATCAAGTGAACAACATTTTGAAATAAGTTTAATTGGAATTTTGTACTATGCAAAAACAAAACAACAACAACAACAACAACATATTAAACAAACACAGCCAGTGCCTTCATTTGTCCATTACATGTCAAACATAGCACTGACCCTTAGCCCCTGATCATCAGCACATGCTTTCAAAAAGAGCTCCATGTCCTTTGCAAACTGAAAAACAAAGAGGAACAAGTCCCTTGCTCCAGTGTCTTCTTCCTCTGACATGTCTCTTAAGACCCTCTGCTGGTCCCCTTGATTTAAGGACAGATATTTGGGCATTGTTACATGTGCCTTATTTTGGACAGCCCACTGCACAGCAGGACGCAGATCTTCAACAACTGCTGGCTCCTGTGTCAGGCAAATGGGGATGAAAACATAGTTATTTCTCTGTTGCAGAACAGTTTTTTAACAGTTATTCAAATGTCACTAACCATGTAATTACACTACTGTTTAAAGTGAATACTGACCTGACTGACTTCCTGGAACTTGCGCTTTTTCAGTCTGAAAATGGGCACGTGTTGTCCTTCAAGCACAGCTTTGGCTTCCTCTCTCCAGTGTGCAAATAGCTTGCCAGAGCTACGAAGAGTAAGGCCACAGTGAGGGCATGTCATTTTCATGGACTTTCCATCAGCTGCAGTTTTATTGAACACAGAGGGTAGAGCTTATGAATGTTCTAACAAAGACTCAGAAAATGGTTCAGATACCGAAGACAAAACCTTGGGGGGGGGGGGAGACGGGTCTCCTCGAAGAGTTCAGCGGGGAGCAGTCCTGATAATGGTGGCTGACTTGGCATTGAAGAATGCTGACAAGACAATAAATGCCTTGCCATATCCCCACGCCGTATGATTGTAATCTTACAGACAGGGCAGTGAAAGTGTCCTGTTGTCCTACAAGGCTGCCTGCACCGGCATATCATTTTATCTGTAAGAGAAAAAAACAAACAAACAAACAGATGTAATTTAAATGTAGTTGTATAGAATGCAATCAATTTGTCTAACAATCAGATTGTACATGTTAACAAAAACATCCAAGCCAACCTCAATAATGAAAGCAAAATGGTATGGATCACAAAAGTTATGTCAAGAAAAGTGGTGAAAAGTAAATAAAAATATATTTTATAAAAACACTATTTTTGTTGCAGATGAATGCACTGAACTGTACAATATCAACAGCAACTTTTAAGTCAACAAAGATACTGCAGAAGTGCTTAAAAAAGTGCATATTTATAACTATAAAGTATATTTAATACAAACATACCTTTTAAAGGCAAAGCATTTTTTATATGCACACTTAGATGCTCCTCAATCTTTGCCCTGACAGTAGGGCTGAAAGTGGGGCACAGAGGGCAGTGAAAGAGTCCTCTGCAACACGTGTTGCATTCCTGCAATTCTGGCTTTAAGCCTGAATTCCAGATTGATGTGTGCATCTAAAACACAGAGAGAAACAGATAAACACCATATACACATTTAAGTTAAGGTTTTAGCAGAAATAACAATTTACACTTGGCATGTAATAGATTTGGGAAGAAAATTCTTGAAAAAAAAAACCCAAATATTTTAAAAGACACTTTAATCTGTGAGATATGTTTCTATTGACATATAACAGTCAATTGAACAGAGGCTAACTAAAATCTGGGCAATAAAAAAGCTGTACAGAAAAGAATGACGAATAGAAGTATTGATAAATATATAAATCTGTTTGTGACGAAATTTGCAGTGTTGACGCTAACCAAAGGTGTCACAAGTACACACGTTCCTTACTACAGTTTAGATACCTCTGTTTAGAAAGCACTGGCTCGACTTTTTAGTCAAGTCGAAGTAAGAAGTACAGGGTCTAAAATATAATTTATGTACAAAATTTTGAAGTAATCTTGCGTCCAAAGCACGCGTGCTGATTTACAAATGTACGGATTACAAAGTACAGATACGCGTGCTAAAATGTGAGAAGTAGAAGTATAAAGAAGTATACAGTAGGCACAAAAAAGTACAGCAGTAAAGTAAAGATACCAGAAAATTCTACTTAAGTACAGTATTGAAGTATTCGTTATTTTGCATCTCTGACGCCAACAATAAATCATACTCTAATGCAAAATGTGGTTTTTGCTTCTTCTCGCCCACAGAAGCCGTTAATCCAGCTCTCTTACTAAAACCAGGCCCAGGAAAAAGCATATCTGTGTGTTTCTCTGCCATGGAGCACGATGAAAAAACATTAAAATAAGGAGGAATGTTGTTGTAACGCAAAAAAAGTGGCAACATGATCATTGTAAGAAAACTAGACGATTCCTAGAATTATGAAATCACTAACGGCAAATTTATATAAGAAAGACTTAACTAACCTTTGCGATCAACTTGCAAGACTTCCACGGTATCCATGCGTGTTTACGGCTACTGTGGAGGTCACGTGCTTCCGGCTACTGTGGAGGTCACGTGCTTCCGGCTACTGTGGAGCTCCACAGTGGCTGCAACCAGACACTTCTCACTAAAACTAAACAAAGGAAAGAAGGATGGAAGGAAGGATCACATGCATTGTCACCAAGGAAAGAAGGATGGAAGGAAGGATCACAAGCATTGTCACAAAGGAAAGAAGGATGGAAGGAAGGATCACAAACTTTGTCACAAAGGAAAGAAGGATGGAAGGAAGGATCACAAGCTTTGTCACAAAGGAAAGAAGGATGGAAGGAAGGATCACATGCATTGTCACAAAGGAAAGAAGGATGGAAGGAAGGATGACATGCATTGTCACAAAGGAAAGAAGGATGGAAGGAAGGATCACAAGCTTTGTCACAAAGGAAAGAAGGATGGAAGGAAGGATGACATGCATTGTCACAAAGGAAAGAAGGATGGAAGGAAGGATCACATGCATTGTCACAAAGGAAAGAAGGATGGAAGGAAGGATCACAAGCTTTGTCACAAAGGAAAGAAGGATGGAAGGAAGGAAAGATCACAAGCTTTGTCACAAGTGCAATACTTTAATTTTCTGCTGCTCATTCCTGTGCAATATCCCATCTGCCCTCCCGTCATATTTCTTTTCAAGATTTTCTTATTTAATCACTAATGTACATATATTTATATTTATAGATACATATATATTCAGTCATCTTTTCTCTTTTACCATGTCTCTCTAATATTTTGCTCCTTACTATTTTTCTATTTTCTTTATTGTTTTATTTTATTTTAATATATTTTCTCCTACTGTGCATGCTGCTGAGTGACTGCTGCTCGTCAAACACATTTAATTGCAATGTTGACCCTGTGCTAACTTGCATATGACAAATAAATCTGAAAACTGAAACTAAATTAAGGAAAGAAGGATGGAAGGAAAGATCACAAGCTTTGTCACAAAGGAAAGAAGGATGGAAGGAAGGATCACAAGCTTTGTCACAAAGGAAAGAAGGATGGGAGGAAAGATCACAAGCTTTGTCACAAAGGAAAGAAGGATGGAAGGAAAGATCACAAGCTTTGTCACAAAGGAAAGAAGGATGGAAGGAAGGATCACAAGCTTTGTCACAAAGGAAAGAAGGATGGGAGGAAAGATCACAAGCTTTGTCACAAAGGAAAGAAGGATGGATGGAAGGATCACATGCATTGTCACAAAGGAAAGAAGGAAGGAAGGAAGGAAGGAAGGATCACAAGCATTGTCACAAAGGAAAGAAGGATGGAAGGAAGAATCACATGCATTGTCACAAAGGAGAGAAGGATGGAAGGAAGGATCACATGCATTGTCACAAAGGAAAGAACGATGGAAGGAAGGATCACATGCATTGTCACAAAGTAAAGAAGGATGGAAGGAAGGATCACATGCATTGTCACAAAGGAAAGAACGATGGAAGGCAGGATGACATGCAATGTCACAAAGGAAAGAAGGATGGAAGGAAGAATCACATGCATTGTCACAAAGGAAAGAACGATGGAAGGAAGGATCACATGCATTGTCACAAAGGAAAGAAGGATGGAAGGAAGGATCACATGCATTGTCACAAAGGAAAGAACGATGGAAGGCAGGATGACATGCAATGTCACAAAGGAAAGAAGGATGGAAGGAAGAATCACATGCATTGTCACAAAGGAAAGAAGGATGGAAGGAAGGATCACATGCATTGTCACAAAGGAAAGAAGGATGGAAGGAAGGATCACATGCATTGTCACAAAGGAAAGAACGATGGAAGGCAGGATGACATGCAATGTCACAAAGGAAAGAAGGATGGAAGCAAGAATCACATGCATTGTCACAAAGGAAAGAAGGATGGAAGGAAGGATCACATGCATTGTCACAAAGGAAAGAACGATGGAAGGCAGGATGACATGCAATGTCACAAAGGAAAGAAGGATGGAAGGAAGGATCACATGCATTGTCACAAAGGAAAGAAGGATGGAAGGAAGGATCACAAGCTTTGTCACAAAGGAAAGAAGGATGGAAGGAAGGAAAGATCACAAGCTTTGTCACAAGTGCAATACTTTAATTTTCTGCTGCTCATTCCTGTGCAATATCCCATCTGCCCTCCCGTCATATTTCTTTTCAAGATTTTCTTATTTAATCACTAATGTACATATATTTATATTTATAGATACATATATATTCAGTCATCTTTTCTCTTTTACCATGTCTCTCTAATATTTTGCTCCTTACTATTTTTCTATTTTCTTTATTGTTTTATTTTATTTTAATATATTTTCTCCTACTGTGCATGCTGCTGAGTGACTGCTGCTCGTCAAACACATTTAATTGCAATGTTGACCCTGTGCTAACTTGCATATGACAAATAAATCTGAAAACTGAAACTAAATTAAGGAAAGAAGGATGGAAGGAAAGATCACAAGCTTTGTCACAAAGGAAAGAAGGATGGAAGGAAGGATCACAAGCTTTGTCACAAAGGAAAGAAGGATGGGAGGAAAGATCACAAGCTTTGTCACAAAGGAAAGAAGGATGGAAGGAAGGATCACAAGCTTTGTCACAAAGGAAAGAAGGATGGGAGGAAGGATCACAAGCATTGTCACAAAGGAAAGAAGGATGGAAGGAAGGATCACATGCATTGTCACAAAGGAAAGAACGATGGAAGGCAGGATGACATGCATTGTCACAAAGGAAAGAAGGATGGAAGGAAGGAAGGATCACAAGCATTGTCACAAAGGAAAGAAGGATGGAAGGAAGGATCACAAGCATTGTCACAAAGGAAAGAAGGATGGAAGGAAGGATCACATGCATTGTCACAAAGGAAAGAACGATGGAAGGCAGGATGACATGCAATGTCACAAAGGAAAGAAGGATGGAAGGAAGAATCACATGCGTTGTCACAAAGGAAAGAAGGATGGAAGGAAGGATCACATGCATTGTCACAAAGAAAAGAACGATGGAAGGCAGGATGACATGCAATGTCACAAAGGAAAGAAGGATGGAAGGAAGAATCACATGCATTGTCACAAAGGAAAGAAGGATGGAAGGAAGGATCACAAGCATTGTCACAAAGGAAAGAAGGATGGAAGGAAGGATCACAAGCATTGTCACAAAGGAAAGAAGGATGGAAGGAAGGATCACAGGCATTGTCACAAAGGAAAGAAGGATGGAAGGAAGGATCACATGCATTGTCACAAAGGAAAGAACGATGGAAGGCAGGATGACATGCAATGTCACAAAGGAAAGAAGGATGGAAGGAAGAATCACATGCGTTGTCACAAAGGAAAGAAGGATGGAAGGAAGGATCACATGCATTGTCACAAAGGAAAGAACGATGGAAGGCAGGATGACATGCAATGTCACAAAGGAAAGAAGGATGGAAGGAAGAATCACATGCATTGTCACAAAGGAAAGAAGGATGGAAGGAAGGATCACAAGCATTGTCACAAAGGAAAGAAGGATGGAAGGAAGGATCACAAGCATTGTCACAAAGGAAAGAAGGATGGAAGGAAGGATCACATGCATTGTCACAAAGGAAAGAACGATGGAAGGCAGGATGACATGCAGTGTCACAAA
This sequence comes from Aulonocara sp. 'chitande type north' Nkhata Bay, assembly GCF_057382095.1. Lineage (NCBI taxonomy): Eukaryota > Metazoa > Chordata > Actinopteri > Cichliformes > Cichlidae > Aulonocara > Aulonocara sp. 'chitande type north' Nkhata Bay. Next base: position 14,543,013 of record NC_141347.1, read on the forward strand.
GGAAAGAAGGATGGAAGGAAGAATCACATGCATTGTCACAAAGGAAAGAAGGATGGAAGGAAGGATCACATGCATTGTCACAAAGGAAAGAACGATGGAAGGAAGGATCACAAGCATTGTCACAAAGGAAAGAAGGATGGAAGGAAGGATCACATGCATTGTCACAAAGGAAAGAACGATGGAAGGCAGGATGACATGCATTGTCACAAAGGAAAGAAGGATGGAAGGATGGATCACAAGCTTTGTCACAAAGGAAAGAAGGATGGAAGGAAGGAAAGATCACAAGCTTTGTCACAAGTGCAATACTTTAATTTTCTGCTGCTCATTCCTATGCAATATCCCATCTGCCCTCCCGTCATATTTCTTTTCAAGATTTTCTTATTTAATCACTAATGTACATATATTTATATTTATAGATACATATATATTCAGTCATCTTTTCTCTTTTACCATGTCTCTCTAATATTTTGCTCTTTACTATTTTTCTATTTTCTTTATTGTTTTATTTTATTTTAATATATTTTCTCCTACTGTGCATGCTGCTGAGTGACTGCTGCTCGTCAAACACATTTAATTGCAATGTTGACCCTGTGCTAACTTGCATATGACAAATAAATCTGAAAACTGAAACTAAACTAAGGAAAGAAGGATGGAAGGAAAGATCACAAGCTTTGTCACAAAAGAAAGAAGGATGGAAGGAAGGATCACAAGCTTTGTCACAAAGGAAAGAAGGATGGGAGGAAAGATCACAAGCTTTGTCACAAAGGAAAGAAGGATGGATGGAAGGATCACATGCATTGTCACAAAGGAAAGAAGGAAGGAAGGAAGGAAGGAAGGAAGGATCACAAGCATTGTCACAAAGGAAAGAAGGATGGAAGGAAGAATCACATGCATTGTCACAAAGGAGAGAAGGATGGAAGGAAGGATCACATGCATTGTCACAAAGGAAAGAACGATGGAAGGAAGGATCACATGCATTGTCACAAAGTAAAGAAGGATGGAAGGAAGGATCACATGCATTGTCACAAAGGAAAGAACGATGGAAGGCAGGATGACATGCAATGTCACAAAGGAAAGAAGGATGGAAGGAAGAATCACATGCATTGTCACAAAGGAAAGAACGATGGAAGGAAGGATCACATGCAATGTCACAAAGGAAAGAAGGATGGAAGGAAGGATCACATGCATTGTCACAAAGGAAAGAACGATGGAAGGCAGGATGACATGCAATGTCACAAAGGAAAGAAGGATGGAAGGAAGAATCACATGCATTGTCACAAAGGAAAGAAGGATGGAAGGAAGGATCACATGCATTGTCACAAAGGAAAGAAGGATGGAAGGAAGGATCACATGCATTGTCACAAAGGAAAGAAGGATGGAAGGAAGGATCACATGCATTGTCACAAAGGAAAGAACGATGGAAGGCAGGATGACATGCAATGTCACAAAGGAAAGAAGGATGGAAGGAAGAATCACATGCATTGTCACAAAGGAAAGAAGGATGGAAGGAAGGATCACATGCATTGTCACAAAGGAAAGAAGGATGGAAGGATGGATCACAAGCTTTGTCACAAAGGAAAGAAGGATGGAAGGAAGGAAAGATCACAAGCTTTGTCACAAGTGCAATACTTTAATTTTCTGCTGCTCATTCCTGTGCAATATCCCATCTGCCCTCCCGTCATATTTCTTTTCAAGATTTTCTTATTTAATCACTAATGTACATATATTTATATTTATAGATACATATATATTCAGTCATCTTTTCTCTTTTACCATGTCTCTCTAATATTTTGCTCCTTACTATTTTTCTATTTTCTTTATTGTTTTATTTTATTTTAATATATTTTCTCCTACTGTGCATGCTGCTGAGTGACTGCTGCTCGTCAAACACATTTAATTGCAATGTTGACCCTGTGCTAACTTGCATATGACAAATAAATCTGAAAACTGAAACTAAACTAAGGAAAGAAGGATGGAAGGAAAGATCACAAGCTTTGTCACAAAGGAAAGAAGGATGGAAGGAAGGATCACAAGCTTTGTCACAAAGGAAAGAAGGATGGGAGGAAAGATCACAAGCTTTGTCACAAAGGAAAGAAGGATGGATGGAAGGATCACATGCATTGTCACAAAGGAAAGAAGGAAGGAAGGAAGGAAGGATCACAAGCATTGTCACAAAGGAAAGAAGGATGGAAGGAAGAATCACATGCATTGTCACAAAGGAAAGAAGGATGGAAGGAAGGATCACATGCATTGTCACAAAGGAAAGAGCGATGGAAGGCAGGATGACATGCAATGTCACAAAGGAAAGAAGGATGGAAGGAAGGAAGGATCACAAGCATTGTCACAAAGGAAAGAAGGATGGAAGGAAGGATCACAAGCTTTGTCACAAAGGAAAGAAGGATGGGAGGAAAGATCACAAGCTTTGTCACAAAGGAAAGAAGGATGGAAGGAAGGATCACATGCATTGTCACAAAGGAAAGAAGGAAGGAAGGAAGGAAGGAAGGATCACAAGCATTGTCACAAAGGAAAGAAGGATGGAAGGAAGGATCACAAGCATTGTCACAAAGGAAAGAAGGATGGAAGGAAGGATCACATGCATTGTCACAAAGGAAAGAACGATGGAAGGCAGGATGACATGCAATGTCACAAAGGAAAGAAGGATGGAAGGAAGAATCACATGCGTTGTCACAAAGGAAAGAAGGATGGAAGGAAGGATCACATGCATTGTCACAAAGGAAAGAACGATGGAAGGCAGGATGACATGCAATGTCACAAAGGAAAGAAGGATGGAAGGAAGAATCACATGCATTGTCACAAAGGAAAGAAGGATGGAAGGAAGGATCACAAGCATTGTCACAAAGGAAAGAAGGATGGAAGGAAGGATCACAAGCATTGTCACAAAGGAAAGAAGGATGGAAGGAAGGATCACATGCATTGTCACAAAGGAAAGAACGATGGAAGGCAGGATGACATGCAGTGTCACAAAGGAAAGAAGGATGGAAGGAAGAACCACATGCATTGTCACAAAGGAAAGAAGGATGGAAGGAAGAATCACATGCATTGTCACAAAGGAAAGAAGGATGGAAGGAAGGATCACATGCATTGTCACAAAGGAAAGAACGATGGAAGGCAGGATGACATGCAATGTCACAAAGGAAAGAAGGATGGAAGGAAGAATCACATGCATTGTCACAAAGGAAAGAAGGATGGAAGGAAGGATCACATGCATTGTCACAAAGGAAAGAACGATGGAAGGCAGGATGACATGCAATGTCACAAAGGAAAGAAGGATGGAAGGAAGAATCACATGCATTGTCACAAAGGAAAGAACGATGGAAGGCAGGATGACATGCAATGTCACAAAGGAAAGAAGGATGGAAGGAAGAATCACATGCATTGTCACAAAGGAAAGAAGGATGGAAGGAAGGATCACAAGCATTGTCACAAAGGAAAGAAGGATGGAAGGAAGGATCACAAGCATTGTCACAAAGGAAAGAAGGATGGAAGGAAGGATCACATGCATTGTCACAAAGGAAAGAAGGATGGAAGGCAGGATGACATGCAATGTCACAAAGGAAAGAAGGATGGAAGGAAGGATCACATGCATTGTCACAAAGGAAAGAAGGATGGAAGGAAGGATCACAAGCTTTGTCACAAAGGAAAGAAGGATGGAAGGAAGGAAAGATCACAAGCTTTGTCACAAGTGCAATACTTTAATTTTCTGCTGCTCATTCCTGTGCAATATCCCATCTGCCCTCCCGTCATATTTCTTTTCAAGATTTTCTTATTTAATCACTAATGTACATATATTTATATTTATAGATACATATATATTCAGTCATCTTTTCTCTTTTACCATGTCTCTCTAATATTTTGCTCCTTACTATTTTTCTATTTTCTTTATTGTTTTATTTTATTTTAATATATTTTCTCCTACTGTGCATGCTGCTGAGTGACTGCTGCTCGTCAAACACATTTAATTGCAATGTTGACCCTGTGCTAACTTGCATATGACAAATAAATCTGAAAACTGAAACTAAATTAAGGAAAGAAGGATGGAAGGAAAGATCACAAGCTTTGTCACAAAGGAAAGAAGGATGGAAGGAAGGATCACAAGCTTTGTCACAAAGGAAAGAAGGATGGGAGGAAAGATCGCAAGCTTTGTCACAAAGGAAAGAAGGATGGAAGGAAGGATCACAAGCTTTGTCACAAAGGAAAGAAGGATGGGAGGAAGGATCACATGCATTGTCACAAAGGAAAGAAGGATGGAAGGAAGGAAGGATCACAAGCATTGTCACAAAGGAAAGAAGGATGGAAGGAAGGATCACAAGCATTGTCACAAAGGAAAGAAGGATGGAAGGAAGGATCACATGCATTGTCACAAAGGAAAGAACGATGGAAGGCAGGATGACATGCAATGTCACAAAGGAAAGAAGGATGGAAGGAAGAATCACATGCGTTGTCACAAAGGAAAGAAGGATGGAAGGAAGGATCACATGCATTGTCACAAAGGAAAGAACGATGGAAGGCAGGATGACATGCAATGTCACAAAGGAAAGAAGGATGGAAGGAAGAATCACATGCATTGTCACAAAGGAAAGAAGGATGGAAGGAAGGATCACAAGCATTGTCACAAAGGAAAGAAGGATGGAAGGAAGGATCACAAGCATTGTCACAAAGGAAAGAAGGATGGAAGGAAGGATCACATGCATTGTCACAAAGGAAAGAACGATGGAAGGCAGGATGACATGCAGTGTCACAAAGGAAAGAAGGATGGAAGGAAGAATCACATGCATTGTCACAAAGGAAAGAAGGATGGAAGGAAGGATCACAAGCATTGTCACAAAGGAAAGAAGGATGGAAGGAAGGATCACAAGCTTTGTCACAAAGGAAAGAAGGATGGAAGGAAGGAAAGATCACAAGCTTTGTCACAAGTGCAATACTTTAATTTTCTGCTGCTCATTCCTGTGCAATATCCCATCTGCCCTCCCGTCATATTTCTTTTCAAGATTTTCTTATTTAATCACTAATGTACATATATTTATATTTATAGATACATATATATTCAGTCATCTTTTCTCTTTTACCATGTCTCTCTAATATTTTGCTCCTTACTATTTTTCTATTTTCTTTATTGTTTTATTTTATTTTAATATATTTTCTCCTACTGTGCATGCTGCTGAGTGACTGCTGCTCGTCAAACACATTTAATTGCAATGTTGACCCTGTGCTAACTTGCATATGACAAATAAATCTGAAAACTGAAACTAAACTAAGGAAAGAAGGATGGAAGGAAAGATCACAAGCTTTGTCACAAAGGAAAGAAGGATGGAAGGAAGGATCACAAGCTTTGTCACAAAGGAAAGAAGGATGGGAGGAAAGATCACAAGCTTTGTCACAAAGGAAAGAAGGATGGACGGAAGGATCACATGCATTGTCACAAAGGAAAGAAGGATGGAAGGAAGAATCACATGCATTGTCACAAAGGAAAGAAGGATGGAAGGAAGGATCACATGCATTGTCACAAAGGAAAGAAGGATGGAAGGAAGGATCACATGCATTGTCACAAAGGAAAGAGCGATGGAAGGCAGGATGACATGCAATGTCACAAAGGAAAGAAGGATGGAAGGAAGGAAGGATCACAAGCATTGTCACAAAGGAAAGAAGGATGGAAGGAAGGATCACAAGCTTTGTCACAAAGGAAAGAAGGATGGGAGGAAAGATCACAAGCTTTGTCACAAAGGAAAGAAGGATGGAAGGAAGGATCACATGCATTGTCACAAAGGAAAGAAGGAAGGAAGGAAGGAAGGAAGGATCACAAGCATTGTCACAAAGGAAAGAAGGATGGAAGGAAGAATCACATGCATTGTCACAAAGGAAAGAAGGATGGAAGGAAGGAAGGATCACAAGCATTGTCACAAAGGAAAGAAGGATGGAAGGAAGGATCACAAGCATTGTCACAAAGGAAAGAAGGATGGAAGGAAAGATCACAAGCTTTGTCACAAAGGAAAGAAGGATGGAAGGAAGGATCACAAGCTTTGTCACAAAGGAAAGAAGGATGGGAGGAAAGATCGCAAGCTTTGTCACAAAGGAAAGAAGGATGGAAGGAAGGATCACAAGCTTTGTCACAAAGGAAAGAAGGATGGGAGGAAGGATCACATGCATTGTCACAAAGGAAAGAAGGATGGAAGGAAGGAAGGATCACAAGCATTGTCACAAAGGAAAGAAGGATGGAAGGAAGGATCACAAGCATTGTCACAAAGGAAAGAAGGATGGAAGGAAGGATCACATGCATTGTCACAAAGGAAAGAACGATGGAAGGCAGGATGACATGCAATGTCACAAAGGAAAGAAGGATGGAAGGAAGAATCACATGCGTTGTCACAAAGGAAAGAAGGATGGAAGGAAGGATCACATGCATTGTCACAAAGGAAAGAACGATGGAAGGCAGGATGACATGCAATGTCACAAAGGAAAGAAGGATGGAAGGAAGAATCACATGCATTGTCACAAAGGAAAGAAGGATGGAAGGAAGGATCACAAGCATTGTCACAAAGGAAAGAAGGATGGAAGGAAGGATCACAAGCATTGTCACAAAGGAAAGAAGGATGGAAGGAAGGATCACATGCATTGTCACAAAGGAAAGAACGATGGAAGGCAGGATGACATGCAGTGTCACAAAGGAAAGAAGGATGGAAGGAAGAATCACATGCATTGTCACAAAGGAAAGAAGGATGGAAGGAAGGATCACAAGCATTGTCACAAAGGAAAGAAGGATGGAAGGAAGGATCACAAGCTTTGTCACAAAGGAAAGAAGGATGGAAGGAAGGAAAGATCACAAGCTTTGTCACAAGTGCAATACTTTAATTTTCTGCTGCTCATTCCTGTGCAATATCCCATCTGCCCTCCCGTCATATTTCTTTTCAAGATTTTCTTATTTAATCACTAATGTACATATATTTATATTTATAGATACATATATATTCAGTCATCTTTTCTCTTTTACCATGTCTCTCTAATATTTTGCTCCTTACTATTTTTCTATTTTCTTTATTGTTTTATTTTATTTTAATATATTTTCTCCTACTGTGCATGCTGCTGAGTGACTGCTGCTCGTCAAACACATTTAATTGCAATGTTGACCCTGTGCTAACTTGCATATGACAAATAAATCTGAAAACTGAAACTAAACTAAGGAAAGAAGGATGGAAGGAAAGATCACAAGCTTTGTCACAAAGGAAAGAAGGATGGAAGGAAGGATCACAAGCTTTGTCACAAAGGAAAGAAGGATGGGAGGAAAGATCACAAGCTTTGTCACAAAGGAAAGAAGGATGGACGGAAGGATCACATGCATTGTCACAAAGGAAAGAAGGAAGGAAGGAAGGAAGGATCACAAGCATTGTCACAAAGGAAAGAAGGATGGAAGGAAGAATCACATGCATTGTCACAAAGGAAAGAAGGATGGAAGGAAGGATCACATGCATTGTCACAAAGGAAAGAAGGATGGAAGGAAGGATCACATGCATTGTCACAAAGGAAAGAGCGATGGAAGGCAGGATGACATGCAATGTCACAAAGGAAAGAAGGATGGAAGGAAGGAAGGATCACAAGCATTGTCACAAAGGAAAGAAGGATGGAAGGAAGGATCACAAGCTTTGTCACAAAGGAAAGAAGGATGGGAGGAAAGATCACAAGCTTTGTCACAAAGGAAAGAAGGATGGAAGGAAGGATCACATGCATTGTCACAAAGGAAAGAAGGAAGGAAGGAAGGAAGGAAGGATCACAAGCATTGTCACAAAGGAAAGAAGGATGGAAGGAAGAATCACATGCATTGTCACAAAGGAAAGAAGGATGGAAGGAAGGAAGGATCACAAGCATTGTCACAAAGGAAAGAAGGATGGAAGGAAGGATCACAAGCATTGTCACAAAGGAAAGAAGGATGGAAGGAAAGATCACAAGCTTTGTCACAAAGGAAAGAAGGATGGAAGGAAGGATCACAAGCTTTGTCACAAAGGAAAGAAGGATGGGAGGAAAGATCGCAAGCTTTGTCACAAAGGAAAGAAGGATGGAAGGAAGGATCACAAGCTTTGTCACAAAGGAAAGAAGGATGGGAGGAAGGATCACATGCATTGTCACAAAGGAAAGAAGGATGGAAGGAAGGAAGGATCACAAGCATTGTCACAAAGGAAAGAAGGATGGAAGGAAGGATCACAAGCATTGTCACAAAGGAAAGAAGGATGGAAGGAAGGATCACATGCATTGTCACAAAGGAAAGAACGATGGAAGGCAGGATGACATGCAATGTCACAAAGGAAAGAAGGATGGAAGGAAGAATCACATGCGTTGTCACAAAGGAAAGAAGGATGGAAGGAAGGATCACATGCATTGTCACAAAGGAAAGAACGATGGAAGGCAGGATGACATGCAATGTCACAAAGGAAAGAAGGATGGAAGGAAGAATCACATGCATTGTCACAAAGGAAAGAAGGATGGAAGGAAGGATCACAAGCATTGTCACAAAGGAAAGAAGGATGGAAGGAAGGATCACAAGCATTGTCACAAAGGAAAGAAGGATGGAAGGAAGGATCACATGCATTGTCACAAAGGAAAGAACGATGGAAGGCAGGATGACATGCAGTGTCACAAAGGAAAGAAGGATGGAAGGAAGAATCACATGCATTGTCACAAAGGAAAGAAGGATGGAAGGAAGGATCACAAGCATTGTCACAAAGGAAAGAAGGATGGAAGGAAGGATCACAAGCTTTGTCACAAAGGAAAGAAGGATGGAAGGAAGGAAAGATCACAAGCTTTGTCACAAGTGCAATACTTTAATTTTCTGCTGCTCATTCCTGTGCAATATCCCATCTGCCCTCCCGTCATATTTCTTTTCAAGATTTTCTTATTTAATCACTAATGTACATATATTTATATTTATAGATACATATATATTCAGTCATCTTTTCTCTTTTACCATGTCTCTCTAATATTTTGCTCCTTACTATTTTTCTATTTTCTTTATTGTTTTATTTTATTTTAATATATTTTCTCCTACTGTGCATGCTGCTGAGTGACTGCTGCTCGTCAAACACATTTAATTGCAATGTTGACCCTGTGCTAACTTGCATATGACAAATAAATCTGAAAACTGAAACTAAACTAAGGAAAGAAGGATGGAAGGAAAGATCACAAGCTTTGTCACAAAGGAAAGAAGGATGGAAGGAAGGATCACAAGCTTTGTCACAAAGGAAAGAAGGATGGGAGGAAAGATCACAAGCTTTGTCACAAAGGAAAGAAGGATGGACGGAAGGATCACATGCATTGTCACAAAGGAAAGAAGGAAGGAAGGAAGGAAGGAAGGATCACAAGCATTGTCACAAAGGAAAGAAGGATGGAAGGAAGAATCACATGCATTGTCACAAAGGAAAGAAGGATGGAAGGAAGGATCACATGCATTGTCACAAAGGAAAGAAGGATGGAAGGAAGGATCACATGCATTGTCACAAAGGAAAGAGCGATGGAAGGCAGGATGACATGCAATGTCACAAAGGAAAGAAGGATGGAAGGAAGGAAGGATCACAAGCATTGTCACAAAGGAAAGAAGGATGGAAGGAAGGATCACAAGCTTTGTCACAAAGGAAAGAAGGATGGGAGGAAAGATCACAAGCTTTGTCACAAAGGAAAGAAGGATGGAAGGAAGGATCACATGCATTGTCACAAAGGAAAGAAGGAAGGAAGGAAGGAAGGAAGGATCACAAGCATTGTCACAAAGGAAAGAAGGATGGAAGGAAGAATCACATGCATTGTCACAAAGGAAAGAAGGATGGAAGGAAGGATCACATGCATTGTCACAAAGGAAAGAACGATGGAAGGAAGGATCACATGCATTGTCACAAAGTAAAGAAGGATGGAAGGAAGGATCACATGCATTGTCACAAAGGAAAGAACGATGGAAGGCAGGATGACATGCAATGTCACAAAGGAAAGAAGGATGGAAGGAAGAATCACATGCATTGTCACAAAGGAAAGAACGATGGAAGGAAGGATCACATGCATTGTCACAAAGGAAAGAAGGATGGAAGGAAGGATCACATGCATTGTCACAAAGGAAAGAACGATGGAAGGCAGGATGACATGCAATGTCACAAAGGAAAGAAGGATGGAAGGAAGAATCACATGCATTGTCACAAAGGAAAGAAGGATGGAAGGAAGGATCACATGCATTGTCACAAAGGAAAGAACGATGGAAGGCAGGATGACATGCAATGTCACAAAGGAAAGAAGGATGGAAGGAAGAATCACATGCATTGTCACAAAGGAAAGAAGGATGGAAAGAAGGATCACAAGCATTGTCACAAAGGAAAGAAGGATGGAAGGAAGGATCACAAGCATTGTCACAAAGGAAAGAAGGATGGAAGGAAGGATCACATGCATTGTCACAAAGGAAAGAACGATGGAAGGCAGGATGACATGCAATGTCACAAAGGAAAGAAGGATGGAAGGAAGAATCACATGCATTGTCACAAAGGAAAGAAGGATGGAAGGAAGGATCACATGCATTGTCACAAAGGAAAGAAGGATGGAAGGAAGGATCACAAGCATTGTCACAAAGGAAAGAAGGATGGAAGGAAGGATCACAAGCATTGTCACAAAGGAAAGAAGGATGGAAGGAAGGATCACATGCATTGTCACAAAGGAAAGAACGATGGAAGGCAGGATGACATGCAATGTCACAAAGGAAAGAAGGATGGAAGGAAGAATCACATGCGTTGTCACAAAGGAAAGAAGGATGGAAGGAAGGATCACATGCATTGTCACAAAGGAAAGAACGATGGAAGGCAGGATGACATGCAATGTCACAAAGGAAAGAACGATGGAAGGAAGAATCACATGCATTGTCACAAAGGAAAGAAGGATGGAAGGAAGGATCACAAGCATTGTCACAAAGGAAAGAAGGATGGAAGGAAGGATCACAAGCATTGTCACAAAGGAAAGAAGGATGGAAGGAAGGATCACATGCATTGTCACAAAGGAAAGAACGATGGAATGCAGGATGACATGCAGTGTCACAAAGGAAAGAAGGATGGAAGGAAGAATCACATGCATTGTCACAAAGGAAAGAAGGATGGAAGGAAGGATCACAAGCATTGTCACAAAGGAAAGAAGGATGGAAGGAAGGATCACATGCATTGTCACAAAGGAAAGAACGATGGAAGGCAGGATGACATGCATTGTCACAAAGGAAAGAAGGATGGAAGGATGGATCACAAGCTTTGTCACAAAGGAAAGAAGGATGGAAGGAAGGAAAGATCACAAGCTTTGTCACAAGTGCAATACTTTAATTTTCTGCTGCTCATTCCTGTGCAATATCCCATCTGCCCTCCCGTCATATTTCTTTTCAAGATTTTCTTATTTAATCACTAATGTACATATATTTATATTTATAGATACATATATATTCAGTCATCTTTTCTCTTTTACCATGTCTCTCTAATATTTTGCTCCTTACTATTTTTCTATTTTCTTTATTGTTTTATTTTATTTTAATATATTTTCTCCTACTGTGCATGCTGCTGAGTGACTGCTGCTCGTCAAACACATTTAATTGCAATGTTGACCCTGTGCTAACTTGCATATGACAAATAAATCTGAAAACTGAAACTAAACTAAGGAAAGAAGGATGAAAGGAAAGATCACAAGCTTTGTCACAAAGGAAAGAAGGATGGAAGGAAGGATCACAAGCTTTGTCACAAAGGAAAGAAGGATGGGAGGAAAGATCACAAGCTTTGTCACAAAGGAAAGAAGGATGGATGGAAGGATCACATGCATTGTCACAAAGGAAAGAAGGAAGGAAGGAAGGAAGGATCACAAGCATTGTCACAAAGGAAAGAAGGATGGAAGGAAGGATCACATGCATTGTCACAAAGGAAAGAACGATGGAAGGCAGGATGACATGCAATGTCACAAAGGAAAGAAGGATGGAAGGAAGAATCACATGCATTGTCACAAAGGAAAGAAGGATGGAAGGAAGGATCACATGCATTGTCACAAAGGAAAGAACGATGGAAGGCAGGATGACATGCAATGTCACAAAGGAAAGAAGGATGGAAGGAAGAATCACATGCATTGTCACAAAGGAAAGAAGGATGGAAGGAAGGATCACATGCATTGTCACAAAGGAAAGAAGGATGGAAGGAAGGATCACATGCATTGTCACAAAGGAAAGAACGATGGAAGGCAGGATGACATGCAATGTCACAAAGGAAAGAAGGATGGAAGGAAGAATCACATGCATTGTCACAAAGGAAAGAAGGATGGAAGGAAGGATCACATGCATTGTCACAAAGGAAAGAACGATGGAAGGCAGGATGACATGCAATGTCACAAAGGAAAGAAGGATGGAAGGAAGAATCACATGCATTGTCACAAAGGAAAGAAGGATGGAAGGAAGGATCACAAGCATTGTCACAAAGGAAAGAAGGATGGAAGGAAGGATCACAAGCATTGTCACAAAGGAAAGAAGGATGGAAGGAAGGATCACATGCATTGTCACAAAGGAAAGAACGATGGAAGGCAGGATGACATGCAATGTCACAAAGGAAAGAAGGATGGAAGGAAGAATCACATGCATTGTCTTTTTTTTTTTTTTTTTTTTTTTCTAAATGACATCAGAAACAGCAGTATGCGACATTACGTGATGGCAGAGCTTCAGTTCATCCTTTGTCATTTTTTTTTTTTTTTTTTTTTTTTTAATAAATAGGACAGGGGGAATGAATGAGAGAGAGAGGGGGAGAGAAAGAAAGAAAACCAAAGGGGAGAAGAGACGGTGAGAAGGGGGGGGAAGAGAGACAAAAAAAAAAAAAAACTCCTGGGTCACCTGTATGGAGAAAAAAAAACAAACAAACAAACAAACAAAAACAAACAGAGGAGACAGCAAACAACAAAGAGCAACATAATAATAGAGAAAACAAAGCACCATCACAATAAACTAGCTAGTCATAGATATCAGTATTTACTAAGTAATAAACGATATTGTGCAGCACGCAAGATAGACAGCGCACAGTGTGCTTTGAGGCAGCAGCCAAGAAAGCTTTAGTCCGCGTCTGTGAATACCCATGTGTGCATACCTGTGTGGATCAGCATGCTTGCATTCCAAAGGTTTCTCCATGTAATGATCTGCTAGGGAGTGTGGGGGGGCCACAGCCCCGTCCTCCAGGGTGTGAAGCGGGTATGGAGGAGATCAAAACTCCAGACATCCAGAGGCCCCCAGAACACAAGAGACCATGGAAGACCAACAGAGGGGCAGCCGCGCCACTGTCCCAGTAAGAGCTGAGGAGAGTCCCAGATGAGGGCTCGCCCAGCAGCCGCGGAGCAGAAGTCAGGGGGAGTTGCAGTGACGCGCCCGTGAGCTCCGCCGGCCCCCAGCTGCGCCTGAGTGACCGAGCCCTAGGCCGAGAGGCCGGGGGCACCCCACCTCCAAAGGGGCCCGAGCGAGCCCCAGGCCCCAGGCCCCGACAAGCGGCCGCCAAGGAGTGAGCCGGTGTGTACCCGGACGCCCACCCCCAGACACAAAGAACCACCAACACACCGACACCTGAGGGAGTCCGCCACCGGCAGGGAAAGTGGTGGTGGGTGGAGATAGGCCTCCAAACCTTGGAGGGCCTGAGGTGTCCCCAGAGAGGTGGCGTCTGATACCCAACCTGACATATAGACACAGACATACAGGCACACACAGACACAAACATCCATTCCCACCCTCATGCTCTCATATGCACTCACTCCACACTCAACCAACGTGGAGACAGACATAAAGAGACGCTGTACACACAATCACACTCCCCAAGCGTACTCTACAAACCGGGTCTAGGTACCCTTGCCCCTGGAGGGGGGAATTGCACCCAGACCCAGGTGGTGTTACCCTTTTCCCTGCGGTGGGGAGAGGCAGACCACCCCGACTCCGCAGCAGCAGGGAGGCCCCACACCCCAGACCGCAGTCGGACGGCCAACTCCTCCTACTAGCCCTCCCGCTCCAGCAGGCCGCAGAGAATGGGGGTGGGAGAAGACTCCAAACCTCCCTCCACCCGCTCATTGTAGTGTTGATGCATATGTGTTCTAAGGTGCAATTAAAACCCAGGAGGGCATGGAGCTACCTGCCAAGGAGCAGCAGGTAAGCGCATAGTCCCTCCTGCTAACCCTCAATGACTAAGTGTATTTAAAATTGAGAGGTGGGCAACGACGTCAGGGGTGAGGTATACACCCTGATGGTGATTTGGACTCCGTGATTGTGCCCACCCCCAAGATCCTATATGTATGTGTAATGAGAGTGTGAATAATGTGAATGTCTAAGTTGTGGGATAAAATTGAGGCAGAGGCAGCCAGAAGGGGACGGGGGGGGGGGGGGGGGGTAGCCTCCTCTGCACCCTGGTGACATACCCCCACTCCAAGGCCCTGCATGTGTGGGTGGTTGTGGAGGAGCGGGAAGAGGGAGGCAGCTGGAGATGGGGAGGGAAGGAAGGGAGGGGCAGGTAACCCCTCCCTGGGGCCAGCTCCCCCGCTGACCCCAGTAGGCACTCCCACCCTCCGCGACCCGCCAGGGAAGGGGGGCCCAGGCCCATCAGACCGGGGCCCAGTGCAGTAGCGCCCCCCGGCTCCACAGAGCCCTGGACAGTCCACCCAACCCCACCACAGAGAAAACTGCACCCACCCCACCAACCACACATCTTCCAGACTACATAAGACGGTAAACGCCCAGGCTGAGATCTTCCTCCACCTCTCCTGTATCTCCCCCTCCTGCAGAGAGTTCCTGAGAGAAGAAAGCTCCTGCAAGATGTGACCATCCCCCCCACCAGTTGAAGAGCCCCCCAGGCGGCTCGATGCACCGGCGGCACCCTGCTCCAGGGCCGGGCCCCCATGCACCCACCCGCCCACAACCCCGGCAACACACCAACCAGGACCCGAGCCCCCGAGGCCCGGCCCGGGCCCCAGCCCAGAGACGGAGCGCCCCCAGAACCTCACGCCCATCCCGGACCCACCCAGGGGCAGCCAGGTTGCCAGGTCAGTAACCCGCGTCCGTCAGCACAGACCCTCCCCTAGCCCCGCTGCACGCAGCCGCGAGGAAACAGTCACCTGAGAGCCAACAGAGCCCTCAACCGGACGTGACCGCTACCCCGGGTTGAGCCCCCCAAGGAAGATGCCTCCGGGGAACCCCCCGACGCCCTAAGCCTGTCCCTACCCCCTCACCAATCACAACAGTGAAGGCGGGACCAAACTATGACCCCCCACCCCCACTAGGTGATGGAGCTGATAAAAGGGGCCCAGAGCAATTGATCTAATGTGGTGGCAGAGGCTGTGTCAAGACTAATGTAATCTAATAGATAATTTCTATATTGGTTAGAATTAAGATTATTTTTATTTTTCCAGTTCATGAGGACTGTTTTCTTGGCTATGCATAGGGCAGTGAAGATCATATGGGCTATATTCTTTTCTGAAGTGACATTATCTAAGCTGCCCAGTAAACACACTAAGGGGGAGGTTGGAATGTTACATTTCAGACATTTTGATAAGTCTTCACATATCTCGCGCCAAAACTTTTGCACTGGTGGACAGAACCAAAGAGCGTGGATGTAATTGTCTGGTGTATTGCCTTGACAGTGTGAGCAGTTGTTGGAAGATGTAAAGCCCATCTTGAACATCCGATGACCTGTATAGTGCACTCTATGAAGTATTTTGTATTGTATTAATTGCAGACTGGGATTTTTAATTAATTTAAAAGTTTTTAAGCAAATCTGAGACCAGAAGTTTTGGTCTAGGTTGACTGATAAATCTGCTTCCCACTTTGCAGTAGGAAGGGATATTGATTCATCTAATTTAGAAAGTGTTCTGTATATTTTAGATAATAATTTGGGGGATTTAAGAGTAAGAAAATGTGCCGCACTTAGTGGTGTTTGTAATTCAACTTGACTGAGGTTAAATTTCTTTTTTACTATGGATTTAATTTGTTGATATTCTAAAAACCTTGTCTTGTTGATCCCATATTGTTCAACTAGTCTGTCAAATGGAATAAATTCTGTTCCCTCTAATATATGTTCTAAGTATTTAATTCCTTTACAACTCCATTCTGGGAAATTAATCATATTATTGTTTTGTAATATGTCAGGGTTATTCCAGATAGGTGTACGTTTGCATGGGATTAATGAAGACTCCGTTATTTTTAGAAACTCCCACCATGCTGTTAGAGAAAAGCTGATGTTGATACTTTTAAAGCATTCATGTCTTTTGATGTTTGAGCTAATAAATGGTAGGTCTGAAATCTCTAGATCCTTGCATAGTGCCTGTTCAACATCTAGCCAGGGCTCAACTAAGAAGGTATGTTTTAACCATTCTGAGATGAACTGAAGCCTGTTGGCTAAGAAGTATTGGTGAAAATTAGGCAGATCTAATCCTCCTCTATCCTTGGTTCTTTGTAGCGTTTTTAAGCTAATACGCGGGGGTTTATCTTTCCAAAGGAATTTGGAAATATATGAATCCAGAGATCTGAACCAATCTTGTGATGGTTTGTTAGGGATCATCAAAAATAAGTAATTTATTTTTGGCAAGATCATCATTTTTATAGTGGCGACCCTTCCCATGAGTGATATGGGTAAAGATTTCCATCTAGTCAGATCGCCTTCTACTTTCTTTAGAAGTGGGATGTGGTTTAGTTTAGTTAAGTCTGAAAGCTTAGGAGAGATATTAATACCTAAATATTTAATATTTCCGGATTGCAGTGGGGCAGAGGAAGAATTATGGAAGGAGCAGTTAATGGGGAGAACTGTAGATTTTGGCCAGTTAATTGAATAATCTGAAACTCTTGAAAACCAGTTTATTAAAGTAATTACCTCAGAGAGGTTGGTTTGTGTGTTTTGCAGAAAAAGCAACACATCATCCGCATAGAGACTGATTTTATGTTCTATGTTCTTACATTTTATGCCCTTAATTGTTGTAGCCTGTCTAAATGCTGCTGCATATGACAAATAAATAAATCTGAAAACTAAAACTAAACAAAGGAAAGAAGGATGGAAGGAAAGATCACAAGCATTGTCACAAAAGAAAGAAGGATGGAAGGAAGGATCACAAGCTTTGTCACAAAGGAAAGAAGGATGGAAGGAAGGATCACATGCATTGTCACAAAGGAAAGAAGGATGGAAGGAAGGATCACATGCATTGTCACAAAGGAAAGAAGGATGGAAGGAAAGATCACAAGCATTGTCACAAAGGAAAGAAGGATGGAAGGAAGGATCACAAGCTTTGTCACAAAGGAAAGAAGGATGGAAGGAAGGATCACATGCATTGTCACAAAGGAAAGAAGGATGGAAGGAAGGATCACATGCATTGTCACAAAGGAAAGAAGGATGGAAGGAAGGATCACAAGCATTGTCACAAAGGAAAGAAGGATGGAAGGAAGGATCACAAGCATTGTCACAAAGGAAAGAAGGATGGAAGGAAGGATCACAAGCTTTGTCACAAAGGAAAGAAGGATGGAAGGAAGGAAAGATCACAAGCTTTGTCACAAGTGCAATACTTTAATTTTCTGCTGCTCATTCCTGTGCAATATCCCATCTGCCCTCCCGTCATATTTCTTTTCAAGATTTTCTTATTTAATCACTAATGTACATATATTTATATTTATAGATACATATATATTCAGTCATCTTTTCTCTTTTACCATGTCTCTCTAATATTTTGCTCCTTACTATTTTTCTATTTTCTTTATTGTTTTATTTTATTTTAATATATTTTCTCCTACTGTGCATGCTGCTGAGTGACTGCTGCTCATAAAAGACATTTAATTGCAATGTTGACCCTCTGCTAACTTGCATATGACAAATAAATCTGAAAACTGAAACTAAACTAAGGAAAGAAGGATGGAAGGAAAGATCACAAGCTTTGTCACAAAGGAAAGAAGGATGGAAGGAAGGATCACAAGCATTGTCACAAAGGAAAGAAGGATGGGAGGAAAGATCACAAGCTTTGTCACAAAGGAAAGAAGGAAGGATGGAAGGATCACATGCATTGTCACAAAGGAAAGAAGGATGGAAGGAAGGATCACAAGCATTGTCACAAAGGAAAGAAGGATGGAAGGAAGGATCACGAGCATTGTCACAAAGGAAAGAAGGATGGAAGGAAGGAAGGATCACAAGCATTGTCACAAAGGAAAGAAGGATGGAAGGAAGGATCACAAGCATTGTCACAAAGGAAAGAAGGATGGAAGGAAGGATCACATGCATTGTCACAAAGGAAAGAACGATGGAAGGCAGGATGACATGCAATGTCACAAAGAAAAGAAGGATGGAAGGCAGGATGACATGCAATGTCACAAAGGAAAGAAGGATGGAAGGAAGGATCACATGCATTGTCACAAAGGAAAGAAGGATGGAAGGCAGGATGACATGCAATGTCACAAAGGAAAGAAGGATGGAAGGAAGAATCACATGCATTGTCACAAAGGAAAGAAGGATGGAAGGAAGGATCACATGCATTGTCACAAAGGAAAGAAGGATGGAAGGATGGATCACAAGCTTTGTCACAAAGGAAAGAAGGATGGAAGGAAGGATCACAAGCTTTGTCACAAAGGAAAGAAGGATGGAAGGAAGGATCACATGCAATGTCACAAAGGAAAGAAGGATGGAAGGAAGGAAGGAAGGAAGGAAGGATCACAAGCTTTGTCACAAAGGAAAGAAGGATGGAAGGAAGGAAGGAAGGATCACAAGCTTTGTCACAAAGGAAAGAAGGATGGAAGGAAGGAAAGATCACAAGCTTTGTCACAAGTGCAATACTTTAATTTTCTGCTGCTCATTCCTGTGCAATATCCCATCTGCCCTCCCGTCATATTTCTTTCCAAGATTTTCTTATTTAATCACATATATTTATATTTATAGATACATATATATTCAGTCATCTTTTCTCTTTTACCATGTCTCTCTAATATTTTGCTCCTTGCTATTTTTCTATTTTCTTTATTATTTTATTTTATTTTAATATATTTTCTCCTACTGTGCATGCTGCTGAGTGACTGCTGCTCGTCAAACACATTTAATTGCAATGTTGACCCTGTGCTAACTTGCATATGACAAATAAATCTGAAAACTGAAACTAAACTAAGGAAAGAAGGATGGAAGGAAAGATCACAAGCTTTGTCACAAAGGAAAGAAGGATGGAAGGAAGGATCACAAGCTTTGTCACAAAGGAAAGAAGGATGGGAGGAAGGATCACATGCATTGTCACAAAGGAAAGAAGGATGGAAGGAAGGATCACAAGCATTGTCACAAATGAAAGAAGGATGGAAGGAAGGATCACAAGCATTGTCACAAAGGAAAGAAGGATGGAAGGAAGGATCACATGCATTGTCACAAAGGAAGGAAGGAGGGAAGGATCACATGCATTGTTACAAAGGAAAGAAGGATGGAAGGAAGAATCACATGCATTGTCACAAAGGAAAGAAGGATGGAAGGAAGGATCACATGCATTGTCACAAAGGAAAGAACGATGGAAGGCAGGATGACATGCAATGTCACAAAGGAAAGAAGGATGGAAGGAAGAATCACATGCATTGTCACAAAGGAAAGAAGGATGGAAGGAAGGATCACAAGCATTGTCACAAAGGAAAGAAGGATGGAAGGAAGGATCACAAGCATTGTCACAAAGGAAAGAAGGATGGAAGGAAGGATCACATGCATTGTCATAAAGGAAAGAACGATGGAAGGCAGGATGACATGCATTGTCACAAAGGAAAGAAGGATGGAAGGATGGATCACAAGCTTTGTCACAAAGGAAAGAAGGATGGAAGGAAGGATCACAAGCTTTGTCACAAAGGAAAGAAGGATGGAAGGAAGGATCACATGCATTGTCACAAAGGAAAGAAGGATGGAAGGATGGATCACAAGCTTTGTCACAAAGGAAAGAAGGATGGAAGGAAGGATCACAAGCTTTGTCACAAAGGAAAGAAGGATGGAAGGAAGGATCACAAGCTTTGTCACAAAGGAAAGAAGGATGGAAGGAAGGATCACAAGCATTGTCACAAAGGAAAGAAGGATGGAAGGAAGAATCACATGCATTGTCACAAAGGAAAGAAGGATGGAAGGAAGGATCACATGCATTGTCACAAAGGAAAGAAGGATGGAAGGAAGGATCACATGCATTGTCACAAAGGAAAGAAGGATGGAAGGAAGGATCACAAGCATTGTCACAAAGGAAAGAAGGATGGAAGGAAGGATCACAAGCATTGTCACAAAGGAAAGAAGGATGGAAGGAAGGATCACAAGCTTTGTCACAAAGGAAAGAAGGATGGAAGGAAGGAAAGATCACAAGCTTTGTCACAAGTGCAATACTTTAATTTTCTGCTGCTCATTCCTGTGCAATATCCCATCTGCCCTCCCGTCATATTTCTTTTCAAGATTTTCTTATTTAATCACTAATGTACATATATTTATATTTATAGATACATATATATTCAGTCATCTTTTCTCTTTTACCATGTCTCTCTAATATTTTGCTCCTTGCTATTTTTCTATTTTCTTTATTATTTTATTTTATTTTAATATATTTTCTCCTACTGTGCATGCTGCTGAGTGACTGCTGCTCGTCAAACACATTTAATTGCAATGTTGACCCTGTGCTAACTTGCATATGACAAATAAATCTGAAAACTGAAACTAAACTAAGGAAAGAAGGATGGAAGG
The DNA here is from genome assembly GCF_057382095.1 of Aulonocara sp. 'chitande type north' Nkhata Bay. NCBI lineage: Eukaryota > Metazoa > Chordata > Actinopteri > Cichliformes > Cichlidae > Aulonocara > Aulonocara sp. 'chitande type north' Nkhata Bay. The sequence continues at coordinate 14,563,727 of NC_141347.1, forward strand.
AAAGATCACAAGCTTTGTCACAAAGGAAAGAAGGATGGAAGGAAGGATCACATGCATTGTCACAAAGGAAAGAACGATGGAAGGCAGGATGACATGCAATGTCACAAAGAAAAGAAGGATGGAAGGCAGGATGACATGCAATGTCACAAAGGAAAGAAGGATGGAAGGAAGGATCACATGCATTGTCACAAAGGAAAGAAGGATGGAAGGCAGGATGACATGCAATGTCACAAAGGAAAGAAGGATGGAAGGAAGAATCACATGCATTGTCACAAAGGAAAGAAGGATGGAAGGAAGGATCACATGCATTGTCACAAAGGAAAGAAGGATGGAAGGATGGATCACAAGCTTTGTCACAAAGGAAAGAAGGATGGAAGGAAGGATCACAAGCTTTGTCACAAAGGAAAGAAGGATGGAAGGAAGGATCACATGCAATGTCACAAAGGAAAGAAGGATGGAAGGAAGGAAGGAAGGAAGGAAGGATCACAAGCTTTGTCACAAAGGAAAGAAGGATGGAAGGAAGGAAGGAAGGATCACAAGCTTTGTCACAAAGGAAAGAAGGATGGAAGGAAGGAAAGATCACAAGCTTTGTCACAAGTGCAATACTTTAATTTTCTGCTGCTCATTCCTGTGCAATATCCCATCTGCCCTCCCGTCATATTTCTTTCCAAGATTTTCTTATTTAATCACATATATTTATATTTATAGATACATATATATTCAGTCATCTTTTCTCTTTTACCATGTCTCTCTAATATTTTGCTCCTTGCTATTTTTCTATTTTCTTTATTATTTTATTTTATTTTAATATATTTTCTCCTACTGTGCATGCTGCTGAGTGACTGCTGCTCGTCAAACACATTTAATTGCAATGTTGACCCTGTGCTAACTTGCATATGACAAATAAATCTGAAAACTGAAACTAAACTAAGGAAAGAAGGATGGAAGGAAAGATCACAAGCTTTGTCACAAAGGAAAGAAGGATGGAAGGAAGGATCACAAGCTTTGTCACAAAGGAAAGAAGGATGGGAGGAAGGATCACATGCATTGTCACAAAGGAAAGAAGGATGGAAGGAAGGATCACAAGCATTGTCACAAATGAAAGAAGGATGGAAGGAAGGATCACAAGCATTGTCACAAAGGAAAGAAGGATGGAAGGAAGGATCACATGCATTGTCACAAAGGAAGGAAGGAGGGAAGGATCACATGCATTGTTACAAAGGAAAGAAGGATGGAAGGAAGAATCACATGCATTGTCACAAAGGAAAGAAGGATGGAAGGAAGGATCACAAGCATTGTCACAAATGAAAGAAGGATGGAAGGAAGGATCACAAGCATTGTCACAAAGGAAAGAAGGATGGAAGGAAGGATCACATGCATTGTCACAAAGGAAGGAAGGAGGGAAGGATCACATGCATTGTTACAAAGGAAAGAAGGATGGAAGGAAGAATCACATGCATTGTCACAAAGGAAAGAAGGATGGAAGGAAGAATCACATGCAATGTCACAAAGGAAAGAAGGATGGAAGGAAGAATCACATGCATTGTCACAAAGGAAAGAAGGATGGAAGGAAGGATCACAAGCATTGTCACAAAGGAAAGAAGGATGGAAGGAAGGATCACAAGCTTTGTCACAAAGGAAAGAAGGATGGAAGGAAGGATCACAAGCTTTGTCACAAAGGAAAGAAGGATGGAAGGAAGGATCACAAGCATTGTCACAAAGGAAAGAAGGATGGAAGGAAGAATCACATGCATTGTCACAAAGGAAAGAAGGATGGAAGGAAGGATCACATGCATTGTCACAAAGGAAAGAAGGATGGAAGGAAGGATCACATGCATTGTCACAAAGGAAAGAAGGATGGAAGGAAGGATCACAAGCATTGTCACAAAGGAAAGAAGGATGGAAGGAAGGATCACAAGCATTGTCACAAAGGAAAGAAGGATGGAAGGAAGGATCACAAGCTTTGTCACAAAGGAAAGAAGGATGGAAGGAAGGAAAGATCACAAGCTTTGTCACAAGTGCAATACTTTAATTTTCTGCTGCTCATTCCTGTGCAATATCCCATCTGCCCTCCCGTCATATTTCTTTTCAAGATTTTCTTATTTAATCACTAATGTACATATATTTATATTTATAGATACATATATATTCAGTCATCTTTTCTCTTTTACCATGTCTCTCTAATATTTTGCTCCTTGCTATTTTTCTATTTTCTTTATTATTTTATTTTATTTTAATATATTTTCTCCTACTGTGCATGCTGCTGAGTGACTGCTGCTCGTCAAACACATTTAATTGCAATGTTGACCCTGTGCTAACTTGCATATGACAAATAAATCTGAAAACTGAAACTAAACTAAGGAAAGAAGGATGGAAGGAAAGATCACAAGCTTTGTCACAAAGGAAAGAAGGATGGAAGGAAGGATCACAAGCTTTGTCACAAAGGAAAGAAGGATGGGAGGAAGGATCACATGCATTGTCACAAAGGAAAGAAGGATGGAAGGAAGGAAGGATCACAAGCATTGTCACAAATGAAAGAAGGATGGAAGGAAGGATCACAAGCATTGTCACAAAGGAAAGAAGGATGGAAGGAAGGATCACATGCATTGTCACAAAGGAAGGAAGGAGGGAAGGATCACATGCATTGTTACAAAGGAAAGAAGGATGGAAGGAAGAATCACATGCATTGTCACAAAGGAAAGAAGGATGGAAGGAAGGATCACATGCATTGTCACAAAGGAAAGAACGATGGAAGGCAGGATGACATGCAATGTCACAAAGGAAAGAAGGATGGAAGGAAGGATCACGAGCATTGTCACAAAGGAAAGAAGGATGGAAGGAAGGATCACAAGCATTGTCACAAAGGAAAGAAGGATGGAAGGAAGGATCACAAGCATTGTCACAAAGGAAAGAAGGATGGAAGGAAGGATCACATGCATTGTCATAAAGGAAAGAACGATGGAAGGCAGGATGACATGCAATGTCACAAAGGAAAGAAGGATGGAAGGAAGAATCACATGCATTGTCACAAAGGAAAGAATGATGGAAGGCAGGATGACATGCAATGTCACAAAGGAAAGAAGGATGGAAGGAAGAATCACATGCATTGTCACAAAGGAAAGAAGGATGGAAGGAAGGATCACATGCATTGTCACAAAGGAAAGAAGGATGGAAGGAAGGATCACAAGCATTGTCACAAAGGAAAGAAGGATGGAAGGAAGGATCACATGCATTGTCACAAAGGAAAGAACGATGGAAGGCAGGATGACATGCAATGTCACAAAGGAAAGAAGGATGGAAGGAAGAATCACATGCATTGTCACAAAGGAAAGAAGGATGGAAGGCAGGATGACATGCAATGTCACAAAGGAAAGAAGGATGGAAGGAAGAATCACATGCATTGTCACAAAGGAAAGAAGGATGGAAGGATGGATCACAAGCTTTGTCACAAAGGAAAGAAGGATGGAAGGAAGGATCACAAGCTTTGTCACAAAGGAAAGAAGGATGGAAGGAAGGATCACATGCATTGTCACAAAGGAAAGAAGGATGGAAGGATGGATCACAAGCTTTGTCACAAAGGAAAGAAGGATGGAAGGAAGGATCACAAGCTTTGTCACAAAGGAAAGAAGGATGGAAGGAAGGATCACAAGCTTTGTCACAAAGGAAAGAAGGATGGAAGGAAGGATCACAAGCATTGTCACAAAGGAAAGTAGGATGGAAGGAAGAATCACATGCATTGTCACAAAGGAAAGAAGGATGGAAGGAAGGATCACATGCATTGTCACAAAGGAAAGAAGGATGGAAGGAAGGATCACATGCATTGTCACAAAGGAAAGAAGGATGGAAGGAAGGATCACAAGCATTGTCACAAAGGAAAGAAGGATGGAAGGAAGGATCACAAGCATTGTCACAAAGGAAAGAAGGATGGAAGGAAGGATCACAAGCTTTGTCACAAAGGAAAGAAGGATGGAAGGAAGGAAAGATCACAAGCATTGTCACAAGTGCAATACTTTAATTTTCTGCTGCTCATTCCTGTGCAATATCCCATCTGCCCTCCCGTCATATTTCTTTTCAAGATTTTCTTATTTAATCACTAATGTACATATATTTATATTTATAGATACATATATATTCAGTCATCTTTTCTCTTTTACCATGTCTCTCTAATATTTTGCTCCTTACTATTTTTCTATTTTCTTTATTGTTTTATTTTATTCTAATATATTTTCTCCTACTGTGCATGCTGCTGAGTGACTGCTGCTCGTCAAACACATTTAATTGCAATGTTGACCCTGTGCTAACTTGCATATGACAAATAAATCTGAAAACTGAAACTAAACTAAGGAAAGAAGTATGGAAGGAAAGATCACAAGCTTTGTCACAAAGGAAAGAAGGATGGAAGGAAGGATCACAAGCTTTGTCACAAAGGAAAGAAGGATGGGAGGAAAGATCACAAGCTTTGTCACAAAAGAAAGAAGGATGGATGGAAGGATCACATGCATTGTCACAAAGGAAAGAAGGATGGAAGGAAGGAAGGATCACAAGCATTGTCACAAAGGAAAGAAGGATGGAAGGAAGAATCACATGCATTGTCACAAAGGAAAGAAGGATGGAAGGAAGGATCACATGCATTGTCACAAAGGAAAGAACGATGAAAGGCAGGATGACATGCAATGTCACAAAGGAAAGAAGGATGGAAGGAAGAATCACATGCATTGTCACAAAGGAAAGAAGGATGGAAGGAAGGATCACATGCATTGTCACAAAGGAAAGAACGATGGAAGGCAGGATGACATGCAATGTCACAAAGGAAAGAAGGATGGAAGGAAGAATCACATGCATTGTCACAAAGGAAAGAAGGATGGAAGGAAGGATCACAAGCATTGTCACAAAGGAAAGAAGGATGGAAGGAAGGATCACAAGCATTGTCACAAAGGAAAGAAGGATGGAAGGAAGGATCACATGCATTGTCACAAAGGAAAGAACGATGGAAGGCAGGATGACATGCAATGTCACAAAGGAAAGAAGGATGGAAGGAAGAATCACATGCATTGTCACAAAGGAAAGAAGGATGGAAGGAAGGATCACATGCATTGTCACAAAGGAAAGAAGGATGGAAGGAAGGATCACAAGCATTGTCACAAAGGAAAGAAGGATGGAAGGAAGGATCACATGCATTGTCACAAAGGAAAGAACGATGGAAGGCAGGATGACATGCAATGTCACAAAGGAAAGAAGGATGGAAGGAAGAATCACATGCATTGTCACAAAGGAAAGAAGGATGGAAGGAAGGATCACATGCATTGTCACAAAGGAAAGAAGGATGGAAGGATGGATGACATGCAATGTCACAAAGGAAAGAAGGATGGAAGGAAGAATTACATGCATTGTCACAAAGGAAAGAAGGATGGAAGGAAGGATCACATGCATTGTCACAAAGGAAAGAAGGATGGAAGGATGGATCACAAGCTTTGTCACAAAGGAAAGAAGGATGGAAGGAAGGATCACAAGCTTTGTCACAAAGGAAAGAAGGATGGAAGGAAGGATCACAAGCTTTGTCACAAAGGAAAGAAGGATGGAAGGAAGGATCACATGCATTGTCACAAAGGAAAGAAGGATGGAAGGAAGGATCACATGCATTGTTACAAAGGAAAGAAGGATGGAAGGAAGGATCACAAGCATTGTCACAAAGGAAAGAAGGATGGAAGGAAGGATCACAAGCTTTGTCACAAAGGAAAGAAGGAGGGAAGGATCACATGCATTGTTACAAAGGAAAGAAGGATGGAAGGAAGGATCACAAGCATTGTCACAAAGGAAAGAAGGATGGAAGGAAGGAAAGATCACAAGCATTGTCACAAGTGCAATACTTTAATTTTCTGCTGCTCATTCCTGTGCAATATCCCATCTGCCCTCCCGTCATATTTCTTTTCAAGATTTTCTTATTTAATCACTAATGTACATATATTTATATTTATAGATACATATATATTCAGTCATCTTTTCTCTTTTACCATGTCTCTCTAATATTTTGCTCCTTGCTATTTTTCTATTTTCTTTATTATTTTATTTTATTTTAATATATTTTCTCCTACTGTGCATGCTGCTGAGTGACTGCTGCTCGTCAAACATGTTGGTCAGTCACAGGAGCTCGTTCAGTGAGAGACTGAGATTACCGAAAAGCACCACTGAACGACACAGGAAATCATTCCTGCCTGTGGCCATCTCCCTGTACAACGCATCCACTTAACACACTGTTTGCTGCTACAACTACACATGTTTCTTTTCCAAATATTTATTTATAAGTGACTTATGTATGTATGTATGTATATATATGTATATATTGTACTATTCTTAGTTAGCGTATTGTCTGTCTTGTCTTAATGTTGGTTTAAAATGGAGCACTGTAACAAAAAATAATTTCCCCCAGGGATCAATAAAGTATTCTGATTCTGATTCTGATTCTGATTCAAACACATTTAATTGCAATGTTGACCCTGTGCTAACTTGCATATGACAAATAAATCTGAAAACTAAAACCAAGAGCACCTGGCTGCAGCCACTGTCCACTGTGGAGCTCCACAGTAACCGGAAACACGTGACCTCCACAGTAACCGGAAACACGTGACCTCCACACTAGCCGTAAACACGTAACTTCGGTTAAATCGACTTTGACAGCGAAAACTAAATTGCGTTTTTGTTACTATAAAATGGTTTTAAGTGGGGGGGTTTTTTTAACACTCTGGGTTTGTTCAAAAAAAATTCACCATCCCCTAAATTGTTCGTGGCCAAAAGTGACACTTGCTGTTTCGCTGATTTATTATTATTTTTACAGTACATCGTGTTGTGCGTTCTGATTGCTGTAGACCATTGTCAATCAATCTAGTCCAGTGTCTCCTGTACAGGAGCGGTCCCTAATAGGCCCACAGACCGGTCCCGGTCCGTGAGTCCTTTGGTACCGTTCCGCGAGGGTTGATCCTCCGGTGTGAAATGTATGGTTGTAGTTGTGTGTCTTATTTTGAAAGAACTATTTACGCGTTACCATAGCGACCAGAGAGCGTTAAGAAGCAGAGAGGAGGATGTCACTGTCATTGTTGTTGGCGCACAGCTCAAGTCACGTTTATTATTATATTTACAAAATACCACAGTTTCTTTTTTTTATTCTTTTGTTGTATTTATCCGCGACACCTTAAAGGTAGTTCCCTGAAAATATTGTCTGACATTAAAGTGGTCTGTGGTGCAAAAAAGGTTGGGGACTCCCGCTGTACAGTACAGAATGCGTTTAGCTTGTCGAATTTACATAAATCTTCGATCGCTAGCAGTGTAACTCTGAAGTGCTGTACTGTACGTTTGGAAGTTTTCTCCCAAACAAACACAACAATGCCGACGAAACGTTTTGCACCCTCAAATGCACCTTTAGGTTTCATTCCATAATACTGGACTTGTGTTTCTACAAAGGTTTGAACTCTAAGAGTGTTTAAACAAAGAGAAAAGTGTGAAAATGTTCATTCCTGTCTGAGAAAAGTGTATAAAGCATGTAGTGAGGGGTTTTACAGTCTTAACATCTCTAATAATTGTAAAAAATAAAGTTGGCTATGGATTTCACCTACCGCGGGTTATTTTTTGAACGTAACACCAGCGATAAACGAGGCACCGCTGTATTATTAATAGTAGTGTCTGGGACATATAATTGATTAACATCAACATTGATTATTATGCACTATTATTTTTGTTCAAGGAGAGCCAAAAATATACAACTCTCTCTCAGCTTGTTTGTTGCCAAAAATGGCCACTTTTTGTGTATGTTCACAAAATGCTATAAAATGTATATTTCTTAAAACATTTATCTACTTTTACCGACGTGACTCTTTAAAATAGCACCAGTCCTTTTCATCAAAATCAAAATTGTATCTAAATGTTTTACTCTTTATAGCCAGTTAGGTTATATATTACCATTAACTTTTCTGGTAAAACGGTGATAAAGTCCTAATGTTTTCATGAAACTTCCTTTTTTTCCCCATCTGAGCATCGGGGAAAAGGCCGTCTTGCAATTGTTGAGGTCACTAGTGTGTGCCCCATTTCTTCCAGGATCACTCTCTTTATAGGTTTTAGTGGACTCCTAGTACTGCGAAGTGGTTTCATGGTACAAAGGGATTGTATTCCAAGATCTGGGAGACTGTAGAAATGAGCAGTGATGCCCTTCCTACCATCTTTCCAGAAAAATAAGTGATCTGTAAGCTGTTAGGCTGACTTACAGCAGCAGCACTTTCTGCACCTGCATAAACTCCAGGACACATTTACTAACGGTGTTTGTTGCTGTATGTGCAGCTTTGAATTTTTTAATAATATATATTTTGTTAATATTTTGGCTATGGTGTCTTGTTATGAAATGTAAAAGAGTAAAAGTGTTTTTAGCAGGTGCTTCAAAGCTAAGTTTGACTGGGAAACTCAAAGCTCAATTGGCTGTATCAACAGAAATTCACTGCAGCCTATGTAATATTTCATGCGTCATAATTTATTCTACTCTATCTTGCAAATACATATTTGTGTGGCAATGTCATGCACAACACACATAACTATTAGATCCTTAAGATCAAACCCGTGTCATTGTTTTGGTCCACTGCAGTGCAGTAGTCAAAAAAAAGAATAAGTGAAGTGTCCACAGATAGCCAGGATAGAGCCCAGAGTGTTAATGTTTAAAATGTATAAAAATATTATTGATTACAATTCTTTACTGTTAATATCAACAATAAGCTTTTTATTTTTTAAATTACAAGTTTAAAAAAATGCTGTTACATTTACATTTAATGCTGTTTCACTGTAATCATTTATTATAAGTATGGACACAGAATCAAGTGAACAACATTTTGAAATAAGTTTAATTGGAATTTTGTACTATGCAAAAACAAAACAACAACAACAACAACAACATATTAAACAAACACAGCCAGTGCCTTCATTTGTCCATTACATGTCAAACATAGCACTGACCCTTAGCCCCTGATCATCAGCACATGCTTTCAAAAAGAGCTCCATGTCCTTTGCAAACTGAAAAACAAAGAGGAACAAGTCCCTTGCTCCAGTGTCTTCTTCCTCTGACATGTCTCTTAAGACCCTCTGCTGGTCCCCTTGATTTAAGGACAGATATTTGGGCATTGTTACATGTGCCTTATTTTGGACAGCCCACTGCACAGCAGGACGCAGATCTTCAACAACTGCTGGCTCCTGTGTCAGGCAAATGGGGATGAAAACATAGTTATTTCTCTGTTGCAGAACAGTTTTTTAACAGTTATTCAAATGTCACTAACCATGTAATTACACTACTGTTTAAAGTGAATACTGACCTGACTGACTTCCTGGAACTTGCGCTTTTTCAGTCTGAAAATGGGCACGTGTTGTCCTTCAAGCACAGCTTTGGCTTCCTCTCTCCAGTGTGCAAATAGCTTGCCAGAGCTACGAAGAGTAAGGCCACAGTGAGGGCATGTCATTTTCATGGACTTTCCATCAGCTGCAGTTTTATTGAACACAGAGGGTAGAGCTTATGAATGTTCTAACAAAGACTCAGAAAATGGTTCAGATACCGAAGACAAAACCTTGGGGGGGGGGGGAGACGGGTCTCCTCGAAGAGTTCAGCGGGGAGCAGTCCTGATAATGGTGGCTGACTTGGCATTGAAGAATGCTGACAAGACAATAAATGCCTTGCCATATCCCCACGCCGTATGATTGTAATCTTACAGACAGGGCAGTGAAAGTGTCCTGTTGTCCTACAAGGCTGCCTGCACCGGCATATCATTTTATCTGTAAGAGAAAAAAACAAACAAACAAACAGATGTAATTTAAATGTAGTTGTATAGAATGCAATCAATTTGTCTAACAATCAGATTGTACATGTTAACAAAAACATCCAAGCCAACCTCAATAATGAAAGCAAAATGGTATGGATCACAAAAGTTATGTCAAGAAAAGTGGTGAAAAGTAAATAAAAATATATTTTATAAAAACACTATTTTTGTTGCAGATGAATGCACTGAACTGTACAATATCAACAGCAACTTTTAAGTCAACAAAGATACTGCAGAAGTGCTTAAAAAAGTGCATATTTATAACTATAAAGTATATTTAATACAAACATACCTTTTAAAGGCAAAGCATTTTTTATATGCACACTTAGATGCTCCTCAATCTTTGCCCTGACAGTAGGGCTGAAAGTGGGGCACAGAGGGCAGTGAAAGAGTCCTCTGCAACACGTGTTGCATTCCTGCAATTCTGGCTTTAAGCCTGAATTCCAGATTGATGTGTGCATCTAAAACACAGAGAGAAACAGATAAACACCATATACACATTTAAGTTAAGGTTTTAGCAGAAATAACAATTTACACTTGGCATGTAATAGATTTGGGAAGAAAATTCTTGAAAAAAAAACCCCAAATATTTTAAAAGACACTTTAATCTGTGAGATATGTTTCTATTGACATATAACAGTCAATTGAACAGAGGCTAACTAAAATCTGGGCAATAAAAAAGCTGTACAGAAAAGAATGACGAATAGAAGTATTGATAAATATATAAATCTGTTTGTGACGAAATTTGCAGTGTTGACGCTAACCAAAGGTGTCACAAGTACACACGTTCCTTACTACAGTTTAGATACCTCTGTTTAGAAAGCACTGGCTCGACTTTTTAGTCAAGTCGAAGTAAGAAGTACAGGGTCTAAAATATAATTTATGTACAAAATTTTGAAGTAATCTTGCGTCCAAAGCACGCGTGCTGATTTACAAATGTACGGATTACAAAGTACAGATACGCGTGCTAAAATGTGAGAAGTAGAAGTTTAAAGAAGTATACAGTAGGCACAAAAAAGTACAGCAGTAAAGTAAAGATACCAGAAAATTCTACTTAAGTACAGTATTGAAGTATTCGTTATTTTGCATCTCTGACGCCAACAATAAATCATACTCTAATGCAAAATGTGGTTTTTGCTTCTTCTCGCCCACAGAAGCCGTTAATCCAGCTCTCTTACTAAAACCAGGCCCAGGAAAAAGCATATCTGTGTGTTTCTCTGCCATGGAGCACGATGAAAAAACATTAAAATAAGGAGGAATGTTGTTGTAACGCAAAAAAAATGGCAACATGATCATTGTAAGAAAACTAGACGATTCCTAGAATTATGAAATCACTAACGGCAAATTTATATAAGAAAGACTTAACTAACCTTTGCGATCAACTTGCAAGACTTCCACGGTATCCATGCGTGTTTACGGCTACTGTGGAGGTCACGTGCTTCCGGCTACTGTGGAGGTCACGTGCTTCCGGCTACTGTGGAGCTCCACAGTGGCTGCAGCCAGACCCTTCTCACTAAAACTAAACAAAGGAAAGAAGGATGGAAGGAAGGATCACATGCATTGTCACCAAGGAAAGAAGGATGGAAGGAAGGATCACAAGCATTGTCACAAAGGAAAGAAGGATGGAAGGAAGGATCACAAACTTTGTCACAAAGGAAAGAAGGATGGAAGGAAGGATCACATGCATTGTCACAAAGGAAAGAAGGATGGAAGGAAGGATCACAAGCTTTGTCACATAGGAAAGAAGAATGGAAGGAAGGATCACAAGCTTTGTCACAAAGGAAAGAAGGATGGAAGGAAGGATCACATGCATTGTCACAAAGGAAAGAAGGATGGAAGGAAGGATGACATGCATTGTCACAAAGGAAAGAAGGATCGAAGGAAGGATCACATGCATTGTCACAAAGGAAAGAAGGATGGAAGGAAGGATCACAAGCTTTGTCACAAAGGAAAGAAGGATCGAAGGAAGGATCACAAGCTTTGTCACAAAGGAAAGAAGGATGGAAGGAAGGATGACATGCATTGTCACAAAGGAAAGAAGGATGGAAGGAAGGATGACATGCATTGTCACAAAGGAAAGAAGGATGGAAGGAAGGATCACAAGCTTTGTCACAAAGGAAAGAAGGATGGAAGGAAGGAAAGATCACAAGCTTTGTCACAAGTGCAATACTTTAATTTTCTGCTGCTCATTCCTGTGCAATATCCCATCTGCCCTCCCGTCATATTTCTTTTCAAGATTTTCTTATTTAATCACTAATGTACATATATTTATATTTATAGATACATATATATTCAGTCATCTTTTCTCTTTTACCATGTCTCTCTAATATTTTGCTCCTTACTATTTTTCTATTTTCTTTATTGTTTTATTTTATTTTAATATATTTTCTCCTACTGTGCATGCTGCTGAGTGACTGCTGCTCGTCAAACACATTTAATTGCAATGTTGACCCTGTGCTAACTTGCATATGACAAATAAATCTGAAAACTGAAACTAAACTAAGGAAAGAAGGATGGAAGGAAAGATCACAAGCTTTGTCACAAAGGAAAGAAGGATGGAAGGAAGGATCACAAGCTTTGTCACAAAGGAAAGAAGGATGGGAGGAAAGATCACAAGCTTTGTCACAAAGGAAAGAAGGATGGATGGAAGGATCACATGCATTGTCACAAAGGAAAGAAGGATGGAAGGAAGGAAGGATCACAAGCATTGTGTTAAGATTCAAAAATTGAGAAAGGGTACAAGAGGTGATCGAAAAATAACCACACTGGTCCGGCCGGGTGAAGTCAAACGAAGATTTTAATTCACACGTGGGAAGATCACTGGAAACAGCAATTGATCTTCAACTTACTCAAAGCATTAAACAGATATTTATACCGTCAGGGCTTAAATTTAATGACGCCCCTTCAACGTCACAGATACATTTTATACATAGATCAAATCAAAACCACAACGACTTTTGACACCGTTTAAAAGAACAATTGTCTCCTATCTTCACAACAGGTGCTTCCTGTCACTGCCGGATGCTCGCTTGTCATCCTGACACCTCAGCAGCAGTTCTGCGACAAACTGCTCTTGTTGCAACCCCAGCAAAACATGATTAAACTTTCACCTATAAATGATTCTCTACCTAAGTGTGTGTGTCTGTGTGCTAACCACAATTGCACCCTGTTTCACCTCGCGACTAGCTCCTAACCTCTAACCAGACAGAGAGACAGAAGCCACTCTGATATGCAACAACTGAAACTAGGTATGTGTCCTCTACTAAATAAATGTTTTAATCAAGAACCCCTACTTAAAGCTTAATACAAGAATATGAACATATAAAAGATAATAAAATAAACTGATATAAGTGTTTTGTAAGCATGTATTGCAATTCCTTCTATGTTCTAGTTTTCCCTCAGCATGTATCACCTGAACAGTCACGTCAGTGAGGCTTAAGACCTTTAAAGAACCTGAACATCAACTCAAATAAGCACAGATATGCAATATGTATAAAATAGTTATAACTGCACCTGAAATACAAAGTTAACATCATCATAAACATCTTAAGGCCATCTTAAAGCTATCTATTACATTGTTAAAGCAATGATCATACTGCAGATTATATTATGCTGGTAAAATACTTTTTGTTCATCCCCACAATCCCCCTTTCGACCTCTGGCACACCAGAGGTCGATACATAGGTTGTTGTTCACTCCTCAGTCCACTCGGCTACCTCCAGATCCATCATCGGCATCATGGACATAGGGGCCACCGCCCCAGGGTCCACTGCCTTTACAATCACTTTCTCTAGCAACCTTCGGGCACAAGGAATGAGACAACAACCACAGGTCACCAGAATACCCACCAATACAGATAGAGACAACATAATTGACAGAACAAGCCCCTTCCACTTTCCCTTTTTTACTCTTTTTATTTAAACCACCCCTTTTCAAACTCTCAATTTGTTACCACTCCTTTCTGTAGGCGCGGCGATCTCCTCCTAGGCTGCTCTTCTTTCTTCGGCCTTCCAGGTGGACTACTGGTCGGCCCGTTACACAGGTGAAGAGGTTTATTCTGCCTCTGTTTCTTGACACCTGCGTTCTTTGAAGGCAAATTTTCCTCCACCAAGCTCTCTCTCCTCCTGTCTGAACCTCTGTGTACTTCCTGTTTTACTTTGACAGTCTCTCGTCAGTATGCGTAATGTTGTGTTCACTCCTGCCCTGTCTCGTTATGTTTATCAGTATCCCCTGTGTTCCCCACCTGTGTGTAATCTCCCTGTGTTCTCTGGGTGTATTTAAGTTGTGTCTTCTGTTATGGTAGTTGCTGGTTCGTCTGTGTTGTTTCCCCTCGGTCTCCCTGCGTCTCGTTTCTGGTTTGTGTTATTAGCTTACCCAGTTTAGGTTTCCGGTTTCTTGTTTTTCCACCAGTGCTGTTTTGTGCCCACCGTTGTAAATAAATATTCACCTGCACCAGAGCTGCCGCCTTTTGGGTCCTTTTCTACAACTCCACACGGCTTGCCTCGCAAACCGTGACAAGTTCACTTTTAATCCTTTAACCTTAACTTAAAAATAACAGTTTCAGTTTTACCATATCCAAATGATCAAAAAACCCCAAAAGTCCTAAAATGATCCTAAATTATTAAACAATTAAATTAATAAACCCTAAACCCCCTTTATCTTGATACATTTCATGTGTCAAGATACTATACAAAACTTAAAAATGCTCAGTTTCCCCACTCATGATCCAATCTATGTCATAAAAATAAACTTAAAACAGAACAGTTATCAGTCATGTGTTTCTTCAATTAATGATAACTGAGTTACATCAAAAAATATTTCCCCTTTAGCATTTGGCATTCTCCCAACAATATACTATAATCCCATAATCTAACCCCACTCAACAAAACAAAACAGAAATTTTCTCTGGTAAAAACAAATTGTTTGTCCACATTAATTCATCCTCACTCACATTCAGTCACACATTCACTCACATGCAGTCACACCATGTATTTGCTGATAGTGGAGCTTCCCGCACGATCAGATACTCCACCCTCAGCAAAATGAGCTCAGTCATTTTTTATTTTCCATAGGAAAATATTTCTTTATGCTTTTGGACTGGATTGACTCGCATAAAATCCTTTTTACAGGGACTTACGACCTTGATCAGTCCCCACAGGTAGCTCTCCTCAGCCAATTGTAATCTGGAAAGCCCCCCTTGTATTTGCTCTCCCCGAGAATTTTCAGCGCCGTTATTCACTGTTGCAGGCCTGCTTAAAACAGAAATAAAAAATAGAGCTGATTGTTAGCTCATAAAAACAAAACAAAATCACCTGACAGGTTTTCTTTAAGTGCACTGTTACAAAATAATGGGCCCCTGCCAGACATGTCCATGTTTCCTAAAACTCCCTCTATTAAAAACAAAAACACCAACCCAAACCTAACTGACAAACTCAACCCATCACCACAACAACCTTAAACACACAAGTCTTGCCACCACATAATTTCACCTCCTCAATACACCGAAAGTCTCATTAAAACCACACAATTTGCAAACAAAAATCACCCCCTTTAACATACTTAAATTCAGCATAAAACCCCCTTGCGACAACGTATAATCACTAAACTATAAACTATTTCCTACCCAAATCTATACTTCTCTTGTCTGCCATGCTTCCTCGTCTGAAAGTCACTTCCTCAGTCACACACATACAGGAAGCTCCTACGTCACCACTCACTCCAACTAATTTGCATACTGAGTCATCTCTCAATGAGTTGCTGTAACGACAGAAACATATGTTTAAACATCACCAACTCATTAAATCATTTTATTTCTTCCAACAGTGATCACTAGTGTTGATCACTCAGTACGAGAGCACTCCTAAGTCACTCTTTTTAAAACTACTTTAATCCCTTTGTCATATGGCTTATTCTATTCCTCAATTACAAACTCAAATGTATTTTATTAAACATTCACACCATTGTATCATTCATACAAAATAGCAAGCTGTTCTTCATTGCATATGTTTGTGTTCTTAGCCAGGTTTAATCTGTATCTATGCATTAAACTCCATGAGCTTGTCTTGTCTTTATAAGTTTAATGCATTTTCTGTTTGTGTGTGTGAATTTGCATATGGTGCTTTTGCAGTGTGTCAGACTCCTTCATAATTTTGCCTTTAAACAGTCAATTTTCTCCTCCCCAAATTTACTAACCCAAATTCTGATTTCCTACCTTAAATAGCAGCATTCCTTGTCCTCAGCCAGAAGGTAGGGCTCCACTTGCCACTTACCCCCTCTGCCTCAGCCCAGCGGCCTTACCCGTCAGGTCCCGTCTTCTTACTGAAGCCGAGTAATCGTGACTGTGCCTGCCTTAGGTTGTCCCAGGGTTTCGAGGTGGGATCTTACCCGTCATGGGCTATCCAGCCTTCCATACTCGCCTGATACGGGGCCCAAGTGGGCAGGGGAGGGAACACACTGGCTCTGGGAATTAAAGGAGTGTAAGCTGCTTCCTTCATTGCATCTTATATTAAACTATCTCACTTCTGACTCCTTCCTAGAATAATTTCACATATGGCACTTTGTGTATGTGTGTTTTCTATTCATTAATGTAATTGTCAGTTATTTTCTCTCTTCATTTTACCTTCTTTTGTTTGTTTGTGACGTTCTACTTTAGTTCTACTAAACCTTGATATAAAAACAATACTCCCTTATTTCACACACACACTCTGCATTTTGCCTACGCACACACTTCTCTCTCAGACTTCCTCTGTTCACACATCACCTTGCACTCACTCTACTATCAACTTTCATAGTGTTATTATTATTTAGTATTTTGTACACCTCACACAGAATCATTCAAATCGAGTACTCACAGCATTCACATCACAACCTTCAACTTTCACTTTCGATCCTGCAAGACGCAGAGATGGACATCTCCTTCACCTAACATAAAACTAAATTACCACATCAACATACAATTACTGAAATTCAAACTCAAATACACCGTTTGTTTTAATAAAGTCAAAGAGTAAACAGGTGTACCAAGTGTATGTACTTATGTGTTTTAAACTGAAAGAAAAAGAAACTCAAACTCTTATAACATCACTCATGCCTCTCTCAAATTAAAAACACTTTCAAACTTTAAAACCTCCTACTTTACATCACCAAAGAAATACCTCTCACACCTTTATTCATCATGTCAAAGCTTTCTCCATTTTGCACAACCTGCCACATGTTTAACAAAAAATCGCTGCCCGAGAAGGCTCCCACATATCAAGGTGGTCGTTCTCACAAATTTCCAGCAGACCCTCAAATAAACAAAAACAACGACCCAGGCAGGCTTCCAGTTCAGCCTCCTCAATTTCTATGCACACCGAAAACTCATGGGGAGATTCTTCTGTCTCCCCGTGTCCTACACAATTCACCTCCAGATGATCCCCTACAATTGAAATTTCAGTGTGGAATGACGCAGAGATTAACATTCCCTTATTTATTTACTATATGTAACCTGAATTTTTCTCTCTCTTATCAAATAACAAAGGTTATCTTTAAAATTTGTTATTGAACTACTAATTAAGTTGCTTTTTATGGTATCAATGGTAAACTACCCCTAAAAAGTCCACTTCATTGCGTGTTCATTGAGATACTTCTATTAAGGCTATTTAACAAGTTCAATTTCCACATATTCATTAATCTGTCACGCTTATTAGTGGCTCATGGTTACTTAAAACCTATGTCTGACTTGACCACAGAGTTAGAGCATCATTCAATCCTCTCAGGATGACCACTCCACTTACTCTGCATCCAGTCAGCTCATGAATTAACAACACTTGCAGACTGTAACCCTTTTATTTTTTGTTTATGCCTTCAAATCCACCTTAAATCTTCTTACCTAAACGTTGGTTTTAAACACAAACAATTCTTATATTCTATTTTGAAACGCTGTCACCATTCATATATTTACAATGTTATTATTTACTAAACCAGCATTTTAATCGCAGACATTTATCCACATTTGCAAACAATAGTTATAGAGCTGAATAACACACAGAACCGAAAGCAGCCGAGGCAGCTCATGCGCTCTGCATCAGCTGCCTCATTTGCATGCACACACACTCTTCATCTAAGAATAGCAGCAGGCAGTCAGTGCATTACTGACTCGACACACAGAGATCTCTCACACCAAATTTTCTTATTCTATATTACAACGACGTCTTATATTTACAACCACTGTCAGATCTGCCAGCTTTAGCGCCTACACAATTTTAGACAAATTTAAAATAACCGCCCAGCGGATAAACTCCCTGAGTTTTTTGCGACCAATTAACCAGTATCAAGACTTTAACTGTTTCTGGCCTCATTTCTAAAATCCCTAACTCAATTTAAAAGCGTCAACCAACCCAAACTTTGAAGTTTTAGGTAAAGTTACACGCCCGAAGTCCAACTTCTTCTGACCAAAAAAGCGCAGGTACCGTTCCAAACGGTAAGGAGACTCTAACTCCTAGCTTAATTCCAGGATGCCCTGTACCCCACAGTTAAGCCAAACTGAACTAACCCTGTTTGCCGACAGGTCAATGTCGCGCGTCCACGACAAGGAGGGAGCGTAACCTCCGGGCTCTGCGCTTCCTAGCAGACCCGAACTGCCGTTCTAGAATAATTTATAATACTTTGAAACAACAATCAACACCCGAAACAAGTGTATAACTGAGGCAGGTGCAACCTAGTGGTCAATGGAGACTCCAACTCACAAAATGACCGCTCAGGTCCACTCTTATGACCAAATTTGGACTCTAACCAACACAATAACCAATTCCCTACCAAACTACTTGAGACTCGAACTCAATTTCTTTGGGACTTCAACCCATTATTTAAACTTTTCTTATCAGACTCTTAACTACTTTCATTTCTTCTTAGCAGAACTCTAACTGCATCAACTCATGAGATTTTCATCAAAATCAAAACAGACATCCACCAGTAACTTCAGTGAGTAGACTTAGATTTTATCATGTCCAATTTGGCACACTTTGGAAATAATTCAACAGGTAGTGCCTTACCTTTTGGATAAGCCGGCTTATGCCCACTCACTTCAACCACTGGAATTCATGTCTGCCCGTCTGACCACCTCGGACCACCGCTCACACCTCCACTTTTCTCCCTTACTCAACCACCGGACGAAGCCCCCAAATGTTAAGATTCAAAAATTGAGAAAGGGTACAAGAGGTGATCGAAAAATAACCACACTGGTCCGGCCGGGTGAAGTCAAACGAAGATTTTAATTCACACGTGGGAAGATCACTGGAAACAG
The DNA here is from genome assembly GCF_057382095.1 of Aulonocara sp. 'chitande type north' Nkhata Bay. Classification (NCBI taxonomy): domain Eukaryota; kingdom Metazoa; phylum Chordata; class Actinopteri; order Cichliformes; family Cichlidae; genus Aulonocara; species Aulonocara sp. 'chitande type north' Nkhata Bay. The sequence goes on from NC_141347.1 coordinate 14,582,849, forward strand.
CAATTGATCTTCAACTTACTCAAAGCATTAAACAGATATTTATACCGTCAGGGCTTAAATTTAATGACGCCCCTTCAACGTCACAGATACATTTTATACATAGATCAAATCAAAACCACAACGACTTTTGACACCGTTTAAAAGAACAATTGTCTCCTATCTTCACAACAGGTGCTTCCTGTCACTGCCGGATGCTCGCTTGTCATCCTGACACCTCAGCAGCAGTTCTGCGACAAACTGCTCTTGTTGCAACCCCAGCAAAACATGATTAAACTTTCACCTATAAATGATTCTCTACCTAAGTGTGTGTGTCTGTGTGCTAACCACAATTGCACCCTGTTTCACCTCGCGACTAGCTCCTAACCTCTAACCAGACAGAGAGACAGAAGCCACTCTGATATGCAACAACTGAAACTAGGTATGTGTCCTCTACTAAATAAATGTTTTAATCAAGAACCCCTACTTAAAGCTTAATACAAGAATATGAACATATAAAAGATAATAAAATAAACTGATATAAGTGTTTTGTAAGCATGTATTGCAATTCCTTCTATGTTCTAGTTTTCCCTCAGCATGTATCACCTGAACAGTCACGTCAGTGAGGTTTAAGACCTTTAAAGAACCTGAACATCAACTCAAATAAGCACAGATATGCAATATGTATAAAATAGTTATAACTGCACCTGAAATACAAAGTTAACATCATCATAAACATATTAAGGCCATCTTAAAGCTATCTATTACATTGTTAAAGCAATGATCATACTGCAGATTATATTATGCTGGTAAAATACTTTTTGTTCATCCCCACAATTGTCACAAAGGAAAGAAGGATGGAAGGAAGGATCACATGCATTGTCACAAAAGAAAGAACGATGGAAGGCAGGATGACATGCAATGTCACAAAGGAAAGAAGGATGGAAGGAAGAATCACATGCATTGTCACAAAGGAAAGAAGGATGGAAGGAAGGATCACAAGCATTGTCACAAAGGAAAGAAGGATGGAAGGAAGGATCACAAGCATTGTCACAAAGGAAAGAAGGATGGAAGGAAGGATCACATGCATTGTCACAAAGGAAAGAACGATGGAAGGCAGGATGACATGCAATGTCACAAAGGAAAGAAGGATGGAAGGAAGAATCACATGCATTGTCACAAAGAAAAGAAGGATGGAAGGAAGGATCACATGCATTGTCACAAAGGAAAGAAGGATGGAAGGAAGGATCACAAGCATTGTCACAAAGGAAAGAAGGATGGAAGGAAGGATCACAAGCATTGTCTCAAATGAAAGAAGGATGGAAGGAAGGATCACATGCATTGTCACAAAGGAAAGAAGGATGGAAGGATGGATCGCAATCTTTGTCACAAAGGAAAGAAGGATGGAAGGAAGGATCACATGCATTGTCACAAAGGAAAGAAGGATGGAAGGAAGGATCACATGCATTGTCACAAAGGAAAGAACGATGGAAGGCAGGATGACATGCAATGTCACAAAGGAAAGAAGGATGGAAGGAAGAATCACATGCATTGTCACAAAGGAAAGAAGGATGGAAGGAAGGATCACAAGCTTTGTCACAAAGGAAAGAAGGATGGAAGGAAGGAAAGATCACAAGCTTTGTCACAAGTGCAATACTTTAATTTTCTGCTGCTCATTCCTGTGCAATATCCCATCTGCCCTCCCGTCATATTTCTTTTCAAGATTTTCTTATTTAATCACTAATGTACATATATTTATATTTATCGATACATATATATTCAGTCATCTTTTCTCTTTTACCATGTCTCTCTAATATTTTGCTCCTTACTATTTTTCTATTTTCTTTATTATTTCATTTTATTTTAATATATTTTCTCCTACTGTGCATGCTGCTGAGTGACTGCTGCTCGTCAAACACATTTAATTGCAATGTTGACCCTGTGCTAACTTGCATATGACAAATAAATCTGAAAACTAAAACTAAACAAAGGAAAGAAGGATGGAAGGAAAGATCACAAGCATTGTCACAAAGGAAAGAAGGATGGAAGGAAGGATCACAAGCTTTGTCACAAAGGAAAGAAGGATGGAAGGAAGGATCACAAGCTTTGTCACAAAGGAAAGAACGATGGAAGGAAGGATCACATGCATTGTCACAAAGGAAAGAAGTATGGAAGGAAGGAAGGATCACAAGCATTGTCACAAAGGAAAGAAGGATGGAAGGAAGGATCACAAGCATTGTCACAAAGGAAAGAAGGATGGAAGGAAGGATCACATGCATTGTCACAAAGGAAAGAACGATGGAAGGCAGGATGACATGCAATGTCACAAAGGAAAGAAGGATGGAAGGAAGAATCACATGCATTGTCACAAAGGAAAGAAGGATGGAAGGAAGGATCACATGCATTGTCACAAAGGAAAGAAGGATGGAAGGAAGGATCACAAGCATTGTCACAAAGGAAAGAAGGATGGAAGGAAGGATCACATGCATTGTCACAAAGGAAAGAAGGATGGAAGGCAGGATGACATGCAATGTCACAAAGGAAAGAAGGATGGAAGGAAGAATCACATGCATTGTCACAAAGGAAAGAAGGATGGAAGGAAGGATCACATGCATTGTCACAAAGGAAAGAAGGATGGAAGGAAGAATCACAAGCATTGTCACAAAGGAAAGAAGTATGGAAGGAAGGATCACATGCATTGTCACAAAGGAAAGAAGGATGGAAGGAAGGATCACAAGCATTGTCACAAAGGAAAGAAGGATGGAAGGAAGGATCACATGCATTGTCACAAAGGAAAGAAGGATGGAAGGAAGGATCACATGCATTGTCACAAAGGAAAGAAGGATGGAAGGAAGGATCACATGCATTGTCACAAAGGAAAGAAGGATGGAAGGAAGGATCACATGCATTGTCACAAAGGAAAGAAGGATGGAAGGAAGAATCACATGCATTGTCACAAAGGAAAGAAGGATGGAAGGAAGGATCACATGCATTGTCACAAAGGAAAGAACGATGGAAGGAAGAATCACAAGCATTGTCACAAAGGAAAGAAGGATGGAAGGAAGAATCACATGCATTGTCACAAAGGAAAGAAGGATGGAAGGAAGGATCACATGCATTGTCACAAAGGAAAGAAGGATGGAAGGATGGATCACAAGCTTTGTCACAAAGGAAAGAAGGATGGAAGGAAGGATCACAAGCTTTGTCACAAAGGAAAGAAGGATGGAAGGAAGAATCACATGCATTGTCACAAAGGAAAGAAGGATGGAAGGAAGGATCACAAGCTTTGTCACAAAGGAAAGAAGGATGGAAGGATGGATCACAAGCTTTGTCACAAAGGAAAGAAGGATGGAAGGAAGGATCACAAGCTTTGTCACAAAGGAAAGAAGGATGGAAGGATGGATCACAAGCTTTGTCACAAAGGAAAGAAGGATGGAAGGAAGGATCACAAGCTTTGTCACAAAGGAAAGAAGGATGGAAGGAAGGATCACAAGCTTTGTCACAAAGGAAAGAAGGATGGAAGGAAGGATCACATGCATTGTCACAAAGGAAAGAAGGATGGAAGGAAGGATCACATGCATTGTCACAAAGGAAAGAAGGATGGAAGGAAGGATCACAAGCTTTGTCACAAAGGAAAGAAGGATGGAAGGAAGGATGACATGCATTGTCACAAAGGAAAGAAGGATCGAAGGAAGGATCACATGCATTGTCACAAAGGAAAGAAGGATGGAAGGAAGGATCACAAGCTTTGTCACAAAGGAAAGAAGGATGGAAGGAAGGATGACATGCATTGTCACAAAGGAAAGAAGGATGGAAGGAAGGATGACATGCATTGTCACAAAGGAAAGAAGGATGGAAGGAAGGATCACAAGCTTTGTCACAAAGGAAAGAAGGATGGAAGGAAGGAAAGATCACAAGCTTTGTCACAAGTGCAATACTTTAATTTTCTGCTGCTCATTCCTGTGCAATATCCCATCTGCCCTCCCGTCATATTTCTTTTCAAGATTTTCTTATTTAATCACTAATGTACATATATTTATATTTATAGATACATATATATTCAGTCATCTTTTCTCTTTTACCATGTCTCTCTAATATTTTGCTCCTTACTATTTTTCTATTTTCTTTATTGTTTTATTTTATTTTAATATATTTTCTCCTACTGTGCATGCTGCTGAGTGACTGCTGCTCGTCAAACACATTTAATTGCAATGTTGACCCTGTGCTAACTTGCATATGACAAATAAATCTGAAAACTGAAACTAAACTAAGGAAAGAAGGATGGAAGGAAAGATCACAAGCTTTGTCACAAAGGAAAGAAGGATGGAAGGAAGGATCACAAGCTTTGTCACAAAGGAAAGAAGGATGGGAGGAAAGATGACAAGCTTTGTCACAAAGGAAAGAAGGATGGATGGAAGGATCACATGCATTGTCACAAAGGAAAGAAGGATGGAAGGAAGGATCACAAGCATTGTCACAAAGGAAAGAAGGATGGAAGGAAGGATCACATGCATTGTCACAAAGGAAAGAACGATGGAAGGCAGGATGACATGCAATGTCACAAAGGAAAGAAGGATGGAAGGAAGAATCACATGCATTGTCACAAAGGAAAGAAGGATGGAAGGAAGGATCACATGCATTGTCACAAAGGAAAGAAGGATGGAAGGAAGGATCACAAGCATTGTCACAAAGGAAAGAAGGATGGAAGGAAGGATCACATGCATTGTCACAAAGGAAAGAACGATGGAAGGCAGGATGACATGCATTGTCACAAAGGAAAGAAGGATGGAAGGAAGGATCACATGCATTGTCACAAAGGAAAGAAGGATGGAAGGAAGGATCACATGCATTGTCACAAAGGAAAGAAGGATGGAAGGAAGGATCACATGCATTGTTACAAAGGAAAGAAGGATGGAAGGAAGGATCACAAGCATTGTTACAAAGGAAAGAAGGATGGAAGGAAGGATCACATGCATTGTTACAAAGGAAAGAAGGATGGAAGGAAGGATCACATGCATTGTCACAAAGGAAAGAAGGATGGAAGGAAGGATTACATGCATTGTCACAAAGGAAAGAAGGATGGAAGGAAGGATGACATGCATTGTCACAAAGGAAAGAAGGATGGAAGGAAGGATCACATGCATTGTCACAAAGGAAAGAAGGATGGAAGGAAGGATCACAAGCTTTGTCACAAAGGAAAGAAGGATGGAAGGAAGGAAAGATCACAAGCTTTGTCACAAGTGCAATACTTTAATTTTCTGCTGCTCATTCTTCTGCAATATCCCATCTGCCCTCCCGTCATATTTCTTTTCAAGATTTTCTTATTTAATCACTAATGTACATATATTTATATTTATAGATACATATATATTCAGTCATCTTTTCTCTTTTACCATGTCTCTCTAATATTTTGCTCCTTACTATTTTTCTATTTTCTTTATTGTTTTATTTTATTTTAATATATTTTCTCCTACTGTGCATGCTGCTGAGTGACTGCTGCTCGTCAAACACATTTAATTGCAATGTTGACCCTGTGCTAACTTGCATATGACAAATAAATCTGAAAACTGAAACTAAACTAAGGAAAGAAGGATGGAAGGAAAGATCACAAGCTTTGTCACAAAGGAAAGAAGGATGGAAGGAAGGATCACAAGCTTTGTCACAAAGGAAAGAAGGATGGGAGGAAAGATGACAAGCTTTGTCACAAAGGAAAGAAGGATGGATGGAAGGATCACATGCATTGTCACAAAGGAAAGAAGGATGGAAGGAAGGATCACAAGCATTGTCACAAAGGAAAGAAGGATGGAAGGAAGGATCACATGCATTGTCACAAAGGAAAGAACGATGGAAGGCAGGATGACATGCAATGTCACAAAGGAAAGAAGGATGGAAGGAAGAATCACATGCATTGTCACAAAGGAAAGAAGGATGGAAGGAAGGATCACATGCATTGTCACAAAGGAAAGAACGATGGAAGGCAGGATGACATGCAATGTCACAAAGGAAAGAAGGATGGAAGGAAGAATCACATGCATTGTCACAAAGGAAAGAACGATGGAAGGAAGGATCACATGCATTGTCACAAAGGAAAGAAGGATGGAAGGAAGGATCACAAGCATTGTCACAAAGGAAAGAAGGATGGAAGGAAGGATCACATGCATTGTCACAAAGGAAAGAACAATGGAAGGCAGGATGACATGCATTGTCACAAAGGAAAGAAGGATGGAAGGAAGGATCACATGCATTGTTACAAAGGAAAGAAGGATGGAAGGAAGGATCACAAGCATTGTCACAAAGGAAAGAAGGATGGAAGGAAGGATTACATGCATTGTCACAAAGGAAAGAAGGATGGAAGGAAGGATCACATGCATTGTCACAAAGGAAAGAACAATGGAAGGCAGGATGACATGCATTGTCACAAAGGAAAGAAGGATGGAAGGAAGGATCACATGCATTGTCACAAAGGAAAGAAGGATGGAAGGAAGGATCACATGCATTGTCACAAAGGAAAGAAGGATGGAAGGAAGGATCACATGCATTGTCACAAAGGAAAGAAGGATGGAAGGAAGGATCACAAGCTTTGTCACAAAGGAAAGAAGGATGGAAGGAAGGAAAGATCACAAGCTTTGTCACAAGTGCAATACTTTAATTTTCTGCTGCTCATTCCTGTGCAATATCCCATCTGCCCTCCCGTCATATTTCTTTTCAAGATTTTCTTATTTAATCACTAATGTACATATATTTATATTTATAGATACATATATATTCAGTCATCTTTTCTCTTTTACCATGTCTCTCTAATATTTTGCTCCTTGCTATTTTTCTAATTTCTTTATTATTTTATTTTATTTTAATATATTTTCTCCTACTGTGCATGCTGCTGAGTGACTGCTGCTCGTCAAACACATTTAATTGCAATGTTGACCCTGTGCTAACTTGCATATGACAAATAAATCTGAAAACTAAAACTAAACAAAGGAAAGAAGGATGGAAGGAAAGATCACAAGCATTGTCACAAAGGAAAGGAGGATGGAAGGAAGGATCACAAGCTTTGTCACAAAGGAAAGAAGGATGGAAGGAAGGATCACATGCATTGTCACAAAGGAAAGAAGGATGGAAGGAAGGATCACATGCATTGTCACAAAGGAAAGAAGGATGGAAGGAAAGATCACAAGCATTGTCACTAAGGAAAGAAGGATGGAAGGAAGGATCACAAGCTTTGTCACAAAGGAAAGAAGGATGGAAGGAAGGATCACATGCATTGTCACAAAGGAAAGAAGGATGGAAGGAAGGATCACATGCATTGTTACAAAGGAAAGAAGGATGGAAGGAAGGATCACAAGCATTGTCACAAAGGAAAGAACGATGGAAGGAAGGATCACAAGCTTTGTCACAAAGGAAAGAAGGATGGAAGGAAGGATCACATGCATTGTCACAAAGGAAAGAAGGATGCATTGTTACAAAGGAAAGAAGGATGGAAGGAAGGATCACAAGCATTGTCACAAAGGAAAGAAGGATGGAAGGAAGGATCACAAGCTTTGTCACAAAGGAAAGAAGGAGGGAAGGATCACATGCATTGTTACAAAGGAAAGAAGGATGGAAGGAAGGATCACATGCATTGTCACAAAGGAAAGAAGGATGGAAGGAAGGATCACATGCATTGTCACAAAGGAAAGAAGGATCGAAGGAAGGATCACATGCATTGTCACAAAGGAAAGAAGGATGGAAGGAAGGATCACAAGCATTGTCACAAAGGAAAGAAGGATGGAAGGAAGGATCACAAGCTTTGTCACAAAGGAAAGAAGGATGGAAGGAAAGATCACATGCATTGTCACAAAGGAAAGAAGGATGGAAGGAAGGATCACATGCATTGTCACAAAGGAAAGAAGGATGGAAGGAAGGATCACATGCATTGTCCCAAAGGAAAGAAGGATGGAAGAAAGGATCACAAGCATTGTCACAAAGGAAAGAAGGATGAAAGGAAGGATCACAAGCTTTGTCACAAAGGAAAGAAGGATGGAAGGAAGGATCACATGCATTGTCACAAAGGAAAGAAGGATGGAAGGAAGGATCACATGCATTGTCCCAAAGGAAAGAAGGATGGAAGAAAGGATCACAAGCATTGTCACAAAGGAAAGAAGGATGGAAGGAAGGATCACAAGCTTTGTCACAAAGGAAAGAAGGATGGAAGGAAGGAAAGATCACAAGCTTTGTCACAAGTGCAATACTTTAATTTTCTGCTGCTCATTCCTGTGCAATATCCCATCTGCCCTCCCGTCATATTTCTTTTCAAGATTTTCTTATTTAATCACTAATGTACATATATTTATATTTATAGATACATATATATTCAGTCATCTTTTCTCTTTTACCATGTCTCTCTAATATTTTGCTCCTTACTATTTTTCTATTTTCTTTATTATTTTATTTTATTTTAATATATTTTCTCCTACTGTGCATGCTGCTGAGTGACTGCTGCTCGTCAAACACATTTAATTGCAATGTTGACCCTGTGCTAACTTGCATATGACAAATAAATCTGAAAACTGAAACTAAATAAAGGAAAGAAGGATGGAAGGAAAGATCACAAGCATTGTCACAAAGGAAAGAAGGATGGAAGGAAGGATCACAAGCTTTGTCACAAAGGAAAGAAGGATGGAAGGAAGGATCACATGCATTGTCACAGAGGAAAGAAGGATGGAAGGAAGGATCACATGCATTGTCACAAAGGAAAGAAGGATGGAAGGAAGGATCACAAGCATTGTCACAAAGGAAAGAAGGATGGAAGGAAGGATCACAAGCTTTGTCACAAAGGAAAGAAGGATGGAAGGAAGGATCACAAGCATATTCACAAAGGAAAGAAGGATGGAAGGAAGGATCACAAGCTTTGTCACAAAGGAAAGAAGGATGGAAGGAAGGATCACAAGCTTTGTCACAAAGGAAAGAAGGATGGAAGGAAGGATCACATGCATTGTCACAGAGGAAAGAAGGATGGAAGGAAGGATCACATGCATTGTCACAAAGGAAAGAAGGATGGAAGGAAGGATCACAAGCATTGTCACAAAGGAAAGAAGGATGGAAGGAAGGATCACATGCATTGTCACAGAGGAAAGAAGGATGGAAGGAAGGATCACATGCATTGTCACAAAGGAAAGAAGGGTGGAAGGAAGGATCACAAGCATTGTCACAAAGGAAAGAAGGATGGAAGGAAGGATCACAAGCATTGTCACAAAGGAAAGAAGGGTGGAAGGAAGGATCACAAGCTTTGTCACAAAGGAAAGAAGGATGGAAGGAAGGAAAGATCACAAGCTTTGTCACAAGTGCAATACTTTAATTTTCTGCTGCTCATTCCTGTGCAATATCCCATCTGCCCTCCCGTCATATTTCTTTTCAAGATTTTCTTATTTAATCACTAATGTACATATATTTATATTTATAGATACATATATATTCAGTCATCTTTTCTCTTTTACCATGCCTCTCTAATATTTTGCTCCTTACTATTTTTCTATTTTCTTTATTATTTCATTTTATTTTAATATATTTTCTCCTACTGTGCATGCTGCTGAGTGACTGCTGCTCGTCAAACACATTTAATTGCAATGATGACCCTGTGCTAACTCGCATATGACAAATAAACCTGAAAACTAAAACTAAACAAAGGAAAGAAGACAGTTCGACCAAAGACTGCAGCCAATGATTGATGAAGTTGAAAAGCTTAAAACTGAGCTTGACTACTTCAAAAAACAGGACACAATCAAGAACAAACGGATCGAGGATCTAACTAAAGAAAACAAAGAACTTTGGCAGAATAATGAGATGCTGTCTTCTGTTGTGGACGACAGGACCAGTATCTCAGACAGGTTGGACTCGATAAAAGATGACAACGAAGCTCTCATAAAGTTCCGCGCTGAACTTAATAGGAAACATGAAGAAGATGTTGAAGTGCTGCAAGCACTGCTGGAAACGGAAAAAGAAAAATTTGCGCGTCAGCAGTTTCACAACAGCCAAGTCGTCGACTTACTGGTGAAACGCCACAAAGAGGAGAAAAATCGGATGCAGCAATTTTATGACGAAAATACATCAAAACTCACAGACAAAGCATATGCTGCAGAAACAAAGTTAAAAATCGTCATAGGCATTTATGATAAATATATTGCAAAGCTTGAGAGGAAAATGGAAATTGGTAAACGTGTGAGCATCAATGCAGTCTATGAACATGAGGAGGAACATAAACCCTCGCAGTTTTGGATCGAGGACATTTTGGCGCATAATGCGAAGCTGCAGGACCTAAATGAATTCATGGGTAAAACTGTGAATGATTTAACAGATGAGAAAGCTCAAATGGGGAAGACCATCTACGAAAAAACGGCCCAGCAAATGGAGATGAAACAAAAATGTCAGAGAAATATTAGGGCTCTGGCCTTTGAAAAGAAAATGAAGGCTGTGGTCGAAGATGAAAATGATTCTCTGAAAAAGAAAAATGAAGACATAAAAAAGGCCCTAAGCAAAGAGAAGGAAGAACACAGAAAGACAGCAGTGGACAGGCATAAAGTAAAAACGGCACACAATCAGGCACTGGCTGAAAAGATCTCACTGGAAGAGCAACTGCGCGCCACAAAAAAGCAAACAGAAATATTCACACAAAAAACGAATTGCCTGGAAAAGAAAAAGCGCCACTTCCAAGAGGAATTGTACTAGTGCGTTTTGTCCTTTGAAAAGGCATTTCCACATGCAGGTCACTTCAGAGAAAAAGAAAAGGTGGAATTTAGGGATATGTTCCACAACTTGAAAAAGAAATACGTAGACGGTGTGGAAGGCATCCCCTTTGTTGGAACAACGAAGGAGTTTCTTGAAAAACAGCTGAACTGTCTACGTATCAGATGCAAGGATCTAGATGCAGCTTTACTAGATAAAACACGGGAGCTGGAATCATTTAAAAAGCAGTACAATGATATGGTAAAGTCTTCCGAATACGCTTTATTCAAACAAAAACAGGAGCTCATTGGACCAGTGAACCAGATGATCAGAAAGGCTGCCAATGAAGAAAAAGAGATAGGTCATCTAAAATCTAGAGTGAAAGACGTTCAACTCCAGCTTAAATTAGAAAGACAGAAAGGACAAAAGCTCGCACCGGTGGTCCATAGAGGCGTGATGGGGAGATGTTATGAGGAGACTCCGACTCCGTCTCAGATCTTTCCACAGATTAAACCTCATCCACCTCCAGTGCCTCCAAAACACCCTGGCAGACGAAGGCCTTCCCCAGAGTCTCCATCAACACCACCTTTCCTCAATTCTTATGATGTATTACCACCAATTGGAATAGGCCATTAGAAGTATACTTCATCTTGTCTCCCTCTATTCTCTTTCCATCACCCCCAACCGGTCGCAGCAGATGGCCGCCCCTTCTTGAGCCTGGTTCTGCCGGAGGTTTCTTCCTAAAGGGAGTTTTTCCTCCCCACTGTCGCCCAGTGCTTGCTCAAAGGGGATCATTGGGGTTTTCTGGCTTTTTCTGTAGTGTTTTCACCTTACAGTATAAAGCAGCTTGAGGAGACTGTTGTTTTGCCATGATGCAATATAGTATTAAATATTGCTAAATTATAGCATCAAAGTAAAACAAAAAATACTTCAATGAAATTAATCAAAATGTCTAATCTGGCAAAAAAAAAAAGAAAAGAAAAGATAAAAGGTTTCACCTTTAAATAAAAATCCAAATCACAAACATTCTGATTTTTGTTGTGTTTTTTTTGTGTGTGTTGTCAAGTATAAAAGTTTTGCACTCTGTCACGGTCTCGATGTCTGCCCGGCCGGCTCCGCAAGGTTACATATGTTTATTGTGTTGCTGCTTTCTTCCACTCGTCATTCTGCCTGGGCGGAGCTCAGGCCCACGCACCTGTCTGCAATTACGCTGCAACGTGTCCTGTCTGTATGAAGACTGAGAGCTGTATTAGATTATAATATTATTTTATGCCATGTTAGACCCCTAAGTAAAGGTTGTGAATTATTATGTAGTTTTAGTTGGCATTATTCTCCTGAATTAGAATAAGCTGATAACTATTGCATTAGTTAAACTGATTTGCATTACATTAGACTGCTGATTTATTGTGGATGAATGATATTGTTTTATGATGCATTATACTGCTGAGTTATAAGAAATACTGTTTGCAGAAAGTCATCGCCTTATTTGTCTGATTAGAAGAGAACGGAACATGCTGGAGTTTTCTGCCCCATCTCAGCAGGAGCAGATAGACGGGGAGCCAAGGTCGTAGCTTAGGCGCTGTGTGAGAGAAAGCATGTGAATGTTTAGGCTTTTTATGATAAGGTGGAGGCACCAGAGGCTATAAGAGTTTGAGCAATGCTCCACCATTTTGAGATCTGAGGCTCACTGCATCAGTGTCCATCTCCCACGTGTGTGACCATTAAAATCATCGTTTGACTCAACCCGACCGGACCAGTGTTGTTATTGTGGTTTTTTCTCTTGTCTCCATCCCCAATATTTTGAACCTTAACATTTTGGGGGCTCGTCCTGTGGTATTGGGGTGGAATTTAAAAGTTTGGACGGTCTGAGGTTGTTGAACGGACAGGCACGAGCCAGTGGTCTGATGTGAGTGGGCATAAGCCGGCTTATCTAAAGGTAAGGCACTACCTGTTGAATTATTTCCAAAGTGTGCCAAATTGGATATGACTAAATTAAAGTCTACTCACTGAAATTACTGGTGGGTGTCTGTTTTGATTTTGATGAGGATCCCCATGTGTGTGTTATGCAGTTAAAGTCGGCTAAGAGTCTTTAATGAAGTTTAAAAAGTATGAAAGAAATGCTGGGTTAGAGTCCCAAGGAATTGAGTAAAGGCTCAAGTAGTTTGGTAGGGAATTGGTCATGTTGTTGGTTAAAGTCCAAATTGGTTATAAGTGTGGTCCTGTGTGATTATAAGTGAGGGAAACGGCTCCATTGACCTCTAGGTGGCACTTGCCTTAGTCAGACTCTTGTTTTAGGGTGTTGACTGTTGTTTCAAATTTTTATAAATTATTATAGGACGGCACTGGAAGATGCTAAGAAGCGCATAGCCCGGAGGTTATGCTCCCTCCTGGCCGTGGACGCGCGGTCTTGACCTGTCGGCGAAAAGGGTTAGTTCAGTTTGGCTTATCTGTGGGGTACAGGGCATCCTGAAATAAGCTAGGAGTTCGATTCTCCTCACCGTTGGAAACGGTGTGATGTGCTTTTTTGGACACAGTTAAATTGAGTTAGGGATTTTAGAAATCAGGCCATAGGCTGTTCTGGAGGAAACAGATACTGGTTAATTGATTACAAAAAAGTGAGACTTTCTTCGGTAAGACCCGTTATTTTAAATTTGTCGAAATTTGTTAGGTGCTGAATCTGTCAGGCCTGTCAGTGATTGTAAATATAAGACGTCTTTGTAATATAAGATAAAAGAGTTTTGTCTGAGCTTTGTGTGACCCTGTGTGTGACGACAGCGCACTGCAGCGCTGCGAGCTATTTTTAGACTGTGTGTGAACATGCAAATGAGCTGTGACGCGCACAGAGGACTTTTGCTTCCTGTTTAGCGTGTTATTGAGTTTTATCATTTTGATTTGCAAATAATGATACATGCCTGTAATTAAAACGCTGTTTTTGCTGATTATAATAGTACAGATAAGGTTTTGAATGACTACGCTGAATGTTTGATGTTTGGCTGAGTTTTGATATAGAAGAGACAAATCGTGCATGATTAAGACCGGCACGTCAGCTGGCAGAGTAAGATTGTGATGAAAATGATATTAAATAAATCTCTCAGTGTGTTGATACAGGTGGCCTGAGGATGAAGTTCAGGGTGTAGAGCTCGAGAGTTCTACAGTTTCTGCTCCGACCCTGCGACTCCTCAAGAGACTCTTTCAGCTCCTAATAGCGGCTGCAATGGAGAGAAACCCCACTCAGTTTCAGCTGGATTCAGGATGTCATCGCTCTCCAGTGTAGTATCATGCAACACCTATCCATCAAACAGAAGGCCTCATCAACAGAGTGGCACTTTGAGAAGAAAATACACAATCAAGTGGAACATCAGAGGACATGAAAAAGGCTGAGCTACAGAACAGACTGAAGGCTGGGAAAACGCCATCAGCTTCTGCCTCTGGACTGGTGAACCACATAGGAACAGAAACGGTTAAGAAGGAACCCGAGAGCACTGTAAATGCATGTGCCCAACAGAACTGCCCCACTGCCCCCACGATATGGCCCCACAGTGGCCAACAGAACCACAGGAGCCAGACAGAGCCCCAGGAGGAGTGTGTGAGCACCGATGAAAAGCCCTCCTTCTCAATCACCAGCAGTTCCTTCACAGATGCACCATCTAGAGGCAGCCAGGAGCACGACACAGTAATGTTTGGATCAGCACCTACTCCAGGTACACATCAGAAATGTCAAAGCTGCAGTCTAAATGTATCACTTTATACAGCTAATAATAATAATAATAATAATAATAATAATAATAATAATAATAATAATATACTCAAGTACCGGTAATCATTATGTTACTCTCTCCTCATTATACGTGTAAGGGGACCATGGTGTGCATGAGAGAACATTTAATTTGAGGCTATAGCAACATTATTTTACATATTTAAATTAATATAAATACATTTTTAACTTTAAGAAATTGTGTTAATAGTCATGCTGTTAGGCTGAATTATTATTAGTATTAACATCTCCACTTTCATAACGTCTGTTTTGCATTAAAGCACAGAGAATGCCTCAGAACTGAGAATGGTTATATGCTCACCTTTCTTCACTGCAGCCACTACATGCTTGTTTCAAGGCTTACACACATTCACTCACACACTTTAACACACATGCAGGGGCAGGGATAGCTCAGTAGGTAGAGCGGTTGCCCCATGATCGGAAGGTCAGGGGTTCGAATCCCCTGAACGGCTACCCTGAGGTACCCTTGAGCAAGGTACCATCCCTACACGCTGCTCCCTGGGCGCTGCACTGGTGGCTTCCCACTGCTTCACTGAGTGAATGGGTCAAATGCAGAGAAGAATTTCCCCACGGGGATCAATAAAAGTGTACATTATTATTATCATTATTATTCACACGCGTGCACACTGACCAACTCTGCTTCATCCAGGAGATGCGTTACTGTCAGAACTCTTTTTTCCCCTTATAATGTAAGAAAGAGCTCCAAGCAGATGGGAAGAAGGCCTTTTTATTTCATGCCTCAGTCTAGGATGGATGGGATGCATAGCTTATTTTATTTGGCAGATCACTTAAAATTGTGATTCTGTTATTTCTACTTTTAATAATTTATCAGTTTTTTGTCTTTAGGAAAATGTTTCTTCAAGAAAGTGGAAATGTGATTGTGATATGGGATGTAAATACAGTGAAAGAGTTGAGCTCTTTTGGCAGATACTGTGTATTGTTAAACTATCAAAACAAGCATTTTCTAAAGTGGAAACAAATGAAAAGTTCATTTTAAAAGACCTGAGTTTTCTCTCTTTTGAATGTTTACTGTTGCTATTAATTGAATACTCACTGCTGACATAATCGATAGTGCTAACAATTTTCTTGCATATTTTGTATCGTGCAGCCCCATTTATCCAAAGGATACATGGCCATTTAAGAGCACATTTTATTTTCAGTTACTGAGTTATGAAGAAAAAAAAGGTATTCAGATACAACTTGCTTTGCCTTCTATCTCAGTAATAGTTCCTGTGCACTTTTTTCCTTTATAGTGAACTATCAAAAACTGTGTTTTTTCTGGTCCTTCTTTTATCTCATCTCATCAATTTGTCTGTTTTTTTTTCTCTCCTGTCCCTCAGACATAAAGGCTGCTCCTGCACTGACGGACTCACTGCTCCCCAACACACTGCCCTCCATCACCAACCTGTCCAGCTGCATGAAGGATGGAAAAGAGGAGGATGGGGGTGAGTTTGTCACTCTGCGGCCACATGTGACAGTTTAAGAGCCTTCATATTGCTGTGTTCTGCTATGAAGCACACGAAGATGTAATTAGCTTTCAGCGGTTGTGTGTGTTTGTGTTTTTGTGCACATCGATCGAGCTGGACAAACTGGATACAGAGATGATCAAGCTCTTGGCACATCAGAGGATCCAGCAGCTCTTTGCTCCCAAAGTGCCCAGCACTCAACCTCCCCCCACCACCAGCACTACCCCAAAAACCTCAGCACCCCACCCAAACAGTAAGACACCTTTGCACTACAGTTTAGTCTGTTTACTTGTCAAGAAGTCAGTTTTTCTGCTGTTTGATTGCTGTTTTGTTCTAATTATTAAAACCTACACGCTCCTCCTTCCAGGTCAGAAAAAGGTGCAAGCCAGAGCGGTCTTTTACCCTCTGACAGGAAGAGGAGCAGCTGTCAGCATGTGCTATAGGACGTTACACATAGGATCAGGTAGGACATTCAGTCGCTGTGACTTTGACCCTGCTGCATTCTGTGCCCTGGCTCTGAGCCACTCTTAGGTTTCACCTGTGATGTGGGAAAGGTTCACGTAGGAGAACAGCATTAAAGCTGGTCTCACGTAGTTTTTTGAAATTATACCAGTTCACCAAACTCAAGTCAATCATGTTTGATTTAGGTTATATTCTTGCCTTGTGACTAAAGTTTAGTAAGACCGAAGTAGAACATAGGTAGGGCCCCATCATACCTGCTGTGTGGTGCCTGGCAAATGTCACCGTACAGCAAAGTTGATGTTGCATGTTGTAAGCTGTCATCTCTGCTGGTCATGCACTTCTCCATTTTTATAATCTGGTGTGTTGTTGCATTGCTGCTGCAGCTGGGTTAAAGTCTGTTTTTAATGGCATCCTAACATCATATCAGTACAGAAGTTTAGAGGTTCACAGGTTTCACAGAGGGAGATGTTGAAACTTTGAAACTTTGCAAAAACTTTAAAATTCCTTGTCTTCCAACTTTGACTTCTTCTCCTTCTATACCAGCGCTGATTTGGAGGACGGGCAACACCTGTTGTTCAGAAGAATACTGCAGCACGTACATGCACCGTAACAGCTAGCATGAATGGATATAGCTGTGTGATGGTATTACTGGTGACACGCAAAGCTGCCAACACAGCAGGTATACCAGGGCCCCTGGTTTGGTGTCTTGGCTCTGAGCTAATCACTCCTACAGATATAAAACTGGGAAGTGATGCAGAAGCAGTGTGTGGAAAAACTAACAACACCCCATCGTTCATCAGCTTGCAGAACCACCAGACAGATTTGCTGACGTGCTTGGAGTCATTGCACTGCCTGAGCCTTGGTGGCTGTTTTTGGACTTTAACTCCTGGGAATATTTTGCAGCTGTCTTGCATGTTTTCCACTTGAATAATGAATAATCTTTCTCATGGTAGAATTATGAGCATGTTTGGGACTGGCTTCATGCAACTTCAGATACTGACATGCAGCACTCATTTATTCTTTAAGACATCTTTCCTCTTTGGCATTATGTCGACAGACACCAGAATGCTTCTGAGTTTATAGAGGTGGTCATTCGTGCTGATAATCAGTTAATCAGCTACTTGTCATCTTTATTTATATGGAAGCAACAGGGGTTTGCTTAGTGCTTCATACACTAATTCTGCATTTTGGCTTCTTTTTTGTCAAATACATGACAGTAGTGTCATATTTTATAGTTCATTTGAGGTTATATATCAAGATTTAATTTCAAGACCTGCTAAAAACAAGATAATTTTTATTTTGTCCTAATATGTAAACCTTGACAGAAGGTATCCTTTTAACCATGACTGTACTTCTGCACGACGTGCAGCAGTACACAACAGAGTATAATATAATATAATAATATACTGAGCCTGTACTAACTCCCAATCTCTGTATCATTAGTCAGGTTGAGTGATAGTTGATACCGTCATCTTTAAATCAGAGTATTTTAAGCGAGTTGTCTGTGAAAGTAAGTTCTTAGACCTGTGAGGGTCACAACAGGACCATGTGGAATAAAAACTACTGAACGAAAACACAATATGTCACATTGGAGTGCAGGTCATTAAAATACATTTTGACACGTCAATATTGCAGAAAAAAAATCCATGTTGCAAATCTATATTCTTTGTGTTGTGGGAAAGGGTGTTTAAGTCTTTAACTGTTTCTTTAAGGTGCTGACATGGATGTGTGCCTTACAAACTACGGTCACTGCAACTACGTATCGGGGAAACATGCCTGTATTTTCTATGATGAGGTGAGGCTGTTAAACTACATCACTCTGCAGAGCACTCCTGTGGTTGTCAAAGGAGCTTGCAAAGAAGCTTGCAAAGCTCCTTTGACTACGATGACCTGGATGACTGAGAACCTTCACAGACACTCCTGTGGTTGTTAGTGACCAAGATGTAAATTATGTGTGTTTGTCGTCCTTCAGAATACCAAGCATTATGAGCTTCTGAACTATAGCGAGCATGGCACCACAGTGGATAATGTCCTGTACTCGTGCGATTTCTCTGAGAAGACCTCACCATGTCCACCCGGTGGCCTGGTAGCCAAAGTCCAAGGAATCATTCGTAAGTACATCTCCGTCATCTGTTTGGATTGGCTTGAAGGAACCCAGGTCTGCGTGCCCAGTTTGACCATCTTCATCCACTTAGCCACTCATCTGTATGTGTCCTGGTTAAAATAGTTAAAATTTTATTTGTGAAGAAATCATAACATCATTGCTTCTGTAAATTAAAGGAATACTTTAATTTATACTCTAATACTGAAAAGAATCATTTTTAGTTTGGCTAGAATTTCAGGAAGTGTAGCCCCCCATGTGCTTAATGTCAGTGTCCTGTTTGTTACACTGACACTGCTCCTGCAGTATTGGACAGCTTTTAGTGTTCTTCATCCAAATTGTGGTCAAGGTCACATTTGTCATTCTTAATGGGTACAATTAATTAGTTTATGCAGTGCAGTGAACCAATGACAAGAAAACTTATCACCTTCTTGCTGTAATTCATACCTTACAGTAGCCTATGAGATGTGCTGAGCTATACGTGCTTATTTTTAAGTGAATAATATTAAATGGTAAATGGCCTGTATTTATATAGCGCTTTACTAGTCCCTAAGGACTCCAAAGCGCTTTACATATCCAGTCATCCACACATTCACACACACACATATTAGCTTAATATAAAACTAAAATAAATGGTAAATGGCCTGCATTTGTATAGCGCTCTACTCAGTCTCTAAGGACCCCAAAGCGCTTTACACTACATTCAGTCATTCACACACACAGGCAATGGTAAGCTACATTGTAGCCACAGCTGCCCTGGGGCACACTGACAGAGGCGAGGCTGCCGGACACTGGCGCCACCGGGCCCTCTGACCACCACCAGTAGGCAAACACGGGGTTAGTATCTTGCCCAACAATATTTGGCATGCAGCCATGAGGCAGCCTGGGATCGAACCACCAATCTTCTGATTAATGGCTGACCTGCTCTGCCACATGAGCTACAGCCACCCCAAAATAAATAAGTGAACATCATCATTAGCTGTCTTCAGTCAGCCCATGTTCTTGGACTGCAGCTGCTGGCTCTTGTTCTGCTCTGAGTCCCAGTGAGCTCATTGTATTCTCATTGTGTGAGAACTGCACACGAACCAGTTCTCCGTCTGTTGTAGGTTCTGGTTAGAGTGCCAGCTTGAAGTGCAGGAAAAAAACAAACCATGAGTTTGGTATTGGAATTCATCTCCATCCATAATGGCGATCTAGCCAGCGAGCCTGCTGGTAGAGAAAACACCAAATGGGAAAGAACGGGCTGGCTTATTATTAGCTATTGCAATTTCAAAGTAAAAGTAAGGATGTAGTAAACGTACAGTACAGTGGTAAACTTGGTGCATGTGGCATTGTAGCAATGAGAAAGGTAAATAAAGTGCTAAAATGAGCAGTCAGATATACTTGTTCTGTGGCAGACCACGTTATGTAAAGTCTGAATGTTGCTGTATCACATAAAGCTTCCAGTCTTAATCTGTTATTAAAGATCATTTGGACAGATGTTTGATTAGTAAAGAGCTGCAGTGTGAAACAGCATTAAATCAAATTTCTCTGAAACTGTTTATAGATGATGAGTGTAAAACATGTTTGCCAGAGTTCAGCTTTCCACATGATTTTAGTCTCATTTTCAAAACAAAGTGTTCATTTTTTATTTTGTGGATAAAATGTAATCAGTGAAATCTTTTCATGGTTGCATTGTCTCCACATTAATGGAGTTTACTGTGACACTAGTCTGGACAGACGTCTTTCTCAGACCTGCTGCATTTCTTCTTTGTGTAGGTCGCAGTAAGAAACGGGAAGAGGACGAGGGAGCCAACTCCATGGTGGGGTTGTTGCCAGTAGGAGGAGTGATGAGTAGCCAATGTCAGGGTGGTGCTGAGCCGTCTTGTAGCTGCAAAGCGAGTAGCTCCAGTCTAATTGGAGGCAGCGGGGCAGGCTGGGAGGGCACGGCGCTGCTCCACCATGGTAGCTACATCAAACTGGGCTGCCTCCAATTTGTCTTTAGCATCACTGAGTTTGCCAGTAAGCAGCCCAAAGAGGAGCAGGCCACTACACCTGCTGCCAGTTGCACAAGCACCAACACCAGCAGCAGCAGTGTCATCAGCACCACCCTCACCACCACCGCTAACACCTCCACACCACCACCACCCAGCACTGCCACAACAAGCGGCTTTTCCAACCAGGATGAGGCTGACTCTGAGACTGTACCTCCCCACCAAGTGCCCGTACTGCGTTTAACTCTGTTCCATAATCCGCACAGGAAGCCCCGCCCTGCCTCTTATTTTGCACCTTCTGTGTCACGACGAAGGGAAAGCTGCACAGCTGGTTGGTCAACAGGGAAAAGTTCTTTTTTTTTTTTTAATAGTTTATATCTTTGTCAATAATACTTCAAGTTCATGCAATCTCTTTTTTTCTTTTTTCTTTTAAATGACTGACGTAACCGTTAGGACCGTTAGGTCTTTGAGCAAACATTACTTCCTTGCGCTCAATCTTTGTTTTTGCCAGTATATTAGTTATGTATGGTGTAACCTTTTTGTCAGTCAGCCCATTTAGCACAAACATTTTTTGTTTTTCTTCCTTTGTAGTATTCAATTCCATACATTCTAATTTCTTTTGCTGCTTTTGCACCACAGGTAGCTATATATGTATGAAAACATACATGCTTATACACTATAACATGTATATATAATGTAAATACATTTTAATTCAGTGCCTCTCGATTGGAGAAACATTGGATTTCATTTAGATTTGCCATTTTTTGGTTTTTAACTGTACAGCTCATTGAATTTGTGATACTGTGTAGAGTACCAGACGTTTTGTGATAAAACTTGTTCTTAGTCTGTACTTTCCGCTGTAGTCCATCTGTAAATACCGTATAGTTTTAGCATTCATTTTAACATCTTGTGCTGCTGTGTATATAAGCACTCTTTGTCTGTACCTGCTTGTCTGTTCAAACCTGTGAATACAGAAAGTTTCTAAGAACAAACTCAGTGTTTATGCCTGTTATTTTCAGCCTTGTTTTAGGTCCACTTTGAGCTCTAGTTTGGTTTTCACTTTCTGAGACAGCAAGTTCAGTACTGACAGGGGTGGATCTACAGGGGTGGCATTGGGTGGGCATGTGCCACCCTAAAATAATCTTTGCCACACCCTAGTTGTTTGCATATGACATGTTGTTTATTAAAATAAGCTAGCATTAACACTTTGAGCCTAGCTGCAATTAACGTTGAATATAAATTCTAAAAAATGAATATATTGCATAGCGTTACCCTCCCTCCCCTATTAGAAAATGGTTCAGCCCTGCTTTATTTCTTGTTGTTGGTAGCAACCAATGCCTATGATTGGGCAGAGCACATTTGGAATCAAGAGTTTATCAATGAGGTCGACGCGGACCTGGTCATCATACTGTTCATTCAGAATGCTGGTGGGCTCGGCTTGTTTCAGGACAAAAAAATAAATAAATAAAAATGGACAAAGTGATGACGTGCTCCATGAAAAGCAGACTGTGGGTTGGAACAGAAATAAACAGAGATGTGTTTTGTTTTCATTTCTGTACCTCATGGTTGTTTAATTCAAAAATACAGGAAGCAGCAACAGATGCAAATACAGTTATTAAGGTGTCACACATTAGGGCTTTCACAAAGTTGGTACATTAACTGTTTAGAAATGACAGCTTTAAAAAACATTGTTGTCTCTAGCATGATTATATCTTTGATATGATTTACTTTTAAACTCAAATGTTGCACATTCTTCACAAACAACTACGCTTTAGTTACACCACTTGACACAACATTTTACTATTTATGTAATCTGGTGTATCTGGGTGCTTCACACTATATAGCTACATTGCTTTAGTCCACCTGACAACTTACACCAGTTTAGTCTAGCCCATTGTTAATTATACACCGGCTAGCGAACTACACACCTGAATGCAGCCAGGCTGATTTCATTCTGGCTACATTCCTGTTTCCTATCCTGTTTCCTCAGTTGTCGCCAAATCGTTGCACTGGACTCATTACTCAACCTTGGCTCCCTCGCTTGCATACTCACTTTGCTTAAATTCACCTTGGTGTCCTTTTGCCAAAGCTGCTGCTGCAGAGCTGAAGAGCTGTGGAGAGAGGGCTTGAGTGGAGCGACGTGGAAAGCAGCAAGCTGCATGGTGTTACACTCAGTGTTGGGGAGTAACGCAATACATGTACCAATGCTACGTATTTAAAATACAAAATATGAGTAACTGTATTCCGTTACAATTACCGTTTAAAAAGGTGGTATTCAGAATACAGTTACTTTGTTGAAATAAAGGGATTACACGGTGGTCTTTTCCTGTTCCATATGTTAGGCTATGCCCTCTCTATTTTTGGTAATTCCACGCTGGTGGAAACCCAAACAAAACACGCATTAAGAGGCTCTTATGCCTGTGTCTCAATCTCGTGGCCCATGTCACCTCTAATGACATGAAGAAATATTTTTTAAAATTATTATGCAAGAAATTATTTAATATGAAGGCAATAGCAGAGTGTTACAGGCATCGCCCTAAAGAATGTAGCCTCATGGGCAGTGTAGTCCGTGCTGCAGGGAGAATGGACTGCCATACCCGTTATGTGTCTGTGAGCGAGGGAGGGAGAAAAAGGAGAGTGGAAAAGTACGAGCTGTCACTGAGCAGAAACGGGAGCTGGAAGCATGTAAATATAATAATAACCACTGCAGCCAAGAAGAGTGCCTGACGAGCCCAGCTGTAAGTAAGCTATTAAGACTCGACTGTACAATGTGTGCGTGTTTTCCTCCGAAACAATAAGTTTTGTTGGAGCAGCCTTTCAACGCCTCTCTCTGTCTCTCGCTAGCAAAATTGACCCAGACAACAAAGTAAAGCTAGTTTTCGGCTACAAGCCCGACACGAACCCGACGTATTAGCCAGAGGTCCTTTTACTACGGTTCGGAGCCGCGGACCTGTTTTAAATAAGCGAGGAATAGTTTTCTATATGAGATCGCTGCAAAAATGGTGAGTACCTTCAGTAATAGTAATAAATCACACAGAAATAGTACATTCATGTAGTTGTAAAAAGCATGATAATATCTCAAGTATTCCAAAGTATTCAGAATACGTTACTCTCAATGAGTAACGTAACGGAATACGTTACAAAATACATTTTAGGGCATGTATTCTGTAATCTGTAGTGGGATACATTTGAAAAGTAACCTTCCCAATGATGTTGCCTCTCCTGACACTTTTCATGTTCCTTGTTTGCCTTGAACTGCTGCCAAGCCTTCCCGTTTCACCAAGTCAAGACTGTTTTTATAAGTTCTGTCATATCTGGGATAATTTTAATGGTTAAGTCAGTCACCTGATCTCAGAGTGTGCTTTTCAGTTTCTGAAGTCAGCAGGACCCACAAATAAGCACGATGAACAACTGAAGGTTTAGCACAAGTAAGGAACACATAAACGGATGGTGTAACAGATAAAATGCAGTTCCAATTACTATTTTTCTCATTCAAAGCAATCAAAAACACTTTGGGAGCTTTTAGCCAAAAGAACTAATACTTAGCAAAGACAAATACACCAAATTTAAACGTATAATTTAGTACAGGGAGAGGAGCTATAGAAAGTGTGCTTCACCAGTGTGGAGTCCATGCAGCTCAGGCTGGGAAACCCCACACATGCAACATGTTTACAAGTGGCGTCACACTGATTAATGCCCCACTTCAACAGTGACACGTGGAACCTTAGTGTAGATAACCTGCTGTTAGTTTGGTATTTTGTCCTAATCCGCTTGCCGTACCTCCGAGTAGGTGTGTATGTTTTGAGTGGTATAGGCGCCATTCGTTTAAGGAATCCAAGCATGTAAGTTCTCTGCTGCTGTGCTGGTTAATAAAACCACGTTAACCGAGACTACTGCTTCATCATTATCATACTGGTGAACATACAACATGGTGTCAGATGGGATAGAACACGTACTTCGTAGTTGAGGGTATTTTTTCTTCCCGCCTCAAGTCTTTTTTGTGTGTGCGTTTTTTTGTATCCGGACTGCAGACAACATGGCGGAGGGATTCAGGAGGCCCGACCCACTTGTTTTCTATGGTAATGTTGCTGAAAATTGGCGCATTTTTGAGCAAGAGTATGACATTTTTATAGCGGCGGCACACTCTGACAAGCCAGCGCGCACACAAGCCTACATATTGCTCAACTTAGCAGGTCCCGAAGCTATAGAACGAGAGCGGTCTTTTGTTTACGCGCCAGAAGTGAGAGAGCCCGGCGATGGAGGATGAGTTCTCATTCCTGCAGAATCGAAGGAGGATCCTGAGTGTCTCAAAAAGAAATTCAGACAGATGTGCAGCCCTCAAACCAACGTCACGATGGAAAGACACAAGTTCAACACGCGGAATCAGAGGACTGGCGAGACTGTTGAATCCTATGTAAGTGATTTACGGATTAAAGCAAAAAGCTGCAGATTTGGCGATCTGAGTGAAGAACTAATAAGAGACAGACTAGTTTGTGGCATCAACAATGACAATGCATGTGGAACACAAAGAGGAAGTTTTTGTCACCGTACAGATTAATGGGATTCCTGTTGAGATGAAGGTGGACACAGGTGCTAAATGTAATGTGCTTCCCAAGAAAACGGTTAACATTGTAAGAGCAGATAAACAAATGAAAGCACACCCCAAGTCCGTTAACCTAATAGCATTTGGAGGCAGCAAGATTCAAACCTCAGGTGTAATTAAGCTGCAGTGTTTTCTGCATGGACAGCCACATGTGTTATCATTCTTTGTTATTAATGAAGATGTACAGCCAATACTTGGACTGTGTGCATGCAGAGAAATGGGGCTTGTATCATTCAGCAATGACGTCCACCAATTGAGCACGTCTGCAGATGACCTGTCACAACAGCTTATCACAGAATACAGCGACTTATTTTCTGATGAGCTTGGGAGGTTGCCAGTCACCTATCGCATGACACTGAACCCAGATGTGAAACCAGTTGTTCACCCAGCACATCGCATCCCTTTGGCCATGAAAGACAGGGTCAAGGCAGAGCTGGTCAGGATGGAGAAATTAGGCATCATTACTCCCGTCTCAGAGCCGACAGACTGGGTGTCTTCCATGGTAGCCACCAACAAGAAGGGCAAAGATGAAACCAGGATATGCATAAATCCTCGAGATTTAAACACTGCTCTGAAAAGACCACACCATCCCATGCGCACAGTAGAAGAAGTGGCTGCAATAATGTCAAATGCTACTGTGTTCTCTGTTTTGGATGCTAAGAACTCTTTTTGGCAGGTGTCATTGGATCAGAAATCATCCATGCTAACCACCTTCAGCACTTGTTTTGGTCGTTTCAGGTTCCTCAGAATGCCTTTTGGCTGCCAGCGAGGTGTTTCAGAGAGCCATGGAGCAGATATTCGCTGGATATCCATGTGCCATCATTGTTGAAGATATACTCATCGGTGGAAGAACCATGAAAGAACATGACGACAACCTGAGAAAAGTCCTTGATCGTGCCAGAGAAGTAAACCTGCGACTAAACCCATTAAAGTGCAAATTCTGGCTGAATCAGGTCAGTTATGTCGGACACATTTTCACAAGCGAGGGGCTTAAAGCAGACCCTTCCAAGAAAGCCGCAATCAAAGAGATGCCGGTTCCAACAGATGTCCAAGCCCTGCAGAGGTTCCTGGGGATGGTCAATTATCTTGGAAAATTCATTCCAAACTTCAGCCATCTGTCAGCTCCTCTGCGACAGCTCACACACAAGGACAGCGAGTGGATGTGGGACACACAGCATCAGACTGCGTTCGAAGCACTTAAAGAGCACATGTCTAATCCACCTGTTCTGTCATATTACGATGTCAGCAAACCTGTGACACTAACGTGCGATGCATCACAGTATGGTCTTGGTGCAGCTTGCTTACAGGAAGGGCGACCTGTGGCGTATGCTTCACGTACTCTGACAGACACTGAAACCAGATATGCTCAGATAGAAAAGGAGCTGCTGGCTGTTGTTTTTGCATGTACAAAGTTTCATGACTACATTTATGGCAAGCCTGTGGTCGTAGAAACAGACCATCAGCCACTAGTCACCATACTAAAGAAACCTATTCACGCTGCACCAGCCAGATTACAGAGGATGTTGTTACGGCTCCAAAAATACAACATCACCCTCACATATAAATGTGGAAAACACATGTATCTGGCTGACACACTGTCTCTCCCAACAGCTCCACTTTCCAGCAGTCTGAAGAAGAGGACAACTTTGATGTCATGACGGTGAGCTGCATCTCTTCTTCACGCCTGGAGGAACTTAAAGGACACACAGCTGAGGATGAGACACTGCAAGCACTCAGCTCGCTCATCAAACATGGTTGGCCACAACGACTCCACAACCTTCCCTCAGCAGTTCATCCATATTTTCCTTTCAGGGATGAGCTGATTGTGGATGACGGCATCATTCTTAAAGGTTCCAAAGCTGTGATCCCAAAATCACTGCAAGGAGACTACATCACCATCGTGCACAGAGGACATCCCGGCGTAGAAGCTACCAAGCGGAGAGCACGGGGATTGTCTTCTGGCCGTTCATGTCAAGAGATATTGAGCAAACAGTTACTTCCTGCTCGGTGTGTAACAGCACTAAACAAAAAGAGCCCCTTCATCTTCATGAAGTTCCAGAGCTTCCTTGGTCAACTGTGGCTGCAGATGTCTTTGAGTGGCACTATTTAGTAGTAGCCGACTCATACTCAGGCTGGTTTGAGATTGACCTGCTAAAGGATTTGACATCGGCGACAGTCATCAAGAAGCTGAAAAGACACTTCTCAGTTCATGGTGCTCCACACACTCTGATCTCAGACAATGGAAGGCAGTTTACAAGCCAGCGTTTCAAAGACTTCGCTTCACAGTGGGACTTTCAACATGTCACCAGCAGTCCAGAGTATCCTCAATCCAATGGGCTTGCTGAGAGAGCAGTGCGCAGTGCTAAACAGCTGATGGAGAAATCACACAGAGATGGCACTGATGTATTTCTCAACCTGCTGAATCTCAGGAATGTTCCACGTGATGTGAACCTGGGTTCTTCTGCAGAACGACTTCTATCCAGACAGACTCGAACTACGCTCCCAATCACAACGAAACTGCTCGAACCACAACACCGTGAATCTGAGAGAGTGAAAGCCCAACTACTCAACAAGAGACTGACTCAGAAGGTCTGTTATGACAGATCCAGCCGACCACTTCCACCTCTCAACGAAGGACAAGTAGTGAGGTTACAGACCCCACAGGGTTATGACCGCACAGGTGTGGTCAAGGAACTTTGTAAAGAACCTAGATCCTACCTGGTACAGTCAGATGGAAACACTTACAGGAGAAATCGCAGACACATATTGCCTATGTCTGAGCCCGTTACTGTTCAGGAAGACACTGATCATCATCATTATGATAGACTGCAGGGTGTGGATGAAAACAATGATGTAGAACAGTTTAAAGACAGCACTCATGTTGAGAGCTCTTCTGATGTTTTGCATTCTCCAAGACCTTCCAAGAGTGATGGTGCTTACAGGACACGCTTTGGTCGTGTGTGCAAACCAAATCCAAGATATAGGGATTAATTTGGTGCTAGTTAAAAAACACAGAACATTTTCAGGTTTGATGTTTGAGCCAACAGTAACTGATGTCAATGCCTCAAGATAAATTCTGTTTGAGGTGTTTTTCAGTTGTAATCATATTTTACTTTATACAGCAAAATGGTATTTTTGTCATGTTTATTTCTTCCATCTGCTTGCAAATTTAAATGTTCCTAAGGGTCAGCGTATGTCACCTTTTATGCTGTGAGTTTTATTATTCAATATGCACTCAACTTTATATCCGGTTGGGGAAGTACTAAAGAAGGGGGATGTAGATAACCTGCTGTTAGTGTTAGGTGTGGCTGTGTGCAGACAGGAATAGGACCCAAGGTGCAGACTCCGGAGACAGAACTTAAACCAAAACAGCTTTAATGCTGAACGCAAACATCATATAACTAGAAAAAACTCAAAATAAACTTACACCGGTGGACGAGCAAAACACACAGCAACGTAAACGGTAGATCGCGACACAGACACAGAGAAACACAGGGCTTAAATACACAGAGGGAGCAATCAGGGAATGGGTAACAGGAGGGAAACACAGCTGGGGCAAATCAGGCCTAACGAGACAAGGGGAAGCAAAACCAGACACATTAACATCAGACATGGACTTTCAAAGTAAAACAGGAAACATAACACAGACTCACAGGCAGGCACTATAACAAAGGGAACAGAGATGTGGGACCAGGGCAGACACAGACACTGACTGGATGTGGGGATACAGCAGACAGGGGAGACAGCAACATGACACAGACAGAAAACCAGAACACCAAAACTCTAACCAAATCCCACCCAGAGAACCTAAACTAAGAATAATCCTAAAACCCATAAAGCAAAGCTAGAATATAATGAAATAACAAAATCAAAGAACCAAAAACACAAAACACTGGGTCAACGACCCAGGGACCCTAACAGTTAGTTTGGTATTTTGTCCTAATCCACTTGCCGTACCTCCGAGTAGGTGTGTGTATGTTTTGAGTGGTATAGGCGCCATTCGTTTAAGGAATCCAAGCATGTAAGTTCTCTGCTGCTGTGCTGGTTAATAAAACCACGTTAACCGAGACTACTGCTTCATCATTATCATACTGGTGAACATACAACACTTAGTTTTACAAAAATTAAATTTACACAATAAAAAAAAAAATCTATATACAATACAGTTTTGAGAATGTTCACACTCCGTATATTATACCTTGTTTCTGTAGAGAAGGTGCTCAGGGTTTTTCTTCATTTCCTGAGACCAGCTGCTCTGGATCATCACCAGCTTTTCTCTTCATTTTTTTTTTTCACTCGGGGAAGTCTGTCCTTTTCTTGGCCATTGCTCTGCACTGTGTTGAGAAATCAGTTTTACCCCGGTTCTTTTTATTCCTCGAGCATCCAGAGATGGCACCGGACTCAGTAGTCATTTTTAGAAAACTTTATTCATCTTCATTCATCTTTACTCATCTTCATTT
Organism: Aulonocara sp. 'chitande type north' Nkhata Bay; assembly: GCF_057382095.1. Taxonomy (NCBI): domain Eukaryota; kingdom Metazoa; phylum Chordata; class Actinopteri; order Cichliformes; family Cichlidae; genus Aulonocara; species Aulonocara sp. 'chitande type north' Nkhata Bay. Next base: position 14,612,363 of record NC_141347.1, read on the forward strand.
AAGCATGCACTTCTAGAAGGGAAGATGAGGCCGGTGTCCCTCTCCAAAAATCTTCACCCCTTTGTTAGTTACAGCCAGCTTTATAGAAGTAACCCCATCATAAAACCCCCCACGGTGTGCTGCAAACTCTGTCTTTGTCTATGTGCACGAGCACGTGAATGCCTACATGTGCACGTTCCCACGTGTCTATGTGAGTGCTCGTGTGTGACTGTGTACGCATACCTGTGTGTATGTGTGAGTGCACATGAGTGAGTGTGCGTGTGGATGTGTGTGCGTGACAGTTAAAACACTGTGGGTGAAGATATCTTCCTAGAGGTCATAACCCCCCCCTTGCATCCTCTGGGGAATTTCCACTCAATGGGGGAGAAGCCCTCTAAAATCTACTGCTAAATTCACAACACAATAAGGCCTTTATTACTCTACAAACAATGTCTCTACAATAATTCTACTTTCTATGATAACACATTTCTAAACTCTACATCAGCTAAACATTCCTACAACTGGAGAACCAAAGTGTGTGATCAAAGCTGAAATAAGGGATATTTTTCCATTGCAGGACTTAGAGTGCTTCAAGTAGTGATAGCTGTTGATCCATTTCTCAAATAATCTGTAAGGATCTGGATTTTTAAGAAAGATACAAATATCTCTGCTTATATTTGGCTAAAAGCTTGACATAGATAAGGCATATAAAGCCCCTGTACACCAGCACTGCGCTTACATTATAGTTCAATCAAGAAATAGTTATTATTGATTTATTATTGAATTTTTTTAGTAATCATTATTAGTATTTAATCACATTAGCACAGTGGGGTGGCAATAATATTCCACATACTAGAAATCCTGCTCAGCATTTCATAAAATACATTTTCAACAAATGTTGGAGTAACAACACAGTTACGGGGAAAATGTGTCTGTCTGTAAATATTAACTAAACATTTCTATGTGCTACAAAATAGATATAATTGTAAATGTGCTGAGGTGAAACTATACTTTCAATAATATAACCACTGAAATAATCTATTTATATATATATTAGGGGTGCAACGATAAGGCTTGTTAGTGTCGGTAATCGATTGTTCGTGAAGTACCCTCAGAAGGTCTGCTAGATGATGTTAATGCAGCACTACGGACGATATATATATATATATATATATATATTATATATATATATATATATATGTATATAGTATGTACATTGGGTGAATGTACAGTAGTAGCAGCAAGCAGGTGAATTCTGTACATTAATATGAATAGACATCTGACTATTTTATTATTATTATTGTTTTATGTGATAGAAGAACTGAATTGGGCATGTATGGCGTTATCACATCATTTGAAACTTAGCCCTGATTGCAGAAATTGGAAGTGTTACAATTGACCCACGTTACAACTATCCCCGGTCTCCCTACTAGCACTTAATAAAGTGGTCAGTGACTGTATGAGAAACTGATGCATAAAGCTCTGTAGCCAAACCCACATGTTGTATCTATAGCACAGTAAAGTGGAAAGTTACAGGAGATCCTACAAAGCATTGTTTTATCCAGGGGCAATTCTAGGATCAGAGCTTTGGGGGTGCTGAGCACCCAGAGCTGCTCAGCCAGGCAAGATAAACTTTACTCGTCACGATGAGACTTCTTCCCTGTCTCTGTTAGTCCCTGCATTCCACTCCAGTTGTCCTGAGTTCCCTGTCTCCTTGGTGCATTTAAACCCCTGTTCCTCCCTGGCCTCATCATCTGTTGTCTTCATCTCCGTTATCAGTCATCATAATTTTACCCTCTCTGTGCAAGTCTGCAAATTTCTTTATTAAATCATAAGATTCTTAAATTCATCAAGTCTCTCTGTGCCTGGGTCCACGTCACAAAATATGACATCACTGTTTTGTACATTTTAACACAATTTAATCCCCACATTTGTGAAAGAAAAGCAAAACACTTTTTTTTTTAAAGTCTGTAACAAAACCATCAAATCTGATAAAGGTTATTTAAATGCTGCAAACGAAGAATGGATTGGAATTTAAAAAACAAACAAACAAACAAACAACATATCCTAACCTTAATTACTTTACTGGGGGAAAATGATGAATGGTGATCATAGTGAGTAAGAAGTAAACTGAGTGCATTTTTTGGACAGAGATTCACTTTTAACTCATTCACTGCCATTGACGGCTATAGACGTCAATTGAAAAACTTACGTTGAACTTACGTTACTTACTTACTTAAAAATGCACAAAAACCCTGGCAGTGGGGAGTTACCTGATTTGAAAATGGCTGGCAGTGAATGAGTTAATGTGTATGGTAAATGGTCTGTATTTGTATAGCGCTTTACTAGTCCCTAAGGACCCCAAAGTGTTTTACACATCCAGTCATCCACCCATTCACACACTGGTGATGGCAAGCTACATCGTATGTATAATAAAATACAGATATATGAAAATAGACTCCAAAAATAGAGTCCTTGAAATGTACAAATTATTGATTAAAAGAAAATTATAAAAATGGAGGCAACTTTGCCTATGGTACAATGTATGAAAATATCTTTACTGCAGATACTACTATGGCTCTGCAGATTTATTCCTTTCATTTTAACCTGTGTTGCCTCACCTTAAAGTTGGCAAATACTTTTGGTGGTCAACTCTCACAAACAGTTTAGCAGTTTCTGTTTTGCCTGTCACTGTTCCCTGTCTGTTTTCTTACCTGGTTCTTTTCTTAGGACAATTTTAAATTTTAGATTTTAAATAGGCTGTATAAATTTCAATGGGAACAACAGGACAGTCAAATGTCGCTGATTTTACTACACAGTAGGATGGATTGTAGGGTAGCTAACATTGTCGCAAAACACGTTTTCAATACTGCAGGTTACCTGGGTGTAATGTTTTTCAGCTAAAAAGAAACATGGCCTGACTCCTACCTAACTAAATAAAAAGTAACTGAAGGTTAAATGCAGTTAACATGTCCCGTTTTAAACCAGGCACTTACACCTCCGACCCGCTGCGTCTCAGCCACCATCGCTCTGGCAGCAACGACGGCGCAAGAGCCAGAGTAGGTGCGAGCCGAACTGGAACAAACCATTTTGGGACGGGGGGGTATCTATACTTTTGTTGTTAAAATGTTACATCTCAACCAAGTACTGCATGCTTTTTTATATTTTTAGTAGTGTGTAGTAGCAAGTACTGTCAAAAAAGTAAGAAATATTTGGGGGTGCTTTGATTCATTTCGGGGGTGCTGAAGCAACCCCAAAAATGGGCTAAAATCACCCCTGGTTTTATCCAATCTCTGTAAGGAAATCCTGAAGTTCAAACAGGAACGTGTAGGGCGAAGAGAACTACATTTCCCTAAAGCCATCGCGCGAGTCTGAAACGAGGAAGCGAGCTGTTTATTAGAGAGAGGCAAACAAGAACAGCTAGCAAGAGAAAGGAGGCTGTAATAATAATTATTAGGCTGTCAAGGCAATATTGAATATTATTGAATGTAACAGACTCAATTTGGCGGTGACAATGAGCGAGGTTTTCTCGTATGAGAGTTTGGTTCATGCTGTCTCAGGAGCAGTGGTAAGTTGATCTTAGTTTCAGTATGCGCTGCTTAATTTTAAGTCACAAATGGGAGTTGCTGTAGCGTCACTTCTTATATGCTTTATCCAAACAGAGCTCAGTTCAAAATAACAATTTCCACTCCCAACTTTACCAAAAACAATAAATAGTAGATAATGTAGCTGTAAATGTGGAAGTGTTTACAATAATAATAACCTCTTTATTCGGCGAAATGTTTATGTACGTGTAACTTATTATACGCACCGAATTGAATACTGAATAACAATCATATATAAAACGTCTTATTTTAGATCCTAGTGTGCATTTTAAACCGTTTACATGTATGTTCCTGTAACTTGCTTGATTTTTATATGGGGTTCATTCGAGGATTTGTTCCATATGTCAAAAAAATGGCATGCCATGGATTTTTTACTGTTGCCCCTTTAGGGAAGTGTGACTGCAATGACAGTGTTCTTCCCTCTTGATACTGCCAGACTACGGCTCCAGGGTAAGAGAGCAGAAATCACAGTCTCATTTCCAAAAGTTTTGGGGTTTTTTGTTTTGTTTTTACTGAAAGAAAATCCCCATCTGTTTGTGTTCAGTGGATGAAAACAGGAAAGCCAAATCAACTCCAGCCATTCTGGCAGAAATTGTGAAAGAGGAAGGATTGTGAGTATAAATAGTGAAAATCTCAATGTGTTTCAAGCCAAAACTATTTTAATAAATTTGCACGCATCCCCTCAAACATCAAAATACAGTCTTTCAAGCAGTAGAAGGCTGCTAAGATGTGTTCCTGTGTTTACCTCTGCCCCCTAATTCAGACTGGCACCCTATAGAGGTTGGTTCCCTGTCATCTGCAGCCTGTGCTGTTCCAACTTTGTCTATTTCTACTGCTTCCACTGCCTCAAGGCTAGCTGGCTGAAAGGAAAACAGTCAGCACCAAGCACTGACTTGATCATAGGCATCGCAGCAGGTGAGGTGGTCATTGGCAAGATCTGCCATCTAATTTCAGACGAGTCCCTCATACCTTTGTCCTAAGAATGACTAGCGTGAACTCCTATTTAGTAGCCTATTCTGCACAGTGTATAAAACCAGTTTACATTATTTACATTTCTAAATGCTGAAACCGGTAGTAAAGATTCAATTTCATCTGCCTCTTTGTCTCTCCAGGGGTTGTAAATGTACTTGTCACCACCCCTTTGTGGGTTGTCAATACCAGACTGAAGCTCCAGGGCTCTAAGTTTCACAATGAAGACATCCATCCCACCAACTACTCTGGGATTCTGGGTAAATGACCTTACATTTTTCTTCTAATGAGTATTTGTGCAAACCTTCTACACATGTGCATACTACAAATTCTCTCTTTCGCGCGTTTGTTTCCAAATTGTTTTGATTTTGCAGATGCATTTGTGCAGATCATCCGTGACGAGGGCATCGCAGCACTGTGGAACGGGACCTTCCCGTCCCTGCTGCTGGTGCTAAACCCCGCTATCCAATTCATGATTTATGAGGGCCTGAAGAGGCAGCTGAGGAGAGGCATTCCCAAGGAGGTGAGTAAGAAAAGGGAAGGGAAGTATGCAGACATTGTCTGGTTGGTAATTCTGTTCACATGATTTGTTCAGTGGCTCTGCATGTGTTCCCTGATCTTTTGAACACCACGTTTTGAGACTTTTTTGGACACTACCGCAGCGTTTGTTGGTATGTTTATTAGCTAAGGAAAATCTGATAGGCAGAGTAAAACTTTAAACTACACCTGTTACTGAGGTCATCTGAACTCAAAACTTTCACCTTTGGGATACGTTTGTTCCTCTGATGATACACAAAAGATTCAGGTTCTTCTTTCTGCCCAAAGCTGTCATCACTGGAGGTCTTTGTGATCGGGGCCATCGCCAAAGCCATCGCCACCACTGTGACATACCCACTGCAGACTATACAGTCCATTCTTAGGGTATGTCTGCATTCTGTTGATCACTTTTAAAGTGACACATATAATCTTTTAGTAGCTAGATTTGTGAATGTATGAACCTGTAACAAAGAAAACATTAATCTCAGAGATGCTTTTCTTTTTTGTTCAATCACCACAGTTTGGACAGTACAACAACACATCGACAGAGAAGTCAAAGCTGCTGTCCAGTCTCAGAACTATAAAGTGTCTGCTGGTCAACAGGGTGAGGTAAGTGTTTACACACGCATATTAACATACTTGCAGTGCAAATTGCCACCATGACATATGGGTTAGAAGGTCCTGGGTTTGAAGCCGCCATCTGACTAGCGTGTTCTCTGAGGTTTTGCCTGTGTCTGGCTGTCGTTCTATGAAAAAGTGGTGATTGAATTGGATAAGGAGAGGAAAATGGCTGGATGGGAACCCCAAATATGGTTTTGGGTTTTGTTACATCCACATTAGAATCTGTTTGATTTTGGGTGACCGCATTTAAACAGAGCATACTAGGCAACATGGGTTAGAATTACTATGAAGAACAAGATGAAAAAAATAGCTCCATTTGGTATTTAAAAAAATCTGTATGCATACAGAAGCTGCTCTGTTTGTTTGTTTTTTTTGCGTTATTTTTTTTTATTTATTTACAACAGAAACCAATGCAAATGCATTACCATACACATCTGTAATAATTATATACAACTAACTGTACAATCAGACTCTAGAGAACTCATCAGGAAAACACACTGAATAATCTCTGCATTTATATTTTAACAATTAGATTAATTATATCCAGCATAACAAGCAAATAATCCCTGGTTTAATTCCTTGATCGAACCTTATGAATTAGGGAGTATGCTTTATATGGAGTATGGGCATTCATCACTGGGCCCTCGTGATGTATCATCTGAGTTACTGAATATTAATAATTTTGCTCTTTCACCTCTTGTTCTTTAACGTTTTCATGCTGGTTTTCTTCTGTAGGAAGTATGGCATGTTGGGTCTTTTTAAAGGCCTTGAAGCAAAACTGCTGCAGACGGTGCTGACTGCTGCTCTCATGTTCCTTCTCTACGAGAAGATCGCAAGCTGCACCTTCAGAGTGATGGGACTGAGCAACAACCACTACAAGAGGCGCTAGCTTACAAAGACACTTAACAATCCTGCACACTTGACCACAATAAAGGACAGATGAGCAATGGAAATCACTGCTGACAGACTGTATGAGTGACGGGGGCTTCACCTGCCTGGACACCAGTCACTTTTTTAAAAAGGTGAAACTGTAACTTGCGTAAGCCATCCAATAAAACATTACAAACTAAAGAGTCCTTTGGGAATTTATAGGTAAAGAGGTAATGTTTGATTATGTGGAAGATGAGAAGTGCAAAGTTTTGGGTGTTTTTTGGAAACAGCCAAATCAGAAAAGTTCTTCTGTCTCTCTGGGTTCTGTCTCCAAGTCATCCATAGACACAAGAGAGCACCAAGATCTGGGTTACGGCATTGACTCATCTCTTTAGAAGCACAAATAGAAAATCCTTGGTGGACCTGACTGTAGGAATAACTGTAGGAATAACTTCCTGTTTACCAGCAGCAGAATAAAAAAGATGAGTGTGTGGATACAAAGATTTTAAGAGGCAATTAGAAAAACGTAAGCACAAGAATTCATGTTAAAAACCAAAGCTTTATTAACACAGCTACTTTCAACATGGATGTGTTTGATTCAGATGACAGGCTTGGTTTGGAATGGCCCTCAGCAAACAAACATTTTAAGCAGCAGTTTTATTATGACCTGGTGGCAGGTATAGTTTTTAAGATGAGGGCATTTTACAGACATTGAAGGCCTTAAAGGAAACTGTATCAGGTGGAAGTGCATTGCAAAGTATTTGGGCAGGGCAACTAAAGGTTCTGAGTCCCATGGAGTCCCAAGTGGAATAGACAAAAGACATTGAATATCAGATAAATACTAAGGAGCAAGGTTATGAAGGTCTGTGAAAGTGGGAAGGAGGATCTTGAAGTTGATGCATAGGTGAACTGGAAGCAGTAGGTATTAATGGGCCTAAAGTGTGGCAAGAAAATATACACCACCAGCATGATCTAGACCATACAACGATTTAAAATAAAAATTATATATATATATATATATATATATATATATATATATATATATATATATATATATATATGCGCATGCATCAACTTCAAGATCCTCCTTCCCATACATATGTATATACACATATATATATTCCAAGGTGGGCCCGCGTGAATTGTAGCTTCAGTCTGCTGTTTTTAGCCGCAGCTTTAATGAATGTTTTCCAAAGTACAACACCTCCTATCAGCACATTTACCGGTTCCCACCAAGGTACGCACGTGGGGCTCGCACAGATCCCACAAGGTGTGATGGGTAAAAGCACCGCTGCAGCGTGCGCTCGGTCCATCCCTGTGGTGTGTTGATCGCTGGTGTAACACTTACGTGACGCGGCAGTAGACTTTCATAATTACGTAAGCACCTCAGCTCTGTGGCGCTCCCAAATAACTATTAAGCTTGACTTGTGCCTTTTCACCAAGATGGACTCAACAACGACAAAAGACGCGGAGAAGAACTGTGTTCTGTGCTGCCAAGAGGTCGAGATCTTCGCCTTGGGAAAATGCGACCATCCCGTTTGTTACCGCTGCTCCACCAAGATGAGGGTGCTGTGCGATCAGAAGTACTGCGCCGTCTGCCGGGAGGAGCTCGACAAGGTGCGCGTTCTTCTGCTACGTTAACCCGAGGATGGAGCCTTGTGGCATTAGCTAGGCCGTAGCGTTCTCATAGTTTTTACTCTATAAAAGTAGGCACAAGTTGTGTGTTGGCATCCTAACTGTGTTCAGAATCAATTAAAATAGTCACCAGGGGAAAAAAGAGGTGGCAGCTCATTGTGCGTACCCACTGTGGAGAACACTTTTTCTTAGCTGTCATTAACTTAGCTAAGCTAACTAGCGAATATTAGCAAGTGCATAAGTTAGCTTATCTGTTAGACTGACACTGGTCAGAAAGAGTTGGTTTAGAAGCCGGATTTTATAATTGAGCTGATGACAGAGTGCTTGTCTATCCGACGTTTATGGGTATACCTCATTTAGCCAGGGTGACAGTAAACTCTATAATACATTTTTAATTGAACACGTTAGCTGTCACCTCTCAATTTAGCATGAGCTTTAGCGGCGCTGGTATGCTACCTGTTATTACTGGGTTGTGATAAATGTTTAATTGATATAGTTTTAGAGGTCATTGTGATGTCTGCCTACTGTCAGCCCTGAATAAATTCCGAATCTTGATTGCAGATGACGGAATGAGTCAAAACAAGTGGACGGTGGCCCCGGCCTCATAACACTCCCCTAAAGGCCAAATACACCTGTGATCAGAAGTTTACATCCACTCACTATGGGAATTAATGTCATGGTCGTTTGGGGCTATAAATGATTTCGTTCTTTCTCCAGGGTAAAATGATTGTATAGCACACATCTTTAATGACTTTGATAAAACAAGATAGGGTTAAATGTGGACACAGTTCCAGTAGGACAATGATCCCAAACACACATGAAAACTGGATTTAGAATAGATAAAGCAGGTTAGTAATAAGCCTCTGGAATGGCCTTCCCAAAGTCCCTACTTCAGCCCCACTGAGCATTTGTTGACTGTGCTTAGAAAACAACTCTGAGACTGACTAATTTGATTGAAGTCTAACAATTTTGTCAAGAATAGTAGTCAAATATCCAGCCAGGATTACAGGGAGCATTTCAACCTTTCAGCACTAAATTAACACGACATTCGTGGCCATGATGAGCGGACGTAAACTTTCCCAACAGCTGGATGTTGTAATGTCAAACTGTGTTGAATTGCCTAGATTAGACGCGTACCAAGTATGCATCCTCTGTACTGACGTGGTTTTGCTCGTGCATCATTTCATGTGATATTACAGTAGGTGTTTGTGTGACATCACTGGTATGCTTTCTATTTCTAAAACAATCATCTTCCTCCAGTTACCACAGGTTATTACTAATAAGACTGTCATGTTGTTTTCAGGTGGTGTTTGTGAAAAAACTGGAAGCCTTTCAGTCTCTGCCCTATCAGCAGTTCCACTGTGAGAAAAAGTATGACATCTATTTTGTGGATGAGAAGATCTATGCCCAGTACAGGTACTAGATGTCTCTATTCTTTGTGCTTGTGTTGCTCTTTGGCATTTCAGTTCATTTATACTACAAAACCCAGAAATAGCAGTAAGAGAATTACAGTTAATATAGCTGAACTGTTGCTTGAAAAATACAATGGAAATGTGTATAGAGAGCCATGCTGGTATTAACTAATGCTATGTGTGGTTAGAGATGGTGCTCTTGCTGTCTCAGTATATGGTCATATTGTAAATGTATACAAGCATGTGTATAAACCGGTATAACTAAAAGTCAGCTTTTAAAGCCTTTAGTGTTATCTTCTTGAACACTCCATGCTGTGTTCTTGTTTTGATTGCTTTTAAAGTGAGTCTAAGTTTGTGTGATGACTAAAGTGAGCGCTTTTATTTGCAAATGTGTAAATGACTTGCTTTAGCAGGAAGTCTCCTCAATCTGATCTGTCATTTAACTAAACAAAAACTTGGCTTGAATTTTGGGTTTTTTCCTGCTGTATCCAACTGCCTTTCATGCCCCTTTTGATTTTTACTTGACTCCGACTGAACTTTTCCTCGATGTGTGTCTGTCAGGCATCTGCTGTTGCCCGAGTGTCTCCGCTGCTCGGAGCCCAAGGTTTTCTCCAGGTTTGAGGAGCTTGAGCAGCACATGAGGAAGCAGCATGAGCTTTTCTGCTGCAAGCTCTGCACAAAGCATCTAAAGGTATCATCATCATCATCCCTAAAGAGTAAATAAAGGGGTGTCTGATCGGGTTCTCAGTATTACATGACTGGCCAAATGTACATGGAAACTTTGTAGCACAAACGGTTCTTTTTGGTCTTTTTCCTTTTAATTTACTGGAGCTACCACCAACAGTGTTCAGATATAAATATGAATGTTTAGTTAGTTACTCTATTTCAGTTTGAAGGCATTCGGTCATTGTCCTTGACAACAGTATCTGCTACTAAATGGTAACAAAAGCACTTACACAATACAGTTGTTGAATTGTATTAAATTCACCCTCCTTTTTAAGGTTGTTATTTGATGTATTGCTTTTCACACCGAATGAGAAACCGTAGCGTTGTTCAAGTTGTCTGTTGATAACTGAAAGTGCTGTGCATCAGGTCATTAACTTAAACGGTTTTGCTTGTACCATTAAGTCAGATTTACAAATTTTGCAATTATTTTTTTATGCATTTGTTGCTGTTGCATATAAAAATGGTGAGTTGGACAGACTTACATTTGCAGGCAAATAAGGGCTGGTTGAAGGAAGCCAGATATAAAGAAGACAGATGTCAATATCCTGATAAAGAGCTTTGTTTGCTGATCTCCTGAATAATTATTTACTTTAAAAGTTACTCTTTCCCTGCAGATCTTTTCCCATGAACGGAAGTGGTATAATCGTAAGGAGCTGGCACGTCACAGAGCGCATGGAGACCCAGATGACACCAGTCACAGAGGCCACCCGCTCTGCAAGTTCTGCGATGACCGTTACCTTGATAACGATGAGCTGCTGAAACACCTGCGTAGGGATCACTACTTTTGCCACTTCTGTGACGCAGACGGCTCTCAGGAGTACTACAGGTGTGTGTGACCCTTTCACCCATCCACACAAACCCTCCTTTGTTTTTGTTACCTAATGTAGAAGAATATTAAACCAGACTTTTGTTTTTAACCGTGCTACCAACAGTGATTACCAGTATCTGAGTGAGCACTTCAGAGAGAGTCACTATCTGTGCGAGGAAGGTCGCTGCGCCACAGAACAGTTCACTCACGCGTTTCGCTCCGAGATTGACTACAAGGCTCACAAGGCTGCAGCACACAGCAAGAACCGAGCAGAGGCTCGACAGAACCGCCACATCGACCTGCAGTTTAACTACGCCCCAAGACAGCAGAGGCGAAATGAAGGTCGGTCGGTCGAGACGGTGGTGTTTTTGTATTGCCATACCACCAGGATTTCTGTTTGGCATTTGAGATGATCAAAACACATGCGTTCTTACAGGTATGGTGACAGGCGAGGACTACGAGGAGGTGCGTCACAACCGAGGAGGAAGGGGAAGGCCTCACGGGGGACAGAAAAGCTGGAGGTACTCGAGGTGAGTATAAATGACCAGCTCCGAGTTAATTGGAAGGGAGCATTAGTGGTGGAGCTGTCAGAATTGGAAGAGATGGCTGTTGTTAAAGGGTACATTCGTCTTTGTCTGTGACATGGAAATTTTGCAGGATATAAAAAGATGGATGGGTGCAGTTATATGCATGAGTACTGGACTGCAGAGCATCCACTTGTATTGAGAGACCGACATGGAAAACATTTGAAGAATGACTGCACGGCATTGTTGCACCTGGGTGTCTCACATTGTGCTGTTACTGTGTTTGCGTGCTTGTGTATCTGTATATTACTTTAAAAAAACTTCAGCAGCTGTTAGAGTGGGAGTAGTTTCTTGCTTTTTACCGTTTTGTCTGCTTGTCTGCACAGAAATGAGGAAGACAGGCAGGTGGAAGCTGCTTTGAGGGCATCCATTGCAATGCGAAGACAAGAAGAGAGAGCAGCAGTGCAGGAGAGGAGCGCTCCCAAACACTGCAGAGAGGAGAGGGCCGAGAGACCAGAACCAGAAGAGCTCAGACACCCGATCGGACATGCCAAACAAGCGAGCAAACCTCCAGGTAAAAAGTAAACTGAAAAAACATACATAATGGTTATGGTTGCTAGATGTCAGGCGTATTTGTCTGCTAGTTTTAGTGTATTTATTTCTGCCTCTTTAACAGTAAAAACAATGAAGAGCCAGAACCCGCGAGATGTAGAAGATGACTTCCCAGCTTTGGGAGCCACAGCTGCTGCAGCTGTGTAAGCTTCATCAGAGTACAACGTTTTCATTATTCAGTGTGTATGTGAGCATAGTGTGACACAAATCTGTTATTTGTGCTGTTTTTTGTTTGTCCCTGCAGTGTAAAGCCAGCTCCTGCAGTGACTGCACCATCCCACGTAGCTTTAAAGGAGGACGACTTCCCCAGCCTGTCAACTGCCACGCTCACAACCCCCATGACTCCAGCTTACTCTGCACAGCCTAAGAAGACGTCCTCTTTTCAAGAAGAGGATTTCCCTGCTCTCGTCTCCAGAGTCCGGGCCCCCAAACCTGCAGCTGGTACCACCTCTGCTTGGTCCAACCACACATCTGCAGCTAAACCCAACACTCAGCCTACTCCTTCCTCCAGACCTCCCCCACCCCTTTCCTCTGTATCCTCTGGCCCTCAGCTCCTTTCCTCCTCATCCTCGTCGTCTTCACGGAGGAAAAAGAAAGTGGGTGAGAACGGGAAAGCGTTGTCAAATTACTCTCCCCTTCATTCCGACGATGAAAGCGGAGGAATGACGCAGCAGGAGTTCCGCTCAGTGCCCACCATGTTGGATATTTCCTCTCTGCTAACTGTTAAAGCAGGCAGCAGCAAATCCTCAAACCCAGCTGTGACCCCGAGCGCTTCAAATCCAACCCCCAACACCGATCTCCCGACCCCAAAAGCCAACAAGAAGAAAAAACCGAAGAACCCAACTGCTCCCCCTACATCTGCAACTACAACATCAGACCTGGGAACAACTGTAAATCCAGTCTCAGTGGAAACAACGGCACAAAAGGAAAATGTTCCTGAGAAAACGTGGAACAAACCGCTTTCCGGTCCTGTGACAGCGGCACTTACAAGTGGGCTGGCTAACGGCTACGCTGAGCAATCGCCACCCACTAGCAAAGATGACGCTCCCGTAACAAATCATCCCAATGCGGAGCCTGCAGATGAACAAGAGGAGGAGTTCCCTGCCCTCATGACCAAAAATCCACCACCAGGTACGGAATAACAATCCACAGTATTCATTTATCATCAATTTACATGTACTGTTGCTTCTTTCCACCCAATATATCCACCATACAGGTCTTTTTTACAGGACCTCAAACTACAAACGACTAATACATTTAAAACTGAATGTACAGCTGCTTTTCAGAATCAGAATCAGAATCAGAATACTTTATTGATCCCTGGGGGAAATTATTTTTTGTTACAGTGCTCCATTTTAAACCAACATTAAGACAAGACAGACAATACACTAACTAAGAATAGTACAATATATACATATATATACATACATACATACATACATAAGTCACTCATAAATAAATAGTTGGAAAAGAAACATGTGTAGTTGTAGCAGCAAACGGTGTGTTAAGTGGATGCGTTGTACAGGGAGATGGCCACAGGCAGGAATGATTTCCTGTGTCGTTTAATGACTGATAGCTGCCATCACAAAGAAGCGGTGGGGAAGACTTCCTGGAAATCATTTGGAAACTCTCCAACTTAGCTCTTACAATAAACAGAGTCAATAAGAATTATGGAAAGTCATTTCTGTTCTTTGGTTGTGTGGTTGATTGGAAACCAGGAATGTTTCATTATTAGGCAATATGATATTTGATTGATATGAGAGCGGTCCGGCAAGCAGTGGTAAAAAGGTAGACGGCTAAGGTTTTCCATAGACTTCATATAAAAGAAGAGTCATAGAGTTTGACTCCTCATTTAGTGAACGGTTTGGCTAATCTAATGTTTTGGTTTGGTTTGGGGTTTTTTGTTTGTTTGTTTTTTAGCCAGATGTTACTACAAAGCACCCACATCCCTAAATTTAAAAAAACAACAACAACAAACAAGTCACCCACCACACAGTTGTTGTAAAGAGGGAAACTGGTTAAAACTTTTTTATACCCGGCTGTGACCATGCTCTTCAAAATGTTCTTAGGTGAATATTTAAACCCTGAGCTCTGAGCTTTGATTTGACTTAATTTTCGGTTTTCATCAAATTAATGATGTAATGATGTTATACTATTGTAAAACCGTATAAATGCCTCACAAATAAGCATTTTGTTTGAACACTGCGGTGTTGGTTTTATAGTTAAAACCCTGAGAACTGTTTTTCAGAGTTGGTACTGCATCATTCAAAGTTCACGATCTCTTTGTTTTTCAGGCTTTAAGACCTCTTTCCCAATGAAAGCCTCAGCTCCAGCCCCATCCTCCACCATGCCCCTGCCTCCACCTGGCCTGGGTATGTCAGCCCCTAAACCTCCCCCAGGGTTCACAGGGATCCCCCTCAACAGCAATGTGGTGGAGTCTACACCCCCAGTAGTCAACCTGTGAGCCTCTCGTTTTTCTACATTACATGATCACTGCTTGACACAAAGGTTTTTGGTTGGCCTTGTTGGTACTTAGTGTTTTTTGTCTGTTCCCAGGCCTCCCAAAGTGCCGAGCAATGGTTACCTGGTGCCAGAGGACTTCCGCGAGAGGAACCTGGAGCTGATCCAGTCCATTAGGAAGTACCTCAATGATGACGAATCAAAATTCAACCAGTTCAAAAACTACTCTGCCCAGTTCAGACAGGTACTCACTACATAAGAGCTAAATACTCTGTTGGTATGGATATTGTGTCTGGGTTTTTTTTGTTTTTTGTTTTTTGTTCCCCGTCCCCTTTAAATGCCCCTGAAGTGGTTACAGCTCTGTGTTAAGGTTGTGCATCCCTCCAAGAGTTGTGAGAAGTAGTATCTCAGGGACAGACTTTTATTTTATTTTTTAAATTCTAGTTCACTTTGACTTAAATCGGTAAGAATTTAGTTGTATTTGGTCTTATACATCAATTATGACATAATAAATAATAACTGTCACTGCTTTATCATCCTCAAATGAGGATAAAGTGATTATGAAGGTCAAAGGTTAGCGTACATCATCGTAATCTTGCACATAAACACAACCATTATTCAGCACCGTTAATCAGAGTCAGGAGGGTAGTGTGCGTGATTACCATAGAGTAGATCAAGAGAATTCATTATAATGATGTCATGATTTTCCACATTTATAAAGAAATGTGCTGCCAGCTAAAAATGTGAATACGTATGTGCATGTACTACCGGATTTTTATGGCTGCAACTTTATTTTCTCTCTGAATCCGATTTTTTTGGCCAAACATAATAAATTTAAATACCTTTGATTGGATTACATTAAAGCCTTCACCTCTATATTTTGCTCTAGTTCGGACAGATGTGGATGTAAAGTGCCACTCCCCTGGTTGTAGGACTGTGTAGTCGATCAGTAAAACAAAACTGCAGCTGATTTCTGCATTATATTAATTATTATTAATAATATAATAATAATAATGCTTCCATGTGTTGAGTGAAAAATGTTTAGCCCAGTGGTTATTTTGTTAGGGCTTACCTTTTCCCAAGACTATGTCTTTATTTAACATGAATGACAAACGAGAAGAAGCCCACTGAAAGAACCTGCTCCTCACATTTGGCACTTCCTGTTTGTTTACTTTGCTCATATGTCCTTTCTGTCTTTCCAGGGTGTGATATCAGCAGCCCAGTACCACCGCAGCTGTAAGGACCTGCTTGGGGATGGCTTTAACCGCATCTTCAATGAGCTGCTTGTGCTCTTACCGGACACGGGCAAGCAGCAGGAGCTTCTGACTGCGCACGGAGACTGTAAGGCACTGGAGAAGCAGTCTGGGGCTGGAGGAGGAAAGAAAAATAAAAACAAGAAGAATGCCTGGCAGACGCCTGCTACAGCGGTTAACATGGCAGCTGAGCTGGACTGCCGGGTGTGCCCCACTTGCAGACAGGTGCTGGCCCCCAAAGACTTCAACTCCCACAAGACCCTGCACATCACGGAGAGCGAGGAGTTCCCCTCTTTGCAGTCGATTAGCCGCATCATCAGCTAGCCCCCCTTTCTCAGCCTTCCTCTGGTCCGTTTGCCATTGCGAGGCGAATTCAGTTCTGTGGTTCTGACACAGCCACGCAGCAGCCGGTGTGGGAAAGCAGCCGCTCATTTCCTCTGGGAGGAGTCGGAGGCCTAGTGTAGCAAAAGAAGATGGTTCATGGTGTTTCCACTTTGATGGGGATTAATATTGATAGGTTTATGTGATTGGTTTACAATTCAAGATGCACAGGGTCGCCACATCTTATATCTTCTTTCAACTCTCATCGCTTGAGGACGTCCCCAGCTGGCACTGGCACCGGCAACGTCTAATCAGAACTCTAAATTTATTTAATGAAAGCGGAGAGGCGAGCCAGGGCTTTACTTGAAGAATGCAACGCTCCCTAATGCTGATATTATATTGATTTTCTTTTCTTTCTTTCTTTTTTACCTTGCTCTGGCAAGTTGATAAAGTCTGCATGAGTCTCCAGCTGTGCTGCTTGGTTAAATAAGAGGTTCAGTTTGAATATTTAGCTTTATATTTATAGCTGTCTAATTGCTTTTAATTGTTCATTGCTCTATGCAGGCCTGTCAACAGTGTCAGTGAATGGACTCCTCATTCAGGATGGTGTGTCAGAAAGTGAGCTGCTTCAGAAATTGGAACAAATTATGGATTCATCAGTTGAATGCTTTTTTTTTTTTCTTTCAATAAACCCCATTCTCTTTTATTCCGTTTGCACAACTCACCAGTAGATTTCATAATTTTGTTTATGGACTGGTACAAATGTGGCCATGATGTTGCACAAGGTTTCAAAAGGAAATTAAAGAACTGAACAATGAGTCTTGTTGTATATTTCTCAACAGTTTTGTTCAAATTGTCTTTTTAAACATGGGAGAAACAAGATGGTAACAATTGAGATCTCCACTTCTGACTACACATTTGGTTATGATGAACAAATTCAGCTGAAGGCATCGTTGTTTCCACCCACACTCGGTCTGCGTACTCAAGTAAAATCAAGCACTGACACAAATTGAAAGGTAATGAATTATCTACTCATCTCTTTGTCATGCTTGTACTGTTGTCAGCAGGGTGTCTGTGTATTAAAGTGGCAGACTAGTTTTCACAGAGTAGACTGCTCTATTTTTGACCTGCTGCCAAAAACACAGTTTCTGTTGACACTGCAAAGTTCTCCATGTTTGACTTGATGGCAGTTTGTTTGTTTTTTTAACCATTTTTCATTATATTGCTCCAGTGGTCTGCTGACACAGTGCTGTGCAGGCTCACGAATGACCTTTTAACCCTTAGTTTTATGAATCGTAGTGCTATCGTGGTTCCAACATTTAGCTTGCTGTATTTTGGGTAACTAGTGAGGAGCATAAGGAGATCTAATATATGTACTACTACACCCCACACACATGATGGCACATTATTTAAGCACAAACAAAAAACGTCTTCATGTTTGATTTGACACCAAGATCACATAAAAAGCAAGTGCAGTGCAAGTCTAACTATACTGAAAATGGATCAGAAAAGCAATAATAAAACAGGTTTTGTACCAGTTTTGGTACTTGTATCTACCTGTGAATGATTTCCCTCTAAAGTTAAGTTATCTAAGATAAGATAGAACTTTATTAATCCCTCGGGTGGGTTCCTCTGGGAAATTCGACTTCCAAAAAAAGCACAGCAACGACCGAAGTTACAGTTACAGAACTGTTATATATATATATATATATATACACACACACACACACACACACACACACACACACACACACACACACACACATATAAATACAGAGACAAATATAAATAAAATATACGAAGGGGATAAATAGAATAAATAGGAATAAAAAATAAAAATACAAGTGAATTGCACATTTCAAGTATTGAGTCTATTGCACTGTTGACTATTTACAAAAAGTATTGCACAAGGTATTGTACAGTGAGGTGCAGAGGCACTACAGCTTAGTTGTTCCCCCCTCCTTTGTCCTCCTGTTTCCCCTCCCTCTCCCCTCCAGAGAGGAGTTAAACAGTTTGATGGCGTGTGGGACAAAGGAGTTTTTAAGTCTGTTAGTTCTTGTCTTGGGGAGAAGCAACCTGTCACTGAACAGACTCTTCTGGTTGTTTATGGCCGTGTGCAGAGGATGCCCAGCATTGTCCATAATGTCCATCAGTTTCTTTAATGTCCTTTTCTCTGCCACTGTCACCAGAGTGTCCAGCTTCATGCCGACCACAGAGCTAGCCCTCCTGATCAGTTTCTCCAGCCTGGATGAGTCCCTCTTTGCTGTGCTGCTCCCCCAGCACACCACAGCATAGAAAAGTACTCCAGCAACCACTGACTGGTAAAACATCCTCAGGAGCTTCCTGCAGATGTTAAAAGACCTCAGCCTCCTGAGGAAGTACAGTCGGCTTTGGGCTTTTTTATACAGGTGCTCTGTGTTGCATGACCAGTCCAGTTTATTGTCCACCCACAGCCCGAGGTACTTGTACTTGTTGACCACCTCCACCTCCTCCCCCTCTATCTGAACCGGCAGTGGACCTGCTCTAGACCTCCCGAAGTCCACAACCAGTTCCTTAGTCTTTGAGGTGTTGAGTTGCAGGTGGTTTGTGTGACTCCATGCGACAAAGTTCCTCACCAGACTTCTGTACTCTTCTTCCTGATCATCCCAGATACACCCCATGATGGCCGTGTCATCTGCAAACTTCTGAATATGGCATAATTCAGAGTTGTAGCAGAAGTCAGAGGTGTACAGGGTGAAGAGAAGAGGGGACAGCACAGTTCCCTGTGGTGCTCCTGTGCTGCTGACCACTGTGTCAGACGTGATGTCCTTCAGCCTGACGTACTGTGGTCTGTCGGTGAGGTAGTCGGAGATCCAAGCCACCAGGCAGGGGTCCACCTCCATCCTGTTCAGTTTTTCTTGAAGCATACAGGGCCGGATGGTATTAAAGGCACTGGAAAAGTCAAGAAACAGGATCCTGACCGTGCCTTTTCCCCCATCCAGGTGTGAGTGGGCTCTGTGTAGGAGGTACAGGATGGCATCCTCCACTCCGACACCCACCTTGTATGCAAACTGTAGTGGGTCCTGGGCATGTTGTACCTGTGGTCGGAGGAGGTTGAGGAAGAGCCGCTCTAGAGTCTTCATAAGATGTGACGTCAGTGCCACCGGTCGGAAGTCATTCAGCTCATTGGGCCGGTTCTTTTTGGGGACCGGGACGATGCAGGATGTCTTCCATAGGGCGGGCACTCTCCCCAGTCGCAGACTGAGGTTGAAGACTCGTTGTAGCGGCTCCCCAAGTTCAGCAGCACACGCCTTAAGCATCCTAGGACACACCTTGTCTGGGCCTGCTGCCTTTCTGGGGCGAAGCTTCCTCAGTTGCCTCCTGACCTGATCCACTGTGACACTGGGAGATGTTTGGGAGGAGGGGAGGGGGGGAGATGTCTTGCTGCTGAGAGAGGGATTGGAGGAGGGGGGGGTCATGGTGTCAGGAAGGGGGGGAAGCGAGGGAGGCAGGAGAGTGGGGAGAGGACTCTGTAGTGAAGGTGAGGGTGAGGGTGGGGGGGTTGTGGGCTGGTCAAACCTGTTGAAGAAGTTGTTGAGTTCGTTTGCCTTCTCCACAGTCCCCCCCACTGTGCTTTTCTTGGTGTTGTGGCCTGTGATGGTTTTCACACCATTCCAGACCTCCCTCATATTGTTCCTCTCCAACTTCTGCTCCACCTTCCTCCTGTAGGTGTCCTTTGCTTCCCTCAGGCAGCGTTTCACCTCCTGCTGTGCTGCTTTCATCTCCTCCTTCACTTTGCTCCTGAAAGCCTTCTTCTTCATGTTGAGGACAGCTTTGACTTCCTGTGTTACCCACGGTTTGTTATTAGGATAACACCGTACCGTCTTAGCAGGGGCGACTGTGTCCACACAAAAGTTGAGATAGTCTGTAAGACAGTGTGCCCCCTCTATGTCCTCACCATGTGGGCTCAGGAGCACATCCCAGTCTGTGGTGTCATAGCAGTCTCTCAGAGCATCCTCCTTTTCTGGGGTCCATCTCCGGATGGAGCGCGTCTGGTGCACAATTAGAGCTTTCTTATTGAAGAAGTGTAGGGGTTGGCACAGCTTCCATTCTCTAAAGCTTTGGAAAGCCCAGGGAAATAGTGTGTATATGGAAAATAAAGTAAATGGTAAATGGCCTGTATTTGTATAGCACTTTACTTAGTCCCTAAGGAGCCCAAAGCACTTTACACTACATTCAGTCATTCACCCATTCACAAAGTCACAGGTCCTCACCCACGAAACCCAGGGACACAAACAGCCAGTCCAGAACATGGTTTCTTTTTTATTGGAGTGATGGTCAGACTGCAGTCCAGAGACATTCAGGTAATAGACAGTGATACACATCTCTGTACACGCGTTTTTACACTGAAGAGGTCAAACACCTTCAGGAAAGGAAGAAGCAACTCAGAAGAAACGTTTAAGGGGTAACACGCCATAAAATCAATGTTCACTTGAATTCTTGGTTGATGTATCCATACAACGCATTATACTATATGACATGCCTTCTTTATGACCTCGGTCTAACAGATTAATGGCATGAACGACTGATTTTAGCCCCTTTAAGAGTGATCGGACAAAGTATTTCCAACAGAGAGTGCTTTCTAGTTATAAATATGCATTATTGACATAAATTTATTTATTTGTTGTTGTTTTTTAAATTTTCTGTAGTAGTGGACACATCAGACCCTGAACAGCATCACACAATAATTTCATTTACTTCAATAACATACTGAATTTTACAATCAAACCAATACCACGGTGGTGTACATGGGCCAGAGCACGAAACACAGAGAATGCTTGTATTATTATTATTATTATCTACCACAGTGACTGAAGAAGAGACTGAAGCACTGAGAACATCAATACAACCTGACCTGACAGCAACCCAATCTACCCAGTAACACCCCAGCAGCACCTCTCACCCAACCACAGTTATCTGTTCACTACCATCCCGGCAACACTGAAGACTTAAAGGACTACATCGGTGCTTTCTAACACATAACGACAGACTATTTTCAAAACTCATGCCATAAACTGAACTTAAACTGTATCCATAGCTGCTTAAATCCGATTTCTCAGAATGGCAATGGCAGACTCCACCAGCAACAAAGCTGCTTTCAACTATGTCAAATGTCTCCTCTAGAAAAATGGTGTCAAAAATAGTATAAAAAAACCCCTATATTTATGATTAAATATTTTTTCAAAGTTTTTATTTATTAGCAGGTTGTGGTTTATGGTAAGCCAGCGTCCTTAACAGATAAATCTGAACAAACAAACAACACGTAAACCAAGCTGGAGTCTGTGAGAACATATTCAAAGCATTTTCAAATAAACTAAGACCAGCCCGTGTGAAAAGTAGGGGATCTGTGCACAATTTGCAGCTGGTGGGCTAAAACACAAAGTGTAGTCCTTTAACTCTTACAAATAGACTTAACGGTACTCCTCCTGTCCCCTATTCTAGCTGTAGTCCAGCAGCCAGTGGCGTTGCACCCTGTCCCAAAATAAAACTCTGAAAGACAGGACTGTTGGATTATCCCACGGTTTTAAAGACATGCTTAACTTAACACTCGCTGACAGACGGCGAGGTGAGTAAAACTGGGTTTTTTTTAAAGATCACAGGTAGATCAGTGTTATTCATTTGAGTGCTGGAACTGAGGACACACAGAAATTCTATTATTGCAGAATAAGAGTTCTTTTTCTATAACTACATATCTACAGTAGTTAACATTTTCAGTCTGTTGGCTTCCTGTAGCTCCAGTCCATGAAATCAAGGGCCGGATCTGGATTTTTAATAATACTTTAAGTTGTTTTTTTTTTTTAATGTGTGTACACACTTGTGCAAAACTACAACTGAGGAATCAGAAAGTAAATTTAAAGTATGGATACATTGGCGGTTACAAACGTATAAAATGATCCTGTCAGCTTCACCGATGCTGCCAGTCTTTCTAAAACATCCTATTAGAGTCGGAGTGACACAGCATTCGATATATAACAAACAATTTTCTTTCCTTATTATGATGATTGCTTCAGTTGTCCTGCCGCAGCAGAGATAACCATTTACACTGGATCCATTAGAACAGCAAGCAAGGCTTTCGACTGGTCATGTGTGTCACTTTAACTAGAATTCTTTTAGATTTGGCCCAGTTAATTTGCTTTGCATTATGTATACCTTATCAGTGACACTGAGGTTAAATAGTGTTTTTACTGAGGCAAAATGATTAAATATCGTAGCACGCTCGTGATTCCCCCTCTCTGATAAATGCACGTTAAAGAAAAAACAAACTTCGATGCAGCACAGAACCCAACTGACTGCACACACTCACGGCTTTGGACACAAGCGTGCAGACTTACACGTCCCTCGTGCACGACGATGGTGCACGTGGACACACTCGCACGGTCGCACACACACCACACGACACCACAGATTCACTGATGAGAGCGTGCACGCGAAGCACAGCACAGACACTGCTACACACCGACATGGTTGGCATGGGTACTATCTACATCAGGGCCCCTGGTGACCAACATCCACACAACCCTGTCGTCATGGCAACTAATTATTACACCCCAACCCGCCGCTCTCTCCTTAATGTGGCGGGATTGCAGGATCAATGAATTAGCCAGCGAGCGATCTGTAACACCCCCCAACTATATTCTTTCTTTTGCCCCCCCCCCTCCAGAAGATCCTATTAACAACATAGTAGTAACGTAGTAGTAACGTGGTAATCAGAAGACAGCAATAAGAACACAGGGCAGTTTGGCAGCTTCTAAAACGTAAACATAAACGGACCTACATAATTTACCCAGAATATCTCCCACTCTCCTGATTTTTGTACACACAGCAGTCAGCACAGGGCGCTGTCTCAAATAACACACTGAATACATTCCCTGGCACCATGGATTGATTGTGAGACAAAGGCCCCCTGGGCACAGGCTGTAAAAGCCCCCACCCTCCCCCCGAACTCCTGATCAGTTTGTGTGTGTGTGTGTGTGTGTTTTTAATAGTCATGTAACTGACTTTCCAGGATTAATAATCACTTCCAGCGCAGGAGCCCATTAGGTCCATTTAATAATCCATTCATGCCAGGCACAGAAATATACCAGACTGAATGGTGATTCAATAAGGATGAAGGTTTCCACACTGAATTTGAAGTGTAATCAGGCTGACCCCCAAAATCACACCGGCTCAGTCAGGGTGACACTGTACCATTTATATTTTGCACCGTGAGTGTCGTTTGCTTTAAAATGTGCGATAGATTTCATTAAGGGAGACTAAAACATGTCTGAAAGGATGATATAGCACAATTTGAACTTTTCTAATTATATATATAATAGCTCAGCTTCCATGGAAGAGAAATTCCCTCTTTCTCTCTCTCTCTGGAGCGCTTTGATCATCTGATACAACTTCCATTTCCTGCAAAACATCACCAGGGTGGTCAGATCGTCGAGACTTATCAGCACAATCCAAAGAATTGCATGTGATTTGAGACAGCACCTGAAATTGACCTAAACTAGTTTACCTACAGTACTGCATCTACCTACTTACATAAGAATGTGAAATATTGCACTTGGTCACAAAAACATTGCCGTTGTGTTTTTTTTGTTTTTCTTTTCTTTACAGCATGTGGAAAACTACTAAATTAAGTCACTGTCTGAAACACACAGTACAGTATGGCACTTAGTTGATCTCTAAGTTTGGAAACATGCAGATTTAATGCAGATGATGGTTTCTAACTGCAGCAGGGAACATACGAGGAAAGACCAGACTCTAGCTAAAAAAGAAAAAGAAAAACAACAACCAAAAAAAAGAAAAAGAAAAACGATTCCCTGCAGTGTTTGGCATGAAAGGGGATTTGGAATAAATGAAAAGAATAAGACAAGGGTGCTCTCTGGATGCGAGTGCCTCCTGCACTATTTTTAGGGATCTAATACTGCTTTGTTGTGGTGGAGTCACTGACTTGTTGATCACTTTTTTTTCATACTTATTTTTTGTCAAAATGCGTTTGAAGTCGGCAAAAGTGGCCTCCTGCTCTGCATTTCCTCCACTTGTTTTTCTTTTTGATTTATCAGCTCTCGTACCTGTGCTGTGGCCTTGCTCCACAGAGAGGCGTACAAAAGTGACGATAAAACTGGAATGTTCGGGAAGGAAAAGGTACCAAGAGGAAGAAATGAGGAATCAGAGGCCGCTAATTCAACGCTTACTGAAAACTCAGCCCGGATCAACATAAACAACTGCACGTGTAACATCACAGAAAGCAGTTTCCTCTTATCTGCATCCCTCTCCCCTGTCGTCTTCTTCTTCTTCCACCACCATCACCAGGTCTATCCTTTCTAGTAAATGGGAACCTGGTATGTGGGTGCTGCGTTGTTTTCGGTGAATGGTGGGCTCTGGTAGGTCTCCGTGGTCTCGATGGTGGTGCCGCCGCTTCCCGGAGAGTTGGAGGGGTATGGCTGGGTGGGTGCGCCACCGTCCATGTGTTCGGTGGTGAACAGTGTCATGTCTGTGCCGAGCAGATACTTCTGGACCGCACGCACTGTTAGACCAGCCTGGAGGACCGGGAAAAGGGCCACAGAGAGGGAAAAGTGAGTCTGAGACTCAATGTGAGGTATTCCTAATCATAAAAGCACATTATAACTACACTTTAGCAACAAAGGTTTTAAAAAGAAGAATTTTATCATTTATTTTATAGAATTTAGTAGAAATAAAGCCAGCTAATTTATAGGTAAGCTGGCTAGCTAGTTATACAAGCTAGGTAGCTTGTCTGTGCCAACAAAATGTCAGAAAGAAGAAGGGAAAATAGTGAACTGAGTTTACAGCTAACAAAACAGCCCATCATGGAAACCAATAAAACTTCAAGAAGAAGCCAAGAGAGAGTCCAAAAGAAAAGCCTTAAAACAAATAACATTTCTATAGTTAGACTTAAACTAGCTACACTGCAGTATGCGCTAATCGAGAAGTGCTTTAGCAGGTTTTTGTATACTGTGAGCCAGGCAGTTATTACAGTTTTGTAACTTCTGATTAGTTTTTATTTATATTTTATAAAGGCAATGTCAGAGGTAGCATTTAGGAAAATCAGTACAGCTATTACAATAAAAAAAAGAAACTTTTTGAAAGTCCAAAGTCTCAATAAATACGTACATCAATGCCTCATAAGGCCAGTTGCTGCTGGAGTTTCATAATTAACTTTAGACATGGAATCAACTCAGATAGAAAGATTTCCAGCCTCAGCTCTTGGGGTTAAAGGTGGTTTTGCTTTTAGGTGGTTGGAGGGGCTTACCCAGGTGATTATGGAGAAGAAAGAGAAGGCGATTGCTGCCCGAGCGGCATCTGCTCCTTGGTTGAGTGGCAGCTCTTCAGCTCTGGTCCGAGACCACTGATTGGCGAGGAAGCAGAAACTTACAAAGTATAGAAAGGTCCAGAAACCTGTCAGAAACCAGCAGAGCAATTAATAGTTTATTCAACGTTAGCGTTCCACATAGATGAAAGAGCACCTGTAGGTGTTGATTTCTCCAATTTTTGGACTGGAAGCACTTCTTTGTTCCCTTTTAGAAACATAAAATGCTCCTTAATACTATTTAAAACTTAAATTCAGGTGACAGGTTTCATTCCTTTGAATGTTATTTGAAATAAAGAAGCAAGCTGGTATCTGTAGCATTTTTGTTATTTTTGGGGAACTCCGGCCTTTTGAATCATGATTCCAGGCTTCGTTCACTCACTTCAGTTTCAGACCCTTTAGGCATTCAGTGGTTAGCCTGTGATTTGTCAAAGTGCAGATCTGATTTGAGCAAGGAAATCAATGCTAGTCATGTATATAATTGGTTTTATCCACTCATCAATCAACTTATTTAGGTACACTTTGCTGGTACTATGTTGGACCCCATTTGTTCTTCAGAACTGCCCTAACTCTACCTGGCACAGATTCAACAGTGTGCTGTGGTCATAAAGTTATGGACATGATCAACACCAATCAGTTACCCACAGAGTTAAAAGCCAGGGAATAAAAATAGGTTTTTAACCCTCGGAGGCTTTAAGTCAAAAAAAGCTTTTTTGACTTAAAGCCTCCGAGGGTTAATAAAGACTTAAAAACTGGCACTGATGTAGCCTGTCTAATATGGAGAGGAAGGTTATTCCAAAGCATCGGCACAGCAACAGAGAACGCTCGGTCTCCTCTAAGTTTCAGCCGTGACTTTGGAAGCAGCAACTGCTCAGCTGACCGAAGGGAACGAGTGGGGACGTGGGGCTTCAACAAGTCAGACAAATAAACAGGTGCCAGACCATTTAGAGATTTAAAAGCCAATAAAAGGACTTTAAAACGGATCCTGAATTAAATTGGAAGCCAGTGTAAAGAGGCCAAAATCGGAGTGATGTGATCAAATTTTGTTCTGCCAGTTAAAAATCGTGCCGCAGCATTTTGCACTAATTGCAAGCGTGACAAAGTGCCCTGCCCAACCCCTATTAAAAGAGAATTACAATAATCTAAACGTGAGGTAATAAAGGCATGAATAACACTTTCCAAGTCACACTTGGAAAGAAAGGGCTTAACCTTTGATAAACGTCTGAGGTGATAAAATGCTGATTTTACCACCCCGTTTACATGGTCATCAAAGGTGAGTGCAGAATCAATTTTAACTCCAAGATTTGTGATCGAACTCTTTAGTTGGGAAGTCAAAGCTGCAAGATCAACATCCAGAGTATGAGAAGAACGATTTGGGCCAAATAAAATTGCTTCTGTCTTCCGATCATTAAAATTTAAAAAGTTTTTTGCCATCCATGCTTTGACATCAGTAAGGCAGTCAAGCAGAGGTCCAGTTGGGAGACTATCAGAATGACTAAAAGGTAAGTAGAGCTGGCAGTCATCTGCGTATAGATGGAATGGCACTTTATGCTTTCGGAAAATCGCGCCAAGAGGCAAGAGGTACAATGAAAACAATAACGGCCCAAGAATAGATCCCTGTGGCACACCACAAAGCAGAGGAGCCACAGAGGATGAAGCCGACCCCAACTTAACACAAAAGGTCCTATTTAAAAGATAGGACTTTAACCACAAAAGTGCCGAACCATTTAGATTAAAAGTACATTTTCCAAAAACATCCAGTGCACAGTCCCATTACGCGGTTTGGCATTATGCACTAGTGATGATGTATTTTGTTTGATTTCTTCATTTTTTCTCACAGCAAGACCTTTTAAAAACGAATCACTTCCTGTAGCTGCCATAACTCAGACACACCAGGACAGCCTGGAAGAAATGCTCTGTGCCTTCCCTGTTTGCTTGTGTCTGCGAACAAGACCTCCCATCACATGTCACATCCTCACCTGAGAAGCCGATCTCAAGCATTACAGCCTTCTTCCTGTCTTTAACAGAGCTGATGGAGGAGAACTTGTAGTCAAGCAGGAAGAAGAAGGAGCATGCCAGCAGGCCAACCAGGCCCACGAACACGCCGTAGTTGCACGCGTCTGTGTTCTTATTGAAGATGCAGTGGAGTCGCTCGCTGCCCATGTTGACATAACCCTCGTTCACGATGGAGGCGAAGACCACCAAGGAAAATATCTGTTGTTCGAAGGGAAAGTAGAGGGTGGAGTCAGAGTCAGAACAAAGTGAGCGACAGGAAGGAAGAGCTAGATTAAAGAAAACAACAAAAACAGATTACCATTTAAAGCGATACTGTTTCAGTTTTCTGTCTATCCAGCAAACAAACACTGCTTGCAGACTCACTGGAAGCGGGATTGTGGCTACACTATTCAAAAGCATCTCTCTGAGCATACTCAAACCAAAAGGCATTAACCTAATTTCCCCTCTTTCTCTCTGACCGACTGGAAGAGGTGGATGCTTCGCTTCCCCTAAAGAATCACACAGTCCCGAGGCAGTGTGTGTGTAACTGCACGTAAACCTACTACCATAAACTCCAACTTAAATTTCTCAAGTTCATTTTCAGCCTTTCTTCTTCCCTCTGTTGATCAGCTGACTAACACTCATGGCAGAGTAGGGCCATGTGACTGACACACACACTCACAAAGAAAAAATGCACTCCTACTGGGGGGGGGGGCTTGTGGGTCATATGACAGAGGTGGAGGGGACACACAAAGGAATAATGTCAGGTCCACATTTTAAACTAATCACATGTGTGGATTTAATCTGAGTAGACGCACACTCGGGTGCTTTTAGTGAATCGTTGTGATAAAAAAAATAAAAGCTGCTTAAAAACAATATGTCTTTTTAAGGGTTGGCTTCTCCTTTTACCTGCCTGCTCTAAACTTTGATTCGCTTCTTCCTTAATTAAAAAAATCCTGCTGTGAGATTTCTAACTGACGAATAGCTTTTTTTTTTAAACAAACGAGAGGAAAGGGCATTAACCTAATTGCCTGTTTACTGTGGATTCCCACTACAGACTAGAATTCATTTCCCCCTCCTCCTGAAATAGATTCCTGGTATACTGTCTTCTGTAAACTGCCACTGCAGTGGTGGGAAGTACCACATGGGGCTGGAAGCACAGGGCTACCTTAACGTATATCAAGCAGAGTTTAAAAGGCTCCATCTTGAGTGGCCACAGCTATAAAGTGAGGCAGCTTTTTCTGCATAAGTACATCACAGCGCGTATCTTAACTCGACGTGGCAACCTCTGCATCCAGTCAAATTCTTTAAAATCACGTGATGATGATGACATTAATTGCATACGATCCACTGGCTTCCTTTTGAGGCCCTGGCACCACTGAGGAAGACCTTCTCTGTGTCACCCAGAGGTGATGCGTTTAGCCTACACGAAACGTCAGGGCACGAAGCTTCTCGTGGCCCTCCGTGCGTAACGACGATCGCGGACCAATCACAGGTGGGATGACGAACGGCGACGGCAGTGTAGGGGTAAATCAGCAAAATCATGAGCTGAAAATTGTGACTTAACAGTGTAAACGACAGGTGAAATGATAAATAAGAAGTGGTAGGTCAATGGGACCGTAAATAAGTAGCACAATTGCCCAGAAACGTGAATGCTGATGAGTGAATATGGATGTGCCTCTCTTATTTTCAGCACAACCCGGTCTGCTGCTCAGTGTTTGTTAAACACTGGCAGGTGGCATGTAAAAAAAAAAGGAAAAAAAGGGAAAGAGAATAGGTGAGGAGAGGTCGTTTACACCTCACAAACACACACATCTGTAGTGAAATCACTGGTCACGGTGTCAGATAAGCACCAGGCCCTGGTTACACCCTGTACAGCACATTTCTGTAAATCACCCCCAGCATTAACATTGATTTCATGTCTCCATTTACACCGCATCCTTATCAGCTTTTAGTGGATTTCTCGAGCCTGTATTTACAGGGAAAACACGTCACTGGTTTCGCGCAGCAACGACAACAGAGAGGACCCCCCACCCCCCGCACACACACACACGGCAGCACCGTGAAAACCCGCTCTCACCCAGGACAGCACTCTGAGGATGGTCTGCGGCTGCTTGGCGAAGGTAATCGGGTCGATAGTGGACCCGGACCGGCCCGCTCCGAACGATCCCACTCCGTCCATCTTCTGTCGCTCTGTGTGTGCGCTCCTCGCGGCTCCACGCTCCCGGCTCCACGGCAGGATGGATGCGCTGCTGCTGCTCGCTGCTGTAGGGACGGGTCCTGCGCGCTCCCAAACGGCGCGCGGGCGCTCGGTGGAGAACGTGCAGGAGCCAGAACGTGCCCACGCTACGGACGAGCGGGATAGGCCATTTATGCCAGAGCTCACTTTAATGTTGTTACACAGGAATAAAACAGGATAATGGAATACAATTATAGGAGGATAGCGTGAGAGCGGGGATAAAACGATGGAGGCCACTTGGACCAATGTTGTTGGTTCAAAATAGAACAGGTTAATGAAATACACATTTATGTTTGACCTCAAAGGGCTTTTGCAGTAGGTTAGTGGGATTAATAATGGCAAAAACAGAGTACACAATACCCGTGTGGGACAGCTTATGTTGCCATACTTTTCCCAAATCTTTGGCCAAACTTTATGTAAACAAATAAAAGTTTAAAAGAAAGGAAACCCAATCTGGGATAAGGTTATTAAAGAGCGCTATTACAAATTACTGTAAGAACTACATGATTTTATTATTATTTTATGCTGTATTTTTAAAAATACAGTAAACTTCTACAAACAACAATGCATTCTGGGAGCCTGTGGAGGACTGTCCGACATTAAATCAAGTATAAAACCTTTCTTGTAAATTTTAAATTAACAGATGCATTGTGGGATTTCCATTTTAGTGTTTCAAGCTCTCTGTTTAGGAGGTTTAAATTTGGCATGTTTTGTAATGTTAAGCACACATTACCACTTATCGTCTGCTAAAAAGGTTAAGGTTAGGTTGGTTGTTGGTAATGCAATCAGTGAGCTTTTGGAGCTTTTGGCACCTCAGATATTTTACGTGGATGAACTGGATTTTATTCTATAAAATTACTGTTTTGAATTACTAGTAAACTTTGCTTAAATCTCCTAACCCTGAGCATATGTCTTTGTTGTCCTGAGCACCATCTAAATCTACAGGTTTACAACTATTCCAGGAGTTTCATATAAGTTAGCATCCAGCTAAGCAGGCTATAAACAATACAGTGGGTGAGACTGTGCGTGCCCCAGTCACAAACACTCTGCGATTATGAAATAAAGAAAAGTCTTATGATGGTACAGGAATGCCAAATACCACAGAAAGTATAGTCACAAGTGTCTCATCATGGGATATTTATTCATTCATGAATCCTCAATGATGACTGAACCATAAAAATCAACATTATCAGCCTTACTAAAAATCCCAGCACAGGTTTACAAGTCATTCCTGGTAAATTTATGTACACTGCCTGAGGACACGTGGTTTGTGATTCAATAAATACTACATAAATTAAATAAATGCAACTTGGCTGTACAACCAGTGCATTGTGAATACTAAAAAATATTATATTATTACACCTGGAGAAAAACAAATGTGCCATTTTTAATATTCAGTGAATTGTTTTATGTAACGTGTTCTGAGAAAGGCCACTGAAGCAGTAGATGTGTTGATTTATACAATGAGGTGCATTTATGGCTGACACCACTAGAAGTCACTAATGTTTTTTGTAGTTTAATAGTCTATGTTTGAGGAAATAAACTGAATGTGTGATGACACTAGGGTTATAAAGGAAATAATTCTAGACAAGATATGGCAGGAGAATATGGCATAAATAGAGAAAAAATTATATGATCAGTAAAACAAATATAAGAACTCTTCAAAATAAGAGCTTTTATGTAGTCTTTTGAGTCAGTGTGCTTAAATTTTCACAAATGCAATCATTTTGATTAGACATGTTTTATTCCCTCTGGAAAACAGACACATTTCTGTCACACGTTTACACAGTCTAGTGATTTCTGTTGAGTGATTACTTTGTCAGACCAGCAGACAAAACACTGCATAGTGTATAGTAAAAAATGAAATGACAGAAATTTAGAAATTTTACTGGTCCAAAATTTACAGTACTTTAACAAAAGTCTTGACTCTTCATTTCTCTATATTTTGCTGGGAAAATGGGAAATAGGTGCAGTGATATACTGAAACATGCAAAAATACATGAAAATATAGTATACAAGACAAAATGAAAGTTAATATTTCCTATGACTGCCTTTATTCTTCAACACAGTCTGAACTCTCTTAGGCAGCTTTCTTGTCTTTTCTGTGGGTAAGGGGTGGGGGAACTCCAGGCCTCAAGGTCCAGTGTCCTGAAGGTTTTAGATGTATCCTTGATCCAACACAGACAATTTAAATGGCTAAATTACCTCCTCAACATGTCTTGAAGTTCTCCAGAGGCCTGGTAATGAACTAATCATGTGATTCAGGTGTGTTAACCCAGGGTGAGATCTAAAACCTGCAGGACACCGACCCTTGAGGCCTGGAGTTCCCCACCCCTGCTTTGAGTAGTCTTCATTAATAGTTCTCCAGGTTTCTTGAAGGACATTCCCAGCTTTACTTTGGATGTCCAAAGATAAACTTTGAAAGACTTTCAGAAAGCCTGGAGAACTATTGCTTAGGACCACTTTGAAAAATTACAAGAAAATCTGGCTCTTGGGAAGCAAAATATAAAGAAATGATGACTCGATATGTTTCCACAGCACTGAAGGTTGGTGATAACGAACCAATACACAGGTGTCTTTGCTCTAATGGTCAAGTGAGAGTCATACCTGGTTAAGCACTTCCAACAAGGAGAGGATTATAATATAACCCAGAATCTTGAGTTTAGTGTTTTGAGTTTCTCTCTATAATATTGCAGAAAACTGTTTTTATGTTTCAGTGCTTTACAAATAAAACTGAACTGAACTCAAGAAACACTGAGGAAAACTATTATGTAATCTTTAATTTTATTAATAGATTAATTATACTATATTAAAACAAAACCAGAAAAACCCAACACTCAAACATGAGCTCAGTTTAGTGGTGTTTTATACCGACGACGGGGTTTACTCGAGTCTTCAAATCTCTCTCAGCACAATCACTCAATCACAGGAGCCATCTTTCCATCCATCTCTCCACCTCTCATCCACACGGGAACAGTCAAACTCAGGCTTCCCCAACCTGACGTTGATGTTGTTGTGAAGACGACAGAACCACTGAGAAAGAGCGTGGCGGCTGCTAGTGTCTGGCTGATTGGTTTTCAATCTGTGGAGAGGAAATGTGGTTTGGTGATCGTGGCATTTCATCCTAAAGCATCTGAAAGTGTGAGGGTGGTAAATAAAAGAGTAAAATATGCTGAATCATTTCTAAGATCCTTTATGTGTGAAGATGTGCGCAAGTGCCGATATGTGACTTTCAGCCCTGTACATTAAATCTGGCAGCACTCGTGTGGTTCTGACCTGTCCCTGAGGTCTTGTGCACATTCATCACATGGGAAGAACTTGGAGAAAATGTTGATGAACTGCCCCATCTCTTGCTGCTGAGTGGTAGATGGATGATCCGGGTAATACGCGGCCATAGTGTGCAGAAAGGACCAAGTGCTGCGGCCCAGCTCTTCCCTGTCCAGCGGACACTGGGGATCTTGTGGCTCTGAATCTGCAGCTTTTGTCTCCTGCAGGATCAACACAGACAGTCACCTGATGAATTCAAGAGAGACTAGTGGCCTGCTGCCCCGTCTGAATGAATGATTTATGGTTGTTTGGTTATCACAAATACATATTGATATCTCTCCAGTTTGCTGGCTGCCATCACAACCAAATCTTTAAACAGTGAATCACAATGTTACGACATCATAAACTTTACACCGTCGAAGTAATTTGTCAAGTTTCCAGCCTGACTCCATTGTGTCACCTGTGCGGTACCACCACTAGCAGTTGTCGCCTGCTTCTTCTGCATCTTTATCCACGATTTAAAGTCCGTACAAGCCCTGCATGGCTTCTTTTTCACATCCCCGGTCTGCTCCTGCTCTTTACCGGAGCTGTCCTCCGGTGGTCTGCTAGCCATTGGAAAGGGGAATCCTTCAAACTCAGAGGGCACCTGTGATCCTCTCGGTCCCGTGGGCGCAGCCATGCTTACTTTACGTATAAGCTAATACCGCTAACTGAACACTTGACAGGCATGGACGTATAGCTGTTTAAAATGCAAATGCCTCTTAGTGGACGGGTAATTGCTCTTTAATATTTCCTCTACCGTGGCGACAGTGTCATGGTCACAAGCGGTCACTTCCCCGACTGATGTAACGACATCGACACACGCGGTAAAAGTTTCCCCGAGTTTTCTTGTTTCCTCCCGGACATTTCACTGGAACGGACCGTGTTCCGGTTGGTGATGTCGGTTAACTGTGCATGCTGTTGAGTGTATCCTCTGCTAAAGTGTAATTTTCTACAGTATTTCAATAATTTAAGCTGTTGACATTACCCGTGTTGTATTCGGGTGCTCGCTTGCTTTATCATATCCTCACTCTCTGTTTTTGTTTCTCAACTGTTAAAGTGTTACTAGTTGCCCGGTTAGCCGGGCGGCTAACAAAGCTAACAACTCTGGAGTGACACGTTTCTTTTTTTTTTTTATTTGCTGATTTTTTTAACAGTGTAAGCGTTGACACCTGTCTGAACTTCAGCCATGGGAATCCTGGAGAAAATCGCGGAAATAGAGAAAGAAATTTCTCGAACACAGAAAAACAAAGGTGAGAGGGAGAAGTCGCAGCGCTAACTGTTAGCGCCACAATGGACCAACTTGTACCCAGCTGTGTGTGTGTTTGTCAGCTATGAGTGTTGCATTATACCTCAAGACGAATCAATATTTAGTCTTATTTCCACATTTTGTTTATGCATATGTTAAGTACAATCTAAAAACAACTGTATTGTTGTTATTTTAATTGCAGCATTAACAGCTCCATTATCCCCCCTTTCCATTCACTCTTACTTCCAGCCACTGAGTACCATCTGGGTTTGCTCAAAGCCAAGCTAGCCAAATACAGAGCTCAACTTCTGGAGCCCTCCAAGTCAGCAGGGGCCAAAGGGGAGGGGTTCGATGTCATGAAATCAGGAGATGCCCGTGTCGCTCTCATCGGTTTCCCCTCTGTGGGTAAGGTATGTCAACATGGTGGACGGTGGGTTGTGTTTCCTGGTCTGGACGTAGAAGATAAAGGAGTTTGTGCTTGTCTTCCTCTAATAATGTCTTTATTTTTCCATAATCCTACCACGAGAAAGCAGGGTAAATTTTAGTATGTTCAGGTTTCCTTGAAGCATGCCTTATTCTGATCATTTGCTGGATCCTAATTTATTTTGGAATTTTTTCTGGAATAACTTTTAAAGGCTTTAAAAAGGGTAATTTTGAGCATTAATGTTTGCTTGTACTTTGTAGCAACACCTCTTGTCACCCTCTGAAGGGCTTAGCTTTAAGTCCTGTCTCTTTAAAAAACCCTTCAGTCCAGTTTGTTCTGATTGCTTAGCCCTTATGACAAAGCTGAGGCCAAAATAAAATTTAGTTGCATGCCATAACTCTTATTTGTTGTTTAAATTAGTGTTAAGGGGAGTCTTTGTGATTTATATGGACAGAATTCATAGGCATAGCTAGTTGGTGGTCTCAGAATCTCGTCTCTGCTGGATGATGATATTCTTTGGCTTCATTGAGCAGCAACCTCGAGCTTGTTTAGGGAGCTTTGCAGCCGAGTACAAGGCGATGGAAAAAAGAATTAGCATTTCCAGGTCCAAGGCCATGGTTCTCTACCAGAAAAATGTGGAGTGCTCACTCCAAAGCTGGGACAAGTGGGAATTTCAGGGTCTTGCTAATAAGTAAGGGAATAGTGGGGCGAGAGATTGACAGTTTAATTGGTGCTGCATCAGTACTATAACAGACTGGTAGTCGGTTGTGGTGAAGAGAGAGCTGATCGTGAAAGTAAAGCTGTTGATTTACCAGCTCGTGTTCTGATCCTCCACTGTGGCCACAAGCTCTGGACAGATGGTTCAGGCATCTGACTGGGTTGCCTCCTGGACCATACGTAGGTGATGTGTTTCAGGCATGGGAGGAGGTCTGAGGCCCATCTTTCAGCTGGCTTGGGAAGGCCTCAGTGTTTCCTTAGATAAGCTGGAGGAGGGTGTCAGGGTCACCTGCTGCCCCTGCAGGTGAACATCAGGTTATGTAGAAGGTTGCAGCATAGGGTTAGAATGGGGTTTCTTTTATGGCATAGATCTGATGCAGAAGTATAATTCACGTGTAAGGCTTGGCGCATTTTGGTGGCTGAAGCAAGTAACAGAAGAACTCTGGAGTACACAGTGTTTCATGTGAGAGAGAAGGACTCACTTTGCCTTTGTAACACTACAAACATGTCAAAAGGCTGCGTAACATACTAAAACACCATCTTTGACTAACGTTGACACTTTCATTCTCTGCTGTGTTCTGCAGTCCACCTTCCTTAGCTTGATGACATCAACGGAAAGTGAAGCTGCTTCCTATGAGTTTACAACCCTCACCTGCATACCTGGTGTCATAGAGGTACACACATCTACATTAAAAATATTTTGACACATACAGTGTGTTAAGCGCTGTATCTTGAAACTCTTCTACTCTGTTTTCCCTCAGTATAAAGGGGCCAACATCCAGCTGCTAGATCTGCCGGGAATCATTGAGGGTGCTGCTCAAGGTACACTTAGGATTTATATTTTTATATTTTGTCGCTTTAAATTTAAAGTGTACAGAGACTTTAATATTTAGGTATAAGGGTGTGGTTTTTATAGTTGTGGTTAGAATTATTTATAAACAGATGAATATGATTTTACATGTATTTGTTGCTGTGTTTAATATTGTGGGGAAAGGGAAAACCAAATCATACCTGTGGAAGTAAGTGCTTCTAAAAACTGTGGAAAAAAACATGAATAAAAGACCTTAATTTGTAGTTGTTGTGTTAAGCTGATCTCTAACTTTTATACTTCTTATAGGCAAGGGTAGAGGTCGACAGGTGATCGCTGTTGCCAGGACGGCAGATGTTGTCGTCATGATGTTGGATGCCACCAAAGGAGATGTTCAGAGGTTTGTGAGTTTGGAGAGCTTGGATGGAGTTTCAGGGACACACAAGTGTTTATTTAGAATTCTTATCCAAACATATTCTTTGTTTGGTTTTTTGTTTGTTTTTAGGGCACTTCTAGAAAAGGAGTTGGAGTCAGTGGGCATCAGACTCAACAGAACAAAACCCAATATTTATTTCAAGGTACAGTGTGTATATTTGTCTTTTTTTTGTCTCACAGTTGGAATAACTGAAATAAGAAGATTGTAAACAGCATCCACTAACAGCCATTTGGCTGTTTGTTCTCTATATGTAAATGTTGATTTGATGGTGGAAATAACTACTGAAGGGGTTTAGCAAAATATCAACACAGCAGTCTGCTCTTTCCCTGACTCTTGCAATACATTATCAATACACTAAACATTTGCAGATATTTATATTTTTATCAATACATCTGTTCTAAATTCCTGCCAGTTTGAGTTACCGGAGTTAATCTTTCATGGTGCACATTAAATAAATAGAGTTGACTGTCTGAGACGGTGCAAATATCAAACATCCTGGACGGCAGAGTTATCTTTGAGTTACCTAATTGAACTGAGATATTATTAACACCGAATAACTCTAACTATACTTTAACTATAATAATCTTTTTATTATTGTACAGCTGGTCCTTTTGGAGTTCACAGCAGATCATCTGCCTCCATCTAACCCTGTCTTTAGCATCCTCCTCTGTCATACCAACTCTCTACATGTCCTCCTTCACTTGAGTCTCCTCTCAGGTTTTCCTCTTTGCCTCCTGCCTTTCAGCTCCATATTCAGCATCCTTTGTCCAGTATAGCCACTGTCTCTCCTCTGCAAAAGTCTGAATAACTATACTAATAATACCCTATATGCACAAAGCAGTGATTTGATGTTTTCCTCTAAGTGATTCTTTGT
Organism: Aulonocara sp. 'chitande type north' Nkhata Bay; assembly: GCF_057382095.1. Lineage (NCBI taxonomy): Eukaryota > Metazoa > Chordata > Actinopteri > Cichliformes > Cichlidae > Aulonocara > Aulonocara sp. 'chitande type north' Nkhata Bay. The sequence goes on from NC_141347.1 coordinate 14,650,098, forward strand.
GATGTGCGATTCTGCTTTTAGCTACAGACATCACGATATACCACAAATGACCACGTTATGTATCACTGGTATTTTTGAAGCTGGAAAACAAACATTAATTTCAGCGCAAATGTGCTTTTTTTTCTTCCCCTGTAGCCCAAGAAAGGTGGCGGCCTCTCCTTCAACTCCACAGTTCCTCTCACCCAGTGCTCGGAGAAGCTCGTTCAGCTCATACTTCATGAATATAGTATCCTTCGTTGATCTCTTTGATGTACATTTAGCCCAGTTAGCATTTCTGTGACATAATTTGTGAGTAGGCTGCAGAAGTGTCTGGTTATTCCTTTAATTCTGCTCCTCAGAAATCTTTAATGCAGAGGTTCTCTTCAGGGAGGATTGCACACCAGACGAGTTCATTGACGTCATTGTTGGGAACAGAGTTTACATGCCTTGTCTATATGTGAGTCAGTTAAAGCCTTGGACTTATTTAGAAGCTTCCTTGTCATTTTAGAGAGATTTGAGATGATTTTCTGTTTTTTGACTCATAACAAAAGGGAAATAATTTTGAGATATTGGGCAAATCTCTTGAACTTTGACTTTGTGTGTGTGTGTGTGTGTGTTCACAGGTGTACAATAAGGTGGATCAAATCTCCATTGAGGAAGTGGACCGCCTAGCACGCAGACCTCACAGTGTTGTCATCAGGTCAGATATCTTTCCACAGGTTCACAAGAAATAAACACCATAATGTTGTTGTTCACATGTTGAAATAAATTGCCAATCAATCAATCAATCAATGTAAGTTAGCTAACTGGCTCCAGAGTAGAGTCCAAATCAAATCATGATATTTTAAGAAACTTTGCAATAACGCTCACAATTTCCGACAATGAAGGGGGAAAAAAAATGCAACGTTTTATTGATGTTTGCAGGAACCAGTGTTTGTTCGTGTCATTAAATGAAGGATATTTTCCATCCTCCTTTTCCAGTGAGCTGCCACTGATGACACCACCTAATTTGAGTGCCAGCAGCAGCATTATATCCATGATATAATGGATATAATGTAATATAATATAAAGCATGATGCAAATGTGAACTCTAAAGCAGCTTAAGTTGTGTTAGTAACTTCTATCCACATGAAGCTAAGCTTGTGTGGGCTCCAGTGGCACTCGTCGTCTCCTTTGTTTACCTTTAAAAAGTATTTTGACTAGTTGAAGGTCTCTGAAATAGCTCCCTTTAAGTGCCTTATTACTAAGCAATTGTAATCATGGGGGACATGCCTGGGAATCTAAACACATGACGTTGCTATAGCAATGATATTGCGATATGACATTTTTATATTATATAAAAACTTTGTATGTGCACAGTCCAGTTTCTTTAGTCACTTTTAAAATACAAGAAACAGACACATAAAACCTGCTGGCTTAAGTAAAACAATGCAACTTATAATTGTGATTCACTCATGCTCGTGTAGTTGCAGCAGCACAGAAGGAATTCCTTTATTTTGCCTCTTTGGTCCCATTTTCAGCTTAATTAGAAGGTTGGAGGGATTCACAGAGTTTGTTTTTTTTTTTTTTTTTTCCTCAAATGAGAGCAGTCACTTCACACCTTTTCTGTTTGTATGAAGGAGGTAAAAGTATCCTATTTTTCTGACTGTATGTTTCAGTTGTGGGATGAAGCTGAATCTGGATTACCTTCTGGAAAGGTTGTGGGAATATCTGGCTCTGATCTGCATTTATACAAAGAAAAGAGGAGGTATCCACATGTGCACACATGTATTTTTCTCTTAGTCATTTGTGAGACTTTTGTCTTACATGGATGAATATACACTAGATCTAAATTAATTTACCCTTTTCTGCTTTCTCTGTTAGAGCGCCCTGACTTTAATGATGCCATCATCATGAGAAGAGGAGCAAGTGTAGAACATGTGGTAAGGAAAGCGCATTTTCAAGTCAGATGCTTTTACACGCATAATAAGTTAGAAGCAAACTATGTGTACAGTGGGGCAAAAAAGTATTTAGTCAGCCACCGATTGTGCAAGTTCCCCCACTTAAAATGATGACAGAGGTCAGTAATTTGCACCAGAGGTACACTTCAACTGTGAGAGACAGAATGTGAAAAAAAAATCCATGAATCCACATGGTAGGATTTGTAAAGAATTTATTCGTAAATTAGGGTGGAAAATAAGTATTTGGTCACCTCAAACAAGGAAAATCTCTGGCTCTCACAGACCTGTAACGTCTTCTGTAAGAAGCTTTTCTGTCCCCCACTCGTTACCTGTATGAATGGCACCTGTTTGAACTCATCATCTGTATAAAAGACACCTGTCCACAGCCTCAAACAGTCAGACTCCAAACTCCGCCATGGCCAAGACCAAAGAGCTTTCAAAGGACACCAGGAAAAGTATTGTAGACCTGCACCAGACTGGGAAGAGTGAATCTACAATAGGCAAGCAGCTTGGTGTGAAAAAATCAACTGTGGGAGCAATCATCAGAAAATGGAAGACATACAAGACCACTGATAATCTTCCTCGATCTGGGGCTCCACGCAAGATCTCATCCCGTGGGGTCAAAATGATCATGAGAACGGTGAGCAAAGATCCCAGAACCACACGGGGGGACCTGGTGAATGACCTGCAGAGAGCTGGGACCAAAGTAACAAAGGTCACCATCAGTAACACACTACAACGGCAGGGAATCAAATCCCGCAGTGCCAGACGTGTTCCGCTGCTGAAGCCAGTGCATGTCCAGGCCCGTCTGAAGTTTGCCAGAGAGCACATGGATGATACAGCAGAGGATTGGGAGAATGTCATGTGGTCAGATGAAACCAAAGTAGAACTTTTTGGTATAAACTCAACTCGTCGTGTTTGGAGGAAGAAGAATACTGAGTTGCATCCCAAGAACACCATACCTACTGTGAAGCATGGGGGTGGAAACATCATGCTATGGGGCTGTTTTTCTGCCAAGGGGACAGGACGACTGATCCGTGTTAAGGACAGAATGAATGGGGCCATGTATCGTGAGATTTTGAGCCAAAACCTCCTTCCATCAGTGAGAACTTTGAAGATGAAACGAGGCTGGGTCTTCCAACATGACAATGATCCAAAACACACCGCCCGGGCAACAAAGGAGTGGCTCCGTAAGAAGCATTTGAAAGTTCTGGAGTGGCCTAGCCAGTCTCCAGACCTCAACCCCATAGAAAATCTGTGGCGGGAGTTGAAAGTCCGTGTTGCTCGGCGACAGCCCCAAAACATCACTGCTCTCGAGAAGATCTGCATGGAGGAATGGGCCAAAATACCAGCTACTGTGTGTGCAAACCTGGTAAAGACCTATAGTAAACGTTTGACCTCTGTTATTGCCAACAAAGGTTATGTTACAAAGTATTGAGTTGTATTTTTGTTATTGACCAAATACTTATTTTCCACCCTGATTTACAAATAAATTCTTTACAAATCCTACCATGTGGATTCATGGATTTTTTTTTTTCACATTCTGTCTCTCACAGTTGAAGTGTACCTCTGGTGCAAATTACTGACCTCTGTCATCATTTTAGGTGGGGGAACTTGCACAATCGGTGGCTGACTAAATACTTTTTTGCCCCACTGTATGTGCACAGTCTAATTTTTGTCTTTAAATACTTGCAGTGTCATCGAATCCACAGAACTTTAGCCAGCCAGTTCAAATATGCCCTGGTTTGGGTAAGTTCAAGTTTCCAGGGTCAACAATCTTCAGAGACACATTTTCTGCTTGTCCTATGAACCGTTTGAGCTAACTCTGTACAATTGTACTCTTGACTAGAGTAAACATAGTCTGCTGACGTCCTGGTCACAGGGCATTTAGAACAGACACTTTCTTTCTACTAGAGATGTAAAGCAAAATTCTCATTTTGAAACATAGAGCAGAGAAGGCAAATAAATATACAGTTTACACTTGAACATGAAGCCCTTTGATTGAAGGGGAACTAAAATGTGTTGTCTCTCGGTCTTTTAGGGAACCAGTACCAAGTACAGCCCTCAGAGAGTGGGCCTAACGCACATCATGGAGCACGAGGATGTCATCCAAATTGTTAAGAAGTAAAAGAAAAGAAGAAGAAAAGCTTCTGTTTGGACAGAGGAGGAACTCGCCAGGAGAGGAGGAAAAAATAAACTGTATAGTAGAGAATAAAAACAAAATAATACCCACCATCCTTATTTTGTATATGGAAATTAAGAGAGGCAGTGAATCAAAGACCTTACAAGAATTGGATAAGGACAGAAAATGGTGCATTTTACCTTTTGATTAAGATAAAGAGAACACAAGATGCATTGATTCAGAGAGAACATGGATAGAATAAAGTCCATACAACATTTCCAGTCTTTTTATGTGTGTTTTATTTGTAGCCTTATCTCAATCTTAGATTGAGGCGCATGCAAACATGTATGTTTTTGTGTCCTTTATTATTATTATTTTTTTTATTTTTTTATTTTTTTTTTTGTTACACTTCTTTTGTCAAAGTAAAGATTACTTTTTGGCATTTTATTGTCTGACTTTGAATTTAGTCATTTATAGCAATAATAATCCAGTTAAATTGTATTTGCATAGCACAGGTTCACCACAAAAGTCGTCTCAAGGTGATTTGTAAAGAGAACGCCAACAATCAGAAAATCCTAATGAGTGACATTCAGCTGTGGTGGGAAGGAAGAACTCCCTTTTAGCAGGAAGAGACCATCCAGCAGAATGAGGCTCAAAAGTTCATTATGTGAACATGCAATTATTTTTAATGAATTTGTTTTGCCATGTGAACTTTTTCCATTGTCAGAGCAATGATGCCTTTGAATTTATAAGCCGAGTAAACAAACTTGTAGCAGCACTAGCGGTTCTATTTTATTCTACTTTCTGCTTTTACTCATATTTCTGTTGTAATTATGATTGTGTTTTGGACTTCATACCATTTATTTTTAAAGAATTAATAGTTTTCAGTTTAAGTGCATTATTAAGCAATTCAAGCTATGTAGCAAGCAATAGTACTATCCAAAAACCTCAAACCACCCTTTATTTTTTGAATAGTTTCATATTTTCTGGGTAAAATGGCTGCAGTAATTTATGCACACACATAAGTGTAAATGGAGTATATAGGGCAAAAACAGTGTTTCAACAATTCTAACAAACTTGAAAGTCAGTATTTGATGTGACCACCTCAGTCTTCAGGAATAGTTCTCCACATTTCTTCAAAGCTCTTCTTTGAAAAGTCGAGAAGTAGGCCAAAATAACAAAAATTGTCATTGTCCAAAAATGTATGAACCAAACTGCATGCCTACATCATCATAAGCTTAAGGTCAAGGGTGAGAAAAGGCAAGTCTTTTCCCTTCGTATGTGTCAAATTAGATTTGCACTAAAGCCACAGGCAACTCCCTTTTAAGTAGAAAGGCGTAGTGGTGGTCCCAAATAAATGGGAATCCTACAAAGGTCTAACTAACAGTGATAAAGACTATCACAAAAGGCCAGCTGTGACTTTAAAATGTTTTTGTCACATGAATCCTTCAGGTGCACAGTAGCTGATGGGGATGTCCCCTCTGAGCTCCCCCTCCCATACTGCCTCCTTGCAGCCGAATTGTTTGTATAGCTGTATCCAACGCTCCAAAGCAAGCTGACCATTTGTCTTTCAGAAAGTGTGGACTCCCAGCCAATGGACCCCATTCACTCGCGCACACACAAGCATAATAGGGCCATTAAAAATTCACAAGCATCTCTTCAGTCTAGGAGACGAGGACTGAGTGGATGCTTTATACTAGAAAGAGAGAGGGGGGCTGTGAGTTGACAGGGTTGTACTTCAAGATGCCTTAAAGATGTCTCATCGAGTGTGTCATGGATGGAGACATTCTGCTTTGAAATTACCTGAGCAGGAGAGGAGAGATGGTGGGATGATATCGTGGTGCAGAAACAGAAACAAAGGTACTGTTAGCTGGGTGTGTGCTGAGTGGTGCAGGTATGACACTTGATGCTGTTTGGCTCCATATGGCATGGCTAAGCGTGAGTGAGTGTGTGGGGTGCAGGTGTCCATGAGCTAGAGTTGTGTCCTTGTTCATTAGCTGTTTAAAGCAATGAGCTGAGAGAGCACATTTAGTGTGTGAGAGGAAGAAGTAGCTTGTAATTCCTGGATGTAAATAACTTTTTTCACAGCTTGGTGAATAACCGTTAGAAACACTTGACTGGGTTACCTATGAGTCACCAACGCATCTATAGCTCCACAACTGCTGCACCTTGTGGTTAACTGAAACCAAAAGTGCATCTTACCTTTGAGATAAGACAATCATAACATGAGGGCCAGGGTCATGACCTGCTGAGACAGTGTGGCTGTTTTTCACACTAAAAGTCTTTCCTGTCTCTCTACTGCAGCTATCATAGTCTGTAATTTTTTTCTGTTCTTATATATTTTTTTCTGTTTTTAGTTTAGACTGAGGTTGTTTGTTTTAGTTTAGTATTTACTCTTTGGAAACGTTTAGCTTTATTGTGATTTATATTAGTGTCAGAGACAGTTTTTAACCATGGTATGCAAAGTCAGCCCACCAGGGGGCAGCACAAGCGAGGGAAGGAAAAAAAGGTGTGACTTTCACTATAAATACTATTAACCATTAATCTGGAAAAATAATCCCACATTATTTAACTGTACAGTAATAATAATATTATTAGACTAAACCTGCTCTCTGGAATTGTATTTTTTTAGATAATAAAATTTAATTACGTTATATAGTCTGCATCTATTTATTTATTTATTTATTCCTAATTCATTTTATTATAATAGTCATTCACACTTTCAGTTTTTGGTTTAGTTTTAATATAATAATGGGGTATTGAGTTTTGTGACCCCTGAAAGCATTATGACAATGTCAAAACTGCCAAAACAGAAGAAGACAAAAAGAAAAGAAGAGGGGGAAAAGATAACAGAGACAGAGGTACAATGAAGTTAATGTGATGAAAATATTTGTCTGTTGTTTTAGCTATCGAGCAGAGTGTAGCGTTAACATGCTAATTTGCTAGTTTTGAATAGCAGTATCCTTTAGCCTAGCATGGCTTGCTAATCAATAAATAGCTTGTTTTAACATAAGCTAAAGTACTGCAGCATTTTATAATAAATATGTACAGTACAGATATCAAAGACAAAGCTATTCAGTGTCTTGTGTGTCTTAAATCTTGCCATGGCAAAGTGTTTAGAGGCAGGACTGATGGTACAGTGAGGTATTTGTCAGGGAAAGGATTTAAGAAGTCCATAACACCTTTTAACAGGGACAAAGGCTTCACTCACAATTTCCTTGTCCCAGTTTTGATAAACAAATGCACCAAAGGATCTTCAGGTACCTTGTGTTGATGAATTGTATATTTTTATTTTAGTTAGATTGTAAGTACAAAGTAATTTATTTTTTTTTAATATAGTCTAGTTTAGATTTTTTTTAAATTTAGTTTAATATATTCACACTTTCAGTTTTTGGTTTAGTTTTAGTTGACTATAATAATCTGTAATATATTTGTAACTCCCTAAATGAGGTAGACTATGTTTATTTACGCAGATAACAGTTTTTCACAAATTTTACTTAAAGAAGGGTACAGTGAGGTTTTTGGACAGTGACCTTTTATTGCAATTTTGCTTCTCAACACCATTATAGTGGATTTGAAGTCCAACATTTAAGATATACCAACTTTCAACTTTAATTCAAAGGATTTAGCAAAAGTGTTGCATTGTCTATTTAGGAATTGCAACTATTTTTAAATATTCCTCCATTTTCAGAAGCTGGAAATAAATTGAAGTAGCCACCTTCAGTTGCTGCCTGTTTGTGGGTTGTTCTGCATTCAGTTTTGTATTTGGTAATTGAAAAGCACGCTCTGTTGGGTTGATATCGGGTGACTGACTTGGTCTTTGAAGAATATCTAATTTCTTTTCCTTGTCTTTGAGAGACTCTTGGGTTGCTTTTGTAGTTTGCTTTGGGTCATTATCCAGCTGCACTTTGAAGAGGAGTCGGTTTAGCAGCGTTTGGCTGAATCTGAGCAGATAAAATAATAATAATATAACTCTGTACACTTGACAGTCCTCCTGGTACTTACATCAGCAGTCACATTACTCAAAAAAACAAACCCAAACTGACTTGATTCAGTTAGCATTCACACCATAATATTGCCTCCACCATGACTTAAAGACATTGTATTATGGTTTGGATCGGGAGCTGTTTGTGTCATCTTCCATACTCTCTTCCCAGTGTTCTGGTACACGTGGTTTCATTTGTCTAAAGATGTTTTTTTCAGAACTGGGCAGGTGATGTGGATTGTAGACTTTGACAATGATTTGGTTAGATGCTGTGAAATTGTGTTTCCTGACATGAAAATAACTCTGTGATTGTGCACTTTAGCTGTCTTATCTGGTCCTTCAGGCCATCATTATTGATTTGGCCACTCCTAAACCTTCTTCTATCTATCTCTAATAGGTTTATTTTCTTCTATTTCAGCCCACTGATGGCTCTTTCATTTGCATTGATCTCTGGGCCTCATTGAAAAATTCCAGTGAAGAGCTGCTAAATGCAAGCTCAAGACTTGGAATAAACTTTAAATGTCTTTAACCGTCCACAGGTCTCGTCTGTCCATGAAGCTGCACGTTAGTCGATGGTTTAAATTATTTTGAGCCTTCATGAATGTTAATCCAACGATAATGTTATCCCCTTTGAATTAAAGCTGAAAGTCTACACTCCAGTCACATCACGATTGCTTGATTTAAAATCCATTGCGGTGGTGTGCAGGGGCAAAAGTACAGAAACATGTGTCACTTTACAAAAAACCTACATACTGTATGGGCTGAGAAAACTTCATTAAAAATAGTAAGCAGACATGCAAGTCTCACGAGACTCTAAGTTGAATAGTAGTTAGTGGGAACCAAGCTTTGCTTTTTTTAATAAATATTTTTTTAGGGTGCCTTGAAAAATAATTACAGACAAAATCACACTGTGAATAATCACATTTGACAAAAAGTGTAAAATTACAAACGTACAAAACAACATACAGAACTCAAGCGTTGATCTGAGAGCCTGGATCACGTTGTCTCTCCTGCCCTCTTGTGCTTCATTTTGCTCACTACATGAAGTTGCATACTTGAGTTAAGAGTCCAGTTATCACTGTGTTTACTGCAGTGAAAAGTTAACAAACAGAAGATGACTAAATGTCACCTACAAAGAAATCTAAATGTTTAAAAGTTGCCAAATGAGAGCAACAGTTGAATTTATCTGACAGTATAAAAAAAAATTATTATAAAACAAAAAAAAAAAACCCTCTAGCAGATCATTACATGAAGGAACCTTTTAAAAAACAAAAAACAAGCGCGTCCATGCTCACAGGTGTACACACGGGTGATCACACCCACAAACTACACCCTTTTTGGCTCCTACCTCAAAGCACACTGTGTTCTGTTGATCTTATGTGCTGCACAATAATGTTTAATATTTAGTATTTACTGTCATATTCCCATATATCATTGTGATGTTGTTTATTCTATTACTCTTGTTCTCTTCTGCTTGTTTTCTTTTTTCTTTCTCAGCAGGTGACCCAGGTGATTGATATATGCTTTTTTTTTCTTTTTTTCTTTTTTTCTTTTTCTGCTCATTCTGTTGGTTTTTGGTTTTTGCCCTTCTCCCCTGTCCCTCTTCTCAGCTGTTTCTCTTTCCCTCTTTCTTTCTCCCCTTCTTTCCCCCAGTCACGTCTGTCCCATATTCAGTAAGTGAAAATAAAATAAACAATAAAAGGTGAATCAAATGGACCATTATAGCAAGGCTGGGATGGTCAATTTGGTAAAGTAAATCCGTTGGGCATCTTTCTTTGCCTTTAGACAACAATTCTGATGGCAAAAGAGCCAAACGGGACAGGCAAAAAAAAAAAATAATAAAAAAAAAATAAAAAAAAATTGGACATTGTGAAAGGGTCTATATTGTTTTAGCCAATTGGTTCAACCATAAGAGATCAAACCAAGTGTTGAATGTGCAAATTAACTTTTTAGAAGTTGGACATTTCTGTATTTTGATCCTTCATTGACCTTAAGAAATATTCCAATGATTTGAGATATTGAATATCTTATTTTCAAGAGATATATGCCATTTTCTTCCACTTGGAGCCTGTCCCATGTTTCCCATAACCATGAAAAAAAGGATTGAGACTTTTCATGGATACAGAATATGTAAGTTCACCTTTTTTGAAATACTTTTTAAAATGAAAAAATATTCTAGCTGTGAAAGATTAAGAAGAATATGATTACAAAATACAAATGTCTCATTGCTTTTGATGTTTTTATCCTTAGTTAAAGAAACATTTGTGCAGTTTCATGTCTCTATAGACAGCAAGACATATTTAACTACTCATATTACCACTACTTCAGTTGTCAGAAAATGTTTGCTCAGCTGCTACAAGAATAGAGTTTTACCTTTTGCACTAAGTTATATAAAACACTCTGCAGTAATATCTGTGGATGTTAGTTTCTATAGACATTGTTTGTATTGATCATGTGTACTTTTGTAAGGTAAAGAATGGCAGACTGCTAACAGACATTTGCCTTTGTGTGACTTATATGCCTTTTAAGGCCAGTAATAAGTGGTCCAGTTGTTTCTCTGTCTAAAGCATCAGTGACATCCATAAAGAAGCAGGCCCGGTACAGAGAAACGAATCCAGCATTGTATTCTCTCTTCTCACATGCAAGCCCAGTTTCTGTTTTGTTAAAAGCACAGATTGAATCATTAACAGTTAAACACACTTAGTAATTTCCCTCGCAAATCCGATTCCTATTGGCCCGCTTTAAATGTTATTTTAATTTGAAATACTCACAAAGTCATGAAATATTTCAACAAACCTAAAAAGTAACCAAGTGAATGCAGTTTTCACATAACTGTCGTGTTTCCTGTTTAAAAAAAACATTTAAGTAAAGAAGAAAATGGAAAGCAGGAACTGTTGTGTTAGAATTATAGCCATTTGCCACTTTATTAGGTACATCTGTGAATCAGATGGTGCAAATATCTAGTCAGTTTAAGATGACCTGCTGAACTTCAAAGCAAGAATCCAAACGTGGAAGGAAGCAATGCAATGTTGATATTTTGTCCCAGTAAAAACAGAGTTAATAGAGTTCGTCATTTTATCATTAGTATCGTTACTTCTGCAGATATCATCTGATGTGAAAGATATTCTCAGGTCTGTGAGGCTCTGTTGTGATGCTATTGTTATCATAGGCATCCTATCGCGCTCTATTATTCTGGCATCTGCAGAATGTGTCGATACACACACACACACACACACACACACACACACACACACACACACACACACACACACACATATATATATATATATATATATATATATATATATATATATATATATATATATATATATATATATATATATATATATATATATATATATATATGATCAGAGCTACAATCTTGTGATTTATGTCTGTGTGTGTGTTTGAAAGAGAGAGACAACTTCTGAAAAGGCACCCCAACAGAGAAACGCACACACACACACAAATGTCTCACAGCTATTGTCACCGCACAGGATTTATAACAAATAACTCTCTGGGCTCTGACGTTAAGACACGCTTTGGCAATGATGATAGCGTGATATGTGTTTGTGAGTGTGGTAAGGAGAGGATGCTTGTGTGCCAGTCCTGCCATTAATACACAAAGGATCCACCCGGTTGTTTGCTTAAACACTTTAGCTGGGTAATGCTGCACGTTGACATTTGTAAGTGCAGCGTGTTTACCTAGAAACCCAATCACTGCGCTAATGATGCGTGGGACAGCAAAAAAAAATGCATATGTCTGAATCACCACTGTTCTCTCTCTGCTCCCTGTTGTGCCTTTGTTCTGTAGATGTACAGGTGGATACTGAAACATCAGAAGTTATGTTTACCATTCGATCTGCTCATTTCATTTCAGAGAAGCGAGGTGAACTTTGTGTGTCTGTGCGTGTGTGTGGCCACTATATAAATGTCCAGAAGAGGAGTCTGTCCATGCACAGAGGAGTCGGCGAGTTTAGTGGTTTTATTCCAGACGGTGGGTGGGTTGGTTCATAAATTGATGGATTTTCGTAGCAAACAGATGATCTGAATATCAGTCACAGTCACTCAGATTAACAGATGAGGTAAGCTACTTAAAAGCCAGGGGCTTATTGTGCTTTTATAACTAAAGAAGGGCCATCAACTTCACTGTCATGAGATGTTTTATCCACTTGTGCTGCTGCTTTCTGTGGAAAAAGAAAAAGGGAGATCGGTGAAATAGCAGATGCCATTTAAGGCTTTAAAACTGTGTTTTTAAATTTGGCACAAATCGCTGTATAGTGAATTATTTTTAGCTGCTGTGTTCCAACTAACAAATATTTGCACTTGTATATCTTTAGTCGGTTAAACTTTTACAACTTTGTGGAAAACTTGTTAAAGAGAAGTCCCAGTGAGGAACCTAACAGTTGTTAAAAAAGATGTTATTTTCACAGTTACAGTTTTAAAGTAAAATTTGTAGCACAAAGTGTCAGATCTCTTTGTGACAGTACTGGAGGAGTTACAATACTGTAACAGTGGCTCGTGTTGATTTAGCACTGTGAGTTTGTGTTTGTGTGTCCTCATGCAAATCTGGATCTGCTGATGCCTTCTGTAGGAGGAACTAAAGACCTTTTTAGTTTTTTTAAACAAGTTTTTAACTGTCTTTCGGCTCCTCAATAGACAAACAATAGTGTTGCAATGACGAAATTAAAACCGTTAAAGGGAATCAAGGGCACCTACGTCAGTGTTGCTGTTTGAATGAGCTGATGGGTCATTGCAAGTATCTTTATAAGGAATGTTTTTGAAAATAAGGTCGGAGAGCGCACAGGCATTCTGCTTCGTGTGGTCTGATGACAAAATGGTATATATAAGAACCAGTCTATTCATTCATGTCCTCTGTCATGTCATTCATGTGTTTTTGGTCTATATATTTTGACTTATTTGAGCTACCATACTGATCCTGATGTACTAAATAGAGGACATCCTGAGCTTTCCACTGACATCTCATGTGTTTGGGTGGCCTCTTTTAGCTCCAAAGAGGCAGGAAATCAAAAAGTTCAATGGGAAGATCCTTTTTCCTTGGATCTTAGGAGGCTATAATTGGTCAATTTTCCATTGTCATGGATAATCGCCCACATAATATAATTATTATCTGAAAAGAAAGCATGCTCACGCTCAATTCTTTTAAAGATAACATTATAAATGCTTTAAAAAACCTCACATCAAAGCAGAATATTCTCAGCCTGCATAACCTTTATCAGTTTTTGACATTCAAAGGTTCACTTTAGTTGTTTGCAAGGATAAAGTTGGACCCTATTATTGAGAAACTAATGACTTCTCTTCATTCTGGTCATAGGGATCAATCACAAGTACAGAATTACATCTTATATTTAATATAAGCCTCACACACTGAGGCCTCATATGAAAGTCCCAGTTTTGGAATACAGCTATTGGGTTTAGCCAACAGCCCTGGGCCCTGCCTCTGCACCACAATGTTTGTGATTGTTTCATTCTCTGTAGAATGTAGAAATATAAAACATAGTTGGCTGGTTTTACACTGAAGACCTAGGATTGGCCCAAACTTTAATTCTAGACTTCTAGGCTTATTGAACATGAGGTTTGGGGGTTATACTTAGTATGTGCAATCTTCAAAACTACATCCGTGCATGTACTGCAGGAAGTTTGTCAGTATTACTTCATCAAAAATATTTACAAAGCTGTGAAGTATTCTCTCTTTTCTCGAGGTCTGTTCTTTTTGTGAAAATTCTGACTAATTTTCTAAATGTCTGTGTAAAGTCTGAACTTGTACATATTTTATTATGCATTTATTTTCTTTACCACTTTGTGGTAAAAGCTCAGTTTTTTACAGAGCGATAAGCAGGGTACATAAGTGAATAGCCAGAACATTTACACCCAGTAACATTAAACAAGTCAAAGTGTGTGTCTTATCTTTAGTGAGTCTGTTCAAGCAGTCAAACCAACCAAGAAATGATGTCTGATCCACTGAGACAAGTCTTCAGTGAGTTACTAGCTGCTGGCATTTCCTGCATTGTCAAGTCTGACAGCGCAGGTTAAGACCTGAATGGGGCTTAAAGGCTTACAGGAAACCTGAATCCAGCCTCCTCATCCTCCTGTCTTTCCTTCAGTCTGAAGGACACTCTCCCTCCTTAACTCTGTGTTTCTTTCTGTCAGTCATTTTCCTCTTTATGTTTTACACCCATGTTTCATAAGCAAATATGTCACTGTGGAGTATTATTCTGTCACTTTGACCGTATAGCAGGTTGCGTGATCATCTCCAGCATTGTGTTTGTTTAAAGGTCAATTGTAGATCCATTACTTTGGTCTGTTTATATTATATTTATGGCTTGTGAGCAAAACTAATGATGTCATCTAAACTTTGTGTTTAGTGCTGCTATGTAGTAACATGCTAAGCCAAGATGCTAAGATAATTAACATTGTTATTGTGAAAATGACATGATGTTCATCAAGGTTCAGGGTTCACATGTCTTGGTCTCTGGGCCTATCAGTGTGCATGTTCTCCTCCATGTGCTCAGGTAGTGATGCTAAATATGCCATAGTTTTGAGTGCAAGGTAAATAAAGCTCTTAAGTGCTTAGATTAAAGTGCTGTATGAATGTGACTGATAATATGAATGGCCATTGGGGAAGTCTTTATCAACAGGAAAAATGTATTCAAATACATTTAAAAGTCCAAAAACGTATACCCTTCTTCACTGTTTCCAGTGCTGTCCAGTTGGTTGAAACCCCTGAGGTGTAGATGCATGTAGCAATTAACTAATGCAATCATAATAAACGCTGCTGCTTTTCCTGCAAATAAATTGCCCCTGTAACACTAGTGTGTGTGTGTGTGTGTGTGTGTGTGTGTGTGTGTGTGTGTGTGTGTGTGTGTGTGTGTGTGTGTGTGTGTGCGTGCGCACGTACCCCCACTCACTGAATGAGCTTGTTGGCTATGCTCTGCTCAGGTGATCTCCTTTATTAGTCTTGTATCAGTGAGTGGGTTCACTGAAAGCCTGTTGTCAGTGGTTGGCACACGGATGAAAAGACTTGATCGTCATCTCTCGTTCACTCTCTATCTTCCTTTCCTGCCGCTCCTCGTTTTCACTTCTTCTCAATAACAGTTTTCTCTGAGGGACACCTATCACCACATAGTAATCCATAGTTTATTTGGAGTAATCTGCAGTTTACACACTATTACAGATTCTGTCTTTTACATGCCTTCTACCTCCCCTCTTTTTCCACCTCAGTCATTTCTGTCACTTGTGCTCTGTTCATTGCACATTCACTCAGTCAGCAGGCCACATCAGTCAGACAGCAGATGCATATCACACATATCAAATAGAGCATTTTGTGTGTCTTGTTACCTGCCTGGTGACCAACAGTGTTCACATGGAAGGAACTTTTGAACTTTCCTCTGGGCCCGTTCTCTGTCCTGTCTTCACCCTCTTATCTCTACCGGCAGTTAGATGATACCGACAACTGCTGTTGTTATTGCTGCACAGGCTGCAGACAGTTTAGAGTGTGCTATGGTCACTGCCTTCGAGGAAACGTGATACCCATTTCTGCTTGGATGTACTCTCAGGTCAAGACTATTAGTCATTCCAATTCAGTGGTTAGAAAAGTTAGAGGTCAACCTGTTAACTGTGGTTGGCATTAATAACCACAATCCTTATTTTGTTCATTGTAATTTTCCTTGTAGATGAATGGTTGTAAATGCCAGTATTAAACCATTACTTTCCATCTGCTGTATGATGTCTGGCTGTTAACCCCTGACAGCAGTATGTATAATATATTGGTTGGGCAGCGGGCCTGGGTGGGGTTGACCCTTTGTGATATATTTAGAGGAGCCCTTGCTGAATGTTTTATCCATGCTACGTAGAAAGAACACAGGGCAGTCATTAAACATTCATATCTGCCACTGAGATGACCTCCTGGAATATCAGCCCATCATCAATGAATCCACGACAGACACTTCTGTAATTCTCTCAGTCTTTTGCACTTCCCATTGCGCATCTACTGACAGCCCATACATGTATGTATGTGTTTGTGTTTTTACCAGTTTAAATATGCCAACATGCCACAATAATGAGGGGGAAAATAATAAAAAGGTTTTTGTTGTTTGGCTGTTCTTTAGTTTGCCTCATAGCAGCCATCATTAATATTTAGAAAGATGCATAATAGCCAGTTTATGGTCACGAAGCAGACTGAGTTTTTAAAAGATCTGGGCAATATCAATAAGAAGCAAAGCGACTTGATTTTCTTAAATCTTTCCTAAATCCTTACTTGCTTTTTTAGTTGACATTTTAGATCCTTGAATGGTGTCTTTTTCCATAAAATGTATTGTGCATATGCACTGTAGGAACCTAATAGAAGGCATCACTCTCAGCTGTGGTCCATGCTGCTTCTTGTGTGTGTGTCTGTGTGCGTGTATGTGTGTGGTTAAGCTATTTGAAGCTTTGCCTCTCAGACACAGTTTAGCAACAGCTCAGCCAGCTTGCATTATTCATACAGAAGTGAGGCAGCAGATAGTGTTACCCCAAGCCAGTATAGCTGGGACATTATGGTTCCCCTTTTCAATTGTAACTGGGGAGACTCATATTCTGATGCACATGCACGCACAGACATACAATATATTTCTATATTTCTATATATGCTCCTATGTCATGCAACTGGATTGAGATGCGGAAGAGGCCTCGTGTTGAGGTGAACTGGGCTGTGGAAGTTTCAGTAACCAGAGAGAGATGGAAAAGGTTGCAGGAGGTCACAAAGGCAAGCTGACGCGGTTGTGGGTGGATACAACCGCAAACGCAACACTTGTGCACACTCATTCTGAGACAAAGAAGAGGACATCCCTTGACACGGAGACTCACTCTGACGCACTTGCATCGGCTCTCCTTGTTGGGGGGAGCATTGCGCTAAAGTTGGTGCGGTGGCCAAGATGAGGATTCACTGCTGGACTCACAGGACGAACTGACAATGGGAGACACACAAAGGACTACACAGAGTCTGTCAGTGGGATAGCAGGGTCTTTTATCTGTCGTGTGAACCTGGGAAATTACTTACAAACCCATACAGACCATCGGGACCAGGAACTTGCTTTGCCATGATGGATTATTTTCTTATTTTAGATGTTAAGTGGAAAAACTCAGTAAGTGGGTAAAACTTGGAAACAATCAGCACGATTTTTTTTTCCATATGTGATATTTGAAAATCAGTAAGCATCTGCAGTTTGGGGAGTTTTTGGGGGGTTTTTTGGTTATTTTTTTGCAATACTCCTGGAAAGGAGGTTTGTTTCTCTTTTTGTGCTTAGAAAACAGCTCTTTTGCCGAGGATTGAGGACGTATTGTAATGCGAGCGAGCACTGATGGCTGAGATTCCGACTCTGTTACTAGATCGTCTTTTGAAGGACTGTGGTTTGTGTTTATCTTGGTGTGCATTATAGAACAACTGACTTGAGACAGAGTATCCTGAAGTGTGTGTTTGTGGTGTCACACTGACAGATCGGATGGAGGAAAAAGGAGAGAAGACATGAAAGCAACTGGGGATGAGAGGATGTCGCTTCTGTTTAAACTGCTCTTCTCAATGCTGCATATCAACATTTACATTAATGCTGCCCTGTCCAGCATGCGTTTGGGAACTTCCTGACCTTCTTTGAAATGATTTGACTCAGAATTCATCATGCCACCCAAAAAAGGTGACCCAAAATCAGCTGCCAAGAAAGGCAAGTCAGAGGAACCAAAGAAGGGAGGGAAGGATGATAAAAAAGGAGGAAAAGATGACAAGAAAGGGGGGAAGAAGGTGGAGGAGCCCCCAGCTAAGGGGAAAGGAAAGGATGATGGAAAGAAGGGAAAAGGAAAGAAACCTGTCAGTGAGTCGGAGGAGGGGTCGGAGGAAGAAGAAGAGGAGATGAAGACTGAGGAAGAAGAAAGTGGTGACAGTGAGGAAGAAGTAGTGACCAAGAAACCAGATAAAGGGAAAGGGAAAGCAGCTCTTAAAGGTGCATCCAAGGCCATGGCTGTAAAGGGTTTTAAGCCTCCTTCTAAACAGCCTCCTCCATCAGATGATGAGAGTGATGATGGAAAGCCACAAATCAAAAAAGGAATGGGTGCAGTAAACCTGAAAAAGATGAGTGATGTACACATTAAAGGAGCGTCTAAGGCCATGATGGGATTTGCTGCAGAGGGGCAGAAGAAGACCTTAGGAGCAGCAAAAGTACAGAAGACACCCGATGTGAAATCTCACCTGAAAGGAGCTTCCAAAGCCATAACAGGCCTTACAGGAAAGGCATCCCCTTTCAGTTTTCCCTCTAAACAACAGCAGCCAGAGAAGGCAAAACCAAAGAGAAACCTTAAAAGCACATCCCGTCTCTTCCTACGACTCTCCAAAAAAAAGAAACCAGCTGCTGGTAGTAAACCACTTCTAGGCACCAGTAAGCTTTTTGCTGGTTTTGGGGCAAAGTCTGCTGACAAAAAGCCAGGCTTGTCTGGCTTCAGCTTGCTTAATAAAAAAGACAACAATGCAAAAGAAACCACACCACCTAAAAAGACAATAAATCTATCCAGTTTAGGGGGTAAAGGAAACATGGCAACAGAGGCAAAGGGACTAGGAGGGAAGTTCAAAGGCATGTTTGGCAAAAAGAAAACCACACCAGGCTTTAAGGCTAAAAGTTCGATGTTAGGGAGGATAGCTGCAGCAACAAACTGGTTGACAGGGAGGTTCCTGACTTCAAAGGGCCATGGTCAATTTGGTGCAAGGGCTGGAGGACGAGGCCGAAAGCGCTTGTCATTTGCCAACAGGGACACTAGAGGGAGACAGACACATTATTACAATGGAGAATATGAGTATGATGATAATGAGCATGGATATGAGGATGATTACCATGACAGGTGGAGGCCTAGAGGCTTTGGTAGACAACCAATTGCCTATGACCCATATGACCCTTTTGGAGAGGAAATGGATTACTATGATGATGATGAGTGGGAAGATGAATATGGTTACTATGATGAGGAAGGCAACTTTTATTACGATGACGAGCTTTACTATGATGATGAAATGGATTACTATGATTACCCTTATGGCTACTATGAGGATGAGTATGACGATTACTATGGTGATGAAGGGGTGGAGTACTACTATGGTGAGGATGGAATGCTATATGCAATAGAGTCAGAACCATATGGCTATTATGGTGATGCCATAAATGGTTTCTCTGACCCATATGACCCTTGGCCATATGAAGAATACTTTGACCACAATGTGGGATCTGCCTTTGGCCTTTCAGACTCTTATGGACTGATGAACGGTGGAAATGGTTTTGTTTCCGGTCTATATAATGACCCAATGCTGGGATATCCACAGCCTGCTCCTACTTATAATCATTATCAGCAACCTTTCCATATGGATTCTGGGCTGATTCCAGTTGAGATTGGGCAGCTATATGGACAAGAACAGCTGTCTTATCCTCTACCTGAGCCAGTTCCTACACAGCAGTTCAGGTTTCCCAGGCCCCAGGTTAGGTTATTTGGAAAAGACAGACTAGAGGTGGAAACATTGCCACCACCTCCTCTTCATTCTCGTCCCCCATCCCCTATGGTTCCTCCTCCCTCCCCAGTTCTGGCCCTCAACAATCAGGAGATGATGTCAGATATACAATATGAGCAACTCATCCACACATATCATCCTACACAGCCAAATTACCCTACTGTCATGAACCAACAACACACTTCCATTCTTGCTGGACACGCCCCTTTTCTTACAGCCGCAAGCATTCAACAAGAACACATTCCTTTCCCTCAGCACACTTACCCTCCTTTCCCTGTTTCTCCTAGTCATCTGACCCCATCTCCCCTGCCACCTCAGTTCTCCTCACAAGTCTATCAAGATCCCCTTGCACAAGACCCACAGACATTCCAGATGGTTCAAATGACACCACTGGGTCCACCAGTGCAGCCAATGATGCATTCACAGCTACATTCACCTGTTGCCTCACCTAGGCCAGTGCGCCGAATGAGTCCCCTTCCATCCCCACAGCTATCACTGAGGCTGGGATCAACTAGGGCAATGGCGCCTCCTTCATCTCGCCTTTCACCACATCACATGGACTTCCAAACAGGCATCCGGTCTGACCTACACCTCTCTCCTCACCCTCATAGGCGGGTGCTCAGTCAGCGGGCCCCAGTGCCAGGTCAAAGGCCAACATCCCCAGTTAACAGGCGCAGACCACACAGCCCACCACCTTCTTCTCCACTACAACATAGGAGAGGTATGTCAGTGAGAACTCAACCTTCAATGACAAAAGAGAGGGGAGATATTCGGTTGCGTCGAGCACCTTCATCTGTCCGACCCCAATCCCCAATTTCCAGCCCGCTAGCTTCTCCGCGGGGATCGCTAAGGAAGAGAGCAAGCCCACCACCTTCCCCAAGACTCTCCTTTAGACAGCAACCTCCACCAGATGCAGTCCATTTGCCTTCTACCAGACCACAATTGTTCAGAGGAAGAAAACAGACATCTAAGATGAGGCGTTCCCCCTCTCCACCCCAGCCACATTCACAAAGAAGGAGCCCGACTCAACCTGAAAGAGCTGAGTCGCCTCCGCGATCCTTCCGCCCCACCTCTCCCCATCGCCCTCCTTCTCCATCGCCGTCGCGCATCACCAGTAGACCCCTCCCCACCCGCTCCTCTACTCGCAGAATGAGAGGTGGTGCAGGGATTCGAAGTCATGTGCCCATGGGGGCTGTGAAACCGTCTCCAGCCAACCCCTACTTACAGAGACACAGTCGACACGGGGCCCCTGTTACTCAGCATGTTGCCCCATTTAGGTCCTCCATCCATAGTGGTCCCGCCCCTCTTTCAGGTCAGATAGAGGATATAGCTGGAACACCGATGTTAGCCAGGGCAGGCTCCCGGCCTACAGGGTTAAGGGAGTCCAAGCGAATTGGTACCCCCCAACGAGGATTCCACAGACCTGTAGGTAGAGGGCAGCCATTAGTCCGAATGCCCAGAAACCAGTCCTCTCTTCAGTCTAGGCAGTCATTCAGAGCACCTCCTCCAGGTCCCCCTGCCCCTCCACAGCAATCATTGAAACAGAGTGGCCCTCTTTCTTCCCAGCCATCAGTGCGCCGGCTTCAGAGTACACCTCCATCTCCACAGCCCTTGCAGCAACAATCTCCAATGCTGTCCCGTTCTGCATCTCCCATGCACCATTTGTCTCATCCACCCTCCCCTTTGCCTCACAGGGCAATGAGTCCCCATGGTTTCAGACCAGCATCTTTTCAGCCTCCTGTTCCTAATGCTAATATTTCTCTTGCTACTTTTCCACCATCACAGAATATCACTCATTATGACTATACATTGATGGAGCCAGGCCCATCTCCAATGCTTACAAATGCTTTACCAAACGGTCAAATTGTAGGCTCACCCTTTCCTACCTCTCCTCTCCCTTACTCCACTATAGCTCACACTTCACCTTTACAAAGGCCCAGCTCCCCACAAACACAACATGAGATTTACCCTCAGAGCCTCCCTCAACTTACACCCTCATCACCTAATCTTGGACGCACACTCCAGAACCCTTACCTGCACAATGTCAGCAACACCACAGCTTTTCAGAGGAGCCCGTTACCTGTCATGCCTGGTGGACAGGAGGAGATATCAGCTAATGTACAGGAGAGCCAGATGATGCCCCAGTATCCCACTGCTGGTCTATCCAATGCTTTAATGCAGAACTCACGCCTACGGAGTGCCTCCTACTCATTTCCTCTGCAACGCAATGCCAACCTCTATACAACAGTTCTCACGCCACCTGAAGCAGCAGTCCCTCTTGCCCCTTCTGTCCCTTCCTCCCCACAGTTGTCCCCTGCTATGCTGACCTCTCAGCTACGTAATGCTTCTTTTGCTTCACCATTTCAGCGACAACCCTCCCCCACATTGCCAGGCTCACCTGCTCCTCCACCTTCCCCACAACAACAAGGAGGTGTCAGAGGTAGCTCCCCACTTCTCTCAGGTGGATTGCGAACTTCACACATCCAGGGATCCATGTTCAAGCTTCCAGGTGGCACTTTGACAATGTCCCGGGGCCCTGTTGAGACTCCAGTTAACACTGATAGTGTAGGTGGTGTTAGCAGTGGGATGCTCTCTAATGCCTTACAGAACCAAAGCCTACATCGGGCGACCTATAGACTACCCGATGGCTCTTTTGTCACAAGAAATGAACCTGCTGAACATGTCTCAGGTCCATCTCCACTGTCTTCCCCTATGCTGTCCTCTGCTTTGCTCAATCCCAATTTGCGACAAGCCACATATCGTTTACCTGATGGTACACTTGTTACCAGGACAGAGTCCACACCTGCACCCTCCCTTTCCTCTTCTACACTCTCCTCTGCTCTTCTCAATGCTAATGTTCGTAACGCCTCTTATCGATTACCAGACAGTTCATTTCTCACACGTCCAGGAGAGCAGACGCAGAGTGCAGAGAGCTCAGTAGCCTCCCCTGGGCTTTCTAGCGCCCTGATGAATGCTAACTTGCGTAAGGCAAAGTTTCAGCTCCCAGAAGGATCTTCATTGTTCTCACGGAACCAAGCTCAACCTTCTTCCTCTGCTTCTTCCGGCCCTGTCCTTTCTGGTGCATTGTTAAAAACCAACATCCGTGGTGCCTCTTATAGGCTTCCAAACACATCATTATTTAAGCAGCCTGGATCTACTGATGCCTCTCAACCGCGCTCACTTGACCTTTCCAATGCTCTTCGCAACCAGAACCTCCGATCTGCCACTTACCGTTTGCCAGACGGAACTCTCATGACCCGCCCTCAGCCGGCTTCGACACCCAAAGCGCTTGACCTATCTAATGCCTTATCAAAAAACCCAAACCTTCGTGGGGCGAAATACCGCCTCCCTGATGGCAATATCATGACACGACTCGGTGCCCCCAAAGCACCAGAACCTCGAACACTCAACCTATCTGGTGCTTTGCAGAACCCTCACCTTCGGGGGGCCTCCTTTCGCCTACCCTCCTCATATGCAGTAGTATCACCCCAGGTGCAAGGATCTGGCCCTAGACAGCACTGGGCACAGAACGCTGGAGTTGAAGCCCAACAAGATGAAGATGTGTGGGGGGCAGAGAGGGTTTTACCTCATGGGACAGTCCAAAACTTAAATAAGTGGTCCATGTATGGTGAAGGGGAGCTGCTGGACCCCCGCAGCTTGATGGGACAGGAAGGCTTGGGGAATGAGCAAGGAGAATGGAATCTCCGCAGGGAGGGGGAACCACATGGGCAGTGGTTTGACAAGGTAATTTCTAAAAACGAATGTGGCATGACAAAACTATGTATCCACAATGGCTAAAATTGTCATGGTGTCAACCTGTGAAGTGCTTTTGTTTATGCAGTGAGTTCGAAATATCTAGTGTAACATTAGAGTGAAAAAGTTCCATAAATGATTAGGTATGTCTTGATGTTTTTGTTTTGAAAAAGCAGAATGTTTTGCTAAACAGCAAAAAAGGTAAAAATTTCTGAAATGTTTTTCATAAAGTTTGAGGGTAAGCAACTAATAATAATTCAAAAGTAAGAGAATCAACAGTTCCTTGTGAGTGAATGTGTTCTTGTAACATGTACTTGCATTTAATTTCTGAATGTCTGTGCTTGTTTTAGATGTATGCAATCAGAAGCCTGCCCACAATGGTTCAGCGGGAGCAAAGAGAGGAAAATGGTGTTGAAGATATGACACAGCTAGAGTAAGTTAAAAACAAAAATGCCACAGTACACCACAGTTACACTTAGAACAAAGCAGTGGGGACCTTGAACACTGTCTGGTTGTTCAGTATTTGTATATATTTAAGTCATATTTTTGGTTATCAGATTATGGAGGCAATGCATTGTGCTCAGCAGGCAGTGTTGCACAACACATTTTATAACACCTTTATAACTAAAGAATGATGAAAGGGTGGAGAAAGTATTTGGCTGTAAGAAAAAAAAAGCTCAATTTAAATTCAGTTGAACTCAAACATGAAAAAATAGTGTGGTTTTGGGTTGCTTTTTTTGTTCATAACCCCATAAATAATACTCTAATTGCTTCTTTCCCCTAGTGACATGCATGAAGTGGCTGTTCTGCTGAACATAAGGAAAAGGTTTGAGAGAGAGGTTATTTATGTAAGTATTTAAAGTATTTAAGCAATACACACATTGCAAAAACAACCCTAAGGATGTTTTTTTGTTTTTGTCTTTGCAGCACTCATGTATGGTCAAGTTATCTTGTTGTCTTAAAATTTTCCTTAATTTTTATTTAGTTGGATGACAAAAACGTTGTCTATAAACATCTATGGCTACTTCACAAACTACATTGAGTTTGAAAGACAAACAAAACCTGACCTGTAAACCTTGGGTTACACCAAAAAGCGTACATTTTTAACCTGGAATCAAGAGTTATAAAAGGGACATAGTGCATGTATTTAATTCTTTGGTCAATAATTTTAGATACCAGTTTTAATACACATTGTAGCCAGATGGATTTACATCTTGGCTGTACATCTAAATTGACCCACAGGCTGATCATTTAACCTACGTCTGCTGCCTTTAGCAGTACTTGCTGTGTATGGCGTTATTTTTGTGCCACTATTCTGAGCGCATGTAAAAAAAAAAATTGCAGGTGCAGGTGTTGCATTTTGAGGAGAAATTTATTTTGATCGAAGAAAAGCTAAATTAGAGTGAACAAAATTCATTGCTGCTTGCAAAAAATGTATTTCAGTGTTTGCTATTATCCACACACACACACACAATAGCAGCCCCTCTCGCTCAGTTTTTGCATTTGTGCTCGCTCGCAATGTGTTGCTCGCGCTCTCAACATTTCTGCCTGTGCGTGCTCAACTCTTTCTGTACACCGCTATATTTGTGCCACAAAACCAGCCAATCACAGACTTGGATGCAAAAAAAATCTGATTGGCTGTTTTGGTCTCCAATCAGTTCGAAATGACGAAATGCAATATCCCAGAATCGTCCAAAACTCAAACGAGGCAGTGGCGGAGGAACACAGAGTGGCGGAGTTTGAAATATTACTCTTTCTGGGTCACAAAATAAACTTTTAAGATATTTTCATGCGAGAATGTTGCTGTGTAAACTTCAAATATCTGCTCGATTTATCGAGACATCACATATTTGCATAAGTGCTCTAACGTTTTCGGAGATGCCTGTTACCCACCAGCTGACCTGGTGGTCACTCGGGTTAAACATAATATAAAAAGCTGAACTGACAAAAAATCGGCCGACTGCACCACCAGGTATTATAGGAAAAACCATAAAGCCTTTCAACTAAAACAAACGCTGTTGTGACAGTGATGTACACTGTCTTGTTGGTATATATGTATGATTTGTATCACCTTCATGTTTCCCTCTCACCACATATCCAAACCGATATCATGACCAGCAGCTTTTACAGCTGTGGCTCCAGCAAACATCAGCTGATACTAGAAAGTAATATCAAATAAATTCTAACAACAGCTTATCAAGCTTGAACGTGCTGCTGTTGTTTAGCGCGACATCCACTGGTTTCCTGTTTCTGGTGCAAAGTGGGCGATAAACAAACAAGAGAGACGATCAGCTGATCATTGATCAGTTTCATGATTGAAATAGCAACAGGAGAGGGAGGGGGAGAGAATGAGAGAAGAAGAGGAGCTGTGCGTTCCTTTTCCCCTCAATACGGATGTATTGTAATTGGTCCAGCCCAGAGTTGATCATGACCAACTGGCTAATCCACCACCTTTCATTGTTTATATTGTTACAAAAACAAACATAAAAATGAAAAATCACCATCGGCCCACCGGGCAAATGTCCGGTATGCCCAACGGCCAGTCCAGCTATGCGGTCAGCTGGTGGGTAACAGGCATCTCCGAAAACGTTAGAGCACTTATGCAAATATGTGATGTCTTGATAAATCAAACAGATATTTGAAGTTTACACAGCACCATTCTCGCATGAAAATATCTTAAAAGTTTATTTTGTGACCCAGAAAGAGTAATATTTCAAACTCCTCCACTCTGTGTTCCTCCGCCACTGCCTCGTTTGAGTTTTGGACGAAATGGATTCTGGGATATTGCATTTCATCATTTCGAACTGATTGGAGACCAAAACAGCCAATCAGATTTTTTTTGCATCCAAGTCTGTGATTGGCTGGTTTTGTGGCACAAATATAGCGGTGTACAGAAAGAGTTGAGCACGCACAGGCAGAAATGTTGAGAGCGCGAGCAACACATTGCGAGCGAGCGCAAATGCAAAAACTGAGCGAGAGGGGCTGCTATTGTGTGTGTGTGTGTGTGTGTGGATAATAGCAAACACTGAAATACATTTTTGCAAGCAGCAATGAATTTTGTTCACTCTAATTTAGCTTTTCTTCGATCAAAATAAATTTCTCCTCAAAATGCAACACTTGCACCTGCAATTTTTTTTTACATGCGCTCAATTTTTTTTACGTGCGCTCAGAATAGTGGCACAAAAATAATGCCATAGCTGTGGGGTTCATGCAGTCCTGGTCACCAAAAACATCGCCTGTCAAGTTAAATGTCTATGATATTTCAGGATTTTTTTTGTAATTCTTTATTCAATATTTGGTGGTGACTAAATGATGACAGTACGGTGGCCCTGAGAGGCCAAATGGACTGCAACTTAAGAAAACACCAGCAATAAGAAAAATGCTGCAAAAGCACACAAAACACAACAGAAATAGGAAAAAAACACAAGGGAAGTGTTTCTGGGGAGACAATAACCCGACAGACCAGTTCCAGGAACCCAAAACATGGTAGGCGTGTTTTATCATGATTCATATAATACTGATGACGGATTTTTAGGCTAATAGTTAGGCTAACACACTTAGCTCTCATCTTTTCTTTCCTCACAAAACCGATAGATCCTCCACTTCTGTTAAGTGTCTTCCAGCGCAATTCTTAACATATTTTGGTTCCTGCAGCTGGTCCGTCAGATCTCCCCAGAAACACTTCCCTTGTGCTTTTGGATATCTGTTTTTTCCTATTTCCGTTGTCGTTTTTCCTATTTCTGTTGTGTTTTGTGTCCTTTTGCAGCGTTTTTCTTATTGCTGGTGTTTTCTTAAGTTGCAGTCCGTTTGGCCTCTCAGGGCCACCGTACGACAGATACAAATTTTGATGTCTTTTAAATTCCACGCAGGTGATGTACAGGGAGTGCAGAATTATTAGGCAAGTTGTATTTTTGAGGAATAATGTTATTATTGAACAACAACCATGTTCTCAATGAACCCAAAAAAATCATTAATATCAAAGCTGAATGTTTTTGGAAGTAGTTTTTAGTTTTAGCTATTTTAGGGGGATATCTGTGTGTGCAGGTGATTATTACTGTGCATAATTATTAGGCAACTTAACAAAAAACAAATATATACCCATTTCAATTATTTATTTTTACCAGTGAAACCAATATAACATCTCCACATTCACAAATATACATTTCTGACATTCAAAAACAAAACAAAAACAAATCAGCGACCAGTATAGCCACCTTTCTTTGCAAGGACACTCAAAAGCCTGCCATCCATGGATTCTGTCAGTGTTTTGATCTGTTCACCATCAACATTGCGTGCAGCAGCAACCACAGCCTCCCAGACACTGTTCAGAGAGGTGTACTGTTTCCCCTCCTTGTAAATCTCACATTTGATGATGGACCACAGGTTCTCAATGGGGTTCAGATCAGGTGAACAAGGTGGCCATGTCATTAGTTTTTCTTCTTTTATACCCTTTCTTGCCAGCCACGCTGTGGAGTACTTGGACGCGTGTGATGGAGCATTGTCCTGCATGAAAATCATGTTTTTCTTGAAGGATGCAGACTTCTTCCTGTACCACTGCTTGAAGAAGGTGTCTTCCAGAAACTGGCAGTAGGACTGGGAGTTGAGCTTGACTCCATCCTCAACCTGAAAAGGCCCCACAAGCTCATCTTTGATGATACCAGCCCAAACCAGTACTCCACCTCCAGCTTGCTGGCGTCTGAGTCGGACTGGAGCTCTCTGCCCTTTACCAATCCAGCCACGGGCCCATCCATCTGGCCAATCAAGACTCACTCTCATTTCATCAGTCCATAAAACCTTAGAAAAACCAGTCTTGAGATATTTCTTGGCCCAGTCTTGACGTTTCAGCTTGTGTGTCTTGTTCAGTGGTGGTCGTCTTTCAGCCTTTCTTACCTCGGCCATGTCTCTGAGTATTGCACACCTTGTGCTTTTGGGCACTCCAGTGATGTTGCAGCTCTGAAATATGGCCAAACTGGTGGCAAGTGGCATCTTGGCAGCTGCACGCTTGACTTTTCTCAGTTCATGGGCAGTTATTTTGCGCCTTGGTTTTTCCACACGCTTCTTGCGACCCTGTTGACTATTTTGAATGAAACGCTTGATTGTTCGATGATCACGCTTCAAAGCTTTGCAATTTTGAGACTGCTGCATCCCTCTGCAAGATATCTCACTATTTTTGACTTTTCTGAGCCTGTCAAGTCCTTCTTTTGACCCATTTTGCCAAAGGAAAGGACGTTGCCTAATAATTATGCACACCTGATATAGGGTGTTGATGTCATTAGACCACACCCCTTCTCATTACAGAGATGCACATCACCTAATATGCTTAATTGGTAGTAGGCTTTCGAGCCTATACAGCTTGGAGTAAGACAACATGCATGAAGAGGATGATGTGGACAAAATACTCATTTGCCTAATAATTCTGCACTCCCTGTATGTTGAACGTGACAAACAGTGAAAGATAGCATTTGCAGGGGGATAGTGAAATGCACATATAGTAACACAGAAAATCAAAAGAATTGGGATTTATAATAAGTGTTTTTAAAACATATATTAATAATTGTGGTATGTGTGACAATGTTCATGAAAAGTTTTTGTTCAGATTGGTCCACGTGTTAAGGGATAGATAGGGTACACAGACACATGTTCCTACACACATACACTATGATCATTATGGTAAAATTACTTTCTTTGTGAACCTCTTCTTTCTTTTTTGTCCAGACATACATAGGCAGCATTCTGGTGTCTGTGAACCCCTATAAGATGCAAAACACCTATGGGACAGACATGGTGCTCATGTACAAGGGCTGTGCCTTGGGAGAAAACCCTCCGTAAGTTATTTTCACTCTAAAATTGTTGAACCGTGAACCTTATATTTAAAAAACAAAACAATAAATGTCAAATTATTAAGTATGTTTCATCCATACTGACAGCTGTAAATAACTGTCAGCAACAGAGGATCAAAGTGCAGAAAGAGGGAAGCAGAATACTTTGTTGCGCTTCCTTTAAGAGTCTGAAGGCTTGTTGTGTATCTCTTTCTCCTTCAGGCATTTGTTTGCCATAGCAAACGCTGCTCATTCCCAAATGATGGATGCCAAAAAAAAACAGGTCATAATAATCAGGTAAGAGGCTGACTCTCATTGTTTCTTCAGTCACTTTCTCTGTAAATATGAATCAGACAACAGAGACGTGCATGCAGTTAATTATACGGTGCATTGTATTTTTAACATCTGAGTCTTGCAATGTGAAGCTTTTCTTTTGTATCCTTTGATATATCATTGGTAACCTTTCAAGGTTGTCCGTGAAGCTTCTTGGTTAAAGGTTTCCATCTACAAATGGATTAGTGTTTGTAAATTCATGAGTGTCTGTCTGTGGTTTACTGGCCAGCAAACTTAAGATGGAGTGTTTTGCTCCATGTCAGAACTGATCTCTTGGAAGAAAAAACACACACACACACAAACACACACACGCACATAAACCAGTGAAGTTAAATTTACCAACACTTGAGTGTGACTTCATTTAGTGGCTGCGCTCATCTGTGAAAACAAACACACCGACATCCAGAGGTTTGCACAAACATAGGTCTATGCTTTTGGATATGACAAAAGACACTCATAATATACACATAAACGCACACTCACACATGCACACGCCCTCACAAACCTGGAACACTTTAGCCGTATTCGGAAGGAGACACCTGTAAGGAAAGCCCAGCCAGGTCTGAGTTGGAGCAGGTTATGTTTCAGAGGTGTGTGTGTGTTTGTGTGTGAGTAGTACATTTGTGCGGGCTGTGTGCTTGCAAGTGTGTCTTTGTGTTTCAGTTAGTATGTGTTAAGGGGTAACTGAGGTCTGGTGTACAGTGACCAATAATGGTCCTGTTTTTAGCTAAGCAGCCATTGAGCTGAAACCCTATGCTGGAATGCGGTGAAGGTGCCAGCATCCCTAAATGCACACACACACACACACACACACACACACACACACACACACACACACACACACACACACACACACACCCTTTGGCCAAGCTTACATAATGGTGGTATTTAGTGCTTGGCAATGGTAGATCAATGGACCTGTGTGTGCATGTGTGTGAAACTCTTTCAGGTGGTTTAATGCAAAAGTGGAACCGAAGCCTTGCCTAATGCAAGATTAGCCTTGTCTCACATCACTTAGTCAATTAAGTCAAACACTCTGCAAGCACCACCACAGAGGTGAAAAGGATCAAATAATGGACGCTCTAAATGATTTCTGGAAGTCCTGAGAAGCTGTGCTCTAATTCAGGGTAATGTTCACACTTGGTGAGCTTTTCCTTGCATCAAACCTGTTTTTGTATTTCCACTAGTAGAATGCAGATGATCAAAATAGTTCAGAGTTATTTTTGCCTACCATTAAAGAATATAATCTTTTACACTGCTCAAAAATAAAAGGAACACTTTTTATTCAGAGTATACCATCAAGTTAGTTAAACTTCTGGGATGTCAGCATGACTGGTTTGGTGGTGGGTCAGGGATGGTCTGGGGGGGCATATCCATGGAGGACACACCTCTACAGGCTAGGCACTGACACCATGACTGGCGTTACATATCGGGATGAAATCCTTGGACCCACTGATACACCCAACTCTGGTGCAGTGGATACTGGATTCCTCCTGCTGCTCATCTCATGTACCAAGAGTATGTAGGCAGTTCCTGGAGGATGAAGGATCTGATACCATTCACTGGCCCCCACGTTTGCCTGACCTAAATCCAATAGAACACCTCTGGGACATTATGTTTCAGTCCATCCGACGCTGCCAGACTGCACCTCAGACGGTCCAGGAGCTCAGTGATGCCTTGGCCCAGATCTGGGAAGAGATCCCCCAGGACACCATCTGTCTCATTAGGAACACCCCCCGACATAGTCAGGCATGCATGGAATCATTTCTATCACTTGATGTGCCATCATTTCATTGAGCACATTGCCCAGTCCATATCTGTGTAGATATCAGCATCATTTCTTTCCACTGAGATCAGTGTTTCCAAAGTGTTCCTTTATGGAAATGGCACCTCATAATTAACCCATCATGGCTGTATAACAATAAAGCTTTTTGTATCTGGGCTTTGAAAAAGCACACACAGATTTTAAACATTAAAAACTGGGCATTGTAATGTTTGATAAGCTCAGTTTGTATGCACTAATATTCAAACTTTCCAGGTGCTGGTTATCTGAGGAAAAGTTGTCTCCAGCTCAGCTGAGCACTGGGGCAGTTCTTGATTGTTTTCATTGCCGTGTTGATGGGTTTTCTGTATTCCCAGTGAGACTCTGTTACTGTGTTTCAGTGGGGAGAGTGGGTCTGGAAAAACCGAGTCCACCAAACTCATCCTTCGCTACCTAGCAGCTGTACTTCACAAAACTAATCTTGCGCAACAGGTATGCACACACACTTCCTGACATGAATAAAGAACTGCCATCAGAGTTGGATATTTGCAAACTAAGACACTCAAAGTTTTCCTTCTTGTAATGACGACTAATGTGCTTGTGCATATTTTTTATTTGCCTGTATCTCCGGTGGCTTTCCTTGGGTGCAGATTGAGGTAGTTGGGGTTTTCTGCATGCTGCGTGTTTTATATTTTACAAGTAATTTTCATCAATAGCCATAAGAATATCAGGTTACTGTGTTTTGCCGTGGTGTGTTTTTCTATGATTCATTTGGCCAGACATTCCCACTGAAACAGCTTCTTTCCTGTGTGTTGTACAGTTACAGTTACTGCTCCCTTTATAAGGCGATCTGATAAAGGTTTATATATTGTTTGTGTGTTTGGCATCCCTGATAGATACTTGAGGCAGCTCCTCTTCTGGAATCTTTTGGAAATGCCAAAACCGTGCGGAACGATAATTCCAGTCGCTTTGGGAAGTACATTGAGGTCTTTATGGAGAAGTGAGTTGTTGTTTTTTTTAAAAAGCAACAAGCAAAACTTTGACCTCTGCTCTGATCTCACTCCAGCTTCTTTTACTTCTGAAGCTGCTTCTTTTTCACGTGTGTTTTCTGATTCCTTGTTTTCCCAGTGGTAGGATCAGTGGTGCCATAACCTCTCAGTATCTGCTGGAAAAATCCCGCATCGTCTTTCAGGTGAGGCAAGCTGACACAAAGGTCTCGATAGCTTGTTTATTTCTGTATATGGAAGTGTTGCTGTAAATGTGCCGCGTGTGCTTCAGGCCAAAAATGAGAGGAACTATCACATCTTCTACGAGATGCTGGCAGGTCTTCCTTCGCAGCAGAAGCAGGCCTTCTATCTACAAGAAGCTGAAACCTACTATTACCTCAACCAGGTAGAAGATAGTTTGAGTTTGATCATCATCATTGTCAGTGATTTTGGGTCACGACCCTTCCAAAAATCCTTCTCGGGTCACGTTTAGCACTGCTGGTCTTCTCGTTCTGCACACAGGGAGAGGATTGTGGGATAAAAGGGAAGAATGATGCAGAGGACTTTCTACGTCTGCTTTCTGCCATGGAAATCCTTCACTTCACTGCAGATGACCAGTCATCCATCTTTAGAGTCCTGTCTTCCATACTGCACCTGGGCAATGTTTACTTTCAGAGGCATGAGGTGTGAATTATTTTATTTCTCAGGTTTTTCTCGTATGTCATCCCTTTTATTAAATTTTGATTAATATAATAATAAGGTGCAAAGTGTTCAGTCACCTAGACTAATGAGTTAAATTCTAAAATAAACGAAACTTTATCAGGACAATAAAAACTATGTAAGATAAGCAGCAAAGATTTTCCCACAGGTAATTCTTCTTTTCTTTTTTCTTTTCTTTTTGCATTTCTATTTTCCTCCTGAACTGCAGGCTGATGGCCAGGAGGTGGCGTCAGTGGTTAGCACTCAGGAGATCAGAGTAGTCGCAGAGCTGCTGCAGATCTCACCAGAAGGACTACAGAAAGCCGTCACCTACAAAGTCACAGTCAGTATCAAACCGTGTCCCGTCTGCATGTGCACTGATGTTCTGTCTTTTGTTCGTTCAGTGCTTGAAAACAACAAGCATAGCACTGCAGTCTGTGACATTCCTGAACCTGGAGGTGATTTTTCTACATTGTCAACAGGAAGGTGATGTGGCACTATGCCAGCGTTTCTACCTTACTTACACAGCTGTGGTTACATTAAAGGCATTGTATCGCCCAGAGTGTCGCTTACGCAGACACAAAGGAGACACATGTGTTGATGCCACACACAGAGTGAAAGAATGAAAGACAAGAAAGAGGCAAACTGCTGTCATCGACCTGCTTGGATGGTTCTTTTCTCATCCTGACCTCCTCTGGTCGGTTATTAGGATCGTTTCTATCCAATCTGACTATTTCTATAAAGCAGGGGGTTTTGTGGAGTATTTGGTTATCAATTCCAATGAACCATGCCATGTTTTAAAGGGGAATTTAAATATATTGGAGTGCAAAACATTGGAAGATACTTTGTATATGTTTGCGTTTTAAGGCCTTAAACAGAACAATGAATTTAGAAGTGAAAGAATTGAAAAACAAATCAAACATGTGCATATAGCAGCCTGTAAACTAGGAGAGCCTTCAGCATTTGTGAAGGAGGTGCATGATTATTTATCGAAGGACTTCACTGCTGATTTAGTTTAAATCTAGGACAGCTCATAGCTCTGTGTAGTGCAGGAGAGTGACTCAGTTTATCAAAGATTTATTGGAGGAGTCTGATTAAAATTGTTCCCTTTTTTAAAAAAAAGTTTTGATTCCTTTATTAAGAGCCAAACATTCAACCCAGTAACTTTTTTGACCCAGCTGATAAACTACCAGCAAAATGGCAGACATCCTCAAGTGAATGTACAGCATGAAAAAAAAGTCTAAAACTGAGTTTTGCAACTTTAGCTTTTACCTTTGTTGGTGTATTAGTGGTATTCAAATAAATGCAGATGTGCCTTTAATAGGTCACTTTTAATGATCTGTATCACTTTCACATGGTGAAAACAAGACTTTGCAACATTATACACAAACAGCACAATTTGATTAAGCTCTTGACATCATTGAGGAGGAAACGTCTCTCACCAGGACCAAGATCAGGAAGGGCAGCCATCTGCCTCAGCCAGTGAAGGCAAAAGGGGCAAAAAAGTATGATGCACAGACAATATATATAAAAAAAAACAAACCAAAAAACAAGGACGGGTCAGTCTAAATTAATTCAGTTCTATTCAGTTTTATTTTATATATGGATCAAATCACAACAGTTGCCCCAAGACACTTTATATTGTAAGCTAAAGACCCTAAAATAACACAGAGGAAACAGAGAACAACAATAACCCTCTGTTAGCAAACACTTGGGAACAGTACCCTAAAGCAGATGACTCGTAATCTGGAGAGGAAATGGCGTGTCACAAATCTAGAGGATCATCATTTAGCCTGGAGAAATAGTTTGCTGCTTTATAAGAAAGCCCTCCGCAAAGCCAGAACATCTTACTATTCATCACTGATTGAAGAAAATAAGAACAACCCTAGGTTTCTCTTCAGCACTGTAGCCAGGCTGACAAAAAGTCAGAGCTCTTTTGAGCCAACCATCCCTTTAACGTTAACTAGTAATGACTTCATGAACTTCTTCACAAATAAAATTTTTATCATTAGAGAAAAAATTACCAATAATCATCCCACAGATGTAATATTATCTACAGCTACTCTTAGTACCATTGATATTAAGTTAGACTCTTTTTCTCCAATTGATCTTTCTGAGTTAACTTCAATAATTACTTCCTCCAAACCATCAACGTGTCTTTTAGACCCCATTCCTACAAAACTGCTCAAAGAAGTCCTGCCATTAATTAATTCTTCAATCTTAAATATGATCAACCTATCTCTAATAATCGGCTATGTACCACAGGCCTTCAAGCTGGCTGTAGTTAAACCTTTACTCAAAAAGCCATCTCTAGACCCAGCAGTCTTAGCTAATTATAGGCCAATCTCCAACCTTCCTTTCATATCAAAAATCCTTGAAAGAGTAGTTGTCAAACAGCTAACAGATCATCTGCAGAGGAATGGTTTATTTGAAGAGTTTCAGTCAGGTTTCAGAGCTCAGCACAGCACAGAAACAGCTTTAGTGAAGGTTACAAATGATCTTCTTATGGCCTCTGACAGTGGACTCATCTCTGTGCTTGTCCTGCTAGACCTCAGTGCAGCGTTCGATACTGTTGATCATAATATCCTATTAGAGCGATTAGAACATGCTGTAGGTATTACAAGTACTGCGCTGCAGTGGTTTGTATCATATCTATCTAATAGACTCCAATTCGTGCATGTAAATGGAGAGTCCTCTTCACACACTGAGGTTAATTATGGAGTTCCACAGGGTTCAGTGCTAGGACCAATTCTGTTTACATTATACATGCTTCCCTTAGGCAGTATCATTAGAAGACATAGCATACATTTTCACTGCTATGCAGATGACACCCAGCTCTATCTGTCCATGAAGCCAGATAACACACACCAATTAGTTAAACTGCAGGAATGTCTTAAAGACATAAAGACCTGGATGGCCGCTAACTTTCTGCTTCTTAATTCAGATAAAACTGAGGTTATTGTACTCGGCCCTGAAAATCTTAGAAATATGGTATCTAATCAGATTCTTACTCTGGATGGCATTACCTTGGCCTCCAGTAACGCGGTGAGGAACCTTGGAGTCATTTTTGACCAGGACATGTCCTTCAACGCACATATTAAACAAATATGTAAGACTGCTTTCTTCCATTTGCGCAACATCTCTAAAATTAGAAATATCCTGTCTCAGAGTGACGCTGAAAAACTAGTTCATGCATTTATTACTTCCAGGCTGGACTACTGTAATTCATTATTATCAGGATGTCCAAAAAACTCACTGAAAAGCCTTCAGCTAATCCAAAATGCTGCAGCAAGAGTCCTGACAGGGACTAGAAAGAGAGAGCATATTTCTCCTGTTTTGGCTTCCCTTCATTGGCTTCCTGTTAAATCCAGAATTGAATTCAAAATCCTGCTCCTCACATACAAGGTCTTAAATAATCAGGCCCCATCTTATCTTAATGACCTTGTAGTACCATATCACCCTATTAGAGCGCTCCGCTCTCGCTCTGCAGGCCTACTTGTTGTTCCTAGAGTATTTAAAAGTAGAATGGGAGGGAGAGCCTTCAGTTTTCAGGCCCCTCTTCTGTGGAACCAGCTTCCAGTTTGGATTCGGGAGACAGACACTATCTCTACTTTTAAGATTAGGCTTAAAACTTTCCTTTTTTCTAAAGCATATAGTTAGGGCTGGACCAGGTGACCCTGAATCCTCCCTTTGTTATGCTGCAATAGATGTAGGCTGCCGGGGGATTCCCATGATGCATTGAGTTTTTCCTTTCCAGTCACCTTTCTCACTCACTATGTATTAATAGACCTCTCTGCATTGAATCATATCTGTTATTAACCTCTGTCTCTCTTCCACAGCATGTCTTTATCCTGTCTTCCTTCTCTCACCCCAACCGGTCGCAGCAGATGGCCCCGCCCCTCCCTGAGCCTGGTTCTGCCGGAGGTTTCTTCCTGTTAAAAGGGAGTTTTTCCTTCCCACTGTCGCCAAAGTGCTTGCTCATAGGGGGTCATATGATTGTTGGGTTTTTCTCTGTATCTATGAAGCGCCTTGAGGCGACTTTTGTTGTGATTTGGCGCTATATAAATAAAATTGAATTGAATTGAATTGAATTGAACAGTGGGAAGGGAAAACTCCCTTTTTACAGGAAGAAACTTCCAGCAGAAAGAGCCTCAGGTAGGAGCAGCCATCTGCTGTGACCGTTTGGGCCTGAGCGGTGGAGACAGGACAAAAGACAGACTGTGGAAGAGAGCCAGAGATTATTAATAACTAATCATTAAATGGAGACTCCTAAAACGAGTGACTGAAACCATCAACTCAGCAGGAAATTGTATAGAGTGGTCAAGTCAGAAAGTCCTCTTTCTTATAGGCCTCTATAGGTCTGAATGTCTTTTTTGCAGCCATCTGGTGGTCTGCAGTTAGAATGCAATTTGAGGGCACTTTCACACTGGTTTAATTTTTCCAACCCAGAACAGGAGGCAGCCCACAGCACTGGAGACTCGCAAGGGGGAAAGCATGAATGTAAACGGCTGCACACATCCACACATCCTCGATACATCAGAGGACACAGAAAAAATTCATATATAGTATTTAGACTGAGCTATGCTATTTTAAAAGGGAAAGCATCTTTTTACTTCTTTTATTTTTAGTGTGCTGCAGAGATGAACAGCCACATTCAGCTTATAGCTCCAGGGCGTGAATCTGTCAGTCATGCTTTTGTTGTGATTTCAGCTTTTTATGCTTCTGGTTTTTGCATCTAACCAGCTGGGAATCCTCTTTGTCCAAAGAACGCAGTTACTTATTTCCACGAGGCTTTGCTGTTTGCATCTTAGTGTCTTCATTTCTATACCTTACACATTCTCCTGCATAAAGAAGAAATGCTGTTTTGTTTTCATGTGAACTTTCTTGAGGTCCATTGAATTCAAACTGGGACAGGATGGTAAATTGGTCATTTTTTTTATGCTCTGAAGGAACTTCTTTAAAAACAGTAAACAGTTAGGTGGTGACAATTTTAAAACCTAGATTGTTTGCAGTACAAATAAATAAATTTGGTTCCATTTTTCCTTATTGTTGCCCACATGGTCAAGTGTGATTAAAAAACAAACTATTTTTGTTATTAATTCCAAACTAACCCAAACTGAGTGTGGAGAAGTGTCACAATACCAGTAAGTATTAAAACCAGAGAGCATAAAAACCTTTGCAGAAGCCTGGCTTTACTTGAACTTATCTCCTTTATTATTTTAAAGCAGCATAAGAGATTTCACAGCTCCAGAAAGTTTGATGGAGCTTTTGAAGGAACTGTCAGTGTTAACAGCGCAGTTAAAGGACTTGCACGTGACTTACAATAGCCAAAAAAAGAGAGGATCCTCCATCGCATTTGCTGTTCAGTTATCCTTAATTACCAGTACATGAGCTATTGATGTGGTCATTATCATCCAGCTAGGAAATGAAGTGAATCCATACCAAATCCAGGAAAGGAACAATTAAAATATCCCACTGTCCATACAAGTGTTCCAGTTGGTCATCCACCTATTTGTGTATTTCCTTGTTTGCTTAATTTCCATCATATCCATGAACAAAGTAGAAAAAAAAACATATTTTTTTTGTTAAGCAAAGTATTTCTCCTCTTAGTATTTCGTTTTTTGGATCCAATTTCTTTTATCTGTAAGTGTCCAGTAGTTTCTCTGTCCGGTTTAAGGGCTGATTCAACTCGTCCTGACCCCTCTGGTGCTGCCTCTGGTGAGGAATGAGGGTGATGGGAGAATTAAAAGAGAGAAACATCTAATTATCACCCACCTTATATCTTCCACATACACATGCTCCTATACACTAACCAAGGACCTTTTGTATAATTGAATTCCTATTTACAAAGGTGCCTGAGTAACAGGAGAGGGGTGGGTCGTACCCACTCATTTCCTCTCACTGGAGGAATCATGTGTACACATTAGTGTCTTTGTGTGAGCGCACGTGTGTGTGTGTGTGATAATTAAGTGTGTTTGGCAAGAGAGGGTCTCAAGTCTCAAAGCATTCTTTATCTGATCAGATCTCAAGTTTAAGACACCCGAATCAATGAATAAGAGAGTAGAAGAAAGGGAAGAAGGGAAGAGCTGAAAGGATGCAAAGGAGTGGATACAAATATAGGAAAAGAAGTTAAATAGGAAGCAGTTCAGTAAAAACAAAGGGTGAAAAGCCTAACTCTTCAGCCCAGAACTTATGGCGTCCTGTTGTGATTCTTCAATTGCAGAAGAAAAAGTTCTGCTTCTATAAAATATATATTACAGTGCAGGAAAAAAAAAGGAAAAACAGACTGGAAGAAGCAGGAAGCAGGTGGAGGATAAGACCACCTGATCTGTCAGCCCAAGATGAGAGCCTCACCACAGTTACTGAACAGGCACCAATGAGGGGCACATTAGCAGGAAATTTGGGTGCAATTCCATTTTTAATTTGAACTTAAAGCCTTTCAACTTCAAACCAAGATGAAAGGAGGCTTGAGACTCTATATTATCAGGTAGACGCCTGCGTAAAACGTGCTGACTTAATGTTTTTTCACAGGAAACAATGAGGGACAAGATCTACACCCCTCTGAGTGTAGAAAGTGCTATTGATGCCAGGTGAGAGACAGCTACAAACAGAACATGCCGTGCATAAAAAATCATTACATTTATTACCGTTAATTTATTTAAATAACATGTTTGCATCTTTATCATTATGTATGCATGCACACTAATACATGTGCACTAAATTACTAACACATATGCAATCTTAAAATCCCTTTTGTCTTAAAGTTTTACCTAATAAAATTCTTGCTAATAACAATGCATGTTTTCTTTCTCCTTTTTAATTTCTTATATCATTGTGTCACTCGCTGCCCACCACTCACACACATCCAGAGATGCTGTTGCCAAGATCCTATATTCGCTGCTCTTCTGCTGGTTAACAGAGAGGATCAATGGTCAGGTGTACCCTCACCAACACACCCTCTCCATCTCCATCCTGGACATTTATGGATTTGAGGTAACGGAGCCTTGTTGTATGTTTGACCTTAAACCCCTCAGAAAAAACTAGAATGCAATGAATCCTTAGTAGGTTCTAAAATTACTTTAAACTTAATCACAGATGAATAACAGCGCATGATATATTGCACCTTGTCATTATTTATTTAATAATTATTAAGCCAAAATGAAGAGGCAGCTTTACTTCTTCTATAGGAATTATAGGAATGCTACTTTCAGCTGCTCCTTTGCCACATGGGGTCGTCGCAGCCGGCAGCTCTACGTCTTTGATTCATTAGAGTTTTGCACCAGATACCCTTCATGACACCACCCCAAAGGGGATTTGTGGCTTTGGCTGGAATTGAAGCAGCAACCTTTCACTCACACTACATCATGAGAATGATTGGTCACAAGTGGAAAGTATTAAAAACTGCTGCCAATCGACACAGGAGTGAACGACCCAGCAAATTCACCCTGAGGTCATACCGTGCAATATTCAGAAAAACTGCAAAAACCCAAGAGCTCCATCTCAACTCTACAGGCCTCAGTTAGGATGTTGAATGTTAATGTTCATGACAGTATAGTTATAAAAAAGACTGAACAAGTGTGGCCTGTTTGGAAAGGCTCACAGAAGGAAGCCTCTTCTCTTAGGACAGTTTAGGTGTGCAAATTTGCGGTGCACGAGCAGCTTATCAACACAAACACCTGATACCAGCTGTTAAACATGTGGTGCAGGGGTGATGATTCGGCTTGTTTTCCAGCCACGGGGCCTGGACGCCTTGCAGTTACTATGTTGAATATGAACTCCTCTGTATACCGAAGTACTCTAAAGTCAGATGTAAGACTGACAGCTAAAGCTAAAGCATTTGAAATAATCCGTCGCATTCCCAGTAATGCAGTCAAAGCTTTTATTGACATACCTTATAACTATAAGAGAAAAGATTCAGATTATTATCAGCAGGGAAGGAAGGAAGGAGGGCTTAACAATGTTGCACGTTAAAGATACTCAGAGGGACATCCAGATAATCACTTTGTAGGCATGATGATGAGACAGAATTACCATAAGAATTACCATATATATGTGTGTGTGTGTGTGTGTGTGTGTGTGTGTGTGTGTGTGTGTGTGTGTGTGTGTGTGTGTGTGTGTGTGTGTGTGTGGGACAACAGGATCTGGTCCTCAACAGCTTCGAGCAGCTTTGCATTAATTATGCAAACGAGTACCTGCAACTCTTCTTTAACAGGATCGTATTCAGAGAGGAACAGGTGAGTCCACGTCACACTTGCCGATGAAAAGCACACACTCACGCACTTGTCCTATAACAATTGAGGACAAAAAATGCACATATTTGAGGCATCATATGCACGCAAATGGATCTTATTAAGTGTAGATTAGTGGCATATAAACATGTGAATCCTTTGCTTATTTCAGGCGTTGGCAACGTTCAACATCAAAACAGCCATTTTACCTCCTCCTACCAAACAGCAGGAGTAAAAGAGCAGCACTTGGGGGATGAGGGATAGACGGGTGGATGACAGATGTAACTGGGGGAGGATAAATGAATGTATTGCATATAGTATATGTATTAATAGGTAACCCTAACCTGTACCTCGTGAGCTGCAGGTTGCCAACATCTGGCTTAGGTAATAATGCAACTAATATTTTATGATCTTTTATGTGATCCTGTTGAAGGAGGAGTACAGCAGGGAGCAGATCCCATGGCAGGACATCACATTCAACGACAACCAGCCCTGCATCGACCTCATTGCCACTAAGCCTCATGGGATACTGAGGATTCTGGATGACCAGAGCGGTTTCCCGCAGGTGAGGATGAGGAGAAAGTACTGACAGACTTTCAGATTCCTTATATGGATTATAA
This sequence comes from Aulonocara sp. 'chitande type north' Nkhata Bay, assembly GCF_057382095.1. Lineage (NCBI taxonomy): Eukaryota > Metazoa > Chordata > Actinopteri > Cichliformes > Cichlidae > Aulonocara > Aulonocara sp. 'chitande type north' Nkhata Bay. The sequence goes on from NC_141347.1 coordinate 14,691,860, forward strand.
AACTGGGACTTTTGGTGTGGTAATTTGTTGACAGGCAACAGACAACACTTTTCTTCAAAAGTGTCACTATCACCATGGCAGTAATCCACTGTACATGAAGCCAAAGATGCCGGTCCCAGAGTTCACAATTAAGCATTTTGCCGGGCGGGTCACTTACCAGGTACTAAGCTCCTCACTGAGATTCTCTTGGCTAGTTTCATTGTATTATAATTCATTGAAGTATTGAAAATGTGGTGAACTGTAATGACAAACAGAGTGATCATCTGTCACTGATGCAGGTTTACAAATTCCTGGATAAGAACTACGATCAGGTGCGTCAGGATGTCCTGGACCTGTTCATTCAGAGCAAGAACAAGGTCGGCTTGGTCTTAAAACTTAATCTAATCGACACAATCGCTAAGCAATGTTTTTGTAAAGTCTGTATTAATCTGTGCATTTGTGTGTTTCCAGATGGTATCGAACCTCTTCCTGGTTCATGCAGAGGCCACGGGTCAGCAGAGAGGTCACATAAGGAAGAGCAGCACAGTCACCAGAAAATACCAAGCTCCCACCGTCAGCAGCAAGTTTCAACAGTCCCTGCTGGAGCTGGTGGAGAAGATGGAGAGGTGAAGTACACATGTTCTCTCTCAGATCATAATTGGTTTTTATTGTTTTCATTAAAAAAAAAATTATCATGTTTTTGTTGTTCCATTTCAGGTGCAATCCTTATTTCGTTCGCTGCATTAAGCCAAATAACATGAAGGTAGATCTTGAAGCGTCATATATTTAAAGTTATTTACCTGCACATACATTAGTGTTTCTGAGCTTTTGGACACCTGTCTTTAGCAACCAGGTGTGTTTGAGGACGAGCTGGTGAACAGCCAGCTGCGGCACTCTGGTGTCATGGAGACCATTAGGATCCGCAAAGAGGGATATCCAATCAGAATGCCATTCTATGTCTTCCTGTTCAGGTAACATGAACTCTGATCCTCAGCGTATTTGTTGAGTTTGTGAAGCTATTCAGGACTTTGTGTTCCCAAAAAAAATGAAGATAATTGATCTCACAGCTGAGGCAGAGGAGAACCTTCTATAACAGAAAATCCCAGCAATAACTGAGCAGACCGCGAAGTGGCAACTCATAGCTGATGCTCTTCTGATTTGCAAATATCATATGTCATGCCTTATTTAAGCTACTTCAACTGGTCCACAGTTGCACGTGTCTCTGCAAGTCACTTTGCAACCCAACTTTAACTAATTTTCTTCTTCTCATGCTTTGTCTGACTTAATCAGTGTCATAGCTGCTGTCATTGCGCTGCTCTTTGGTGGGGTCTTGCTGCTGCCCTCCCAGTACAAAGCCATGCCACCAAAGTTTAAAATTTTAATTCATGTGTAACTTTGTTTATGGTGTTGTCTTATTTGGCAAAAAAAAAAATGAACTATGGAAGATTCTGTAACCACAACCACAACCATAAAAGCACACAAAAAGAATAATTACACATTTCACACAATATACACTACATTGACTATGAGGACACGTACACATTATACCTACAGGAGCCTTTATTACATCCCATTATAAATCCACAGCCATTCATAATGTGTCTGTTAATGCGTCCATAATGCGTTTTCCTTCCTCCACCAAATTTTACAGTTGGCACAATGCAGTTTGGTGTTCAAACCCAGACTCATCCATCAGACTGCCTGATAGAGGAATGTGATTTGTTATGCCACAGAACTATTTTCCACTGCTTCAGAGTTCAGTGGTGGCATGATTTACTCCGCCTAGCACTTGGCATTGTGTCTGGTGATCTAATGCTTAAAGCATGGCCTTCAGCTATGGAGAGCCATGAAGTGAAGCTGCCAGTACTCCAAGAGCTTTGGTGTAAGTTGGCGACCCTGCTCTGTAACTTTGCATGGTCTGAGCTACTTTGGCTCCTAAACAATGAAACTGTTAAACAACAGTTTAACAGCTGATCGTGACCCAATACCTCTGTCCATATTACGTGTCTGAATTGCGACACAGTCAGTATCAATTTATATCAGTACTTCTTTTTTAAAAATCACTATTATCGACTGAGCACCCCTAATTTGAATGTGTGTCTCTGTCAGGTACAAGTCCCTGGTGGGGATACAGACACTTCCTGTGGCAAATGGAGAGAACTGTGTGTTGTTGCTCGGTAAACTGTGTCCTCTCCGACCAGGAGCCTACCATGTTGGAGTCACAAAGGTGAGCTTGTTCACATTAAGCCTCACAGTTAAAGACAGACCCAGCACCAACTGCTGGTCTAATGGCTGAGTAGAGATTGTTTTCCTGCTTTGTAGCTTGAAATTTGAGATACTACGGTTTGTTGGATCAATGTTATATCTTTTTTTTTTTTGCATGAACTCACACATGTATTTGAATAATTGCACTTATATGTGTGTGTGTATGAATGGCAGTTGTTCCTAAAGGAGGACATCTACCAGCTGCTGGAGTGTAAGCGAGAGCGCTCTCGTCATCTTGCCGCCCTCACCCTGCAGCGTTACACTCGCATGTTCTTCGTCAGGAAACGCTACGTTGAATTCCGCAACAAAATCAGCAGGTTTCAGGCACACTGCCTAGGCTTCCTCGTTAGGTGAGGTGTCCCACAGAGATCTTACATTTTCAGTAGATTTTATTACAAAACAAAACGCAAATTCAGATTCTGATTGGAGTCTTTCTTTCATTCTTTCAATGTAATGATTCTGAATTCCAGTATGTGCTCAACCACATAGTTTAGGTTAAAAGGGCAGTGAGGTAAAGAAAATGTAAATTGTGTCTTTACATTAAAATCACTATAATTAAGAAATAAAGCTTTCAGTGAACTGTTGTGCTTGAGCTTGTAGCATGCTTGTGAAGTTTACCTCTGTGAATGTGGCAAATGTTAGGAAACAAGATCAACAATCAGTGCATTAGGATTCATTGTACTGAGATTCTCTTCATCTTCTAGGAAACGCTATGTGAAAATGAGGGAGAGTCTGGTCCGTTTCCGCTCTCTGGTCCACATGTATGTCAACCGGAAGCAGTACATTAAGGTACACTGAGATACTGTGGTTTGTTGGACTGATGTTTATACCTTCTGCCTGTGATTTTTTTTAAGTAACACATGTATTTGATGCAGTGTCCTTTCAAACATCTTCATGTTTTCTTCATTTCTAAGAAAATAATTTCAAATATGACCCACCCTTAAGCCTGCTTTGTGCTTTTGAGTCTTTCTGCTCTGGATTTACATTAAAACACTGACCGTGTGTTTTTGGGATCTCATTGAAGATGAAGTTTGAAGCCAGGAGGAAAGCAGAAGAGGAGAGGAGGAGGAGAGAGATGGTAAGATGAAGGACTAGCTAAGACAAGACTTCAATGAGAAAAGCATCTGTGTTTTTGTTTTTGCACACTGGCATGAGTTCAAACCAGCAGCCTATGTTAGAGCTCTTCTAACCTCATTGTTAGTTTGCAGATAGATTAAAAGTGGTGTTTCTTTCAGGAGCTGACCAAAAGGGAGGTGGTTAATGTGACCCACTTGGTGATCCCTGCAGAGCTGGGCGCTTTGCTGCAGACAGCAGGAGGTGTGTAGATGTCTGTCCGTCTTTCCCGTCAGTGTGCATCACATGCACATAGATTATTCATGTGTGTGTGAGTGCTCCAGCCAGCTGTTTGAATGTGTCTTATCTCATCAGCACTGACAGTATCAAATTAAGAAATGATATGAACAGTTCTGACAGGGTGGAGCAGGAGGCCCATCATCTAATAAATAAACCAGACACTGAAAAATTGTCAAGGAATGTAAAAAAGTTTTAGGATTTTGTACATGTAAGTTTTTGGTGCTCTTCCATTACTCCTGGCTGACTCCTCGTTTAACCTTGTCTGTTACTCCCTTCAGTCCGGAGGGAGTTGCACTCAGACTGCTTGGCTCTGCTTCAGGCTCCTCATATCCAGGATGATGCTGAACTCACGTTGCCTCTGGACATCAACAACTACCCTTTCTTCCGCTATGTTCAGATTTACTTCAGGGTGAGATGCACGTGCATCAGCATGTCGTCATATGCTGTGTAACATACTGTGTATGTGCGTGGTTACTCAGATTTGAGGACAGCTGTTGAAGTTTGTGTTTAGATTTATCGGTTATAACATAATTTTGAAAGGTTTTAGGTAGATTTGTTTGAAAAGCTGTTTATTAAACACAGCAAATCTTTTGTTGCTGTAGGAGCCAAAGTTTGGGATGTTGATGGCTCCTCTGGAGTCATCTCTGACCCGTGTGGAGGACGACCTGAGAGGGGAGGCTCTGGAGCTTTTCAACATGGTAGGGTGATCTTTGTTCTCCCCTTAAAAGGCAGAGACTATGTAAACTGTTCTTTTTGGTTGTTTGTCTGTCCGTCGTGCACAGTTTTGAAACATCGAAGAGCTCGAGCTGATTTCAGTTGGGTGGAAATCGCCCCAAGGTCAAGGTCAAATGTGAAAATCAGTAAAAACCTTCCTATTACCCAGTTTTTATGAATCGTCTTCAAACCTCTCAACAGTATAGCAGGTCTTGGGGAAATGAGTACGTAAGTTAGCTAAGCATTTGACCTTAATCTTCATTGTTAGTGCCGAAGGTCAAATTTAACCTTGAACACAAACTTCAAGAAATCATATCAAGTGTCATACACTTTTTTAATGCAACGCCCTACGACGTCACAACTATGCCATAACAGGTTGTAATGAAAGCATCATAAAACATCAGTTTAAGTTTCCCATTTACCCTGAATATTCTTGAGCACTGCAGTAATTTAAAATGATAACAGTTTCACAGAGACACACTTGCATCATGTCATTATGTTACTCTCGTTACACAGAAGCAAACCATCCTCTAATTATGAGGTTCTGCTACTAACTGGGAAGCAAATAAGAAATTTGGAACATGCTTTTTACATTGTAAAAGATTTAACAGCAGAATAAAAAAGTCTCTTCTATTTTCTCGTGTTTGTAGGACAAACCTACAAAAACACACACAAATACGTCACCAGACTGCCATAAAGCTGTAAAACCGACAGAGTTAGTTGTTACAGCTTTCACCTGGATTCTGTTTTCTTCAGGTATTACGGTTTATGGGGGACCCTCATCTGAATGGGGCGCAGGAAAACATGTTTGGGAATTACATCGTCCAGAGAGGCTTGTCGTCGCCAGGGTTACGAGATGAGATCCTGGCTCAGGTTGTCAACCAGGTGTGGAGGAACATAAACTCTGAGAATGCAGAGAGAGGCTGGCTGCTGCTGCTGGCATGTGTCTGCTGCTTCACCCCATCGGCCAAGATGGACAAATATCTGCTCAAGTGAGAAATCATAAAATGACCTCGCAACTAATTATTTAGCAAATAGTTTGAGAGGTTAAAAAAAACACATGTTAAGAAGCTATATGCTGTAAGTAAGAGACTTCTACTCCACTGTTGAACCTCATTTCACCTCTGCTCCAGGTTCGTGTCGGACCACGCTCCTGCTGGCTGGCAGGTGCTGCTGCAGCACAGACTCATCCAAGCGAATCAGAAGATGCAGCTGGGATCAGGCTCCGCCCCCGAGATTGCGCGGACGTATCCGCTGTCGCTGCTTGAGTGGACCGCCAACAGGAAGAAGGCTAACATGGTGTTGCACGTGCACTGTCTTGATGGTAATATCTCACCTGCTTAATGTTGCAATGTTCAACTTTTCATCGGTCTGCTTCTTTGCTCTTTTCCAAGAACTCCAAATGATTCAAGCAAAGTAAATAAAAAATTCACAACATTTTCCTTTACAATCAGTATCTAGTTTTGAGGTGCACAGAAAAAAACCAGGAGCTGTTCAAATATTTAGGAAGTCTTTCACACCTGGGGTCTAAACTGGCACACACCTCAGAGAAAAGAAAGAGGGACGACCTGGCATTGCTTTTATTGTGTAGGATCAATTACATCCCCAGATCATTGATTATTCATTGTCATTCAGGATCAGGTGATGTGACTGTGGGGCTCATGTGCTTTGTATTGCGCAATTAACACAGTTTGTTAGTTAATGAGTGTAATTTAAAGCAGCAAAGGAACTATTTGTTGCATTTTTATTAATTTATCTCTCCCTGCAGGAGGGTCCTTCCTGTGTCCTGTCCATTCCTGGACCAATGGAGAGGATTTAGCAGGAAACATTCTGCGTCACAGGTTTGGTTTTGTATTTTTAGCTCCATAACATTTAATGTAAACATCTGAACATGCCATGATAATGTTTAGAGAGTAGTTTTAACACGTGTGTATAGATATTGTGAACATCTGAATCATGCATCTTGCAGGGGAGTGTCTGACTGGTGGAGGGGGAGTTCAATTCTGATGAAGGAGCAGGGTCAGTGGGTGGAGTTAGCTGGTCATGACTATGTCATGGACCTGATTGCAGATATGGAGCTTCCTATGGACTTCCCAAAGCAGAAGAGTTACTTCATCATCAGCACTGACAACCCAGCTAAAGTCAGAGCTAATGCCAGCCTGTTAGTATGCAAGATGCACACATGCAGTTCATTACTCACGTGACTAAAGCTACACCACGTGGCACATTACTCCTCTCTCCTCTCATCTCTCAGTGCTTTGTTTGGCAGTGGCTTTGACTCAGATGAGGAGCTTCCTTCCTCCCTTCCTCTCAGCAGCAGCAGACCAGCCTACAGCCTGCCTGATTCAGATGGTTACTACAGCCACGGTACACACACACAGTTAACTCTTAACTGCATAACTGAATTTTTAAGCACTTACAAATTAAAGATTTTCAAATGATCTGATCAAATGTACAAACCAATCTTTCTGTGAATTGAAGCCCCCATCGGCTGTTGTTTTTAACTACTTACTAGCGTGTATCACTCCCAAACTGCTGAACCCAAAACTTTTATGCTCTTTGTGTTTAACAAATGCTTCAGCTGTGTTATAGATGAATCCCACCTGTCCAGATGTTTAAAGCTGAGTACCAAGGATGGCACTCAGAAAATAGCTTTTTTGAGTCGTGAAATCAGAGGTTTCAGGTTTCCAACTCACTCTGGGTTCCAAGAGATACAGTTAGCAGGATTATATGCAAATTTAAAACTTGTGCTAGTTTGAGTACACAGTCTATAAGAGGAACACTAATGAAGCAAGCTTGATCCTTGCATATTTGCCACTGCATTTTTGATATGCAAGAAAACACATGGATAGGCCTGCAGGGTGCTGTGAGTCTGTTTATGGACTGATGAGACTAAAGTGGACCTGTATTGACCTCTGGATGGGCTACGTGTGTGGTGTAGGAAGAGTAGGCACTATTTTACCATCATGACAGCCAATCCCTCTGATGTTCTTTGATGGGACTTAAAGAAAGCAGTGGATTCATAACTGAGCTGGATGCTTTTGGCTTCTTATTAGGAAATTACCGGAATGTCTTATTGTAGATTTTAACAGTTAAAAGGTGCCCAACAAAGTAATGTATTTGTTGATGATAACCTTTTTTGGAGAAGTTCATTAAAGCTTTAATTAAAGCTTTAATTTGAATAATTTTAATCACATGACCGGAATGTCTCTTACATTAATGCAGTTGAATAATTGTTTGTACAAGTTTCTGTATTTAAGTAGTTTTGTTTATTAGAGTTTTGGTTATGATGTATGCTCACCTAGTCCTCACCACTGTGTTGTATGTTTCTAACTCTAATTAGTTACTTCCTGGTTCATTTTGCAAGCACTTGTTTTTCTGTGTCTTGTGTTTGTGTTTTCATTAGGTTATTGTCTTCGTTTCCCACATTATCTGGTGTGTTTGTATTGTGTGAGTCTCCATCTGTTCCTTGTCGCATCATCCAGGTTGTGTGTTTCCTTTGTTCAGTGTTTCCCCTACGTTTCCTAGTTTTGGGCCCTTTGCTTCAGCTGTGCTCTTGTTTTGTATCTTTGTATCATTTGAAAGCATTCAGCACTACAGCTGCTGTTTGAGTTTACACGCTGTTTCATGAGCCCTGGATGTGGGTCCATGTCCTGCTTGTCACAGAGCTGCACTTTGGCAACAAAAATGGAAGAGTTGGGAAAGTTTGAAAGTCTTGTGATCTTGAAACAGTTTCCTGTGTGTTGTCCGAAGAGAGAGAGAGACGTAGATAAAAAGCTGGATCAATTAATCAAGGTTTCTGCAACAAATGTGACAATCAAAACCGTGAAAAAACAATGAACTGACTTAGGTTGCATTTTTGAGAATAAGACATTTTGATCAGTGACTAACAACCTTTTCTCTACAGTTAAAGTAAACCTGATCACCTGATAAAACATGCTTGATTAAAAGAAAGAAAATATCAAACATGACAGTTTCTGTGCACTAAAAACACTGAAAATACAATGTTTAAAGCATTATTGCTGTTTGTCTGTGTTCAGAGTCAGAAACATTGAGCGAGGGTCAGCCTCAGAGAGGGATGGACCGCTACCTGGACAGCCTGTTTGACCCTGTGCTGTCGGACAGCAGCACGGTGAGTGCTCGTCCTGATTTCTCATAAACTACACATGTCAACCAACTATTTCCTCTTTGTTTTTAAAATTGCTGTAGTGCTATGAAACTAACACGCAAAATAGTAATAAATGATTGCTTGGTATAATCTTTTAAGTCATCTACCAGGTGAAATACTCGACAGATGACCATATTACTGCATTGCCACTGCTTTCATTTTGACAAAGACTTTTCACTATAAATGTGTCTATGTAGAGCTGCAAGTGCTTTCCTGCCACTGCAACTCAAAGCTTATTACTTCTTTGTTCAGTTATATTAATTATATTATAAGACCAATCAGTTAATTGCCGACCTAAAAGAAAAGTAATAATACAGGTGGATAGTTGTAGCTCTGTGTCATTGATCTGTCCTCTGAGTGTGAACAGAAGAGTGGTGATGGAGGAATTGAGCATGTGATCCTCGGCTTGTGTTTGGGTATGAATGGAGCACACGGGACGGCTGATTAGGTTACCGAGTGACCTACCGTATATGACCGCAGCAGCAGTCAGCATAAACGAGTCACCGTGTGGGGAAAAGATTCCGCTCATAGCTTCATCTTTTGTTTATTAGTGGAAACAAAACGAGTTCAGCGTCCTCATCACTCGGGTTGCACAGGAAAGGTTGCATCAGGAATGTTTTAGGGCTTTGAGTAGTATATATCAATGGCAATAGTTAAAATAAAAACATAATATCTGTGTTTGGCAGAAGTCTTGATAGACCTGTTTAGATTTTCTTGAGCAGTTTTGGCTTTAAAATCATCTGACACTGGAAACAAAGTAGCTGAGAATTTCAGTCAGCTCAGGAGAATGAGGTCTGTCATGTAGTGGTGAATTTTGTTGTAGTCCATTTAGTGTCTTTATGCTGGAGCCTCTCCTCCTGCGTGTACGGTACTTCCTGGAGAGTATACTGTTCCTGCAGCTCTGGCTCAGAGAGGGTCTAAATCAACCAATCCAGTTCACTCCCTCTTGCTTGTTGTCTTAGTCCCTCTCCTTCCCTCCCTGCTTCTGACACCTTTTCTTTTTCCACTTCATGCCCCTTAAACTCCAGTTTCTCAACTATAAGCATCCCTTTCCTTCTGCTGAGTCTCCTGCTGCTCTTTGCTCACCAGGACATGGAGAAGAGTGGAAGTTTGTCAGAAAGGATGAAGGGAGGAGGAGGTATAGGCATCACAGGAGAAGGAAGGGAAGAGGGAGAGAGTCGTCCAGCTTCCAGCCGGCCTTATCCACCAGGAATACATCCTGGAGGTAAACACTGAGTGCTGTGTGTATTTGTTGTTATGTGTGTCAGTGCTGATTGGCCATATGTTTGTCTCTGGACTTCTATTTTTTTTGCTGCCTATATTTTGTGTCTAAGCGGATATTGCTGTTTCCAGAATTAGTGGCACCTTTCTCCCTTTTTGTCTGTGAATATTTTGCTGGACTTTTCATTTTCAGACATTTCTTTTGTCCTCACAGCTCACTCTCTCTGCACTGACATTAATAATTCAGCTTAACCTAAGCGCTCCTAAATCATTGGCTTTTGTCTCAGGCTAATAGAGTTTCCCTTTGTTTCTCCTTTGTAAGCTCCTCCTCAATAAATTAATAATAACGCATTTAAAATGTTTTGGTGATGCTTTATTATCAACCTACTTTCATTCCCATAGTAACAGGCAGACAGAGTATTTCTTTATTGGTATCTTAAAGGCAATGAACAGACCTGAACTTTAAAAGTTTAACTTTGAGCTGTTGGCTGTATTGACTGTCCTCATAGATAATACATTAAAAGCCATTCACTATAACAGGTGACTGTTATTTCTCTTAAACACCAGTCATTACAAATTGATCACTTTCCACACATCTAGTAATGTTAAGTACCTGGTACTATTTTTACTGGCTCTTGTGTGCTCGACTGTAAAATTCCAGAATTTTTATTTATTATTTTACCTTCACAGTTTCCTCTTTTTTCCCCTCTAATGGACTAATGCCAGGCTTACGGCACTGAGCAAAACTCACATAGTGACAGTGCCAACATGCTGATGTTACACTGGTTTGATGTTTATCATCAGCAAGCATGTTTGCTTTACTTCTAAAGCAGGGTATTGGACAAATTGAGATTTTGACCTGACATGTGTTCAAAACGCAAATCTAAAAAGAGGAAACCATACAGTATCAAACAGCACATACTGTAGAGAAATATTGGACTTTTAAGACCAACACTGATAACAATATTTGGTGATTTAAAAATCTGATATCCTGATATATCACCAATGCTTTTTTTCCCCCTTTCAGACACATGAACAAACAGATTTCCCTAGCGCTTGCTTATTTACTTGCTTGCATATTTCCTGAGTCTGATTGGATAAACTGGTTGTTATGCTTATGGTGTTTCAAACATGTGTGTTGCCCTCTGCTGGACGACCTAAACAACGTCAACTCCCAGGACACGATTGAAGCATGTTTCACCTGTCTTTACTTTTTTGTTACATTCTCATTTGTCAGCCGTTATGTTATAAGTGTGACAAATAGCTGATATTGGCCAGTAATATCATTCCACTGATGTGCTCTAACAGTTACTACTACTTTACTCAATAGTAAAAATGTTAATTTTACAATGGCTCCAGCGTAAAGCTGAAAAATAAACCGAACATTGGCATGAAACTAATTTCTGAGATTTGTAGAAAGACCCTTTGCAACAGTGTTAATTTTGACAGCAAATTTTGATTTAGTTGTAGTCACAGACTTGACTATGATGTCATTTAGTTTTAGTCGACTAAATAGCTCATGATGAAGTCAAAAGCTGCCCAGCAAATTGGGGAAGTTGGTTGTGTTTTCACTGATGAGATTTGCTCAACACGATTTACAAAGTGTCTTATTTTCCTTGCCATCAAATGTAAAATGTGTACATGTGTCTACTCTTCTCTTCCTCCCAAGCGTTGACATTTTGTCGTGTTTTCATGAGAATCGGGGAGCATGGGAGCTGGTTGTAGTTTCCCTGGGGCGGCTCAGACGTGCGTGTCCAACCTCACAGCACAAGATTAGTTCTGCTTGGATCACTTCCAAACTCGCTTTTCTGTACAACTTAATTAGTTCTGATTGGATCTCGTCTCTCCAGAATGTTTTCATCTTGTTTTTTATTTGTTGAATGCATCAATACATTTTATCATAGCTTTTGTCGTCCTGCATAAGTTTTTATTAAGTTATTGTTCTCATTCGAAAAAACAAGGTTGTTGATGAAAACTATAATTAAAATTATTTTTCAACATAATTAACACGGTTTTTCAAAGCGATAAATACAGCACAAACATCTTCACACCAGCACTGATACAGAGCAGAAAAACATAACAGCTTCTTCATACAAATTGTATGAATACAGAAGTTGTTTGCTCAGCTTTAAGGACTTTTCTTGTCGTAGTCATGTCAGCACCTGCCTGATAACAAAGACACGGAAAGTGCCTCATGGCCTTGAACAGAGTTTACAGTTAGATTTGAACCTGTTGCTTCCCATCTTCACACACGCACACACTTTGTACTCTTTGTACAAGATGTTACAGTCACATACCAGCAGAACACAGAGATTAGAAAAGCTGAAACAGGTTTTCCATTACACACTCAGCAGGATTTGTCTGGGTCAAAGTTGGGGAGTAATAAACACATTAATATTGATGTTCTATGAACCACAGCATCAGTGTGGCTAATAACGACCACTCTGACATATTTTATTTCTGAATCTGAACTTGATCATACCTTGTTTGTCGTAAAATGTGAAATATTTCCCAGTCACTAACAATGTGTGGACTAACTGCCACTTAAGACCTGTCTATCTTCCTTTTCCCTGCCTGCTACTCCTCAAGCTGTGCCAGTGCTTCCAGTAGCAGGAGGAATGATGCCCCCAATCCCTGCTATGCCAATCCCCTCCCACCACCATCATCACGAGCAACATCAACAACAGCAGCAACAACAACAATACCACCAATACAACCGACCCCAACACCCCTACCACCGTCAGCAATCGTTTTCTGCCACCACTCCTTCTAGTCATGTAGCACCCACGCAGTCACCCACTCGCACCCCCGCTGCTGCCCCCGCAGCTACCCCTGCTGTTGATACCGATGTCGCTTCCAATGTGTCTGTTGTCCCGGGTCTGCCTGCGGCGCCCTCACTCCCAGCCACGCCTGTGGTTCCAGGCTTGCCTGTGATGACAGGTGTGCCAGGTAGAATAAAAGGATGTGTGTTAGGTTTTCCAGCATGTTTGGCCTGAAGTGTTTGGGCATGATGGACTCCTTTATTTCTTTTTTCTTTAATTAAAGCCAGTTTCAAGTTTTTTTGTGTTTGTTTTTTATGTGGGGTTGCAAAGTTCATTCGTGTGGTTTGTTTTAAACAGATAATTCTGTTTCTTGTGCTCTTAGTGCAGCAACAACATAACAGTTATATGTTTGTGCTTCTCCAGGATCGGAGCAAGTGGTACTGACTCAGCAGCAACAAGCCATCATCAACCAACAAGCCATCATTCTGGTCTGACATCATTTCTCTGAACAACTCTGATATTAAAACCACTGTTCGTACTGGGCGATACAGTTCTGTGTAAAAGAGAGACTGTGCAACACTTACACCTAATGATTCAGTAGTTTGTAGGAACACATCTAGCAGCAATAACTTGAAGTAATCATTTTCTGTGTGACCGGTTTGTCACATAGTTGTGGAGGAATTTTGGCCCGCTCTTCTTTACAGCGTTGTTTCAGTTCACTGGGGTTTGTTTATGCTTTCTCTTAAGGTCACATCACAGCTTTTCAGTCAGGTTTCACTGGACCATTGCAACACATTGATTCTTTTCTTTTTCAGCCATTCTGTTGTAGATGTGCTGCTATGCTGGGGATCAATGTCCTGTTGAATGACCCGGTTTAGGCCAAGTTTTAGCTGCCTCATGTAGACAGACATCACATTGTATTTTCTTTCTGCACCAAAAATATGACACAACAATCTAGTTTTTTGTTTGTTGGTTTTTTAGACTTGTTCAGTATATTTCCAACTTACCTAATATTCATATTTAACATGCTAACTGATGGCTGCAGAGGCTTACATGTAGCTAATGGGTGTTTTGCAGTTCTTCTGAGTATTGCACTGTCTGACCTTAACTCGTGAATGCACCAGAGCAGCAAAGCGCCAAAACATCTGATTTTATAGATGTGCTCACACTTGCTGATGATCAGCTAATCCATTACATTTGATTTGCTGCTACTTACCCTCTCAATTTCAATGGAAACATTAATGGTGAACTTTTTTTACAGGACTGCACAGAGTCTTTTTCACATGGCTGTACGAGCAAATGAAGTATGATAAAACTGTCTTTATGCAGTCAAATGCTAAAAAGATAATGCTGCACTCTGAGCCCTTAAACTAATGTTTAAGTGAAAGATACCATAATCAGTACCACTTTCACATTTGTATGTCACAGTACACATGACGCTAAAGGCTGTACTACCAAAATACTTGGATAATCTAAGCAGTTAATTCATTTATTGAGTGAAAATTGACAACTTTACAAATGTACCACATTACTTTACTGACTCCTGACATCAAATGTCTTGCCTAAACAAATGATATCAAGTTACAAATTGACACAGTTAACCTAAACATTAAGTTAAACCATAAAAGATGAATATGTTTTAAACATAGGTATAAACTGTTGTTTACTAAATATTGAATATATGTTGGATTGTTTGTGTTGCAGGCCCAGCAGATGACGATGCAGGCCATAGCAATCCAGCAGCAAATGTTGTCTTCTTTCCCCCCAGCTGCTCCAGCCCCACAGTCACCACCCTCATACTATCACGCGCACTCACAACAGCGCTCACGCACAGCCAGTCCTGTGAGTAAACACACACGCTGCTGTGTTGATGTAACGTTCAATACACTTTATGCATGCAAATCTGAAATATAATCTTGAAGCCGTATCACTTATTGTTGTTTTTCCTGCAGACCAAAGAGAGTGAGGCGTCTCTGCACAAGCCAAGCGCTGCCGCTGTTCAACGGAAAACGAGTATGTGGTACACTTGCTGTGCGGTTTCTGAATCAAAAAAGAGTGGAAATAAAAATATTGGTGCATTGCAGCATAGTGATTTGTGGTTGGAAAGCCCACTGCAATAATTGAACATGCAGAATTGAGTAACTGTCCTTAAATAAGTATATGATTATCACTTTAAGGATTTCTCCCTGTGTGTCATGAGTCGCTGTGTGGCAGGCAGGAGTTGGACCCAAAATGCAGGCACTCAGGCATGAGGTTTAAACACAAAAAAACTGAGCTTTATTTGCTGGCAGGGGAAAGTCATAAAAAAGCAACCTAAACTAAACTGGAAACTCATAAACAAACCTCACAGTGAGCCACAGGGAGATCCACACAGCATGAGGGACAACGCAACACTGACTCAGAGAAACACAGGGTTTAAATACACTGGGAAGTAACGAGGGGAATGAGACACAGAAGGAGAGCACAGCTGGGGGAAATCAGAACTGACGAGACAAGGAAGCGTAAACTGAACACACTGAGATAAGACAGAGACCTTCAAAGTAAAACAGGAAACACATAACACAGACTGAACAAAAGACACAGACTCACATGCAGGCACTACAACAGAGGGAACAGAGACGTGGGACCAAGGCAGACACAGACACTGACTGGACACGGGGATATAGCGGACAGGGGAGACAGCAACTAAGGATTACACAGAGACAAACCATAAGACATGACTCTAACAAAGAAACCAAAGACTAGAAATGATAAATAATATATAAACTCAAAACCCTGGTTCAACGACCCAGGCATCCTAACACTGTGGCTACAGGGGTTAGGGATAAACCCTGAACAAACCGGGTTCGTGTGTAATCAAACTTTTTATTCCAGGTCCATTACGTGGCCCCCCTCCTGAGGATGTGGTCCGCTCCACTGTGAGTAACACTGAGCACTTGGACCCCAGCCATGATATTAAAGACATTATCAAACAGCACCAGCCTGAAGGCACAACATCTTCCTCTGGATCTCCCACGCAAAGGTTAACACACACACACACACACACGATGATGTGAGATATTGACGACTGTCATACTCTGTGGTATTTAATCTGTTCTGACTACTGTGGTGTGTGTAGGAGAAGTGATGGAAAGTTGTTTGGAAAGAAGCCAGACCCTCATGATGAAGCGATGGAGATCCTTAAAGATCAAATGGCAAACCCACCACAACCGGTATCCTAACTCCACACCTACCACACACACACACACACACACACACACACACACACACACACACACACACACACACACACACACACACACACACGGCAAAACAATATCTAACCATTTTCCATATCTCAGACTCACAGAAAGACTTCGTCCGCCCAATCTAAAGAAGACAGGGGACACAAGACTAGCCAGAAAGCCAAGCCTCGCCCCCAAGGGCCATCTAGCTCCAACATAAGCCCCGCCCCTCCTCCAGGTAAATTTACACTGTAGAAATACCTGTGAATAAGCTCCAGATTAGACTGATACAGGTGTGTATTGTTCATGATATAAATAAATAAATGAATGTTCTTGCTTCCAGTCTCCAGAGAGTTGCCAGTTGAGGAGGAGATCATTCAGACTCAGCTCCACAGCAGAACCAGTGATGAATATTACACTTATTCCAACGTCCCGTGGAAACTCTACATGAGGAAAGAGGTTTGTTTTTACCTCAGTTTTTTTTTAGCTAAGTACAAAAAATGGAGCTGTAAACCCCAACGTCAATATAATCATTTACATAAAAATACAGTTTATTTATGTCTGTCCTCCATTTACAGGTTTTTTATCCTAAAGAGAACTTGAACAATCCACTGATCCTGGATCTGATCTTCAGACAGGTTGGTTTATAAATCCAATAACTGTCAATATTCATCATCTTTATTTATTTTGCTTTTATGCAATTCTTTGTGTAAACTTGTGTAAATTATCATAGAGACCTCAGGGTGTCTTCCAGCTGGTCTAGTTAACAGTAATTATGGCAGTAGTTCAGATGGTCATGATTCATTAATATTAAAATGCTAAAATAGTGTCTGTGATGTAGTTATTTTTCACTCCAAGTGTTTCCCATTAGCACATTCCTATTCCTGGCTGTGTCTTCCCAGATTGTACATGACACCTTTTCTGAGGCTTGCATACGCATCACGCAGGAGGAGAGACAGAAGATGAAAGACCTGTTGGGTATGAAACTAGCATGCATGCTTTAAGGTTTATGACTTACTTGCATCTATGTGACGCTCTCTGTTGGTTCTCAGGAGTTCAAACCTTTACTGATCCTCTGTTTCTGTGACAGCGGAGAACAAGGTGGATCAGGTTTCAGGAACATACAATGAGAACGTGAAGAAGAAGGTGGTCACCGTGGCTAGAGACGAATGGGAGATCTACTTCTCTCGCCTCTTTCCAGCCTCTGTGAGCTGTTGTTTTGCTTGGCATAGATAAACTGAATTAATAAATAGTTTCATGTGTTTATATTGTGGTGTGTGTATATGGTTGTGTGTGTTTTCCAGGGCAGTGTCGGGACAGGTGTGCAGGTGTTGTCCGTGTCTCATAAAGGTATCAAGCTGCTGAAGATGGTGAAGAGCAGCTCTTCTGCTTCAGACTACTTCAGAGTGCTGAGGCCTTACAGGTGAGTCTCATACAACATATTCCTGTTAAAAAACCCTGTAAGTTAGATTGTTTTAAATGCATTTTCTTGTTTTAAAAACACAAATCAGATGCTAAAAAGAAGATCTGGCCATAGATCTTATTTAACTTTCTGTGTATACATGTCAAATGCCTGATTGCTTTGAACTATGACTTTAAGTTGACTTCCTGGTTTGGCGTATCACTTCCTTTGCAGCTATTCAGACATCCTGTTTGTGTCGATTCCATCTAAGAACATGCTTGAGTTCAACCTGACTAATGAGAAGCTGATCTTGTTCTCCGCCAAAGCCCCGCACGTCAAGCATATGACCGACTACTTCCTCACAGAGCTTAAGAAGGTCAGAGGAATGTTGTCAGTGTCTGCGTGTGACGAAGTGTGAATTATGAATGGATGAGTTTTTGTAATGCACACTGATTGGCACAATTAAATTAGATAACATTACTGTGTAAAAAAAACTCATATAATTTTTTTTTAATATATGTATGCATGGGCTTTACTCCATGTCCTCTTTGATTTGAGTGTTTTTTTATTAACTTTCTATTTATTTATTTTTTTACTTTAAAAAGATGAAATTTCAGGTGTAATCCAAATTTATACTGATGCCATAACATTGACATCTAAGCGCGTTCACAGGGTGTGTAGTGCTCTTTATCCACGTGTGAAACTGGCTCAGTTTTCAGTGTCTTAAAATTATGTGCAAAAATAATTTTTTTTAATATTTTGCTTCCAAGAAGCCAGACTTTCTTGTATTTTTTTTAAAGTGGTTTTGAGCAATACTTTTAGAGTTTTTCTTTGGACATTTTCTTCTTTTTCCCTCATTTTCACTCCTTGTACCTGACCATTTTCAGAGGAATTTTTTGTTTTGTTTGTTAAGCCACTTAACACTGACCTCTGAAACATTCAAGCACCAAAAAAGGCGCCTGAGTCAAAGGATAAGTCTGTATTTTGTCTACATGTGACACACAACTTAGCAAAAAAAAAAACAACAACAACAAAAAAACCAAACAGGCACTTTGTTTCTAGCAGCCTGTAAAAAAAAAAAAAAAATGAAAATCCCCATTTCTGGAGCTGGATCTTCAAAAAATTCCAAAGACAACAGACATGAAATAGCAATTAGCAATTTTACACCAAACAGGTCCTTCCCAAAGAGCTGCTAGCTGAAACCTGGGTGTATACCGGCATGGTGTGCAGTGTGTCCTGACACGTGACCTCATCAGAAATGGTTTGAGTGGAAGCCATTCTTAAGGAACGGAAACGGGGAGAAAAGACTGAAGTGTGCCAAATAACCCAAGAAGTGGACTAAAAGTCAGTGACAACAGGTGTTATGCACTGATGAATCCACATTTCAAATGATCGGTTCAAATCATCATCAGTATGTACGGAGGAGGAGGTCGGGAGAGATGTACAACACTGAGCGTCTCCAGCCATCTAAAGCATGGTGGAGGCGCCGTCATGGTTTGGAGCTGCAGACTACTTAAACAAAGCTTGCCTGATGATTTCAGGCTGTGCTGAAGAATAAAAATGGTCACACAAATCCTGTATTTCTTGTATGCTTGCACATGTTTCAATAAATCAATGTACATATTTCCCATTTTCTTTGTAAAATACAAAACCATGAAGTGTGGCTTAAGACTTTTATACAGTACTGTATTATATGGCACTTTAACTATAAAATATCACTACCTTTATTTCTTTATTTTTTACTTATGGAGATGTGATCAGTACGCAGGAATAACTATTTAAGTTTATAAACTTTAAAACAAACCTACAGTGAGTAGCGCTGACAAACCCATGAATTCAAAGTGGACATTAAGCAGTGAGTGAGGAAAGGGATTTTCTTGGCACAAATGTTCTTTGGCTCTCTGCTGGATGTCAGCGTGCCCTGTCTTTGTCAGGACTCGGAGTATGTGGTGGCAGTGAGGAACTACATCACTGAGGACAGGACTCAGCTCAACTTCCACAAAGGCGACATCATCAGACTCCAGCACATGGACGGACTGGAGGCTGGTGAGATACAGGAACAATCCAACACTGAAAATTGTCACAGTGATAGATCTGCGTTCTGCCTCTGAATTATTTCACAGTGCCCATTTCATTGTGTGGTTGTATCTCAGGTAAACGTTATGGCTGCATTGTGAGGAAGAAGGTGATGCTTCTGGAGGAGCTAAAGAGAAACACCACTGAGTTTGGTGCGTGTGGCGTGACCTTTCTTATTCTAGCTTTCTTCTAACATTTTGGAGTTTATTTATGTTGGTTGTGTGACGCAAAATATTTACGACATTGAAGAGTCTCTATTTTGTGTGCAACCTTTTACTTATTTTGTGTGTGTGCATGTGTGTAGGCTGGCGGTTCGGCGCCGTGTATGGAAAGTCTGGAGTGTTCCCCAGCGAGTTCATCCGTCCTGTGGCTGCTCCGGACTTCTTGGTCCTGCCTCCTGAACGCGTGGAGCCCCGAGACCGGCAGGGACGAGTCGCTGCCTCTGCTGCTGTTGCCGTTGCGATGGGCTCAGCTGTAGCTGCTCATGAGCTCGACCTCTCTACCGAGGTGCTAACTGCATTTTTTTACTCTTTTTTTCTGCTTTTTCAAGCTCCCCACTGTCAGAATAATAGATTAAAGGCTAGTGTAACCTACAGAGCTCAACATGAAAAGTACCCTTACATTATGGTATTAGCCAGTGTTTATACAGCATACATTGGAATGCTTTGGTTAGCAGAAATGGAAATATTTTTTAGATAATTACACTGTTGGTGCTCCCAGTAAGTGGCACTCTTGCTTTTGCTCCTCATGCTGTGGATTTGTGTGTGTCTCAGGTAGTGAATGAGATCTATGGAGACAGCCTGGGTGTCGAACTGGACGACCTGCCTCTGCACAGCAGCCAGTACCACATGGTTGAGTTTGCCAAGAAGTACTTCCGAGAAGCGCAGAGGAACAGGAGGTCAGACACACACATGTGCAGTGTCAAAAACAAAAAAGAGTTAGAAGGGTTCAATGTAAAGCTAAAATTTGCACTTACGGTGATAAATAAATAACCAAGAGTTGATTGTCTGCTTTTCCCCACAGTGATCAGAAAGCGAAAAAGGGGAAGGAGCTCAGGGACCCTGCTGACATGGTCAAATTCTCCAAGGTAATTCAAATCACAATCATGTCTCTGTGTTCAAATATATAGGATATGTTTCTCTGTGCCTGTGCACAGACATCTAAAATGTTTTTCTTGCCATCGTGTTCTGGTTTAACATCTTGTTTCTCTTTCTAGTCTCCAATCCAGGAGTCACTGATCGACTTCTCAGACAGTGGGATGAACCGAGTGGCTGCTGACATCTTCTTAGGTGAGAGCAGAGTGTGGAAACGAAAAGAAACATAGGAGGTTGAAGCAGAAGATAGCAGCATAAAATACGCATATATTTCGTGTTTCTTTGTGTTTATTTTTAGTTTATTTTTAGTATAAAAGCATTAATGTGCTTTAAACGAAATACATCCGAAAAGATGTGGTCCAGCTCCTTCTGTTTCTTTTGCCCAGCTATAATGAAGTTTATGGGAGACTTCCCAATGAAAGGCCAGACCGAGCAGGACCTGGTCACCACTATATTAAAGGTATGCTTACATCAGCAAATTGTCTATCCATTGTAATACTAAGACGAGGTCTGTGTGTGTGATTTTATGTTTTTCTTCATGCATGTGCTTAAACAAATCTAGTTAAGTGGTGACCATGGCCTGATGAAGGATGAAGCCTACTGCCACGTGATGAAACAAGTTACTGTCAACACCAGCTCCAAACCGTAAGGCTTCCAGCGCTCGCTTGTTCTTAAAGAGCGGTGACATGATCGTGGAGAGGCTTTAATCTGTGGCTGTGTGCGCGCTTCTCTGTGTGCAGGGACAGCTGTCAGAGAGGATGGCGGCTGATGTATATTCTCACATCTTTCCATCGGTGCTCTGATGTTATGAAGCCGTTTCTGTTGACGTTTCTCCAGGATGCATGTGCCAGCCCTGGTTTGCAATACCAAGGTGGGCATCGTGTTCATCAGTCCATCTCTTTTGATCTTCACTGGTCTAAAGTGTTTACTAGCTGCTCTTCCAATTGACAGGTATTGCCAAGGCATGCGAGCAGAATCTGAGGAGGACTTTTCAGTATGGCGGGCGTGTGCAGTATCCCAACAGCATGGAACTCAAAGCAATGATGGTTAGTTTGTAAATAAGCTACACAGTGTTCCTTTGTGGCTTGAAATATGTCAAAATTGTAGGGATTGCTAACATTTATTAACTTAAAGTGTCAACAGGTGTTTAAAAATACGGAAAAACAATCGGGATAGTCCTGTATAGTCTCCTTTATCAGGTAGATCAGGCCGTGCTAATTAATCTACAGCGATATCTTTCATATTGTGGTGTCTGTCTGTCATGTTCAGATGTGACTTTGCTACATGACTTCTCAGTAACAGCTGTGGATAGCAGTGTGTGACGTTTCCCTCTGATTTGTTGTCCGTGTACAGGCCGGGCGTAGCTCCAAGAGACAGCTGTTCCTGCTCCCAGGTGGCATCGAAAGGCACTTAAAAATCAAGACATGCTCTGTGAGTGGAAAACACACACACACACACACACACACACACACACACACACACACACACACACACACAGAATGGCTGCAGTCTCTAAATGTAAAACACAGATGCCGAATTTGTAGCCTGTAGTGGCATATTTGCTTTTTCCTTATCAGGTTGCTTTGGATGTGATCGAGGAGCTTTGCTTTGAGATGGGACTCCAAAGAATGGAGGCACTGGATGAACATGCCGTCTTTCTGGTCACACACAAGGGTAACAAGGATCTCTTGTTTTAGTGGAGCTCTAAAATGCTAACATTTCCTTTTGCCGAGTTAGATATTGTTACACGTTTTGGATAATAGATGGTTACTAAAGTGTCTTTCTGTGTAGGTCAGAATGTACGTCCCCTGAACAAGCGAGAGTACATCCTGGACATCGCTACAGAGGCCGAGCCCGTGGATGCCAACTACAGTCTTTGGTTCAGACGGGTTATATGGAGTCTAGCTCTCAAACTTGACAATGAACTTTATGTCACCATGCACTATAACCAGGTATAAATCTCATTTCACAGAGCTGTAGATTGAAGCAGTCCTGAAATTTTAGCTCACGTGCTAAAAATTTGTGACATCCTAATATTTCATTGGATAGCTGACATCTTTTTTTTTGTGGCCACATACGTCATCACCACCTGATGAGGGGTTTTTTTTTTTGTGGTCGGGCGGTGTGCATAGAAGTACATCTTGTTTCGTCTTCTCATCAGTTGATATTTGTCATAGAAACAAGACGGACTAATGCACATTGTGCATCTCTTTTCAAGGTGTTGCCAGACTACCTGAAGGCCTTGCTGAGTGTGGTTCCTCAGGGTAAGCCCAGTGAACAGCATCTGCAGCAGATTACCAGGCTGGCTGCCCTACAGCATCGTGCCAAAGACACCATCTACCTCCCCACCCTGTAAATATATCCATTTGTTGTTGGAAACCTTTTGCATGCTAATGTACCAACTCACACTTGCATATCAATTACTTTTGGGCAAGTTACTAGTGATACAAGGGACAAATTAAAGGTAGGTTTATGTTGATTTTTTGTCACCCATCATATCTAATCGTATCTATGCAATCAACATGTGACTGAAGTGCAGACTTTTAGCTTTAATTCAAACGGTTTAATGAAAGTGTTCCATTAACTTTTTAGGAATTAAATTGATTCAAAGTGATTTAAATTAAAGTTATCTAAAGAAACCAGTGATTGAGACTTTTAGTAGCTTAATTTTTTCCAAACAGTAAGACATGGCTGACTTACAGAAGAGCACGTTTGGCCCAGATATCCCTTTTCTACTATTTCTGATATTGTGGCTATATCACAAAGGGCTGAGAAGGTTGCTGCTGCATCCAGGGACTAAGTTAGTTACCTAAGGGTTTTATATAACAACACTCTTTAAAATGTAGTAAGACAATAATAGTAGACCCAGGACTGAACCTTGGGGAAACCTACAGGTTGGAGAAGCAGTGGAAGAGAATGTACGGTATCCCTGAGAGGTCAAACGTACTGCAACGTAAAAGAACACAAATAGAAAAATGTTCCAAAAGCACACAAAACACAATGAAAATTCATCAGGTTAGACCATTACATGGTATGTTGAACAACTAATATAAAACATTCATCTACAGTGTTATATGTATCATTCAATTACAACTTTACTTCCTCACAACAGCTACAAATCCTCAGGTTCTGTGTCTCAGTCGAATCCTGTGGATGTCTCTGTTTCTCTCATTTCCACAGCTGTTCTGTAAGATTTTCTGCTAAAAAAACACTTTTGTTGTGTTTTGGGAGCTTTTTTCCCCCAACTTCCACTGTGCTATTTATCTTTTTATTTTTTATTTTTGCTTTACATCTGTTGTGTGTTTCTTTTTTAATTTCATTGTGCATTTTTGTGTTTTTATGTGCTTTTGTAGCATTTTTGTATTTTTCTGGCCTTTTCTTATGCTGCAGTCTTTTTGACCTCTCAGGGCCACCATACTCTGCTTTGCACATTGTCGGCTTGCACAGAAAAATACACCTAACATGCACATGTATAATTTGATCTGCTGTCTCTCAATTACACCTTGTTCCCTCTTTGTGTGTGCGTGTGTGTTAGCCGTGAGGTGCAGGAGTGTATCCCTCCGCAGTTCTACAGCAAACAGGGTTCACAGCAGTGGCTGAACATGACAACACAACACATGCAGCAGGTCCAGCCCTTAAACCCACACCAGGCCCGTGCGCAGTTCCTTGGTAAGACAACAGTTCTTTGTGAGTGTGAAAGATACTCACAATTTGGCCATTTAACTTTTACATATGTCCTATAATATTAATAACTTTTGTATTGTTAATAGCAAAGCCCATTGCATGTTCTGTCACAATTCTATTAGGATAAACATCTGAAACATCTGGTAAACAAAAAAAAGGCTTATTCTGATCCCAAATAGCAGTTCTAAGTTGATATGAGTGCAGCAAGGTGTCTTCTTAGAGCATTTTTGTTGGACCAGTGGGAAAGAAAATGTTCAAAAGCACGCTGAGTTGTCGCGACATTTTCTGTAAACATCTTTACCTCGCAATTTGAATGCGGCAGCTTATCAGAAGTGAGCTTTGGTGTGTTTTTGCCCAGGTCTGGTCAGTGCCTTCCCCATGTTTGGCTCCTCCTTCTTCTACATCCAGAGTTCTGGCTCTTCGTCCGTCCACGCCCCATGCATCCTGGCTGTTAATCTGAACGGGCTTCATTTTCTTAACAAGGACACACATGTGAGTCAAACAAGCATTTTACCCTTTTACTGATCTATTGTGATTGAAAAATACAAAAAAGGCAGGAATTTTATTATATTTCAACAAAGCTTTTGGCTCCCCCTCTTGGTTATGGTGTTTACTGGCTCTCCCATCCATCATTTTTTAATAAAATCTAAATTACAAATAAAAAAAAAATCTGTGCAAGAGAAAATATAACCTTTAAAACTTGAGATATTTAATTTTATATTTTATGTCTGTGTGTCCCCTGAATGCCTATTTATATGCACATTGGTGTGTTTGTGTGTGATTAGGAGACTATGGTGCGTTTTCCTCTGAAGGAGATTCAATCAACTCGCACTCAGAGGCCAACATCTGGCTCCAGTTACCCATATGTGGAGATCATGATAGGAGACCTGCTTAACCAGCGTGTCACACAGCTGCAGCTGGAGCAGGTGGGTGTATAAGACATAGATGGAAGATTTAGATGTGTGTGTGTAACAGTGTCTGTATTTACAGTGACACATTTCTGCAGTCAACATGTGACTGAGGTGCAGACTTTTAGCTTTAATTCAAGGTGTTTAATGAAAGTGTTGCATCAACTTTTAAGGAATTAAAGTGATTTTTATACGCAGTACCCCATTTGCGAAAATCTTTCGCAGTCAACGACAGCTTGAAGTCTACAACCCAGGGTCATCACCAAATGCTTAGTTTTCTCTCTTGAGATGCTCCCCCAGGCTTTTACTCCAACCACATTCAGTTGCTGCTTATTTGTGGGTCTCTGCCTTCAGTTTTGCATTTGAAAACTGAAGAGCATGCTTTATTGGTTTCAGAAAGATATCCCATTTCTTTGCCTTGAGAAACTTTTGGGTTGCTTTTGCAGTTAATGTGTTATAATCTGCAGTTTGAATCTGCATCAATCTGAAAGTCTGGACTTCAATCAAATATTGATTCATTTGAAATTCACTCTGATGGTGTACACAAGAAAAATTACAAAAGGAAAAAGTGTCCACAAACTTTTGCCCCTTTCGCCCCTAACTGTACCACTGAGCAGTCTATATTCACTCTTCATCTTAAGTCCAGTGTTGTTTCTTTAAGGGTCTAAATGATGTTATGCTATATGATGTTTTCCAGGGCCTGGAGCTTTGCCGAGTCATCGCCATGCACGTGGAGAACATGCTGTCAGTCAGAGAGAAGAGACTCACATTGCCACCAAGTGAAATCACCCTCCTATAGCACAAACACGAGGATGACATATACATAGAAATCACAGTTTATGCCTTAAAAATGTACTCTACCTCTATTCGTAAGACAGGTTATTTTTGTATGTAAAGGCACTGTTATGTAAGTTGATAACTTGTTTATTGTGATGATTTTGAAAAAGTGCTTTTCCATTATGGCCATGAAAATGTTATTTTTTCTTAATTGATCAGCTGTTTTCTTAATGAATGATTTGGCACATAAAATGTCATTCATGTCAGTCACATTCTAGTTTTAGGAGAAACTTGAATGAATGCCTTAATCTTTAATGTTTATAGTTTTACATAATCATCCAGAAATGTTTAAGATCTTGTCCAATATAACTATAAGGGTTAATGTCTCCTTGTTTCCATGCCCCCTCTTTAGAAGAATAGCATGATTTGCTTTGTTCTTGGGACAACATTAATTTAGTGTAATGGTGGCGCCAGTTTATTGCTGTATAACAAACAAACCCTTATAACCTCATCTTGGTTTTGACATTAATGGAAACTTTTGGTTTGATAGGATAAAGAACTTTTTCTGACACATCTCTTATTCTCTGCTTTGCCAAGGGGCAAAGTCTTTTTGGCACATAAGCTTTGAGGCCACATCACTAAGAGTTTGCACTAACTTAAATATTTTATTTTTACAATAAATTTTTTTGCAAATAGCAGTTTTACATAATTATTGCATGTGAATAATAAATTAAAGCTTTAGTATAACAGTAGTGGTGTGTGAGTACTTTATTTTTTAGCAAATACACAGCAATGTATATGAGTTAGGTGGAATTAAAGAGTATGGAAAATCATTGGTGAATACAATACTACTAAAAAAAAAACCCAATTAGTAAAATATAATTAAAATAAAATATATGCTAATTATAACCTTCAATTAATGGTCAGAGTTACCATTCTTTTCATGTTTTTCTTCCTAAACAGGACGTATAATCATGTTTGAAGTAGTCATTCAAACATGATTGAATCTGTCTGCTTACATTATTTATCTTAAACCCAGTTTTTGACATCTTAAAAAAACAAATTTACAATAGTTAAGGTAAAATATTTACATTTTCTCCACAGTTTCGAGTGAGAAAAGTTAGCCGTTATTGGCTATTTAATCTCTGGCCGTTCCATTTTGTTTAAAGGAACTCCCAGTTGTCGCAGTGTACAAACTCAAGCAGCTGGGACATACCGCCGGTGTATCCTGTGCTACAAACCGAGCATCCGTCTCGCGAGCCCTTGGTTGTGTAGGCGTTGCTGAGTAATTGCTCGCAGATTTCCTCGTCCCTATTGGTTACCAATAACGGGATCCGTGTGAACCGGGAAGAGGAGGGAAGGGAGGGGGGCTGCTGTGGTCAAACCCACCAGGACCTAAACAGCACCAGGAGGGAGAGGAGGGAGGAGAGCCGCAGCAGAGGCAGTAGTGTTGTACCCCCGCTTTCAGCCTGCATGGGCTAGTCCGTTAGCTAGCTTAGCATCTTCCGACTGCGCCGAACCGCCTCTAGTCCCGCCGAGAAGCTCGGGTTGATACCTCCGTGTTACCCTCTCTGTCCCCTCGGTCCTGCCTCCCCCGTGACCGGCTTGAAGATGATGAAGTTTAGGTTTCGTCGGCAGGGCACCGACCCGCAGAGAGAGAAGATAAAACAGGAGCTTTTCGCCTTCAACAAGGTAAAGTAACGGGACAAGAGGAAAGAGAGGGAGATGGTATTCCTCCTCTCGCCTGGTTCCCCTAAACTAACAGACTTATTTTTTAAGTATGGATATATAAAAAAGCCAGTACTTTGCAGCTGAAGTCCGGCCACTCCTCTTGCGCTTGCTGTTTTCTGTCCTACTTCGCGGACAGAAAAACAGATTAGCTGTGAAGTGTTTGCAGGGCGCTTTGTTGATGTGTGTTTAGTAGCTGTTGAGTTGTTTTCACGGCGTGTTAATTACCCCTCACCCAAACCAGGACCTCGCTCAAAGTGAGCACCGAGCAGCAATCAAGGAAAACTGTAGCGCTAATATTGCTGTAATTAACCAGCAACAGAGGATTGTGTGGGTGTTGGGGATTATCAGCATGCAGATTAACGGGATTAAATTACAATACATGCTTTTCCAGCAGTTTGATGCTTCGTGTGGTGTGACCCATCTGTCATGCAATGAGCAGGGGTGTCTCTCAGCGTGATGGCACTTTTTACTCCTCTCGTCTGGTTTTAGTAGAAGCTGCCAGAACTCTGCGAGCAGGTTTTTTTTTTTTTTTAAATCTCTGCTGCTTTTTGTTATGCAGAGTCCTCATACCCCTTGTTCCAGTTCTTGGGGGTCTTTGGGTGCAGCCACGAGTGTCAGGTTTCATGCTGGCATCACATCCACATGGATATGAACCAGTTCATGTACAGTAAATCTGAGCGTCCTGTGGTAACATTCAGTGGTGGTGATAGTGGGTTTCCCCTCTGGACAGTCAATGTAAGAGCTCATTTCAGTTCCACTTTCAGTATAAGCTGAATCTTGTCACCCAGATCACTGTTGCTCCGCCGGTGGGAACATAAAAGCAGCTTGCACCACCCAGATCTGTGGAATGTACTGATAATTCTGCATATCCAGTGTCAGCTGTAGTAACTTACCTAACAGGTTGTTTCTAAGCTCATACTGAGCACTGCAGTGGCCTTGAACTCAGGTTAGATGAAGGCATGGTCTGCATGCTGTGTCTCAGAAAGTGTCCCAGAGAGCCGGGCTGTCTGAACCTTTTAAATGTTAAAAGAATCAAGTTTGTCCTGCACGCTGGATGTGATAGTGACATTAACCCTTCTCAGCAGGATTGTTTAGGACTGCGGTGCAAACAACACGATGATGACTGATGATCGTTAAGAATCAGCACTACAGTAGATTTATTTCTCCAGAATTAAGTACTTCAAGTCTGAAGTAAAAAGAGTCCTCTTTTAAGCCATTTTAGCAAATGAAAGAATAAGTAATATAAAAAAACACGAACCAGCGCATGTCCTGGAAAATATTAATCAGCCTTTCGTGGCTCCTAGAGTCGTACTTGCATGACCTTGCAGACTTGGGTAACCTCAGTTGTCTGAGTAGCATGAATGAGATTGCTCACTGTGGCCAGCACAGTGACATGAGCGCTTTGACAAACTGTCCTTACACCATCCCGCCTCAGTATCTGCATTCCAGTCGAGGCCCTCATTGAGTTTGCCATTGAACGGTTTTAGATTGTGGCTTTCCTTAGAGCCACAGCAAATAGTCGATTTGTCAGCTGGTGGATCTGACTGAAAATTAATCAGCAAGCATGTCTTTTGGTAATAGAATGATCAGGTGTTTGTTTTGTTCATTTAATTTAGTTATGGGATAAAACAACTCTCACAAATTTGAAAGTAATTGCTCTTGTTAACTTCTCAAAAATGAGGTGTGATCAGTTATTGTTTTTTTTTTTTTCTTTGTTTTTCTGTTACTTATTCCTGATGATATCCTATGTGGAAGTAAGCTTTTGTGTGAATGTGGCTCAGGCGGGCAAAAACTCCAGAGCAATCAGTTTGACATCATTGTTGCCGTTACACAGCTATCAGAAATGTGTTGACGAGAGTGATTTAACGAGAGTTGGTGTAGTGCCGAGTCATATCTGATAAATATATTTTGTATTATGTCTAACCAAACGAGACATCTGAGAGAATCGCCCACTAGATAAATGCCTTTGTGGTAGGAGAGTACAGTTAGGGCCATTATTTGTTGGACAAAGACATCATTTTCTGTTGTAGTTTTTCTTCCATACACCATCACAGAGGATTTAAAATCAAACAACCGGGATGTGGTTGAAGTGCAGACTTTCAGGGTCATTTTAATAGGTTCAACAAAAGTGCTGCGTTAACTATTTAGAATTCACAGCCATATTTTTCACAGTCATCCATTTTTAGAGACTGAAAATAAATTGGAAAAAAAATGAGGGATTTAAGGAATCCATGGAGATCATGAAATGCTACGTTTCCCACCATGAGACGCTCTCCTCGGCCTCTGCTGCAGCCAGCTTCAGTTCCTGCTTGTTCAAGGGTCTTCCTTCAGTAACTAAAATGACATGCTCTGTTGGGATGAGATCAGTTGATATTTATTTTTCCTTGACAAACTCTTGGGATGCTTTTGCAGTCTGCTTTGGGTCATTAACTGTCTTCACTGTGAAGTACCATCTGGTCAGTTTTCAGCTAGATCTGAGCAGAGGCTCTGGTCCTGTACATGTCACAGTTCATCCTGCTGTTTCTGTCAGACTAGACTGTGGCGATGATGCACCTCCCTTCCAAAGGAGTGTTCTTGTTGCTCGGTTAGATGTTGAAAGTAGTTCTGTCATGAAACATTTTAGTTGTCTTCTGTGGTCTTTGAGGCCTTTCGACTTTTCTAAGTATGTGTCAGATTGTTTGGTCACTTCTAAAGTTTTTGCTGTTTCTCTAATTGGTTTATTTTACTTTTTCAGCTTTCTCCTTCACTTGCACTGACATCTCTATTCATCTCTTACCCATAATTCCAATAAACAGGTACCAAATGGGACATCAACTACTGATCTTTTATCTGCTATTTTGTTATGGAATAATGAGGGAACAGGCTTCACCTGCCCATCCAATTAATTTGGACTCTCTGAAAATGAGGGACTGTGTATAAAACTTACTGTAATTCATAAACAGTTAATGCAACACTTTTGTTAAACGCCTTGAAAAGAAAACTGAAAGTCTACACTTGAATCATATCTTCTTTGAGTTGTAAAGAGGCCAAAGCTGCAAAAATGTTGTCTTTGTTCAAATACTTACAGACCTCACAGTTTTTAGGTGGGGAGACACTTAAACAGCTTATGTTCATGTTAGCCAAATGATGATTCTTTGTTTGAATCTCTGATGAAAGTCCATGGACTGTTTGTTTTGCTGTAACACACACACACACACACACACACACACACACACACACACTTTTGTAATGTTTGGCAGCAGCTGCCAGACTGTCACAGACGTTGTCTCTCTTCAGGAGGGTTGTTTTGATGTGACTGTGTTTGTGTGATAGAGACAGATCGCACTGCACCGGCACTTTAAAGACAGAAGGAGTTAATGTTTTACGTTATGTCTGAGTTCAAGCAAACAGCCAGGCTCAGTTTTTTCAGTTAGCCATGCCGAAACCTCGAAGACCTCCACAACCTGTTTTTAAACCAGTTTTAGGTGTCTCTCTACTGGTTTCTGTTCCCTTTTTCTTTGTTGACATAAACACTTCTCCAGCTGTCTCACCATCTCCTGACATGGGCTTGGAGAGAAAAAAGCTGAAATTTTATTTCAACCCAATTTAACAAGGTCTGCAGCACATTACAATAAAGCAATGCTGCTGCCATCAGTACTTTTTAAACTACTTTCCTGTAACTTTATTAAGGGAGTCCTCCCTTTTAGACGCCTCGCTGACTATATTCAGCGAGTCTGATGAGCAGAAAATGACACGCAAACTCTCAGACAGAACTGGGTGCATTTATGGAGGAAAGTCTGGAAAAATAAATGCAAGTGTACTTGTTGTTGTATTTCTTGTGGCATTTGATAAATCTGTCTCATCAGTTTGTCTTCTCTACCCTTTCTCTGCCTGGCTTTCTCTCACAGACTGTGGAGCATGGGTTCCCCCATCAGCCCAGTGCTTTGGCCTTTGACCCCAAGTTGCAGCTCATGGCCATCGGGACAAAGTCAGGAGCCATCAAAATGTATCCTTCTGTCAGTGAGCTCATGCATCTGCAGAAGTTGTTTTGGG
This sequence comes from Aulonocara sp. 'chitande type north' Nkhata Bay, assembly GCF_057382095.1. NCBI lineage: Eukaryota > Metazoa > Chordata > Actinopteri > Cichliformes > Cichlidae > Aulonocara > Aulonocara sp. 'chitande type north' Nkhata Bay. Next base: position 14,723,250 of record NC_141347.1, read on the forward strand.
GGCTTGGTAAGGATTGACATTTTCAAATAAGAAACAACAGCATCACACTTTTTAAATGAATACATCGCATTAGACTAGATTAACAGATCATATTGTAGTCCAAGTCTCAAAGTGGTCATGCTGTATTAGTCAAGGCATGCATACTACAAGTGATCTAACACAAAGCTGAGGTGACTGACTTGTGTTTGTGTCAAACAGATTATAATTTATCATATTTTAGGTTGTGTCATGAAGCTGATAAAGATTTTGGGGACAGGAAAAGATCTAGGAGTACCTCGGATAAGATTACAGAGACTGTTTCTTTTTCACTGCTGTCAGTTTACATCTTTTGAAGTGCTGCTCTGCTTATCTCGCTGCAGTGCAGATACCGTTTTGCTTTAGCTGTGGGTTTGTGGCAGAAGTGTTTCATGGATGTGTCTTTTTTTTCATGCTCTTTAGTGAAAATGCACATGTTGTGGGATGACAGCTAGTCATTCTTTCAGCTGCTGTTATTACACCAGGTCTACAGTGATCATACTCTTCATTGCTTTTCAATAGAACTATATCTTATGGTCTGTCTTTCTCAAGCTCCACTTTTTTTTTTTTTTTTTCTTTTTTTTTTAAATGTGGAGGAATGTCTGATCAGTCGGGATTTGCAGAAGAGCTGTTTACATAACATCAGTTTGGTAGAAGTGTGTGTGGGTGGGTGGGTGGGTGGACCAGTGTGTCTCTAGATTTTCATGTTCCATGTTTTTGTTTTTTTTGTTTTTTTTAAGTTGTGACATTAGTCACATATATTTACCACGCCAACTGTGTTTCTAGAAAGAAGCCTACAGGTCAAACAACACTGCAGCATCACTTAGAGTTAAAAACTGTCTAAATTCTTTCATCTTTAATAAAACGATCAGCATTGCTGCTTTACCAGGTGTAACTATAAAGTTTAACTTCCAGGCATCCATGAAAACAAAAGTTATTACATTTAACGGAGTTAGAAGTTAGCAGGAAGCTAGCGGAAGTTAGCTCGCTAGTTTCGCTAGTTACCTAAGCATGATATAGCATGTTCTGACGGAGAGATTTCTGAAAAAAATCAAACGTACAGCTCTGCTATCACTTCCAACATAAATGAAGACAGGAAACTAAACAGCAGTGACGTTTGTAGGGTTACTGAAGTTGGGCTAGCTGGTATATAATGATGTGCTACGTGATCGCTAGCGACACAGCTATGTTAGCATAACATAAACAGTGAAGCTGGAGGACGAACACTAACACTTTTCCACTTATAAAAGTTAACGTGAAGGTTCTTCATGGTTAGAGACAAATGCAATCGCATGGCAGGATGCTGTAAACGGACCAAACTTCAGTCAGGAGAACAACTGAGATAATCCATCCACAATACGAGGTTAGTCATTAATATACTGCAACAACATGGGAATAGAGCAGCTGCCAGAGAATTCAACATTAATGAATCAATGGTACAGAAGTGGAGGAAGCAAGAAGAATGAGTTTACTAAAGTTTGATTTATCTGACTGCTTTGTTTCGCTTAATGTGCCTTATAATCCCGTGCACCTTATGGTCCGAAAAATGCGTACTGCACACTGCAGTTTAATGTTGCAAAGCACCTCTTTTTAACTTCAGTGGATATTATACATGGTTATGCTCAGGATATGTCAGCCCATTTCTACTGGAAATGCCTTTTGGTTAAACTTTCAGCAAGGAATTTGCATTTGCACTGTTACATTTTTATAAAGCTTTAATGTACATAAAAACCAGCTTCTTGTTTAAGTGAAAATAAATGGAAGGTTGTCTTTTTGCGCTAGTAATGTTGTGGAGTTGTATTTTGTCTCGCATCAATTATATCGTCGGTTATATCGTTATCGCAAATTTTCAAATATATATCGTGATAAATATTTTTGGCCATATCGCCCTGCTCTAATCACAGCCAAAAGGATGGTCAACAAGAAGTATGAGACTGACACAAAGCCTGGAAAAGAAAAACTGATAAACAACATCATCTTTGTTGCAACAGAATTTAGATGCTTGAAGAGGATTTCATCCTCAGAGGCTTAGAATACCTTAAATGCATTTCTTGGTGTGCGGTCAGTGGGGGAATCTTAACCCCCCGACCCAGGGAGTGGCAGTGTGACGTTCACTCTGTTTGAGTAATGCCGGATGAGCCGAGTGAAGCTGTGCTGGGAATCTGTATCGGGTTTGGCTCATGATATGCATTATGACAAAGCCATAATCTGGCTCAGTGTGTCGGTTGTGTCAGAAATTCCAGCAGCTCTGAGGCTAGTGCTTCATCCACACCAGCAGCTCCGTGACATGTTGTTGATGTCTGTTATCTCTGTGGCATTCAACTCTGCCGTATTTATGCCGTAGCTTCTAGAGTGAGTAGCAGTCTGCTGCTGCGGTGTTGTATTCAGGATTGCCCAGAGTTGGGCTTTCCTCCCTTTCATCGATCAGACAGGTGAACTTCACCAGAGTAAGACCTTAGGTGGAAAACGAAACGCTGGGATATGTTAAAACTTGCATTAAAGGTGTTTCTGCGCAGATTATAGTAACTGTGTGTGTGTGTGTGTGTGTGTGTGTGTGTGTGTGTGTGTGTGTGTGTGTGTGTGTGTGTGTGTGTGTGTGAAGGGAGGCTGCCGGCTGTGTGTGCATTATGCTGGAGAATCGACTCTTTCACATTCAGATGGGAGGAGAGAGAGAGAAACTGGTGGTACCAGGCACTTGCACTGCAGAGAGGGATGGATCGAGGGGGGAATGGTGAGATGGAGATAAACGGCAGCAGTGAAGACAAGGGAGTGTGAAACAGACAGTGGGGGGGAGGCAAAAATAACTCCAGTCCACGGCGAAATGTCTGTATCTAGCAAAACGAACCTGCCATCACCCTGCCTTTTAACAAGATTCCAGCTGCTGGAGAACATTTACCTACATTGCATTAGAACTTCAGCCTGTGGCTCAGGACCACCTAAAGCTGGTTAACTTTCCCAGGTAGTTACACGAGACACTGTTTTAGAGGGCTGGACCAATAAGCTAATAAAGATATAAAATTAATATTGAGGTCAGCTTTTTGGTGCAGTCCTCTACAACATCCCAGTTTCTCATGTGGCCCCTTGGGCGAATTAATTGCCGACCCCTGAGCTAAAGTTGTAAGTTGTTTAAAAAAAGTTTTATGGTGCCCAAATCTGAGAGTTCTCCTAAATGTTAAAAAACTAAACACTTGATGGCAGTGAGATGTTTGTTTGTTTTTTCCCTTGGAAGAATGTTTGTCACAAAGAGCTGCAGCTAATGATTTTTATATTAAGCTGATGGAGTTACAGTAATGTGGCAGCTGTGACTTTTGGTGTTGGATGACGTTTGATCTTCAGTAGAGATTCTTAGAAATGAGGGGTCACAGAAAACTTGGCCAACCCGCTGGCTAATCACTGCTTTCCATTCAAGCAAGAGAAAAAAAGAGCCAAACCATACACTACAAGGACAAAAGTATTGGGCCACACCTCAGTCTTTGAATTCAGGTGTTTTCAGTTTCGTTGCCACAGGTGTATAAATTCAATCACCCAAGTCATGCAGTCTGGCTTTACAAACATTTGTGAAAGAATGGGTGGTTCTTAAGAGCTCGCTGAATTTGAGTGTGGTGTTTTAATAGTGTAGGTTTAGTTGTAAATGCTTTTATTTAGACCGTGAGAAGCTGAGCAGGAGCTTTTTTTTGTGTGGAGGTGAAACACCATGTCCAGCTGGTATTTTTTTAACAAAGTGGCAGGTTAATTATTTGTAGATTTCCATCTGGTGGTGTTCCTATCTGTAGATCCACCACATTTGGTATCAATAAGAACAATGTGAGAGCAGCAGCACCAGTTTCCTTAGGTTTGTTGTTTTTCGTGAGTGTCCTGTTGTCTTTGAGTCTCAGCCTCCGGTCATCTGCATCTTGTTTTCTGTTTGATTTTAACTGCGTGTCTAAGATCTGGTTTCTTCAGAGAATTATGAGTGAAACAAACTGCTGTTTACTAATGAATACACTGGTGTTAAGGTCATCTTATGGTTTTCCCCAGAAACTCTTCATTTCCCCAAATCTCTGTAGACACTACAGGGATCTGCATGACACTTTGAGCCACAACAGCCACTTTAGTGGGAAATTCATTGGAATTTCCCTTTAATCTCTCAAAGCCTACTACTTGTTTGTTTTAACATTTACAGTGATATACAACAAATAATAAACTTGAAGAAAGCAACACTGTTTTATTCCACTTCCGAATTCAAGGTTGGGGGTAAACTAGACAGACAAGCAGTGAGAATGAGTTTCAGGTTTGTGTATGTGAGTGAGTGTCCACATTCCTTGTTAATCTGACAGGCTCACTGACTTTGGTTTGACCTAGAAGTGGTTGCCAGCATACCTGTACTGTAGTACGCATTCACAGCCCTGTAGAGCCAGATGTGCAGTCCTGCTTTCTGACGCTGATGCCTGAACTGTGCAGAGAGCGTGCTGAGTAGTAGGACTAGAGAGTATTCACAAAAGAAGAGTAGAAAATTGCTAAATTTGAGGTACTCGTTTCATTTGAACTCATGCTCTCCGTCCTGGCACCACGTCTCCTCCTCTCCTCTTGTTCACATTCAGCCTCTCGTTCAAGTTTCTCACTTGCTCCCTCTCCTTTTCTCCTTCTCTCGTTCTGTGTTTATAAAGGCAGGGTCATATTACACCCTCAGAGTTTCTGCTTCGACCACAGACTGGGGCTCAGCAGAGGGAAGGGGACAATGTAGCGTGGAGGGTTTTTTTTTGTTGGTTTTTTTTCCCCCCCTATCATCTGTGGGGGTGGTGGGGCGACTTAGGAGTCTGTCTCCTGTCATGGAATGCATGTTGCGTTGCCCTGGGTTAACCCTCCCTCATTGTGTGTGTGCGTGTGTGCAGATCGGGTGAGTAAGAGCTTTGTTGCTGAGTCGAGTCTTAATAAAGGGCGCTTTTGAAATGGTTTCCAAGACGACCATTGCAGTTGCCTGGGATGAGAAGTACTTGCACACTGGAGGGGTTTAAAAGTCTGCAGCTAAGCACATCAGACATTAGAGTTTGGTAAGAAATGCATCGGTTAAAGGTAAAAAGGTCAGAAAATGCTGCCTACAGTATTACAGAACCTCTTTGCGATGAACACATTTATTTCAGAATGACAAGTCAGGGCTCTGATTACTTCTAGACAATGTGGTACGTGCTCAGTCGCACAGACACTCTGACCATTTATCAAAAGGACCGGCCATCTAGCAGCCAGGACGAGCTAATATTTACACACTCGGGCAGCAGAGCTTTGATCTGTGTGTTTGTGAGTGTGCTCCAGCTGATGGCTCTGCATCTGTCTCGCTGACATCCTGCTGGTCAATTGCCTGTTGTTGTTCTGATTCATCAGTTCCTATCTGACACTTTATATTTGCATCTTTATTCAGTATTTTTATCTGTACTGAAGTCACCATAGTCCAGCTTAGTTTAGACCACAGGGTTGTTCACTGATTTTTTTTTTTTTTCTTTTTTCTGGAATTCAAGAGAAATCTGTCTTTAACACCATGAGTCATGCACTGTTGCAATGTCACACTGACTGGATTTAAAAAAATAAAAACAAATCCCTGTTTTCTTAATTTCTTCTCATGATGAGTTGATTTTATTCTGACAGCTGTTTTAGTTTAATGCGAGTGCTCATGTCTGTGTAGTTGGTGGTGAAAACGGTGCATTTCCTTTGTGCTTGTTGGTGCCATCAGTTTCCCTTCTAATTGTAGTACAGCTTCAGCTTCTCCTGCCATTTCCCCATCATCAGTCTCCAGCTTTTGATCAAGTTATATGCATTTGTGTTTTTATGCACAACTGTGTGGTCTGTGTTGCAGGGGAGTCTGCAGAGAGGGTATACCATTTTATGTAAGCTGCATTATTTTTGTTTGTGTTGAACAAATCAATGCAAGTATTCATTGGTATAGTTGAGATCAAGTTAGACTTTGATTTAATCTGGAACACTCCTCCTATCCTTTACCTCCTACCTTCTCCTCCCCCAATCACCCACACACAGCCTACTCTCTGCTTGCTTATACGGATGTCTTATAAAGTACTTTTCTCTCTACAATATTTTTAGTTTCTCCCTCCTCCTATCATACTTTTGTCTTTGTTTTTTCTTTTTCACTTTCTGTGTCACTTGGTTTCCCGACTATTCCTAGCTCCTCATTGATATTCCTGAAGAATTGCAGGACCTTTTAACCCCACCCCTTCTGCTCTCTCTGCCTTCACCCTCCTCACGCCTCATTCTCTGCTTTTAGTCCCTGCCTGCTTTTACACCCACACACATGAATTAATGTGCACACACTCGCTCGCCCAGTTGGCAACAAGTTGCAGGAGTCTGTCTGCGGGGATAAAGACTGTGCGGGCTTACCAAGTAGAGCAGATTGGATGGGTTGTATAATAGAGTTGAGGCATGAAAAGGAAAACATTTATCTGAACTGACAAATCAAAGTTGTCTGATTTGCTGAATGAGCAGGGTAAGGTGACTGAATTAAAGAGAGCATTATGGCAGCATTAGCTACTTGGTAGCTTTACTTTGAGTTGTATTTGTAAGCCATTACCTCCCAGTGTTACTGGCTCTGGCATTGCAGATAATAAACCTGTTAAAGCTATGTTTACATCTTTACATAAGTAACACTCAAAGCACAATTTTTATTAATTTTTTTTAAAATTTCCTTTCCTTTTTTGTTTTTTCTTTTGTGAATTAATCAGCAGCTATGCTTCTGGGTTTGAGGCTGTAATTTCAGCCAAAAAAAAGACTAATGACAACATTAACATGCCCATAGTCACTATGTCCGAAATCAGGTGTTATTTACAATAGAGTAGTGTAAAGTTTCAGTCAGTGTACTGCAAACCTGGTGACCTGCATCACCTAAACATCAGGAATTGTACAATTTTTAGTTAAGTTTATTTTAGGTTTTCTGTACGTTAGCTTTGCTAATGTATCTTGTTGGCTTTTGCCTTAAACTTGCGTTCTTTTTAAAGGTGGGATTGTTGCAAAACAAAAGCCCTCAATATGTTGTACATATAAATAACATCCTTTTCTATTTCTTTTTGATGTTACTTTTAGTAGAGGGTTTTCTCTAGCTAGACCTGGCTTAGGTAGAAATGCTCTACTCGAATTGCTGGACTTGTGCTGTTTGTTCCTGCTAATGATGTTATTTTGTTCAGCTGATCTTCTTGGGACCATTAATGTTTGCAGTGTTAAAATAAACCGTGTACTGTTTTGTAGTGATTCTCCAATGTACATGTACATCCACTCCTTCAGGTTTGACTGCCTCGGTGTGACAGAACGTGCACTGAGGGGGCTGCACAGAAAGGGGAGTGTGGGAGGTGGAGAGGTACTAGCAGAGGGAAAGGATGCAAATGAGACAAGATTGTTTCTCTAGTGGGTGGGTGGAGTTGTTTGGCTTGTCTTGTTGTAGACTTTTGCCAGACGTCTGAAGAGTTTGTGCATGTGTTGCTATGCATGTAGGGAGGTGAAGGAGTTAGAAAATGCACATAAATGATGTCTTTCATCAGTTCAGCTTCCCTGAAAGTCTGAAACTTTTAGGAATATATTTTTTAAACCTTTTTTAGGGCCTTCATTCTCTTTCTGTGTGTGATTAATTTGTACTTCATCTTTAGGTCTAGTGATGGGGTCAGGCAGGAAGTAAGAACATGTCTTCTGTCACTGTTTGTGTGTGGGTGTGTGTTTGCTGCTACCTGTGTGTCCACATGGAAGACAATGCCTTCTGTTTGTCTGTATTCAGACCGTGAAATCGCTTTATCCTTGCTAACGCACTCTCTCTGCATCAGCGGGCAATTGTGCGTGCGTGTGTGTGTGCGCGCATGCGTGTGTGAGGACGAGACAGTGATTCAGTGATTATAAGTTACTGTAGGCCTCCATTGTGTGCTTTTCTGTCCTCTGGTGAGCAGTGAAGCAAACCTTTGCATGCTACAAACAGAACATATAGATCAGTTCAACCAGTCTGTCATTCAACAGGTGTCGTTCTTTTTCTTTAAAATTTTCTCTAAACCCTTGGCATGCTGTTTAGGAGTGGTTTTACACAGCTGGAGTGTCTGTTTATACTTTTTTTCCAGACTGGATGGAGGAGGACTTTAAGTTTCTGCTTTGAGTCAGCGTTTCATTCTGTTTACGAGTATTAAAGTCTGACTCCCTTTAGTTTTTGCTGTTAGAGCCTTGTGTGTGTTCGAAGTGTCGATGAAACTTCTGCCTTATCTGGTGAGGCACCCTGAGACTTTGCAGGCGTTCCTCTTTACCTTATCCTGCGTTTGGTAGGCACATAGTTTAACTCTTTCCTCCATAAAGATGCCGTTTGATGTCCTCCACCTGTACTCTTAATGACAAGCTTTGACACCTCAGTAATAGATCAATAAAGACATGGTTCAGGTTTTCCAAGGGTACCTCCATAAGCAGAGACCACCCTCACCAACTTCTGATGCTGCTCATTTCAAAAAAGAGCTTTCAGGAGGTAAAGAGCTGAGCCTCAGAAGCGTATTTTGTACATGATAAAGGAAGCACTTTCCAAATTACCTTTTACAGCACATGTTCCTGGTCCCCAGAGGATAAATCCTTACATATTTTATTACAATCCTACTTATTTGTGTATCAGCATCAATATCAAGTCATGGGTATAAAAATAAAATGTGTGCGTATAATGGGCAGATTGCCATGTCTTCGATCTGTTGAGCACATTTGTGCTTCCCAGAATACAAAACCATTTGAGGATCAACACTGCAGCTCCAGGGATATCTAGTGAGCCTTCAGAGTGTGTGTGTGTGTGTGTGTGTGTGTGTGTGTGTGTGTGTGTGTGTACATTATTCCTATAAATGTTTAATCAGTTCCCCTCTGATCACTTTATTCCTGTTGGCATTGCTTTATCTTTTGTCTTGCTGGAAATGAAGGTATTGGATATCAAATTACCTGATGCTTCTGAAGGGATCAGGACTAGAGTTGATGGGGAAATTGAATTCAAACACATTTTAAAGAAACTTTTATTGAAATCAATAATATATGTAGGTTTTTAATATTTTCTTTTCAGCTCACCTGTTTTTTTTGTTTTGTTTTTACCGTCAGTGCTTTGTTTTTGTTTTTTTTGTTTTTTGTTTTTTTAAGTGCGATTTCTCAACATTTTAATGGTCCAGCTCTTCTGAATAATAATCTAACGACATTCCCAATCAGCCTTAGTCACACTTGTGGTTTGTGCTTCTTGACAAACATTTGCATGTTAACAGGCTAAAGTAAGACTATGATCATGGTGAACATTATACCTGCTAGACATCAGAAATTGTGAGCCTGTTAGCTTTTGGCTAGTACTCAGAGGTGCCACCATGCCTGTAGACTCTTATGCTAAAACTTCTTAATGTTTATTTTAAGTTTCGTCATTAATCAGAGTTTACTGGAATGAAGATGACAAAGCTGTGAGCACAGGCACATAGTTGTAGAGGCAGGAAGGGTGACACATTTACTCACTTATTATGACCCCACAGCTTTTGGGGGCTTGTATTATTGGCCAATGAGCAGACCTCTTGGGGGAGGGAGCTTAATTCAGACATGCACATAAACTTTTAATGAGGTCAAAGCAACAGGGTGACATCATCCCTGGGAATCCCTCTACCAGCTGTCTGCTGACACACCAGGAGCAGGAAGTGTGTGTGTGTACACATTTTTACTTATTAATTTTTCTAACTGCTCCTGATTGATAAACGTTTTTATTCCTGGTTATGTGGTGTTGGGCTGGTTTCTGTCTGAGCTGCTACAGACCAGCCAAAAGTCAAGTCTCTGACAGAGTCCTAAATATTAGTGGTCTTCTTTTTTTTTTTTTTTTCCCCCTCAATGTGCTGACAGCTTTCTTTGCACTCGTTTTTGCGTAGCCAACCTAAATGTGTGGGAGCTGCGAGATTTGTGATGAATGAGCTGTGGTCACCATGACATAGCTGGAATATATGCACAAACCGCTGCTGTCTGTCTGTTTTTCAGTCCCTCTCATCTTTCCCACACAGCTGTGATTTTTCTCCGTTCACTTATTCTCCTGTCGGCTTTTTCACTTTTACCTTTAAGTTACAACAGGGCACTTTTAATTTGTCCCTCGGTAATTTACCTTTCTGTGGAAGCTTATTTCTGCTGCTGGAGGGGAACAAAATGCCATCCATAACTTAAAATTTGGGTATCTCACAAGTTTAATTTAGTAAGATTGACAGAGCTAACACAAAATTCAATCCGGAAGCTTCACAAAGGAAAGCAGATGGAGCAGCATGCACACTCAAAAGCATCAGAGAGCTACCAGTGAACGTGAACAAAGACCAGGATGAGTGTGTTCATGTCAAACTGTTGGGCAGCGAATACTGTCAGCCACCTCCTTGTTACCTGCTTCCAGATGGCAAGGAGATGACATATCTTCATAGACCTTCCTGATTGGGAGAGCTAACTTTAAATTTCAAGTTATTATTTTTTTTCCTCTCCCCATTGGCGGTAATGCGGTTCTGTACCTTTTTGCCATTATTGCTCCTCTTTAGATCGTGATGCCTACGCTGCTCATTGAATCTGCTTTTAACACAGATGTTGTAATGCAGCAATTCAGTCCTTTTAATATTTTAGCACACATGCTGTTGTGCCACGCACAAATTGACTCACAGCTTTGGCTTAAAAAAAAAAAAATAAAATCTGCACTGGCAGTTCATGACCCACAAATGAAAGCCCTCCTCACACCTCCACCTCCAGCTGTCTGAGACTTGTTACTGCCGTGTATAAAACACAGGGACAGGAAGTGACAGCACTCAGGAATGCCAGTATAACACCCAGCTTGGTCTCCAGGGGATCGGCGTCGTGAGGGAATGAAAAAGAGGGATTTAAGTTCTTCCTGATGGAAGAAGACAGCTTCCATAAACAAGAGGATGGAACTTACAGTTATGAAAGCTGTAGGAGGATTTTTTTTGTTTTTGTTTTGTTTGTTTTTTGCACCCCCTCGTCTGACAATAGAGCAGTAAAGCAGTGAGAATGATGATGATCGAATATCTGTGACTTTCTTAACAAATTCCTGACTATGGGGATTTGGAGTCCTGGGAATAGGAAGTGAGGGAAAGAAACGTATAAATTAATGTAATTATAATATTGATCTTTTCTTTTTCCTCAGATAAAACAGGAATGTAGAAAACCCGCTGTGCACACAGTAGAATACAAACATGCACTCCCCAGATTTCCTCTTATTTTTCTGCATTTTTAATCCACATTCCTACAGGCTTATGTAAGCAGTGTGCTGAAGTGTGTCGATATTGCTTCCAAGCACCACGTGTGTATGTATATGTGTGCAGCTTCTAGTGAGGAGTGTGTGTGTGTATGCGCGCTAACTCACAATTTAGTCCTATTTAGTGCAGTTGTCGTCACAGATCTTGAGAGTAATCTTTATTTTATCAGCTCGGCTTCATTTCCTGGGCTAACAAAGGGGTGACTGCGGAGATTGCCGCTGATTACACACACGCTCAGACGTACATATATGTACACAGTGGTGGTTTCAGGCATCTGCGTCATCTGGTTTTGATAATTGCTATGAGCTTTGTTATAGTGTTCTAATTCCACCCCTCTATTACACCTAAACTGTGTGCGTCTAGTTTACAGCTCAGAATTATAGCACTCTGTCCTCTTACTCACTAGTTTTGTTTGTTTGTTTTGTTTTTTTAAATAAAGTGAGATACTTTAAGGTACTCCCCTCTGCCTGCTGGTGTGTACGTGCATCTTTTTTTTTTTTTTTTTTTTTTGTGCCGTGATTGTTTTGTGTATTCACATTGTCTTGTAGTATCTGAGGACGCTGAATTTTGTTACAGAATATATGCATCTAAACAGACAGGAGGACACAGACGACTATGTTATGGTCCTCTCTATCTCGTGACCTTTCTGAAAAACTAAAAATATCCACAGTTTGGTTATCTGCTTTTAACAGCACTGGTGTTCCGTACCAGTCATGCATATTTTTAAACCATGATGGGAGTCTAATTGCTTGCCCTGGCAGAGTTGGCGCCACGCTTGGTGCACAGTGTTATACTGATGTGCAGGGAAATGGGAAGGAGTAAAAGAATGATATTTTAAACAGGAATGTTAATTTGGGCATGTGACAGAGAGGCAGATATATCCAGGTTTATGTTTTTAAACCTCTCAAGCTTTGTTTTAGGAGTGTTCTTCTTGTGTATAACTAGCCATTGACTTAAAAAATAAAATGTGCTTTTGCCCGTCTCTCTGCTGAGACCACTCAGTGTCTAATAATTCATGCAAGTTTTTTGCCTGCAGAAATTATATTATGTCTTGCTGCACCAGCTGTGGCCAGAGGCATCTTCTCTATAATGTGATATCTCAGGATACTGAAAAAATGTACTTTTCTGATTTTCTATGAGTTTGAACACGAAAAATAAAATGATGACAATTTGTCTTTTATGCAATGACACGCCATGGGTTATGTCTTTGTCAGCAAGACGATTGTAAGACTGATGAAATTGCCGTTAAAGGTTCAAATTTTATCCTCCTCCGTTTGAAATGACCATATTTTTGAAAGACCAGGAGCAGCCGGGACCCCCTGGCAATATGTTTGACACTCCTGGTCTAAAAGAAAACATTATACATGGAAAAAGCCAAGCCTGGAATGACAAAGAGGTAAAATGCAACTTTACTGACTGGTGGAAGCAGAAAGTTTAGTTTGGATTAAGGTGGAAACTTGTAGTATATGAAGTGTCTTGGTAAGGTGTGCAGCCAGAACAGCCTCAGTGCACGTCTCTGGAGGGATGAAGGACCATTGTTCCAAACATTTATTGATTTGCAGTGAATCTTCTCTTTAAAGGGAGTAGTGGACACAAATTATACAGAAGAACAGAGATTCCCTCCTTCCAATCTTTTTTTTTTTTCCCCTCCGTGTCTGTAGCTCTAGACAATAAGTATGCTGCTTTGTGACATCTTAACTTTAGCCCACTGCTCATGCCAGTCTAAATGTCTGAATGCCAAGTTGTGTATTTCTTTAATGGGATACCTGCAGCTATGGGGCGCCTGGTGTGGAGTTCACAGGTCTGCACAATGACACCACTGCTGTCACACAAATCCACTTCCTGCCTGGACAGGTGAGCTCAATTTTCTCCTGAATGTTTAAAAATGTTAAAAAAAAAAAACTCCTCCAAAACATTAAAAATTAAGTTAAGGTTTCGGCAGTGAGTCATGGCACACATCATATATTAATTCTTTTCTCCCAAGGGTCGTCTGCTGTCACTGTTGGATGACAACACAATCCACCTGTGGGAGCTGGTGGCCGGACCCCTGAGAGAGGTCGGTGGGGTTAAGAAAGAGGGCGTGGTTTCTCTGCAGGAAGTGAACACCTACAATCTGCCCGGCAGACCTGGCATCGAGAGCTGCAGGTACACAAGAGTCCTCTTTACAGAAACCTGAATGAAAATTGGGAACTTTTGAAAGTCTGTAATCATGTCTCGCCTTCTTTCACACCCCAACTTGTTGTTGGTTGTGCCTGTTAGAATTTTGAGTATCATAAATTTTCCTAATTTCCTTTCTCTCAGTGCCACTCGGGTGACTGTCCTCCTCTTGCTGAAGTCATGTGACCTCCTCTGCGTTGGAACAGAGGGAGGAGGCGTCTACTTCCTAGAGGTGCCCAGCCTCTCGCTGAAAGATAACCAGACACTGCTCCAGGATCAGATCACACACAGGTGAGATTGTTACACAAAAGGAATTAATACAAAAAAACATGAACAAAGAGACAACCCAAGTACAGATCAAGCAATAAATCTGTGTCTTTTTTTGTTAACTTACACTGTTAAACAAAAGAATCTGGTGGATACAGCAGCTAAGCTGATATTGGAATGGAATACATAGCCTTATTGTCTAACTGTCAACACATGTGGAAGGGTTATATTTTTTATTTTGCAGATATTTATTAGAGAATATGAAATTATCCTTGTAAATAGCTTCACATGCTTAAATCTTTTGACTTTTCTTCACCATCCTTGTTCTCCACTCTTCTCCGTCCTCCATCACAGTGAGCGTTCCTGTAAACATTAAACACTTCAGCTTCCTCCACTCACAGCTCCAGCTGAGCAGCTCACACACATGCGGATACAAATATCCCCACTGACCCTAGCAGCAGCAGGCAGGTCAGGTTCACTGGGTTCAGGCTCCATTAAACGCTGTCAGATGTTTTATATATTAATTTATTTAGCTTTTAAAAAAACCCAAAAAAACCCGACAAGTCAAAAATAATTACACACCGTAGTGTGAGTGAGGAGCACTAAAAATGAAGATATGGCTGCTTTTACTTGCAGAATAAAATGATCAAATCAGTCATGACAGTAAAGTTGACCTAACAAAGCAGCCTATTACCTAATTTTGGCTTTGTTCCGGTAACTCACTTGCACAGTTTTTTAACAGACATGTTCTGTGAAGCTTATTAAAAATGTACGTGTGTTTTTTCCCTTCAGCGCTTTTGTTTTCACATAGGAGGTTTGTGTGTGTAGAGTTCATTTGAACAAAGGTAATGTCACATAATGGATTTTTTGTTTGTTTGTTTTAAACCAGTGCAGATTAGAAAACCTTCTTTAATTATGTGTGAGGGTTTTCAGCTTTAATTCTTCATTTTCTGCCATATTATGACAGTGGTTTATATAATATAATATTATTACAGTGGTATTAAATATGGCCAAAGTTGAGCCTCATTTTTGTGGGTTTTTTTTCTTCTTCTTTTGTCTAAGATATCAGAGTGAGGGGAATAACGTTAATATTGGTCCTCTCAGGCTGTGGCTGTGAGCACAGTAGCTCCAACCACCTGCTGATGAAAACCTTCTCTATGCTAATAGCAGCCAACCATTAGAATTAGAAAGGTTTAGAGGAAGGGTGGCCTTAAAGAAAAGCTAAAAACGCCTTGTTTCAGACTGGGGGTTGCACCATGATATCAGTTGTAAAGGCTGCAAAGGAACTTGCTAACAAAGCAGTGTTAACTAGATATACAGACACCTGAAAGACGGCTATGTTACTTCAGGGCTGTTATTTGTAAGGTGTTTTTACCCCCTCCCCCTTAATGATGGTGGAGCCTCACTGTGGCAAGCAGTGATGTGAGAGCTCAGCAGTGAACTAGAACAAAACACAGTGAGAGTGGAGCACAAACACCGATCATCACGCACGTAAAGGAATTCAATTGTTATCATAGAAGAAAGGAAATGCAGAATGTTGTATGATATCTGACAGAAAACAAACGTGATTTTTTTTGCCTCCCTACATACCACAGACTACTTTGTGGTTCGTGCTTGAGCTTTGCTGTGCTGCCACACTGGCTGTGTATCAGTACTACTGTTGTTTCTTTTTCATTCTGCTGTGACTGTGTGACTGCTTGGCCAAACCCCTCATTAACCAGGCTTGTCGAGGGAAGTAAGCAGAACTGAAGCCTAACGAGGGCGCTGATAAGGCAGGCGTGCGTGCGTGCGTGTGTGTGTGTGTGTGAGAGAGTGTGTTTGTGCGCAAAGGAGGGGAGGTTTTAGACAGTAAAGCTTTGTACCAAATGCCAAAACACAGTATTCCGGTTGGGGAAGTGTTTCAACACACACACACACACACACACACACACACACACACACACACAAGCGTACACAGGATCATCTCTAGGACTCTATGGCAGGATGCTGGATTCCCTAAAAATACTTATGAACAGGGCGACAGAGACAATGGAATGCTTTGTTGGGAATGTTTCTGCCGCTGTGCTTCCGGAGAGGATCTTCCTCAGTGAAGCCTACAACAGCAGACAGAAGTTATATATGGGGTGTACGCTTCACCCGGCGCTGCTGTTCATTGATCCTTGTTTCATCTGCATTAAAGTCCATAAAGCTGCAGTACTTTCTTTCTTTATCACTTCATTTTCTCTCTCTGTCTTGGCTGTTTCGTCTCCTTTCTTCTTCCTTCGCTGAGGGAATCCTCTGACATCTCAAGGGTGTGTCCTGCTCTACATTCCTGCTCTGGCTCAGAGGAATGTCTTGTTCTCAAACTTCAGCAACTTGGGTCTTTGCTCTGTGCTGATTATACATGTTTTAGCACTTTTGCTTTGGGGTGTTTCGGTGCAAAGAACAGCTTTGTGTATTTGCTGCAGTGACTTCAACATTTTGTATAATCTCCTTGCACTGTTTCCGAAACTCTGTTGCGCCGTATGTGTACTGCATTATTTACCCTCTCCCTCCACACACCATAATTTCAGATGATAACAAACACTAAACCAGTTTGAGGATGTAGTTGTTGTTGTTTTGTTTTTCAAACTCAGCTGTTTACTGTGTCTGTACAGTGTAACCAAAACACAGAATTTCTCTCGCATGGAACCAGGTGACTCTGTCCTCTGGTATCTCTCGTGTCATTGGATAATTGTTTCATCAGACAGATGTCTGACCTCGTCAGGATGTGTAGATAAATGTAATTTACAGCCGTGTGGATCACAGTAAAGCGGGAAGCTACAGATGTGGGATAATGGATAATGTTTGTTTTCATTTTCCCAGTCTGCCAGATGACTACAGATGTGGGAAATCTCTGGGGCCGGTGGAAGCTCTTCAGGAACACCCTCAACAGTCAGGGAAGATTCTGATTGGCTACAGCCGAGGCCTGGTGGTCCTGTGGGATCTGAGCATTCGTCACGCTGAGCAGCTCTTCCTGGGCAAACAGGTACCTGTTACAGTTGGTGCTCATTGTTCTTGCTCCCAGTTTTCAGGGTGATGTTATAGCTAGATGACCTGCAGTGATGACTGTGTGTCTATGACCCTCCCCCCAGCAACTGGAGAGTCTGGTATGGGAACGCTCTGGAAACTTATTTGTCTGTTCCCATAACGATGGAGGCTATTCCGTTTGGGCTGTTACCAGTGGCAGCACCTGCAATCACCAGCCAGTGTCCTCCACTATCCCCTACGGTGAGAAATGCACACATGCATACATCACATGTCACACACTCCACACATTTGCATTTCAAGTGTAGGAGTGAAACATTCTCAGGTCTGGAGGACAGAGTGGAACCAGTGATGGACAGTGGACTCCACAGTGATGAGAATAAGTGCTTCAGCTGAGAGCTCGCTGTGGCTCCACACACAGGCTGTGTTAGATGCATTTTTCCCAGTCATGCAAATTGTTTTCAGAATCTTTTTACCTGTCATTTTACATTTCTTTCATGATCATAAACATTTCTAAAGCATTTAACTTTTGTTCAGTAATGAGCTCTAACGTGATAAAACTCTGTTCTGCATCTTAGTTAATTCTCTCTACCACGCTGCAGACGTGTAGAGAATAGATGAAGAGCCACAAACCATATAGAGACTTTTCATGCTTACCCTTTTATTTTTCCTGTAGTAACAGAAGCATTGAAATAAAATGGACTAAAACTTCACTTTAAAGAGAACCTGAGAGAACTTCGCACCTAAATTACTTTGGGTGTGAATGCTGAACTCGTACTTCTATTACAGTTATGAACTCGGAAGAACCCTTCCTGGAAAGTGTTACAGCTTCCTCGAGTTGTGGTGGATTCTGTAATGGTTTTGCTGCTTAAGATTTGATACTATGTTAAGAACAGACCACTACTAGTGCGTACACGGTTTCTGTCTGTGTTGGCTGTAAATTATTTAATATTCCCGTGGAGTACCCTGAGTGCTGTCTAACAGACGGCCCCTTTCATTTGCCCTCTCTTGGACTAAAAAGGATCTCTGGTAGCTTTTAATAGTCTTCTTTTTCTTCTTTCTTTTGTAATTGTCTATCACAGGTCCATTTCCCTGTAAAGCCATCAGCAAAATCCTTTGGAGGACAACACAAGCAGGGTGAGTGTTAAACCTCGTTTTGCAACCTTCCTGTTAAAGTGTGTTTGAGTCCTTCTATCAAACAGGTCATTTGGAATCAGCGCTGGCGAATTTTCACTTATGACTGTTTTCTCAGATTCATTTTCATTTTATTTTTATTGGTCTTTTCTTTTGCATCCCTATATTTATGCAATTGCTGATTATTTTCCTAGTTTTGTAAATCTAAAAGGTATAATTTACCACATCATGTAACTATGATCTGTGGTGAGAAAAATACTATTAAAACATAATAAAGAGAGAAGTTAACTTTTTGTTTGCAAGTTAATGTAAAAGAATGCAGTGATGCAGAGTGAAAATAGAAAAAAATTGTGCGGTAGAAAAGTAGCTAATCTGTGTTTCTCACTGTAGTTCTCCAGTGCTTTTATACAGTGGAGGGATGCCCAGAGCCAGTTATGGTGATCGCCACTGTCTAACGATCCAACAGGACAAAGATCACGTCACCCTCGATTTCACATCTCGAGTGATTGATTTCTTCACCGTCCACAGTGTGGAGCAAGAGAGAGGTCAGAATCTGACCTGTGTTAAAGATGGTGTATGTAAGGTAACATTTTCACGAGTATCAATCCTTTATCCCCTGTGTGATCTTTTCTTCTTATAGAGTTTGATGAGCCATCTGCTGTAGTGGTGTTACTAGAAGAAGAACTGGTTGTAATTGACCTCCAGACCCCCGGATGGCCCTCTATGCCCACTCCCTATCTTGCTCCTCTTCACTCGTCAGCCATCACCTGCTCCTGCCACATCTCCAGCGTCCCTCCTAAACTCTGGGAGAGGCTGGTCAATGCTGGCAAAGCACAGCAAAGCCGGCAGCACACACACAGGGTAAGAAGCTCATTGGCACTGTGAATGACAGGATTATTTAGCAAATTGGTTTATACATGGCAGTACGGGATATTCAGTCGCAGGAAATCCGGGATCCTCATAAGAGGCTTAACCTGAAAACACCTTAGACAAAGTCTGACCCATCAGCTGACGTTTTACTTGGATTTATATTAAAATTGCTTGTTTCAAATCTCAAAGGCAAGAACAGTTGTAAATTGATCAGAGGAGGCTATTTGCATGTAAATGGAAGTAATAAGTCACAGGCTCTCAGCCCAGCAATGAGAAGAGGAAACAATCAGGAATGTAACCATGAGCCACTGGTAGTGTGTGAGCTTTAAGAGCAGGTGTAGACAGTTAAAGGCTTTTCAAAAGCTCTGTGGCTTAGATCGGTTGTGCGATCAGTGGGAGATTAGCAACACACACGGACACACAGCTGTTACGCTCTTCATCATGGCTCTTTGTTTGTCTATGTGAGGCCAAATCAGATTGGCAGATCCTTTATGAGAGTGTGAATCTCTATGGTACATTTTTCTGCTCTAACTTTTAAGACGAGTTCATGAGAAAATATGTTGATGTGAAAAATGATGAGTCCTAGCTTGGTTCAGAATGATTATTTATTTATTGTTTGTGTGTACAGAGCTGGCCGATATGTGGGGGGAAAAATCTGGCACCTCCACCTAAACAACAAGAACTGCTATTGACAGGGTATTTACACACACACACGCACACACACATACACTCTTTGCACATGTCTACCCTGCAAATGAATTCAGGTCTCTTGTTTTTTCCCATAACGTAAATCTGATGCTTTCTAGTAAGATTAGGTCACTAAAAGCAGCGTGAAGAAAGGATATCCTGCATTCAAAAAAATGGTGAAGGGGAAATCCCGTGAAACTGTTGGTGTTGCCAACCGCACACTTGACAGAGCTTGCATTGGCCTAAAGTGCAATAAAAAGAGTTATGTAATAGAAGTGGTTTAAAGACAATTTGAAAACTGAGAATAGCGTGAAAGCAGGAGGAGAATTTTGATGCCGCTGTTAGTTTTGTTAGCAACAAACTGACTGACGTTATCCTTGTTTTTCTCTTTCTTTGTCCTTTGTGTTTCTCTCCATTGTTTAAAGTACAGGAACTTGTTTCCATCACCAAAGATGAGTTAACTAAAAGCAATGGATTGCAGCAGATAAACACTTGTATGATTTTAAAAACTTGATGGTCAGAAAGTGACAGGTTTGAATAGCTAGCTAAGAGTATAAATAACTGTTGAAGTGGGTAGTGGATAAATTGGTTAGTGTATCTATTAAACATTTTATATAGCGACCTAAAATTCAGAATTAAAAAGGAAATTATTACTTACAAGTTTGTTTAGCATAGTGACCAGCTGGTCATGCAGAGGTTGAGCTTGCAACACTCTCAACCTCTGGGTAACTTTTTTGGATTGCAATGTGGTTGCACAGGTCGTTGAGAAATAACATGTCTGCAAACCATCATGCTCTGACTGGGACTGACTGCAGTCACTCTCATACAGTTCGGTGAAGGCAATCAAATAAATGCTGACCAATTTACAAGCACGGAAGGATTGCCAACATGTTGCGATCAATTTGATTAATGAGCGCAACTCGTCTGGGCTGCGCTGCTTTGCTGCAGGGTACTCGACTCAGCCAGTTGCCAGCTGGTTGTATTTTGGTTATTTTCATATATAAAAGCAAGTTACTGAGTGCTTGTGTTATTCTGCAACAACTGTACCACTACGTGTGGAGGATTTTCTCTGACTGATTGCAATGTGTTGACAGTCTGTCTGCATTTATAAATTAGATGGTGATTATTTGCAAACTTTTGCCAGTCAGTCTGAGAGTGATTCCAATCGATTCACGTCAGACCACGAGTGCTTCAACTGCCATAGCAGGCAACCTGAAAACTAGCAACTACGTATCCAGCCAGTAAAAGTGGAACAAATTCAGTCATTGAGCAGACACTGATTTTTATTTTATTTTATTTTTTTCACTAGTGATAATGAGGTTGCCATCTAATTTTTACTGCAGTGTGACTGACCCATGATTTGATTGTCTCTGTATGAACACGGCAACTTATGTAGTCATTTCTATGCCAGTTTTTCCCAGTCAATCGCCACATTATCACGTGATCCCATTCAGTCATAAACTGATGGAATCAGGTGAATCTGCTATCTTATTGCCTTTTTATTGCTGTCTTGATGCACCAACATCACTTTGAACATGGCACCTGACTAGCTGGACATAATAGACTAATAGTTTAAACTGGTCACTAGCTGTTATAGATGGCTGTTAAAGGGAGCAGTTGTTGAATTTTCTGTGATTGTTATTTATTTTAAATCTGTTGTGATTACAGCCATGAGGATGGCACGGTGCGATTCTGGGATGCTTCGGGTGTCGCCCTCACTCCGCTGTACAAACTCAGCACAGCCAACGTCTTCCACACCGACTGCGACCCTAACGATGACCCGCAGGACCCCAGCAACGACCCCGATATGCAGCAAGAGGAGGAAGAATGGCCTCCGTTCAGGAAGGTGAGAAGCAATGAGGCTTTTCACGAAAGGAGGTGAAATGGACATAAATATAAGTCTCTCCTCAGAGTTCAGACACAGGGTCTGGTTTTACAAGCTGAGGGAATAAAAGCAATCTGTCTTTCGCACACATGCAGCCCTGTAATGCTGCATCTGTGGCCCTAATTTTCTGATTGTTTTCATGTGTTTGGATTTGAGACTGACCCACCCCATTGTTCCTCTTATTAAAACTCGACTCCAGCGTAAACCGCAGTCTGTTTCTGGTTTAATGGACAGTTTTCTGTGCAGAAATACATTCAAATGAAGTGATTCACAGTCTGGAGGCAGAATTTTGTGTCAAGGGGAATCTAGCTGAGCTGTTTGGCTTCATTAGTCAGGAAACGGAGACGGGAGATTTTAAAGAAACGGTCTCTACAGTCAGAAATGTTTCTCAGTGCTCGGGCATGTGATCAGGATAAGAGCACATTATATCTGGGATTTGATATGAATGGAGAAAAAAAATAGAGGCATCACACCAGTAGAAAATAGATGAAGTATTTGTACATGCTGATAGACAGAATGGCAAGTTCCTTCTGCTCACTTCTTTTCTTCCTCTTCGCTCTTTAACTGCCTTACAAACACATCTCCTCGTGTATCCTGTGGTAACAGAGCTGCATGTTCAGGAATGTGGCCCTCATATGGGATGAAGAGCCTTTCCCTTTTTTCTCCTCTGTAATGAAAACCAGACCCATCATCCCACTCTTTCTGCTGTGTGTGTGTGACAAGCTTCTCTTACTCCTTGTTTTGCTAAGACAAAACTCCAATGTGAGAGGGATTCCTACTGTGTGCGTGTGTGACGGACAGATTAATGCGCATTTGCAGAGACTGTCAGGGTAAAGTAGGGACTGTCCTGGCATTTGGTTGATAGTAAGAGGAGAGAGGCCTTTAAAGGAGGAGGAAACCATCAGGAGGGCATTTTGGCATTAAACTAAATTTGTAATTGGGCCATTAAGACAAAATGTTTTACACTGATGATGCAGTTTTTACAAGTTTCCAAAAAAGGTCTGCTTGTGAAGTCAGGTAGAGTTTATAAGATAATTTCTGACATAGGTACATTTCATTAACTGATTTGCAGCTCACTTCCTAGCACTTTTCCATGGGGATATTTATGATGAACTTGAAGTGTGTGGGAAGTAATCTTCAGTGTAACTTTGCGTGGCTTAGTGTCACTCACTGCATAGTTCAGTTTTGCTTTGATCATCTAGAAAGGCACAGTATTCAAAATGGTTTAATGTTAACAACTTACAAGAAAGTGGTTTTATATTCAAATGAATTAAATCCAATGTGTGTGTGTTTAGGTGGGCTGTTTTGACCCCTACAGTGACGACCCCAGGCTTGGCATCCAGAAGATAAGTCTGTGCAAGTACAGCAACAAGCTGGTGGTGGCCGGAACCGCCGGACAGGTGAAGATCAAAAACACACTGTCACAAGTTATTAAAAAAAATAAAACCAACATTAAGTAAGTTTGTTTCATTAATTATATCATAGAAAAACTGAAATCTAATTTTAGTCATTTTCCAAGTGTTTGCTTATAGGGCCTTGTGTGATTGTTGGTTTATTTCTTTTTATTATTGTGAATTGGGGATATGTAAACAAAACTGAATTGCTTGAAAAAAAAAAAAACCCAAAATGAGCCACGGTGTTTCTTTACTGTTTCTAGGTGATCGTGCTGGGTCTGAGTGATGAGCGTTCGGACCACTTGGTCGACGTGTCAGTGGTTGATCTGCTGTACGACAGGGAGGGCTTCACCTGGAAGGGCCACGACAGGCTGGAACCGCGCTCTAAACCCGCACCTTTCCCCCCGGGCTTTCAGCCGCTGGTGGTGGTGCAGTGCTTGCCCCCGGCCTCTGTGACGGCAGTGGCACTGCATGCCGAGTGGAACCTGATCGCCTTTGGGACGAGTCATGGTTTTGGCCTTTTTGACTACCACAGACGAAATGCTGTGCTGGCAAGGTTAGGCGCACACAGTCATGTGATTTGTATTCTTTGGTTATCGGGCAAAGCCTGAGTATTTTTGGCATAATGAAGATCTACTTAGTCCCTGCTTAACCCATTTTCCCGCTGTCTTTACATTCATTCTGGTGCTCTTTATGCTCTCCTAGGTGTACCTTACACCCTAATGACTCCTTAGCAATGGAGGGTCCCCTGTCAAGAGTCAAGTCCTTGAAGAAGTCCCTACGACAGAGCTTCAGACGCATCCGCAAAAGCAGGGTTTCAGGAAAGAAACGCACCATCACTACGCCCACCAGCAAGGTGAGAGACTGTGTGTCTGAGAGTAAACTGTCCAAAAAGAACACTGTCTATACTATTTATACTATGTATTGTATGTGTGTATAGGTTCAAGAGGCAAATGCTGCTCTAGCGGAGCAGGAGGAAGTAGCTCCGGTGCAGAGGCGGATAGAGCCGCGGTCAGCAGATGACTCGCTCTCTGGAGTGGTCCGGTGTGTCTGCTTTGCAGACACATTTCTACGTGATGGTGCGTTTACTTACTTTTCAACATATTTCCACTCTGTCTTTACTTCATTCACTTTTTCTTAAACTGTTTGAACTGCATTTGTTTGTTGGAGAAAATGTCAGGATTGAGCTAAGGAAGGTTGTCGTTTATCGTTTGTGCCGCGCTAACAACACGCTCGGTCTTACTTAGGTACACACCACGGCCCCACGCTATGGGCAGGCACCAACTCGGGCAGTGTGTACGCCTACGCTCTGGAGGTGCCCGGTGTGGGTTCGGGGCGAGTGTGTGAGCGTGGCGGTGCGAGTGAGAGCAGTGTGTGCGTGGAGGCAGTGCTGGGTAAAGAGATTCAGCTGATGCACAGAGCGCCTGTGGTGTCGATCTGCGTGCTGGACGGTCGGGGGAAACCTTTACCAGACCCGTACGAAGCCTCTCAAGACCTCGCCATCGCGCCTGATATGACCAACGCTCACTCTGTCCTGATCGCTTCGGAGGAGCAGCTCAAGGTATCGTCTGGAAACAACATCACAAAGTCTGTATTTACATTTTTATCGTCATTTTTTTTTAAGTTTGTAATGGATCTGGGCTTAAAACGTGGTCTGTTACTTGTATATTGTTTTAAATCGTACCTTTCTTCCTCCTCTGCTTAATTCCAGGTGTTCTCTCTTCCCAAAGTCAGCGCTAAGACTAAGTTTAAGCTGACTGCACATGAAGGCTGTCGGGTGAGGAAGGTTGCCATGGTGGTCTTCAGCTCCACAGCTCAGGAGGATTACAGCGAACACACACTCGTCTGTCTGACCAACCTCGGGGACATGCACCTCTTTAGTATTCCTGCCCTCCGACCACAGGTGCAGCCTCAGGGTTTGATCAAGAGCTTGACAGCAGCGTGTGCTTTCAAATGTGTTTTTGTGAGTCATAACTGTGTTTTATGTGTCCTCAGGTGCGTTATGACTGCATCCGTAAGGAAGACATCAGTGGCATTGCATCATGTGTCTTTACCAGGAATGGACAGGGTGAGAAGAATATGCTTGAATTTAAAGTGAAAGAAGTTATTTCAAGACACCTAAAGAGCAGAGTGGGATTTCTTTCATTATTATTTTTTGCTTTTAGATTTTCATCACGATAACATTTGCCTCCTTGTCTCTGATATACACACACATGAGGTAGTGCAGGAAAAAATTAAATTAAATGTGGAGGCAACATAAAATGAAAGCTATGTATGTTCAGAAAGGTCAGCGTATGACTAAAAGGATGGTTTCACTCACTAATATAAAAAAATTGTTCTTCTCTGCAGGGTTTTACCTGATCTCTCCTTCAGAATACGAGAGGTTCTCTCTCTCCGCCAAGGTCCTCACTGAACCGCTCTGCTTCGTTCAGCTCGACCGACCATTAGAGCCCACACCCACCAGGTAACACACACACACACTCCGATTGTAAGCATCATTAAATCTCAGGCTGCTTTTACTCTGTGATTATGAGCGAGTGTGTTCAAAACTTTAACGGGTGTGTTATGAAAAGGCGAAAGGGAAGCAGATCCTTCTTTGCTGAAATTTGGTTCTAGATCTGAGGATCCAGTTAAACTAGGGTTGGCTATATGGATTAATCCTTTATCAGAATATACGTGCTAATAAATATATCATAAATAATAAAAAAAATTAAAAAATTCAGTGTCATTGTTACTGATTTGCAACATTTCCCAGGACCAGTGTAAGTCCCTGGGAGGTCTCTGGACACCACACTGAAAACCACTAAGCTGTGACTGTTCATTATGATTTCTCATGTGAAACCAAAGAAATGATCATTTTATTGTTATTGCTGTATTATTCCATCGACTGCCAAAGTAAATGGTGCATGCTTGTGTGTGTGTCCACAGCGATGGTACGACAGTGCAGCCTCAGGCCAACGGAACCCACAAGAACCAGATGGGTCAGGCTGAGGGTAGGTCTGGACACACACACACACACACACACACACACACACACACACACACACACACACACACACACACTTCTTCCTCCTGCCCTTCTCTCCTTTTTTTTTCTTTCTCCTCTCGCTTATTCTTCCTCTTCATCACTCTCTCTTCTTTCTGTAAACCTCTTACAACCCTGACCGTGCCTTAGCAGGGGTCCCCCCCCTCTGGTCTCCACGGTAACCATTCAGTATGCCCCACTCGCCTCTCCTATCCAAAACCACCTTCCACAGCAGGAAACTGTGGTTGCTGTGGAGACCAGCAGGCCTTTCACCTGGGACTAGGTCATTAAGAACTTTACACGCAGGCACCAACACATTATCCTGGATTATGATACATTGGGGCAATTTTTACTGTCTTTGTACAAGACAATGTCAATTTTGGCACATCAGAGCAGCTCCAGTGTCTTCAGACAGTGTAGCAGGGCGCAGATGTTTAAATGTTTTGATCACATGCAAATATTTCTAATGAGGAGAAAACAGTAAAATCCAGCTCAACACACAATAATGAGCAAGTTACTGGAGGAGAGAGTGGTGGTGGTTTGTTTCCGGCTGTTCAGATGTGGCTTGTGGTTACAAGTCTACAGAATACAGTAAAGTGCTTTATAAATATCAATCTGTTCGCCATATTTAAATCATTTGTTTTCTGGGGCGACCAATCAGTCACTCTCTGTCACTCTCTATCGGACGTAGATGAATCTCTGGATTTGTCCCTTGCAGGGCAAACAGAAGAGCCTCCCAGCTGCTTGTCCTCGCCAATCCTGGACACCCCACTGGACTCCCCCCTTAGCTGTGCTGACCTCACCCTCGACTCGACAGCAGAACTCACCGTGGAAGACGTCAGGGATTTCCTAACGTAGGTACACACACACACACACACACACACACACACACACACACACACACTTATTAAATGTATTATCGGCAAAGACGATAAATAATTTGCGTGTCCGTGCTACAGAAGTGTGGACGAGGCAGAAAATAACCTGAAGAATATCAAAGAAGAGGAAGGACGATCGACTGGCATCCTCATCAACTGAACAGGTGAGAAACATTGGTTTATTAACCTCATAGTCCTTGAAGCCCGTCCACCTCTATGGTGAGGGTATCAGAGCGAGTGGACACACACACACACACACACACACACACACACACACACACACACACACCTGTTTCTAATGGAGCGCATCCAGACTGTGCAAACTTCAAAGAGCCGCTCTGTCTGAGCGCTGCATTCCAATAACGAGCCGTCCACACTGTTTCCACCCAAACTATGTGTCTCTGAAAGCCAGTCGAGCTGAAAACCTTTGCACCGAGGCGCACTGAAGCTTCAAGCTGTAGCTCAGTATTTTTGGTTACTGTCATTATAAAGTACACGGAACGGGCTCATGAACTTTTTTCTTTTTTCCTCACTGTTCTGGTTATTATTTCAAACATTTGCAACTTTTACTTCACATCAATCAGATTTTCTGCAGCTGTGACCAACACGAGTGTCCTCAGCGGGTTTCCTTAAGACACTGGGGTTTCACAAATAAGAGCTCGTTTACTTGATTTAGATTATAAGCTTATTATTTATGACAGGATAGTATTTATTTTAAGTCTCTGCTTCCCTCTTGTGGTGCTCAAAAAATATCTTTGCACAGATTTGACAAAGGAAACTCAACATCTGTCGTCACCCCTCCCAAAATAAATAAATATGACTTCAGGTTTTTTTTTGTTTTTTGTGCAAAGCAAGATTGTCAGTCGTACTAACAGTGTGACTGAAAACTGCTGTAAATGTTGCCATAAGACGGTGTTACACTGCATGTAATTGCCAACTTGACCCCATTCAGTTGCAGTCTATTTCAGATATTACAGCAAATAACTGATAAATCATTGAAAATCACGTGTTGCGGTGTACACAGACAGAAACATTACATAAGTAAACATTTGGAAATCTTTTCTTCTTTTGTGGATGTGAGACGGCTGCTGTTCAGTATTTATTTTTTAATTCATTTTTTTCCTTGTGTGACTAAGTCATTAGCTTGTTCTGAATTAGGAGTTAGCTTCATGGAGCTCAATGTGTTGTGTGTTTGGTTTGTTAGTTGAGCCGATTTATTGTGAATTTGCTTGTAATTATGTATTTGTTTATTTCAGTATTACAGGGAGGGGCTCAGGTGGTCGTGATGGATTGGATTTCAGTGCTGGACCACAAACATCTCCCATCAACCCACAGTGGAGCCCCCTGCCAGCACTCTGCACTCTCTTGTTTACCTGGCACAAGCTGGGATGAAAGTCTTACTCCAGACACAGAATCCAACGTTAAAAACACTTGTTGTGGTTCCTCCTGCTGGAAGAACAAATTCTCTATTGTCTTCTTCTGGAACCCCTTTGGAAACATGTCGTTTCCTCCGATGTGGAGACACAAAGTGGGCACAGTGTGGCGTGGGGTCGGCCTTGGAGCTGATGGTTCTGATTTCAAGAGCTCAAACTGAAACGTCCGTCTTTGAGGTCTTTGTGTTCATCTGTTATCGGCCCTTCAGCTCAGCATTCGAGGAAAGAGCCGTCACAGTCTACAGCGGAGACTCGATGGTCACTTTTTTCCCTCCACCTGCAGCCTGTGGCGCGCCTGGCTCGGCCTGAGGTTTTGCAGTTGCCAAATTCCCTTCTTGATCTTCAGCACATGAGCGGATGCGATGGACCGCTCTTCCTGACGCGTCCTGTGAATAACCCGTTTAAAAAGAACCGAGATTGTCCAGCAAAGCCTGAAGGAGAGCACTGTAGTGTTGAAGACAGAATAGCAAATGAAGTATTTTGAGTATGAGTCTTAAAGTTGTAGCATTTCTCTATAGGTGCCAACAAAGGCAGCTGACTTTTTCACCTGTGGGGGTCGAGGCAGCGCTGAAATCGGCAGCAGGCTCTGAGAAGCTCTCTCCACTCTGTGGGTACTGAAGAGGAAGCTGAGTGTGGGACAGTGGAGGTGTTTTTGTATTGCAAACTTTTCTATGGCTTTTGGAGAAAGTGAAGATATTTTCATTGATGAATGAAGTGAGGAAATATTAAAAATTCATACTGTGACTACAAAGGGAACCAGCTGGGGCAGAGGGCAGATTTTGGTGATTTATTTTTTAACTTTTGAAATATCTTTATTGCTAAAGAGCCGGGCAGTGATGTCACAGGGGTAATAAACACAGAATTACCATCCTCGTGTTAGTGACTGTGGCAGAACATCTGCTTTCCCTCCCACGTTAACACCTCTTATAAAGGACCCCCGTGGCATCACTGTCCCCGACTACAGTGGGAGTCAGCGGGGCCATGTGATGTGAGGTTACTGTGCAGTGTCAGCCTGTTTGAAATTTAAAATATATTTTGTCAATAATTCAAACATGTGGATGAAGGTGGAAAGTGGGTCTCTCTCCTGAACCCTCCTCCTTCATCGCAGCATGCAGAAACCTTCGGGCGGGACTCAGGGAAGTGTTGCAAGCTAAGCAAAGTTAGCGTGGAAGTGGAGTGGGACTACTTTTTTGGAGGGGGGGTCTCTGAGTTGGTGCATTCTGCATAGTGTTGGTTACACACAGAGCTTTGATTGCTAGTATTTTTACCCCCCTTGTGTTTTTTTTAAAAGACGTTTTACTGTATATAGAAACAAATGTATACAGCATCTATATCTGGGTTCACACAAGAGGGAAGTATTTGAAACTGTCATAACCTTAAAACCACTCTGTTCCCTCACTTTAACACACGTCACCACTAACTAATTTAGCTCAGCAGGTAGGAGTCATGTTAATGCCTTTTTAAAATGTTAGCTTTTTTCCCCCTCTCGGCGTACTGGTTGATGCACATAATTAACCCTTTCATGCTACAGCTGGCACGATTTACCTTCTTAATCCACATTTAAGATGAATCTGTTTCTATTTTTGTCAGTTTCGTGTGTAGGAATTTATTAATCGGGTCATTTAGCAGTTTGGCTGATGAAGAATTGAATGTTAATAAAATTATTTACACTCAAACTCAAGTTTGGTTTGTGCTTACAAATCACCTCTGCTTTATTAGAGCGCTTAAGAGGTTTGACACCTTGCTTGAAAATGCCTCAGTTTGAAGAGCTGATGCTTTAAAAAAAGAAAAGACCAGATGGACAAAGATGTGATGTGAAATTTTATTTTTATATAAAATACATAAATAAAGCATCTGCAGGTGGCATCAGGAGCATGTGCAAATTTTCAGATACACACATGTATGTGTGCAGGACTCAAACACACAGACAGGCATACACCCCACACAATATTAACCAAAATGATGGAAGTTGCAGCCATCTGGGAACAGAGACTGGGTTTTGCCTGCACCAGTGCCAACATCCAACACAGGTCACATGATCATTAGAAGCACTGCAGCAGTTTAGTTTGACGGCGCCGGCTGCAATGATTTTTAAAAAGTGCTTTAACAACTCAAAGATTAGCAGAACCAGAAGTCACGATACAATGCTCGAGCTCTCCCATTTCAGAGTTCTGTCCCAATAAGGAAGCTATTTGAAAAGCAAACATGCGCCTAAAGTTTTAAACCTGTAGCATTTTAAATATCATGCATTTACTTTTTCAAATGTAGGTACACATTCTATTTTTTTTTTTTTTTTTTTTAAATTTGGAAAGAAATATCTTCTTTCTTCGGATTCTCTCCAGAAAATAAACATTTGACAAGTTAAAAGCAGCCTGTGATGAAGAATACAGTATTGTTCAGTTTCAGAAACTCCCGATCTTCACCAATTGCACAAACATCAGTCCTCAAACATTACAAAAAAACCAAAACAAGACTTTGCTCTGACCTTGACAAGATTTCTTTGGCCAAATAAACGTGACTGTGTTACTTTACTTCAATTACTGTCCATCATGCTCTTAACAGGATCAGGAGGTGAGCGCAAAAGTATACTAATATGATGACAGGAAAGGGGATGACCCCATTTCAGCAAAGGCGCACAGGGTAGACACTCACACTTCATGAAAAATATATAATATATAAAATGACATTCCTCAGAAAAACTATTATAGTGCTGTTTCGTGTTCAGTCCCTCAATGACGACGAGAATACACACTAGTCCCTGCCTTAAGCTGCGTGAAGGAGCGCCTAGCCCTCCCCGCTGACGACCGTCGACCATGCAGCACGAGCCACGTGAAAGCAGCAGAACAGATCGATATGTTAGATGGTGCAGCTCCCTTAGGTTTTCATAAAGCCCATTTTTATCTCAAAACATAATTCTTTAATTCAGACTTGCTAAGAAAATAAAAAAGCTTGGGGGAAAAAGGGGAGGGGGTAATTTGCAGTCTATATCAGATACTTAGCAGCCAGCAGCCGCTTGACCAAAAAGGCTGCTGAGCATGGATGGAGGGGAAGGGTCTCGGGTAAAGCTGGGATAGATTTCTGTAGAGAACTCTCTGGCAGTGTGTGTGCACGTGTGTGTGATTGGGATAGTGTTTGGCCTATGCAGGGGGAGTTTTGAAGGGTCCCCAGGCGTGGAAGCAGCGCGTGAAGCAGTGAGGCTCGTTGCCCTTCCTCACCAGCCGAAGCTTCCTCGGTTGTTCGGTTTCCTTGGAGCGCATGTGCTGGATGTAAACCTGAGAGGGAGGAGGAGGAGTTACAAAGATGTGGATAACACAAAGTACGCACACAGAAAGTGCACTCCCCCTACTCACCTGGCAGGCTTTCAGACTGAGTTTGATCTCCACCTGGCTAGTCTGGGTACCAACCCACATGTACACCTGAAGGAAAAATGATATCAAGTATGATGATAAAACCTAACAAAGTCCATCAACACACCAATCCTTAATTGTCTCTACCTCTTTGCCGTTATCCAGCAACATGATGTCATCATCAGCCAAGTCATCCTGGCAGAAGTCTGAGCACTTCTCTGACACAGAGAAATAACCTTTCTCGTTTGAACACCTGAAGCAGAAGAGTAGAGGGGAAAGGAGGAAAACGCCACAAAGATAGAACCAATGTGATGAGTGAAAGAGAAAAGCAGCTGTTTCATACTGTAATGTGTAAAAACACGAACAGTTACTCACCGGAAGAGACGAGCGTGTTTCATGTACTCTGCGTCTTCATCATAAGGTTTCTGAGAACCAATGCCGACCCAGAAGAAGTTCTCTGGCTCCTCCCCTTCATTAATCACCTAGGAGACACATTAATGATCTGTGACTGCATTTCCACTGCTGAAGGCACACAATCTTCTTTAGAGAGTTTAAAAGAGAGGCCAATGCTTCCATTAGTCACAAGTGAGTCTCTCATTTCCTGTATGATCATTTTTACCAGCACACCGGGGGGGAACTGTCAAAAGTGGCTACAAACAAGTTTTTGGAGGTAAATCTCAAAGTGACGATGCTGTGAAGTTTCATCACTGCCGAGGAGACGTATGAAGCAGTCTCAGAAAAATTAAAGATTCATTATCTTGCTTTTTAGCGAGGATGGATTTTGTTTTATCGAATGACTCATAATGCCAGCAGCTGTCACGTCCCAGCTTTTGAAGAAGGCCCCTGTGAGTCGGCTGTTTGGTAGCCTACTTTCAGAACTTGCTGATTTGTCAAATCTGGTAAAGGCCTGACTTTTTGTTTTCCTCTTTCAAACACACGACACGCAAATAGGTTTCCATAGCAACTGCTGGGTGTAGTTATTTGTGAGTCCTTAATAAGATAATGTTACAGTATATAGTATACAGATTTTGCTAACACGGGAAGTTATAGAGTGCCCTCTGGTGGACAAACTATGCAACATCAGCACCCGTAACATGGCTGAAGGGTGTTCCTCCTGCGTCTTTCTCACTTCTACAGATGCTGATACAGATAAATAACAAATATCAGCCAGGTTACGAAGAATTAAAGACTAAATTGAAATTAAATCATGTTATATAATGTAATGGAACATGTAATAAATCAAGAATTTATAAAAAGGTATCTGCTGTGTAAGCACTGAGCAGCTGTAGTAAAGGATGAAAGCACTTGAACTCAAAGTTAAAGGTTAAGTGTGCAGAGGTTTCTACTTGACTGTATTAGCTGTATGCAGAATAAATAAATAAACACTGGCGGGTACCAGTGGTCCCCCTCAGCCTCCCAGTAGACACACCTACGGTGTCAATTTCAAACTCCTATTTTGCCTTTCTCTTGAGTTACCGCAGTCACAAACTTGGGTGCCTACACCGCCTGTCTGTCTGGAAGGGTGACGACAATACCCGTGAAGATCCATGCTTGCACATGATCTCACCTGCTTGCTGTACGTGTCGTCGAACATGCTGTTCATGATGTCCTCGGCCAGCTTTCCTTCATCGGGATCGGCGGCTCTGCCCACCCAGGTGTAAACGATGCCCTGATTATCTGTGCTCTCAAACGGTACCTGCAGAAAGCACATTTTGGGATTGGATCCACATGAAATCATGCTTTGTCTTTATTAAGTTGCTTGAATGACAGATGTTCTTTTTTTATATCCAAACCTTGAGTATGTAGCAGAACTCAGAGTTGAGATTGCCGGAATCTGTACCAATCTGGATGGTTCTAAGAGAGAGATGGAGGGAACATGTTTAGCTTTAAAAAAAAAAAAAAAAAAAAAAAAGATCTTTCTGGGGGAGTGGAAGCTGGCATGCGTCAAAACATTCAAACTTTTCTGAGGACAAAAGAAGCAGGTTTTGCATGCCTGGTGCAAAGTGCGCTGCCATTGGTGCGTATGTGGTAGAGGGAGGGCTGGGCAGAGTCGGTGTTCTGTTTCCTCTTCCCTTTGTGGATGATGAACTTCCTCTTAAAGTGGGACAGGAACTTGAGGTTCTCCTGCTGCTGAGTCATACGCACCACCTAAACAACAAAACAGGACGTGACTGTCATTGTGATGCTGATGGATGTAGTGTGGTAAACATTTTTTTCTTATTTTGGAAAAACAAAATTCCAGAAACTAGATTAAACTCTTTGCTCGTACTTGCAGTTTTCCAGGGAAAAGACTCTCAAACTTCTTCTGCAGGGAGAAGGTGAAGGTGAGCCAGCCCATGTTGGAGGCCTGCCTGCCCTGCCAGAAATAAACTACACACTGGAAGTCCTCCTCAGGCTGTTTGTCCTCCTCCTCCCCATCTCCCCCTGCTCCTTGCTCACCCTCCTTCTTTTCCTTCTCTTCATCCTCGTACTCCACAGGCACCCAGTATCTAACAAAGCACAGAAAGTCACCAGTAAAATGAGGTTTTTCTTCATCTTTGAAATCAATTCCAGCATTACAGCCCCAGAAAGACTTGTCTACCTGCAGAGGAAGACATAACAATCTTGGGTGTAGAAGTGCCCAAACTCCTCCTCGGGGAGGCGAGCAAACTTCTTTCCCTCCAACACAAATCCTTCCATGCCATCCAGGTCCTCGTTCCACTCCTCCATCAGCTGTTCAGCCTACACAGGTAATACAGTAAATATGTGAGATGTAAATATGTTGTTTTACTGTGCTTTACAAAGTCAACAACAATCAAAGGTAGAAATCAACTGCACTGCGTTGTTACCTCAGTGAGGGGCATGGGTGGCTGTCTGGGAAGGAAGAGAGCTGTGAGGTCAGCTTTCATCTGGTCTTTCTGCTCTGCATCCTTCTTCACCTGAAAGAAGAGCACAGTTTAACTTGTGCATTAAAAACAAAACAAAAAACAGTCTGATGCTGGTCAGCATGTGTCACTGACCTTGCCCTGCAGATTATCCTTCTGTTGCACAGTCTCCGCTGCTCTGGTGTAGTCCACCTTCAGCACATCATCCCAATTCTTAAACTTGGACTTGAAAACCTGAGGAAGAGGATGAAGCAGAGGAGAGGTTAAGCAGGAAGAAAATAGTTTTAAAGAGTGTAGATTAAAAAGTGACAATGATATTTAAACCGTATTCAACTGCAGTGGCTTCAGTAGACGTTTACCTGGCACTCTGTGCCCTCCAGGTTGCGGGTGACACATGCGTGTTTGGGCCGGTGCAGCATGGAGCACAGCTCCTGACCAAGCTTTAACGCGGCGGCTCGGACGAGACGGGGAGACTTCCTCCCGATCCAGATGAAGACGTCAGACCAGCAGTCCAGGATGTAAACGCACTTTGTGTCCAGTAGGGACTGCAACTGAGGAAAGGGGCAGACATAGAAGGAAAGGAGGGTGAATTTATGGAGTGCACCATGAAGGGAAGAAAGGTGAAACAGGACTTTACTGCTGCTCATTTGCAGCAGATGGACGTACCAGTCTGAGCTCTGGTAGGACGTCCAGTTTGACCTTGTGATCTTTGTGCTCGACTGAGAGCTTGTAGTTAATCTGAGGCAGCTCCAGGTAGCCAAGACCCAAGCCCACCTAAAAGAGAGATTAAAAAGTAAAAGCCACTGATGAATCTTTGCTTTGAGTCTTTCTCATATCCGAGTAATGTCTAAGAGCTGTAAATTAAATATGGGCTGTCATGCAGATGATTTTTCAGGCTACAGAAGGGTTACGGTTAACTGATGTAAACAAACAAACAACCCCCCCTCCAAAAAACCAAACAAACAAAAAAAAAACCCACATGCAGCTTCAGGTCTGCATCCCCTACAACACTGACCAACACACTTTACACTTGTGCCACCTTAAAACTTAATGTGAAGTTCAACTAAAAGATATGCACAGCATGTAAACATCAATAAATATTTACTTTATATAGTTTAGGTCTTATTGGAGTGAAGTCATCTGGCACGTGTTTCTTGATCTCCTCTGGCTGCCCTCCCAGCGTCTCCCAGAATCCTGGAGGCTCCTGGTTGTGCATGAGGGTGATGATCTCTGACTTCCCCTTACGTTCGTTCTTATTTATCTTTTCAGCAAATAACCTGGAGGATGACAACAAATCACATGACATTTCACCAACTTTCTGGGCTATAATAATTGGTACAGTGTCTCTAACACCGTCGGTTAGCGTCTCACCTGGCCTTGGTGGTGGCGCTGAGAGTAGCGTTGGCTCCTCTCCAGATAAAGATTTCCAGGCCTGAATCCAACAGGAAGACGAAGCTGCCGATAAGGAAAAACGCAGAATGTTATGGACACAATGCTCCGAGTTCCAATAGGAGAAATTAAAGCTTGAAGATTAAGGATATAAAGAGGATGATGATTGTGTGTCAACTGTGCTGGAATGTGTAGAGAGCTGGTGGGTGTCAGAGAGTGTTGCAGCAAGAGTGTGTTCAAAGTCACCGTGGATCGAGGGACGAGGCCTTTACAGGAACAGACTCCAGTTTGATGTTTTTCTTGCCGTAGACTCTGTACAACCTGATAAACACATGAAAGCATTCGAGCCTGTTAAAGTGCTCTGAGCCTGAGCAGACGCAGTACTTTGAATTTACCGCTGATACACTCACAAAATTAGGCTCAACATAAAGATATGAGCAGCTGTTTAAAGCTAACGTGTTTCTGCACATTGCAATGAGTCATTTTCTAAGTAAAAAGGTGCTCCAGCCTACCTTAGTGGATACTGTGTCTCTTCCACAGTGTAAAATCCACTGGCTGTTCCTCCCTCGATGTAAGAGATGTCATTGTTAAAAACCTGAACACAAGAGAAGGTCCTTTATGACAGCACAAAGCGAATAACTGCTCACACAGGTACGTGTAGTTGTTTTAATGTTTCTACATACGGCAGTAAACTCGTCGCTCTCGTCTCCCATCTCTTCCCTTATCGTCCTGCACTCTGCTCCCAGGAAATTTCTGAGGTTGACTGCATGGATTGCAGAGCCGGCCTTCTTGTCCAGGGTGGCTTCCTGACCAATCCAGTAGAAGATCTGCCAGTTTAATGCCCCATTGTCATCCAGATATGTCTGTAATTGAAAATTGTAAGATTAATGACTGGAATATTGTTTATATTGCACATTATCGTGACCAAACAGACGAGTTTATCCCGCTTTGTTTTGCTGATCAGACTCCTCTGAGGCAAACACACTTAAATGACACGTTACCTTGAGGATGATGTAACAGTCGGCCTCGTAGAACTTGCCGTGCAAAGCTTCGTCCACTTGTAGGGGAATGAAGTTCTCTATCTGCCACACTGTCACACCTGGAATCTGGAGAAGAACAACAACAGAAATATGTAAGGTTACATTTAGTTTAGACCTCTAAACTGTCGACTGACCACTTTTCTGTCCCATTTAAGGGAGGATGTGGCTCAACAGGGGGTTTGATCCCCAGTTCGCCCAGTCTGCATGTCCTTGGCAAGAAACCCAGCCTAAAACTGCCCCCAGCTGTGTCGGAGTGTGGAGAGAAAGCCTTCTGAGAGAATGTGAAGTGCAGCATACAGCACTCTGAGGAGCCAGCAGGACTCCATGTGATGCAGACTGTAAACAGTCATTTAAACACAAATAGGAAGTAGGAGTTGCTGATTGTTGGAGTTAGGTGTTTATACACACACACACACACACATTACCTGCCCCACATCCTCCATATAGAACTCCGAGTAGTCCAGCTGAGGCTTCTCTAGGCTCTTGTCCCAGCGCCGGACTTTTAAATCACCATATTTCAAATCCCCGTTTTCCTGCAAAATTAAAGGATTTCTTTGTAAGGATTACGCAGCCATTTCTTCTACCAGTCGTTTAGATTATGTTTAGATGAAATATAAAGACATTCACACGACAACAATTACTTAATATAGCCGAATAACCTGACTTTAAGTTGGAGTAGGCTGAACTTACTCACTTATCAGATTACTGTAAACCTTAGGCCTTGATTATACTCTGCTGTGCACACAGACAAACAGTTGGAGACCCAGCAGCTGAGCAGTCATTCCTACCATACGAAGTCCACCGCCTGGACCACATGTATAGTTGGTACAGTGTCATTAAATTCTTTGCAGATAAGTCCAAAAAACAGACATCCATACTGACCATTGAGCTCACTGTCTGATGATTACATTTAAATCACGTGGATCTGAGTGGACCTGTGGACGTGTGAAGCACAACCCCAGCTTTAGGTGTGTTTACACCACAGGGCTGCAGTAATCTGAGGGAACCACTGCGGGTTGTTATCTATATCACAAATCATGATGTCATCACATTACCTAACAACCACCTATCAATAGGTTTAAAATACCCTTCTGTTGTATTTACTTATCCTGTATAACACTGTATAACCTTCCAACAATAAAATCTAAGTCATAACCACCTAATGTTATTCTGATGCAATCATGTTGCTTAGTAACAACCTACCAAAGGGCTAAAACAACTCATTTATAATATTTATGCACCTGCAAAACATTTATTGCTAACCTAAATAGCACATTTTACACATATTTAACAAATGAAATTAATTTATATCCACAATACTTGCATGTTACATAATATATTAAGACGCCATCATGTTGCCTAGCAACCACCTAACAACTGATGATTAATGACTAAACTCACAGGCCAAATAATCCTGAAGCATTACTAGTAAATTTAATTCCAACAGCTTCCAATAACATGAATAATAACTGTCATGCAGAACTTAAATCCCTATTTCTTCTGTGTGAAGTTCCAGGATCTGTTTGATGTCCTTAACTTGTCTTTTGCCTTACCTCCAAATTCTTCTTCTCATGTGCGACATCACTCATGCCCTTCAGCACTTGCTTTGCTTGATCATCCTGAGAACAGTCCTTCCTCCTCCTCAGTCGCATCCTCCTTGCCATGGGATCCCGGGGGCTGGCTCCTGGACAAATGTGTACAAAGATGCAGATCTGAGCCTCCAGGAAATGATCAAGATGTATGCAAAGAAGGAAACAACAAAACATACTGTTGTTACCAATACATTCATTCATATTTAGAAGCTGTCTTACCTCCTCCTGCGGCT
Organism: Aulonocara sp. 'chitande type north' Nkhata Bay; assembly: GCF_057382095.1. Lineage (NCBI taxonomy): Eukaryota > Metazoa > Chordata > Actinopteri > Cichliformes > Cichlidae > Aulonocara > Aulonocara sp. 'chitande type north' Nkhata Bay. The sequence goes on from NC_141347.1 coordinate 14,761,706, forward strand.
GCAACGGTAGCAGGGGAGGCTCCGGCCAGACGGAGCTGGTTCTGTAGGGAGAAGTCAATGTTGTACCACTCTGCTGCGCGGTCGACTGGTTTAGGAGGCATCACGAGGTTGGGGTTCTCACGCACATCAAGCACCTACAGAGAGAGACGGGAGTGTGTTTGTGAGTGCATTTCAGGCAGAGATTCTTTTCCTAAATTACAGCAGGGGAAAAAAAAAAAACCAAGGCATATTTAATAAACCATTTGTTTGTTACAAGGTCAATCACGATTCTAATTTGTTTAAGAAAAATATCATTACATAGTTCCATCTCATTACATTCACTGCTCAAACTTCTTCCTGGACTGTCTCTTCAGTCATGACTCAAGCTTGCTGGGGTTTTTTCCGCCAATAAAAGGATCACAACCACTGTTATGCTCCATTTAGCCAAATATTACAAACATTGTGTGTAAAGGTATTTTAATTTTAATATAATCTGATTACTTTACTAGAGTACTGTACCTCTAAGTCTGTCAAGAAGTGGATAGCCTCAGGTAATGTAACCAGACGGTTTTTATTCAGCACCAGCTTCTTCAGCTTGCCACACCTGGACAACACAAAAACACAAGAAGCTTTAATATTTCTTGGTGTAAACTGGAATGAGCAATGTAAACTAAATTATTTTAAGTGTCAGCTGATTGCCCAAAAACTGTGTGTTTGTTTATGGGTTAAACTGACCTGCAGAGTCCCTCAGGGATGAGTTCCAGGTTGTTGTTAGCAGCCATGAATTCAGTGAGGTTGGACAGTTTGCCCACTCCGGGTGGAACCCCATCAAAGTCCAGTTTGTTGGAGTTGAGGTACAGCTTCTTCAGTTTGGACAGCTTGCAGATGGCAGACTGGTTGGAGAAAACAAAACCAAACTTTATATTATGGGAAATTCCACATGAAATACATTTCTTTTTCCTGTGTCTCCGCTTCCCCTCTGCAGGATACTAAAGCAACAAATTTGTTTCTGCTTGTGCTTCTAATGTTAGTTAACAGAATAGAATAGAATATAAAAATGGCAGCTGCCTGCTCATGGTCCTTACAGGCAGTGAGGTGAGCTGGTTGCGGCTTAGGTTAAGCGTCTCCAGCTGGGTCCACTGGTCGATGCAGAGCGAGAGCTCAGAAATCTGATTACTGCTCAGGTTCAGCCTCTTCAGACTGCTCAGTGAATACAGGCACTCTGGTACTCGAGTCAGGTCATTACATGAAAGGTCAACATCTTGGAGGGAGAAAAGAATAGAATATGAAACAGAGAACACATGTTTGCAAAACGCCGATAGGTGTGTGTGTGTTTATGGTGTTACCTGCTAATTGTGTTAGTCCCTCCAGGCTGGTGGGCATGTTGCTCTGTGTTCTCTGGGTGTTCCTCAGGTGCAGAGTCTGTAATGCCACCATTGCTGGGAGCTGACTGCTCAGACAATAAAAGAAGAAGCACTAAAATCAGTAAGGAGGTTTAAAAGATAAAATCATCCTTTCTGGATGTTTGTTTAAAGGTATAAGGTGACTGTTAAATTGAACAGAGGTTGGCAAAAAATGATGCAATATTAAATCTTTTTTTTTTTTACCGCAACTGGGCATGCATCAGCGGGTTGTTGTTTAGAATCAGAGTCTGCAGGTGCACCAGGCGTCTCATCTGGGGTGGCAAGCTGTCCAGTTTGTTGTCACTCAGGTCCAGATACAGCAGGTCTGTCAGATTGATGAACAACTGGTTGGGGATGGAGTCGATGCTGTTGTGGCTCAGATTGAGCACCAGCATGTTCTTGCTGTTCTCCAGGTCCCTGGGGATCTCTGTCAGCTGATTGTAGCTCAGGTCCTGGTGGAGGAGAATGTGAATAAATAAAGAAAAAGTAGTGGACTGGAAGAAACCGATTCATGCTCAAAATGTTAGTGTTAAATTTAAGGGTATGTTGAAAGTATGAGAGTTAAGAGACGTTTGTGTACCAGCACAGAGAGGTCATCGAGCTGAAAGATGTCATCTGGGACTCCAGAATTTTTCAGATTGTTGGCTCTGGCTACCACCGCCTGCAGACAAAATTTAGAATACTAGATTACACACTGGTGTACAAAGAAAGAAGCAATCATGTGGCAGGAGCTCTGTTTTTTAATGTATGGGTGGAACATCATTTCCATTTTTTCTATTTTTTTTTAAAGGCATGCGGTTTTTATGTTTTTTTAGTTACCCGTAGATTCGGTAAGCTGGACAGTTCCCCATGTAAAGTGGTCAGGTTGTTGTGACTCACTGAAAGGTGCTCCTAAAAAGGGAAAATACACACAGACACATGTCACTGCTATACTTTGGTCTTCACAAGTCATGAGAATACAGGGTATGTGTGCGTGTTTCACAAGCAAATCAATCTGCTGATTGCACCCTTGTAGTTACCTGCTATCAGATTAAATACTTCTATGTTTTGACTTCAAACACAGTTTAAACTTGTTCATGTGACCACAAATACAAAGTTGAATCCAGCAAGGACAAAATGAAAATATATTGAGCTTTGATCTGTCTCATCTCCTGTATAAATAATTTTCTTGCACGAATATCTACCTCACTTGATAAAATAAACAGTTCCTTGATCCTTTTATCTTTGGAAAACTGCACAGTACAGATGTAAAACAAAAAGACTGTGGCCATTACAACGAGGTCTACTCACAAAAAATTCTTATCTAATTGAATTTTAGATGCACATACACACATATAATGACATAAATGACTTCATGTATGAGGATGCTCCTAACTAGTCAGGATGTCTCACCAGCTTCTGCAGAGAGGCCAGCTCCTCTGGGAGGTAACACAGTCCTGTCCTGTTCAGTTTCAGCCATCGCAGGCTGCTCATACACTTAACGTGCTCTGGGAAGTATCCACCCTGAATGAGATGACACAAAAATACATGACTTTTGACAGCAACAATGCAAGAACTTACTTTGTTATAGCGCAGGGGGGCTGAATTTTTCAGGATTTACCAAAGCACTGAAACACCTGAAACAAAATCGCAGACATGCTACCAGAGAAAGATTATATTTTTAAACAACTTCCCCCAAAATATACTCTAACAATCTCATTGCCAATTATAGGAACGAACTGCACGCATGTTCAGGTTGCATAAAAAGTGACAGTGGCACATTTTCATACAAATGGGCAGATAGCATTAATCTTGATTTTTTTAACAGATGAAAAGTGCACACATCAAGGAAGAGAAATGCTAGGTCTACATATGCTAAAGCATTTGGAATATAAGGAAATGATCTCTTCATGTACTGGCAGATTTCAATCAAAAGCCACCGATCGACTAACAGATAACTCAGTTGTTTAAGCAGCATATTTCCAATACTTTGACGGGGATACGTAAATAGTTGTGTCAGGACAAATACATGCCAGGTGATCGCAGCTGTCAATCGGGCTGTTTTTTCCACTCTCCCAAAATAAGCTCACAAAAGGGTGTCGCAACCTAAAATCAACAGCAGGCTCTATTAGTTAGCTGACGCTGTTTGTCAACTTCACTTTCTGACAAGTTACAACACGGAGCTTGAGCTTCTGTAACAGACATTTAGTTAGCCATAAGTGTGGCTAGATTACTTAGCTAACATGACGGTGAAAAGAAGACCTGGCTCATCAACAACTTCACAAAAATAATATTAACGCTAGCTGACGAGCTAAAAATATATATCATTCGCAAACCAACACGTCAAATAAGAACTGTGTTAACCACCAAACTGGGCGGTGGTGGCTGAGAGCAGACTGTGTCACTCTGACAACTGGCTAACGCCCAATGCTAGTAACGTTAAGCTAAGCTAGTTTATAGCTAGCCCTGCCGTTTGTTGCTCTGAGAATGACTGAAGTCGCTCCAGCCACGCTAACGTCGTATTTACTAAACATCGGAGGGTGTGAAAATCAGTGAATGCTGTTTAAAAATCCTTACTTTAAAGTCGTTTCCACTGAGGTCTACCCCCCGTATAAAGGGAAGAACTCCGGTGGCAGCCATTTCTAACTATTTGATGTCTGCTGCTCTATTTTGGTCAAAAGAGGGTTGTGGCTGAAAAGACTGCCGTTTCTTTTTCTTATTCTTTTTCCGTGTCGCAAACCAACGCGATGAGTGGCATGTCGCCACCTAACGTACACCCACTGAGTAACAGCTGTCCCAAGCATGGATGAGTGGAGTACCAGGAAGGGCATCCAGGGGAAAATCTACTCCAAATCTAATACGCGGATCATCAAATGATTAAATCCCCAAAATTGTGAATTTGCTGCAAAAACAGTAAAAAAAAAAAGTCAAACACAACCCCAATAAATACATAAGAAGGTCAACAATTAAAAAGTAAAAATCTAAAAACAATACATATATATATATATATATATATATATATATATATATATATATATATATATATATATATATATATATATATATATATATAAAACACCCAGCACACCCCTGCGGGCGGTTTATCCTTCAAGCTCGGGTCCTCTACCAGAGGCCTGGGAGTTTGAGGGTCCTGCGCAGTATCTTAGCTGTTCCCAGGACTGCGCTCTTCTGGACAGAGATCTCCGATGTTATTCCCGGGATCTGCTGGAGCCACTCGCCTAGCTTGGGAGTCACCGCACCTAGTGCTCCGATTACCACGGGGACCACCGTTACCTTCACCCTCCACATCCTCTCGAGCTCTTCTCTGAGCCCTTGGTATTTCTCCAGCTTCTCGTGTTCCTTCTTCCTGATATTGCTGTCATTCGGAACCGCTACATCGATCACTACGGCCGTCTTCTTCTGTTTGTCTACCACCACTATGTCCGGTTGGTTAGCCACCACCATTTTGTCCGTCTGTATCTGGAAGTCCCACAGGATCTTAGCTCGGTCATTCTCCACCACCCTTGGGGGCATCTCCCATTTTGACCTCGGGACTTCCAGATTATACTCGGCACAGATGTTCCTGTACACTATGCCGGCCACTTGGTTATGGCGTTCCATGTATGCCTTGCCTGCTAGCATCTTGCACCCTGCTGTTATGTGCTGGATTGTCTCTGGGGCATCTTTACACAGCCTGCACCTGGGGTCTTGCCTGGTGTGATAGACCCCAGCCTCTATGGATCTTGTGCTCAGAGCTTGTTCTTGTGCTGCCATGATTAGTGCCTCTGTGCTGTCTTTCAGTCCAGCTTTGTCCAGCCACTGGTAGGATTTCTGGATATCAGCCACCTCCTCTATCTGCCGGTGGTACATACCGTGCAGGGGCCTGTCCTTCCATGATGGTTCCTCGTCTCCCTCCTCTTTCTTGGGTTTCTGCTGCCTGAGGTATTCACTGAGCACTCGGTCAGTTGGGGCCATCTTCCCAATGTATTCTTGGATGTTTGTTGTCTCATCCTGGACTGTGGTGCTGACACTCACCAGTCCCCGGCCCCCTTCCTTCCGCTTAGCGTACAGCCTCAGGGTGCTGGACTTGGGGTGAAACCCTCCATGCATGGTAAGGAGCTTTCTTGTCTTTATGTCAGTGGCTTCTATCTCCTTCTTTGGCCAGCCTATTACCCCAGCAGGGTACCTGATCACGGGCAGGGCGTACGTGTTGATGGCCCGGATCTTGTTCTTACCATTCAGCTGACTCCTCAGGACTTGCCTGACCCTCTGCAGGTACTTGGTGGTTGCAGCTTTTCTAGCGGCCTCTTCATGGTTCCCATTTGCCTGTGGGATCCCCAAGTACTTGTAACTGTCCTCTATGTCTGCAATGTTGCCTTCTGGTAGTTCAATCCCCTCAGTTCTGACTACCTTCCCTCTCTTTGTTACCATCCGACTACACTTCTCCAGTCCGAACGACATTCCAATGTCATTGCTGTATAGCCTGGTAGTGTGGATCAGTGAATCGATGTCTCGTTCACTCTTGGCATACAGCTTGATGTCATCCATGTACAGGAGGTGGCTGACAACTGCTTCGTTCCGTAGTCGGTATCCGTAGCCAGTCTTGTTAATGATCTCACTGAGGGGGTTCAGGCCTATGCAGAACAGCAGTGGGGACAGAGCATCTCCTTGGTAGATCCCGCACTTGATGGTGACTTGTGCTATGGGCTTGGAGTTGGCCTCTAGTGTTGTACGCCACATCCCCATTGAGTTCCTGATGAAGGCTCTTAGGGTCCTATTGATCTTGTACAATTCTAGGCATTCCAGTATCCAGCTGTGGGGCATTGAGTCATAGGCCTTCTTGTAATCAATCCAGGCAGTGCACAGGTTGGTCAGTCTGGTCTTGCAGTCTTGCAGTCTCGGCTGCAAGACCATATATATATATATATATATATATATATATATATATATATATATCCTCTCGAGCTCTTCTCTGTGGAGGGTGAAGGTAACGGTGGTAATCGGAGCACTAGGTGCGGTGACTCCCAAGCTAGGCGGGTGGCTCCAGCAGATCCCGGGAACAACATTGGAGATCTCTGTCCAGAAGAGCTTGAAGGATAAACCGCCCGCAGGGGCGTGCTGGGTGTTTTTTTTTAAAAAAAAAAAAAAATACTTGGTGTATTCAATTAAAACCAAGCATGGCAAATATCAGTCAACATAAAAATGGCTCACTGTAACCCACAAAAGTACATTTTTTCTTTACAGTCTTTAGTGCAGAGTGAAAATAAAACATTTGCTCTCATCTAATTTCTTTTTTCGACCCTTCATCCCAGTTCCTGCAGTTTGTTGCCCTTGTTTAATATCTGTGTCCCACTTTTTCTGCCAGGAATCCCACATTGCCTCTCTTCTTAACCAGGTCGAATTTTCTAGAGAGAACCTTCATAATTTCTTCCTCCTAATTGCAGCACTTTTTTTGTATAATTTCACCTGCTTTCTCAAAAAAAAAAAAAAAGGGGGTAAGGACGCAGCAACCTCCAACAAGCTGTATTCTCTACATTATGGAGAAAAATAGCCACCAGTCAGTCATCTCCTTTTATTTCTGCTGGATTTAAACTAATATGGTCTGCTAAAAAATGTAAACAAATTACAGCTCCCTCGGGGCTAAACTTCTTATCTATCATCATTTCCTTTGCACACACGGCCATTGTCTCATATCTTGTCTCGGAATACAGCGCCCTCCAGTGGTTACCACTGATCATAACAAATCCAAGGACTCACTTGTGTCCCACTTTTTCTACATTTTTCTCGCTAACAAGCCAAAACCTGTAGAAATCTCTGTATAGAGGTGATATATTTATATATTGTGGTCCTTATTTTTGTTTAAATAAATAAACGAATTTTTAAAAATATATTTTTAAAAATGGCTCCCTTTTCTGGGTGATATTAGTGTCAGCTATCAGGCTACCGAAGCGTTTATTTAATCTTGATAAACCTTGTAATTATTTTCTATTCGAAATAAAAACACAAGCTTTGTGTTATCAAATTAAAATTCTGTCAAGTCATTCACAGACAGCGAACTAAAATCGGAAGAGCCACAGAGATCCTTCAAAATAAAGCAATCTCACAAGAAAACAGTCGACCTTTCATTAAAGATTCTCGCCAGCCGTTCTTATTTTGAAAGCAGTGAAAGCGGAAGTGCTTGGGCTATTTAAAGGCCTGACATCATTCCTTTCGTTTAGAACCTCGCAGGAGCGTATGTTGAGAAAGCTCTGTGGCTTAGCTAGCTAAGGAAAAATAGAAAAATAAAATTTCTGAGTTTGAGTTATGGACAAGAATCCTACGCGATACAATGTACAACTGTATATTTATGATTTGTCCAGAGGAATGGCTCGGAGCCTTAGTCCTATAATGTTGGGTAAGTAGCCTGCAGACAAATACTGATGCAGTCTGGCCTTGGGGGACAAATAAGTGATGATAACCGGCTGGAGAAGCCTTCTTTGACGGTCGTCTAAAGTAGATGTTGCTGTTCTCTGGTTAAAATATCAAGGTCAAGGGACTTTTATAAATATTGTTTGGTTTAAAATAAATGGCGAACTTAATCGACTTGCACCCGTACATCATTAGAAATGGCTCATCTCTTGTTTTACCGGCTTCTTGCATTAGCGACCATCTCCTGCCTTGCATGCATTAATCCCCCCCCCCTTTTCTATTGCAGGAAAGCAGCTGGATGGGATATGGTAAGTGTAACCTCCTTATCACGAAAACACAGCTTTTACTGTAGATACATCAGGTGTAGGCCACTGACCTAATTCTGGTCCCAGGGAAGACGGCAGTGGCATTAAAAATGGTCAAAACACCTCCTGGTGGTCTGCCTGTTTGTATTTATTAATGAAGGTGTCTGGGGATGTATGTGAACTGACCAAGTGAGCTATAATTAAAAAGATTAGGCAGATACATATGATATTTTAACACTAAATAAACAGCTAGTTGCTCACTCATCCACTCGTCTGTCTATGGATGGATTTTTAGTCCTTATAATTGTTGTATTCGGTAGTTTGTAAAATGCACCGTGACTGTATTGTGTTATTTGGTGTGCCAAAGTGGATTAAGCGTCATGAATGGTGCTAATGTAATTTTAAATATGCTGTTATGCCACTGAGATGCTCTGACCTGGATTTACCAATGTAATAATTTTGCAGGCACACAGCTATAGTGGCATATGGTGATGAGTTCTTCTTTGGAGGGGAGGGGATCTCCAGCTGTTCTCCGGTAAGGATGTGACGTCCATTTCACTTATATCACCAAACACCTCAGCCTTCTCCCAGACTGCTGCACACATGTGGAAAATAATTTTTGAAGGTGTTTTAGACGTGTGTCGGCTGCCTCTCATTTCTGCAGTACCTTTCATTTTTGCAGGACTTACAAAGTATACCCTGAGTTTTGAAATGGTTGTTGTCCCGAAACAAACATTTGTATGTTTGTCCCTTGGGGCCACAAATGAATCGACCAGATGTTTGTGATGTCATGATAGCGAGCAGGGGGAAACAAAGAAACAAACAAAAGCTGTGCAAAGAAGGCAAATCACAACGCCTGAGACCAGTGTGACACTTGTCAAGAAAGAAAAAGTACAATTGGGTAGGTGATATTCTACAAAAGAACTCAAGAAATGAAGTTCTATCCATTTTCTTTATTTATTCGTGGGGTGATGGGTTGAGGAACCTATACCAGCTGCTGTTGGGTGAGAAGCAGGTCACCAGCCTGCACAACGCTAACACAGAGAGACGCTTCATACCTACATAGAATTTAACTATATCTATATGTACTACTCATACATATGAAAGTAGTACATACCATTTTATATATATATATATATATATATATATATATATATATATATATATATATATATATATATATATATATATATATATATATATATATATATATATATATACACACACACTATCAGTAAAGAAATGTTCAAATTTGCCTAATAATTTAGATCATAGTATATCGTATAATATACATTTCATACATCTATGGTCTGCTACCACAGCTTTATTATCATGACAAAAGTCCACCTATTAAAAATAATAAATTAGTTAAAAATAATATAAATGGGTTGTTTTAATGTTTTGGCTGATTGCATATTCTTACCTGTAAGTTGAAGTATTTTACTTTTTTCCAAGACCAAATAAATGATGTGAATTCAATCATCTTTTCCTGATTTTTTTTTTTTTTTTTTTTTTTTTTAATTTATTTTTTTCCCCCAAAAAAACAAAAAACAAAACCTCAGTCATAACAATTAGCTTATTAGCTTAGCATTTTTCCCACCTTGGAAGTAAGGTGGCTTGCTAACTAACTTAAGCGTGTATCACAAATACAGAAAATTGACTCAAGAAGACCTCTTTATTTTTTTATTTATCTAACATTTCTTTATGCAGGTAATCCCATTTTATGCTTACTAGCGAGAGTTGTTTTAGACATGCATAATAAAATTAAAACAATAGAAGCTAATAGTGCAGCAGCTTCCTCAGACCATCACTGATTTACTCTTTAATCATGTTTCTGTTTTATGACACATTTTCTTTGTTTTTGGCAGGGTGGGACTATGCTGGGGCCTCCTGACACAGTGGTGGAGCTCGGTGAGACTGAAGTCTCTGAGGAGATCTTCATGGATTACCTCTCTTCCCTGGGAGAAAGCACATACAGGTCAGTTTCTTTCCCGCATACAGAAAAGCTCCAAGCTCCTTACATAAGTAATGTATAATCAGGAGATAGTCAGGTTTATTATTTGAACTTTGCATGTTACTGAGTTTTTTTGTTGTTGTTGTTCAGAGGTGACAGGTATCGTCTGTTTGAGCACAACTGCAACACTTTCACCAACGAGGTGGCTCAGTTCCTGACTGGCAGGCCTATCCCGTCCTACATCACCGACCTTCCATCTGAAGTCCTCTCTACGTGAGTGAAACTCGGGCTGTCAGCTTACATTCGCTTCATTTGAGTCTGTGGTATTAATAATGTCCCTGCTCACCACTGCTCACCCCATGACTGTGAATGTGTCCCATTGAAATCTGAACAAGGCGGCAAGTCTTTGAACGCCACATTAGTCGTCTAGACCTCCAATTGCAGTGAAGTTATGTACTATTAGTCATGATCGCAGCTAAATTATGAAATGTTGTTTATTATTAAGCATTAATTATAAACTACAGTGTAGCTTTGATATGTTGCCATACAGTCTTGGATGAAGAGGAAGAGATTTTAAATTTGCCCACTAAATGTTAATATAGTGCAGCCTGCAGTGGAGTTGTTTGTACTTTGCCCTGGTTGAACTTTTTGTGGTATTTAATTATTATGAAAGCTCAGTTTGAGCCTTTTTTAGCCAACAACAAGGGCAGTCATAGCAGAGGCACAAGCTTTTACCACAAATTCAGTGTGACTGCATGAAAAGGGAACAGGCAGCACTACCTTAGGCTGTTGCTATTGCTCCTATACTTTAAACATCCCTGCAGAGATTTGCTTCACATCTGCTGATGCATAAAAGTAAATATGTTGGAGGGAGTTATTGGGTTAAAAATGGGGCAGTCATTGTGCTTATGTGTTTTTAAAATGTCAAATGAAATCTCTCCATCTTTAGACCATTTGGCCAAATACTGCGGCCCATCCTGGACTCTATTCACATCGCCCCTCCGGGAGGAAACGTCATCAACGGGGGACGAAACATGTAACCTGAGAGAGTGCAGAGTAATCTCGAGGTATTCCAGTGTAGTCAGGCAGTGTGAAGTCTCAATCGTTCTTTTTTCTTTCTTCATATACATCACTAATATATAATATAATGAATGACTTTGGATTGGGGGGGTATTATTTGACACTTTAGCTTTTCAGGAGTGAAAAGCCGTCGAGTATGTTGAGTCATGTTTTGTATAGAAGAGGTTTGAAGCACTGAAACATTGTTTTGACTTTAAAAAAACAGACTTTGTAGTATTAAGAACAGCTCATGTGGTAGCTGTAACTAATCCACCTACGATATAACTTAGTTTTGTACTGAGGTACAAAATGCTCTTTTATCTTAAAGCTGAAATTCATTTGGTCACATGTTTGATCACAATTTTCTCGCTCCGTTTGCACGACTAATATTTTTAATAACACTCACCTCTGAGGATCTTCTGCTGCTGACTACAGTGGATTGAAATCTCAGCATATCAATTTCCAGTGGATAAAGACTGACATGAACACAATGGCTGATTAATGGAGAGGTTTTTTTTTTGTTTTTTTTTTTCCATTTTGGTCAATCATGTTTTGATTTTGCACTTTTATGTTGTTAATTTTCCATCTTCTGTTCTTTTGTACCTGTAATCTTTGTCTTTGTTTGTATTTAGGTCAACTAATGTGGATGCCTACTTACATGATCGCTCCATTTGTCACAGAGTGCGATGTAACATACAGCAGGTGATTGATTGTCTATACCACGCCAAGGTTGTAAGACTAGAGTGTATAGACTGTATATAAAATATGATTGTAGCCGTGGTGGTGGATTGGCTTGAGAGGTCACCAGTAGAAGCCTCCAATTGAGCGTTTTGGCCACACCCTTTTTTGTACCCAGACTTGTTAACAGTTAAATTCCGTGTTTTTTTTTTTTTGTTTTTTTTTTTTTTTTTAAAAAGACCGTAAATGAGACTATAAACTCCTCAGACAGTGTTTACTGTGATAATAGATGATGTGATCAGTACTATAATTCTACACAGTCAGGCTTCTTTTACCTGACTATGGCTACGTTCACACTGCAGGTCTTAATGCTCAATTCCGATTTTTTGATCAAAGCCAATTTTTTTTTTTTTTTTTTTTTTTTTGTCTGCTTGTTCACACTACAACTAAAATGCGACAGCAAACGCGCTCTACTGTGAACCCTCAAAGCGGCCCGCATGCGCAAAAGAAGACGTCACACACAACTCGCTCTGTTTAGACCCAGAGCAAACAGTATTGTTTGACTGATGGCCCTTAATATAAAGACTTCGGACTTTACGTTTCCCAATTTTTGCTTTAAGTTATTTTGTTATTTACATAATAATGTAAATAACCTAATAATGATCCTTATTGCTGTTTTAGAGGAGCGGTGCTTCAAAGGATAGTTGCAGATTTCTGTCAGAATCTGCAGATTATACAGTACAAATAAAATGTTCACGTTGTCTTCCCAACAGTTTCACTAACATCTACACTGGATGGCCAGGAAGCGTTCACGATGTGTTCTCGGGCGCTACTCCGGAGCTGATAATTGGCGTCTGTCTTGTGTCAGTGACGTAAAAGACGGATTTAATTCGACCTGACCGTTCAAACAGCAGTCGCTTTCTAAAACATCGGATATGTATCGGATTCAGTACTACATACGAAAGTGAGGTCGGATTTGAAAATATCGGATTTGTGCCGTTCACACTGTCATACCATGATCGGATATGGGTCGCATAGGGTCAAAAAAATCGGATTTGATGCGCTTTCGCCTGCAGTGTGAACGTAGCCTATGAGTCGCCTCCTGCTGGCGATTAGAAAAGAAATGCAGTTCTGCTTCAGTCGTCAGATCTGGAGGCTACATCTGTTTTTATATACAGTCTATGGAGTTGACTACTGCTTAAACTTGTTCTTATGTGTGCACATCTACAGCAGGACTGTAAATTCTCTGTATATGCAAGTAATCCCTGGCTTTCAATAGTTAATTGCAGAGATGATTACAGGCAGCAGAGTTCCACAGTGCTGTAAACTAACTTTCCACACAGTCTCTCTCTGTCTTCTTAAAAACAAAGAACAAAGCAGTGCGTTTGGCTGTTTCCGATTAGGCCGAAACATTTTGAGAAATAACCTTGTTTTGGTGTCGAGTCTACTGAAAGCGATGCGCGTCTCAGTCCCGCTTTGACAGAAAGTTGTCATAGGTGCTTCGTGGTCTGAATTAACTCTAGAAATAGATGCTGATCATAGATACATTTTCTTATATAGATATATTTTTACAACTGCCTGTGATCCAGATGCCATGACAGTAATTCCAAACGATAGCACATCCACATTTGCAGGCAAAGTTGACCTGTACTCTTAATAACTTCCCGCTCGAGTCCTTTAACAACCACCAGAGTGTGTTTAAAAATACAATACACCTCTGTGCCTTCATTCCCCTCTGCTTGGCTGTAGTTACACTGTTGGCAGGTGACGTGGTTTCCATATAGCATGCAAGGTAATGCGCCGTGCAGGCTGCGTTATAAGCATCTGATCCTACGTGAAGAGAAAGGAACTAAAAGTAGTAAGAAGCAACACTCATTAGAACATTTACTGTAAACTATCAGAAATATTCAGATTTAATATCAGTAAGTGCACACACAGCTAACTTCAATATAATGCATTTAGTAGGTGTCAATCTGTTAAGCCGATGTTAAACACGTAACCCACATTTGAACTTACTAACTTTTCTCTGCTTAAACAGAGTGATGGGTGAAAGAAGCACAGAAAAAACAAATTCTCACCGAGTGATTAAACCAGCATTAACTCTCCTCACGTGTTCCTGTGATAAACAAACCCTGCACACACTATCTCCATCACTTTGGCACGGCACCTGTGGCTCGACTCTTTCTTTGTTGCACGCGCACAAGCTAACTGGACCTGCAAGCTTTTTAAAACTTTCTTTTAGAGTTTAAGCTGACCTTTGCAAAGCTTTAACCGTACACGTTTGGAATATTTCTCTTCAGCGAACTTTTGAAAAACTCAGGTGATTCTGAGTTCTGTAAATCTGCCTTCTACTAATCAACTAACTCATATAATAACCCGACCGCTGAAATGTTTTTAAAAGTCACCCTTCGTTGCTCTGATTTTTGTTGTTGCTGGCTGCTACCTGTAATGTGAACTTGCAACAGATGTTTATGGATATTATTTCCTGATTTAACTAATAACTATGATAGATATATTTATGCATATTGTTTGTATTGTTTGTGTGATTGTTTTTTGTAATTCTACCTATACATAAAGCCATTGACTGCAAATACTAGTTGTATTTTCTTTTTAATTATTTTACCCCATAAATGTAGCATTTTGCCTTTTTTTTTAATACTTTTTCATAGGCATACATAGATCCATAGGACCTTTCTCTCCCACAGCTGCACTGCCGCTGATGTTCATTTCAGCTTTGACCTTTGGCCTCTGGGGGCTTCTTAATGTAAGCCTGGTCTTTACCCTATTCAGTTTGATGCTTTCTGTTTCAACAGGAATAAAACCCAGAGTGAGAGCACGTGATACCACTGTGTACATCTGTGAGGAAAGTGCTTTTAAAAAAAACACGATTAACGCTGTAAAACTGAATGTGTGTGAATGGAGGAGCCAGAGTGGCAAAATCAGACAGCATCAGACTCTGACTATACACATGCAGAGACACAGATGGGAGAAGATAACAAAGAGTTTATGAATATACAGATGTTCAGCAGCTGTGTTCGCTCGTGTGTTTGTGTTTTACGTACAGTTCTCTAACAGGATGCAGGTACTGGACCATGTCGTCAGCAATCTTCAGCACATTATGCTTGAGATGATGATGATGATGGCTATCAGACAAGCTGCAATGCTACCATCTATTCAGTAGGTGGTAGAATTTGCCCTCTTTTACATATAAAAATTGAATGTGTGCGGCGATAATATACATTCACGTGAATGCTGGGAGACTGCAGTGTGCGAACAGGAGCTTACTGGGTTTGAAGGAGTAGCAGAAAGAACAGTTGCTGTTGTTGCCGCTGTGCATAAAACTGTAATACTGACACTTAGGCTGGCATTTCAAAGACTAATAATGATAAACAGCACAGAAACATGAAAGTGTGGAGTGATTAAACCTTTGGTAATCTCTTTGCATGAACTATGCAAAGTAGAGTGAACATGTGCAGAAACTACATTCATTTAAGTTTCTATTAAGACGTGCTACACAGACTGTTCAGTTTGCTTCACAGCAAAGATGTACTATATCGCCTAAAGTATTCACTCACCCATCCAAATCATTAAATTCAGGTGTTCCAATTACTTTAATGGCCACAGGTGTATAAAATCAGGCATGCAGACTGCTTCTACAAACATTTTGTGAAAGAATGGGTCGCTTTCAGGAGATCATTGAAATCCAGGATGATACCAGGATAGGTCCACCTGTGCAACAAGTCCAGTCGGGAAATTTCCTCACTACCTATCATTGTTTGCAAAGCACGCTACCACTGGACAGTAGAGCAGGGGACATGCGTTCACTGGAGGGATGACGCTCTGGTGGTTGCCAGGAGAACAGTACTTGACTGCATCGTACCAAGTGTAAAGTTTGGTGGAGGGAGGTTTGTGGTCTCGGGTTGTTTTTCAAGAGTTGGGCTCAGGCCCTTAGTTCCAGTGAAAGGAACTCTTAATGCTTCAGCATACCATTTTGGACAATTTCATGCTCCCAACTTTGTGGGAACAGTTTGGGAACCTGACTGCACATGCGAGCCAGGCTTCTAGTCCAACGTCATTGTCTGACATCAAAATGTGCTTCTGTAAGAAATTTCTAAACCTTGTGGAAAGCCTTCCCAGAAGAGCTGAGCTGGCATATTAAACCCTAGGGAATAAGAATGGGATGTGACTCAAGTTCATATACGTGTGACGGTACAGCAGCAAATACTAATATAGTGTATAATGGCATGAACAAACACTAACAGTTCCTCTGGAGATAATTTCCTAATGAAGCATTTGGTCTTTACTTGCACTTTGCTCGCCTGAGTCTTTGGAATTATGATTCACTGGAAGTGATTTAAGTTCACTGATCAGCAAAGCCTCACAGCACAGTTACACAAAGGTAAACTACAAAGAAGATAACAGCAGATTGATTTTTAGACTCAAAAAGAAGTTTTTCTTTCATTTGGCCTGAAGCATCCAACAGTTTCAAGCACCTTTATCAATAAAAGTCTAATTACACCTGTCACTACCTCCAAGTGTCTCACCTGTCCCTGGCTCTCTGTGCCTGCCTGCCTGTACATGTGAGATGGCAGCATAGTGATGGGAGCAACCATGAGTGGAACTTGCTGTTGAGACAGAGGAGGAGCTGATCTCAAGCAGGTGTAGCTGCACTCGGACAGCCACCCACAAGATTTAGAGGAAATATTTTTGTAGAAACCGTAATCATGAGTTAAAAGAATCAAGTGTATTTGTTTAGATTAAACAACCTGAGTTTCAGTTATTTTAAAACCATCTATGCCAGTGCTTATTTCAGTCATTCAGTGATGGTTCAGTTTGTGTTGTAAAATTGGGGCGACCGTGATTCAGGAGGTTGGGAAGCTCATCTGTAACCGGAAGGTTGTCGGTCCGATCCCCCAACAAGACACTTTACCCTACCGCCTACTAGTGTGGCTGTGGTTTGCCTGCACCAGTGTGTGAACGTGAGAGTGGAACTGTAAAGCTTTGGGTGCCTAGAAAAGCGCTATATAAATGCAATCCATTATTAAAATGTTTGAGTTCATCTAAATATTTCATTGGATTCCTGTCCATTTCTCTTCACCCACAATCATCATCATGGTGGGATCAACTTCCATGGAGACCCCCAGCAGTTACTGGACCCCCACTGACCTAACAGTACTGCGAGATATCGCTATACACTTATTTCCTAAAGCTCCCAGGTGTGATGCTGATGATTTTTGGACATATTATATATTTAATAAATGAACTGACTTTTAAAGTAAATTGCTTTCTTGCAATTCATTGCAGTTATGCAAGCATCTGCCAAGTGAATTAGCGTTGGGGTGAGCATGGCAATTAAACTACTAATTGCCGTAAAAGGCCCTCAACCACTAACAAATGACTGATGTCCTACTGAGCAAGTGCTCCATCATAAGTGTGAGCTTTGAAGGTCAGTGATCCTCAGCAATTGTGGGTCATTTCTTGGAAAACGCAGAGTAAAAAAGGGAAAATGCACAGAACACATTAATGTGTGAGCTTTATACACCTAAAGCGCTACGGTAATTTACTTTTAACTTTTAAACAAAACTCATATGCAACAATTAAAGTTCATCATTCTTCAGCAATTTAACCATCAGCACAAAAATATACAAGACCTCCTCTGTACTGTGCTGTCAGTTTGTCAGCTAACCCCTGTGCTGCGTGTTACGATGGCAAAAAAGATATCACTTTTCCAGATGGCCGACTTCTCGCTGTGGAGCAAAACTGTTGTGCAAACAGATGTGCAGCAGACTTTCTCAATGGCCTTTCGACCAGCATCCCTCCTAAGTGAGAGGAAAATAAATGCATGCAGACCTAGCCCGTCCTTGCTCCCTGCGGCTGGGTAGCTGAATCAGTTGAGTTAGTGACACGATTATAAGAGAGCGTGTGACATTTGACAAACGTTAACCTTCTCTTTTACTTCAAGGATACTCTCAGGCAGGGCCAAAGTTGTAAGCATGGCACCTGTGTGATAAAAGCTGGTGAGTCACACCAAACCTCCTGCTGTGGTGACACATCCTTCCATGGCATACAGAGGTGACTTGGCTTTTCTTTCTTTAGGGTCTCTTATAACTGTGAGTTGTTCATTTTACCATTATCATTAAAATATGAAATGATAAGGCTGAAGATTTTAAGCCAAACAAGTTAATATATTTAATGTGGCTGATAAAATAAAAAAAAGAAAGAAAATATGACTTATAATACAGTAACACATTATATAGTACTGCACAAAAGACTTGAGCCACCCCTCCTTTCTCAGAATATGCATCCAAGGATCAAAACTTTGTCACTTTTTAAAGTCGTCTTCAGCAATAGTTCTCCAGGCTTTCTGAAGCTCTTTCAAAGTGTTCCTTTGAACATCGGTTGATTTTCTTTTTCACTTATTTTCAGTCCAATCTTTGTACCTGATCATTTTCTGGTTGCCACTTAACAGCAATCTATGAATGATTCATGCATTAAAAAAAGGCAACTAACTCAAGGGATGAACCAATGTTATATCATATAACAGAAAACTTAGCAGAAGACTGATTTTAAATTGTAGTTCCATTAGATTTGAAATGCCTGATTGGTAATGGTTTTCTTTTTCAGCATGAGAGGAGGACGGCGTTTAATCTCGCTGATCAAATAAAGTTATTTAGATATAATGACGCTATTTTCTCAATTGCTTTTTTGACAGTTTGAGGTGTAAAGTGCAAATGAAACATGTAAGATGTAAAACTACACAAACTGATTTTGCATAGACTTAAACATCACAGATCTGTAATGATCTGTGATGTTTAAGCTTAGAGAGATTGGGATCAGAGGACAGGTGCAACGGCAGGCTATAAGAGAATTAGCTAACACTGCTGAGAGGACCAGTCACTGGCTATGGCTAAAAAAGGCTGACATCACTTGGGCAGCTAAGGCAGTCAGCTAACCGCGAAACACCCGCCCAGGATTGATCAACCCGTGGCTGGTCTGCCTCAAGGGGGCGTCAAAAGGGTAAAACACAACATTAGAAGTTTTGCTGGTTGACTGATACAGCTGTCTCAGGGCCTCCTGGGGACTGTGCAGTTAACCTCATGGTAGTGAAACTAAAAGGAGGAATAAAAGAAAAGAAAAGAAAAATGTTCCGCTCTTCTCCCCTCTGCTCTTCTTCCCTTTTCTGGGAGCCAGTGGGGAGGTAGGGCGTACAGCCCGATCCAGGGGGAGGTGTGGGAAGCCAGATCCGGCTCTCCTCTCTGCTCTCTCCTATCTTGTCCCCTTTGTCTTACTTCTCTCTATCATCTATTCTATCCCTTTGAAGAAGTGAGGCTCCATGAATGTTAAAGAGGTAAGTATTACTTCTCAGTTGCAGTGAATAGATAGAAGAAAATAAACTGTAGAAAACTA
This sequence comes from Aulonocara sp. 'chitande type north' Nkhata Bay, assembly GCF_057382095.1. Classification (NCBI taxonomy): domain Eukaryota; kingdom Metazoa; phylum Chordata; class Actinopteri; order Cichliformes; family Cichlidae; genus Aulonocara; species Aulonocara sp. 'chitande type north' Nkhata Bay. The sequence goes on from NC_141347.1 coordinate 14,780,878, forward strand.
AAAATTTTAATATGACAATCTAGATCAGATCTCTAATCTAAGTTGGGAGTTGTGACTGCTTATCCATAACAGGATATGGTGAACTCACTCTGTAGTACAGGGCCCTGATTTGCTCTACCAAGTATACATGAGAGCTGATGTCTGCATCAGGGTGTGAGCAAAAGTAAGAGACAGGGAACTAGTTTGTAAAAGCTCTCCTGAAGGTTTTGCAGGGGAGATCCCCATGGCCTAATGTTTCATTTAGCACTGGTGTGCATAATTAAGGGATTCATGTACCATTTTTGAAGGTTACCCTGCAAGAAATAATTAATGAACATAGCAGCGGAATACCAAGTTCCTGGTTTTGGGGGTAACTGAATGTGGTGTTTTGCAGGAAGGCAATCCAAATCTTATCTGGAGCACTTAAAAAACACAACGTGTTGCAAAATCGTCTGCACAGCGCAGCTTTGAGTCTCTGATTCATCACATTCCAGCAACAGGCTCAAGTATTTCCGGACACCTACAACAAAATATTGCATTACTGGACCAAATTACTTACACACAACTGAGGCAGTAGAATAAATGTGTCTGGCGTTGAAATTATTCATTAAAATGTGTATTGCTTGTAGGTACTTTATTGTGTGGTTACAACAGCTTTCTCCACATTTATTAGGCTGTTCTCAGAGGGATCAGGCTAAATGCTGTAGCCACATCAGTAAGTGCGATGATTATTCTTGTCTGGCCACGCTTGACCAGACATGGTTTCATCTTTGCTGTAAGTGTCACTTTAAATGAATGTCAGTTTGTCGCAGCCCCTGTAGTCCCTCTTTCCACTTTTCCAATTCTTTTCTTTCTACCATACATCCCTGTGTTTACAACAGTCTCCCTCTGAATTCGCTCTTCAGCATCTCATCAGTCATCTATTTATTACCGGCATCTTTTTTTCAATAACATACCTTTAGCAAACAGTGGATTACTTACCTTCTTAGTCTTTATTTCTTGCCTGTTTCTCTTCAGACCTTCATTCCCTTCCTTTGCTTTGTTTCCCCAACTCCATTCTTTTTCCATCCTAGTTGACTTTTTCTCAAAATCCTTAATTACCTATGAGTTTCTGCCTCGCTGCACCTCCTTCGCTTTCTGAGCCTCCTCTCATTTCTCTACTTGCCTCCTTCTCCTCCTCTAACTTCCTTGACCTTGTTCCTCAACCTGTATCATTTTCTATTATCCATTTTGGTTTGTAGCTCTAATGGCCTAAGACTTTTCAGCCATTACAAAGTACTCGAGTACACCATTTTTAAAAGAAAACTCTGAGAAATGCAGTTATGCAAAGTGCAAGTATTTAAGGTCGAGAGTTTCTGAATGTCATTGGGTTTATGGCTGTTGCATGGTCAAATGCAGAGTTAGCTCATTTCTGAGTCCTGCACAAAATTGCGTCTTATGTGTTTGCATAATGCTCTAAGACATTAATTTTTTTTGTTAGAATAACACTGAAATGAAAGCATGTTGCCAGAGTTTGACACAGTGTTCCACAGGAAAGCCAAATAACACGTGTGACCCTTTTGCTTTTTACCCATCATGCTCTGATGCTGTTTGTCTCTAGGTTTTCTTGAATCCACCTCTATCCACCTTCTCTATTTCCTTAACCTCCTTGTCATCTCCCTCTGAGGGCAGCCAAAGGGGGGAGGCCCACCAGCTGGCCAGGTCACGGATTTGAAATCACTTGGGTCAACAGCATCTGTGTGCTCCTTGTCTATGTAAAACCAAGGCCAGGATAAGTGCCATGTCCTCGCATAAATACATAGATGCATAAAGGCGTGGACACGTGAAGTGTCCTCAAGGCCTTCTGCTGCATCAGTCAGGTTCCTTGAACGCCCTTGGTTGGTCCCAAGTGGAAAATGGGTATGAACTCAGGTGTTTTTACCTGTATACCCATCTGTGTGTGCAAGAGATTAATTATGTGTGCTTTGTGTCCTATTTTGCCATCTTGAAATTTGATCATCATAATCTTGCTTTAAGAAATAACACTGATGCAATCACTGATAACGTGCTTCAGCCAGGAGCCAGTCAGCTGCTGCTCCGTACTTCTACAGATAAAACATAAATGTGCTAATAAGAGGGCATTGGATATGATGGTTAGTGAAGCTTGATACATTTGAGCACTATTTGTTTCCACTATTTATGCTAAGCTACCCCAACAGACTTCCTAATAAATGGGCACGCATGTCTTCATGTAGCTCTGCACCAATTTCCCACTATGTCAAACATATTCATTGCCTCTATTTGGCAGAATAGTAGGAAAGTAGACAGAGAGCAAGAGGGAAATGCTCCAGGGCAGAATAAACACTCAGTCAGTCATCGACTGCATATAAAAGATGGATAACTTTCAAAGATGTGAAAGTGCTTTAAACCTGCATGCTTCTGCACATCCAGCAAGAGGCTACTACAGGCTGGAAACATCTAAAAGAATGGAAGTTAAATGACCCTACTGCTCACTTAATTTATAACCTCAGTTATCATTTAGAGTAAAATCCACAAACGTTGGGTCAGTTTTTTATGTGCAGTCTATACTTAAATATAGTACATAGCTAATTTTATTTTGAAAAGAAAAGAAAATTTATTTTGAAAATATACAGTGTAACTTCCAATGCAGTTCAAAAAAGAAAGCATAACAGTATCTGAGACTTGCCTTGTAATTAACCAACAATACATAACGACTTGTTTTATGTAGTTAAATAGAGATAAAAAATAAAAATAAAATAACAAGACTGTATCAGCCATGTCGACCCAGTAATAATGTGCTTTAATCCACAGAGTAACTTTGTAGGATTAGAGCAGCAGATCATTTTTCATTACTCTCATTTTCCACTTGATGGCACCAGCTCAGAGCAGTAGCTCCCACATGTAATGTTCTGGGCACAGACGTTGCAGCTGCTATAGTCATCGTTACATTAGAACAGGGTTGTGTTTTTATGGTATCATTATAAGATGCGATGTGTCCTCGGGATTTGTAAAAAAAAATCTCTACTTTGATAAGGGCCACTGAATGCTTTTGGAGGCAGATTTATAGGACAGAACAACCCGGCAGGGTAATGTTTGTATTACAGCTGGAGCCTGAAATTGAAAACACTTTTCCCATAGACCTAAATGTAATTTGAACATTATTGTCTAATTCTTGGCAAAAAGGGGAAAAGGTCTCCAGAAATGCCAACCTGTTCTTTTAAGAGAGGACAGTACAACAGTTCTATACGTGTGTGCATTAAATTTGGAAGAGCACAGTATTTATTCATTTAAGTCGGCCGACTTTCTTACTTACATTCTAAAGCAACGCCATAACCTGACACATCAACAGCATTCATGCCTTGTGCTCACTGATGTGGACGCAGCCAGAGAGGCTGAGAAAGATCTCTTTGCACTCATGCAACCTGTAACTAGGGATGTCAGTACAAATTTTAGACCCCGTGAAAACATGTGACACATGTACCCTCAACTTGAATGCATCGGATGAATGCACACTGGAGAGTCAGCTGTGAAGATGCTTTATTTGATGGGAGAAGAAGAAGCAGCACTCTGAATGTAGAAGTAGTCCTGGTAAAACATGATGTTAGGTTGGGCCAGAGAAGGCAAAACAGGAGAAATTTGACAGCAGCTTTGCTATAAAATAATCACATTTGTAGCATTGTAGCTTACATAGTTTTGCCTCATATCTACTTGCTGGCTTGCTTCCTCCCTCATTTTTGTTCTTGTTTTTTGGCACCACTATAGTTCAGCTTTTAGGTGCAGCTGCAGACCATCGGCAGGACAAAAAGAATCGTCATTCAGAAGTGGACTGCTGTTAAATGTGTGGGATGTGTGATATGCGAAATCAAACTCCTGTGTTTGTGTTTTCCTGCCTTCACCCTTTCTTGTTTGTTTACTGTGATAAACAGCCATAGACCGCGAATCAGGAACACCACCTGTTCAATAACCTTCACTTTTCCTGTCTGGATTGTGTTTATGTCACGACATTTTTGAACAGTGCTGCAGTGACGATCAGCTAAGATTCCCACCTACACTGAGGGGGTAGTGTCTGCAGCAGAAGGAATATAGAGAAAATTGCTGCCATTACTACCAAAAACAGGCAAAGTTGAACTGAATCATACCACACAGGGAAGGCTAATGTGCAAATAAGAACCAGTAACTAATGCAGGACATTAAGCATGGTTTCATATACTTGGCCACCTGATCCAGCTGTCTCTCCACAGTTAGCTGTGGACTGGTGGATTACCACAAAAACATGTAGAGAGTTTGATGAGTCATCCTGTAATGACTGGTAAAAATATATGAAATACAGTTAAGGAGCTGTAGAAAATGTTCCCTGAGCCCTGAGGTTTGAAAAACAGCCGAAGACAAGTGAATCTCTGACAGGAAGAACATCCCAGAGTCAAAAAGACAGAATTTACAAGATTTTGGAGACATGATGAGCTGTTCAGTAGGGTAGGAGTCCTCTTGAGGACAATCCCTGCAACCCCGCATATGAAAAAACCTTGAGAAGGGTTGGAAAAAATTGTCACTGAAAATAGAATAAGGATGAAAAATTGCACACTGTGTTTCCTTTTGTCCTGCAGCATCCGCTACATAAATACTGCCTACAAATGCGTAGAAGTCCCCAACCTGTAATTACCACACTTTATGGAAGGTGCCAACACGGGCGTACGGATTAGCACGCACTTTTAAGGAATAAATTATGCATTGCTGCGTCAGAGTCGATTCGCCGGTGTGTGAAAGATATTTTGGAGGCAATAAAGCTTTAATTCCAAAATGAGGTCACAGAATCTGACAGCTCACATAATACACCTCAGCACCGAGACTGGAAACAGAATGAAAGATAGACTGTCTGTCGCTGTCAGTGATAGAGCGTATTTACATTTCAGATCCTCTATGAAGAATACAAAGACACTTTTTCGCTGCTCTTCTTTCTTCTGTAAGTGGTAGTGTGAGTTGCAGCCTCAGTAACAAAAGATATCACTGTCATGCCGAACTGTCAAAACAATCAAAGACAGAAACGGCTGCGGGTAATGGAAACTTTTCAAACAAACTTTGTACCAACTGTTTGTGTGTATGCATGTATATATATATATATATATATATATATATATGAATGGGAGTCACTATGTTATTGCTGTAAAACATTAAAAGATGATATCACGAGTTTTCCCTCCATTACATTTAGCTGAGAGGATTTTGCATCCACATCACAACATGACACAACCCAGTGGTCTTATAATTAACTCTCGAGGGGTTGATTCTGGGACTTCACTGCTCTTGATGACCCGTAGCGTCATTCATATCATGAACCCAAATGGGAACATACAGAGCCAACCCTAATGCCTCAGCTCAGAGTATCTGCGCATGCTGAACGCTTACGTTATTTAAAATCTGCACATCTAACTGTGTTGAAACTGCATTCATAACGTTGATAGATCAAACACTGCTGGATCTAATGTGATTTTGTCTTGTGCGCTTTGGATCGTGGTTTGAGGAAGGCATCCATCTCAGTCGAGTCGAGCAGCCGCCTCTACGTTTTTCAGTATACCGAAAAAGGTAGAGATGGCTGGTAGAGGTGGTTGTTACATTTACAAAAGTCTAACTTGTAATTTGAATAAAATAATTTCATGTTTCTATGGTGAACGTAATCAAATCATGTAGGATCTGTAAGAAATTCAATAACTTAATTTGTTCTTGTTGAGATAACGTGATACAATCTAGTAAGAGTGGTTAGTTGCTGGACTCATGAAATTCAAAAGATCACATGAGATTTTAAACTGTAAGAAAATCACTGAAGTCAAGACGCAGACAACTACACACACACCAAATGTATGCTATTGGTATTTATTGTGGTTTAACCTGTCAAGGACAAAAACATACAGAAATCATAGCTTTCCTACTTTCATTCAGCCTGGATTGGTGGCATGGTGGTTAGTGCTGTTGCCTCATAGCAAGAAGGTCCTAGATTCAGGCTTACTGGGCTTAAGCCGGGGTCATTTTTTTAGAAGCCCGGGGTCTTTTGGAGTGTAATTTGTTTCATAGTTAGATGCCTTACTGACAACTGTATAAAACAAAAACTGCACACATTATTCGAAGCACATAGCGCACAGTCGTAAATTCTCCCTAATTTTGGTATGATCCGAGCTCAGGCACTAGGCGACTGAGCACAGCACTTAGCATGTGCAGTGTTGCCAACTTAGCGACTTTGTTGCTATATTTAGCGAGTTTTCAGACCCCCTCAGCAACTTTTTTTCTAAAAAGCAACTAAAAAGAGAGAGCTGTCTATTTTTTTTTTATCACTTTCATCAAATTTAAGAGCACATATACAGGGAGTGCAGAATTATTAGGCAAATGAGTATTTTGTCCACATCATCCTCTTCATGCATGTTGTCTTACTCCAAGCTGTATAGGCTTGAAAGCCTACTACCAATTAAGCATATTAGGTGATGTGCAACTCTGTAATGAGAAGGGGTGTGGTCTAATGACATCAACACCCTATATCAGGTGTGCATAATTATTAGGCAACGTCCTTTCCTTTGGCAAAATGGGTCAAAAGAAGGACTTGACAGGCTCAGAAAAGTCAAAAATAGTGAGATATCTTGCAGAGGGATGCAGCAGTCTCAAAATTGCAAAGCTTCTGAAGCGTGATCATCGAACAATCAAGCGTTTCATTCAAAATAGTCAACAGGGTCGCAAGAAGCGTGTGGAAAAACCAAGGCGCAAAATAACTGCCCATGAACTGAGAAAAGTCAAGCGTGCAGCTGCCAAGATGCCACTTGCCACCAATGACATGGCCACCTTGTTCACCTGATCTGAACCCCATTGAGAACCTGTGGTCCATCATCAAATGTGAGATTTACAAGGAGGGAAAACAGTACACCTCTCTGAACAGTGTCTGGGAGGCTGTGGTTGCTGCTGCACGCAATGTTGATGGTGAACAGATCAAAACACTGACAGAATCCATGGATGGCAGGCTTTTGAGTGTCCTTGCAAAGAAAGGTGGCTATATTGGTCGCTGATTTGTTTTTGTTTTGTTTTTGAATGTCAGAAATGTATATTTGTGAATGTGGAGATGTTATATTGGTTTCACTGATAAAAATAAATAATTGAAATGGGTATATATTTGTTTTTTGTTAAGTTGCCTAATAATTATGCACAGTAATAATCACCTGCACACACAGATATCCCCCTAAAATAGCTAAAACTAAAAACTACTTCCAAAAACATTCAGCTTTGATATTAATGAGTTTTTTGGGTTCATTGAGAACATGGTTGTTGTTCAATAATAACATTATTCCTCAAAAATACAACTTGCCTAATAATTCTGCACTCCCTGTACACTAAGCTTATTGTTAATTAATAAGAAAACTCCAGACGATTCCACTCTGAGCTGAAGAAGCTTCTGATTGGTTAGTAGAGTCCATGTGAGTAAATTGGTGGCACACCTTTGGATGCATATAAGGCAAAACACAGAGCCTGGTTCTTTGACATGGGAAAATCAAGAGATGTCAACCAAAACACCAGAAAAAGAATTGTAGACCTCCATAAGTGTGGCTCAGTTTTGAATACAATTTGGTGCCATTTACAATTAAGAAATACAGATAGTTTCTCTCTTTACTCTTAAAGTTAACAAACATGTTTTTTATATTTATCAATCAAAAAAAAAACATTTAGTCTGATTTAATGTTACAATTAAAAAAATGTTTGTGTTTTTATCTGAAGAGTTTGTAAATATCTGGTTTCAACTGTATATTTGATGATGTTGGTGTTTGGCTTGATTGTCAGCACAGAAAGAAAGGGAGAGAGGAACAGACAGGAAACAAGAGCAGGTGAGACACACATGTTAGTCAAATGGTTGTTTGCCAAAACTCATCAGAACATTTATCTCGTACCTAGTGTTTCTTTTTAGATACCATTTGTTACTTTTCAAATTCTACATTTATTAAGTTATGCAGGCTTGTTTGCACAACAAGGCTAAATAATTATATAAACTTTTCTCAATCTAAATATTGTACTTTGGTAGAATTAAAAAATACCGGTAAGTGTTGGTCAGGTCTATGATGATTTTTAGTGCTACTATCATCTAGTTCTGATTCTGGTTCTGTCTTGGTTACTGTTGTAGTCCTGTTTTAATTCCGGATCAGTTCTGGGTCTGGTTGAATTGGGGTTTAGTCCTCGTGTCTTGATACAGCCCCGACTTTGTTCTGCCTTGCTGCTTAATTAAAACAACTAGTTTAAGGTGTCCTGCATATGTGATATATATATTTTCCTATATGAAGTCATTTTTTTTAACAAAACTCTAAACACAGCCTAATAAATCTTTCATTCATTTCAAAAGCATCAGCTCTAAGAGCCGTGCTTACAGAGTGCTTTGTAGTGAATCAGAAGAGTCGACGCCCATTGAGTGAGAGCCGGCTCCTCACTTAATTTCCTTTCGCTGCTCAGCTCTCACACAGTGGCTCAGCTATGCTCCAATCCCTCCATATTGTGGCCAATCACATACGAGGATATAGGACAACATCATTATGTGAAAAATAGAGAGGGTGAGAGACGCGACAGTCAAGTGGAGCGTGTGTCTGTCCTCTCAGTAAGTGAGTGAGACAGTAGACAGCGGTGAGGAGGGCTGTGCGAAAGCAACAACACATAAATATGCCTGACACCCGTAAACGAAGCAGCATCTGACTGCAGTTTAAAGACTTTTTTGTCTTGTCTTGGTCTCAATACCCTCTGGTCTTGGTATTGTCTTGGTCTTGGTTTAGGTGGTCTTCACTACAAGTCTAGTAGAGTGTACGAGTACACACATACACACAGAGAAAGTGTCAACCCGACAAAGACAATAACATCATTGCTAACTGAAGTGTTATAGCCATTGAACACGCTCTCACTCAGAGCTAACACACACAATTTCTGTTACAGGTAGCTCGAGTTAGGACCAAAGGTAATCATTTGCATGGGCAGGTGGGCAGTGGATCATTTTGGAGCCTGTCCATTGGAGAGATGAGGGCATGACACGCAACAACATCCTGACAGAATTCGTTTCACCGGGTCAACAGAGAACTGAAAAGCTCTCCCATCCTGGAGTCAGGGTGAGAGGCTGCTAGGTTGGTGCTCTGCATTTCCAGCAGGTGGAATGAGGATTATAAGTGCAGCATTTGACTACTCAAGCAAACTGCGTTTTCTGACCTTTGAGAAACAATTACAGAGAGTCCTGGTGTTGAGTTGAAAGGTTAAACAATATGGAAGAAAAATTGAAAAAGCAAAGAAGACAATGAGCAAAAATGGGTGCCACATGGGTTGCAGTGGTAGGCAACTAATTCTAAAAAGCAGTAGAGACTGATCACAAGAACATTAAAAAGATCACCTGAAAACAATTCATAATAAAGAAATGTCCTTATGACAAGAAAAAAAAGAATGCACAAAAAAGCAAAAGTGAGAAGCAGGAGGAGAAGTCCTGGCTGTTGGAGGCAAAGTATGTTCCCAAAATAGTGTAAAGACAAGTTGTAATATTAAAAAAACAACTTTTGAGAACATCTGTTCCCAATGGATAATCGACATTCTTCTGAATCCTAAATTTCTTGAGTATAAACTCCAAAACAATATGGTTAGAAAAGTTGGAGTCTCATATGTATCTTCTTGTGCTATAAGCCGCAGTCGTCTTACCACAGGAAACCGCACAGGCGTTAATCCAAAGTACCGTATATCATTTGAAAAAGTCTCAGACAGGCTTCCAGCAGTCATGAATGAGTGATGATGATCTCGCAACCACTTTGATCTTTTTGAAGACATTCTCCTTTAGTCAAGACGAATGCATTTCCACACTGTCAACGTTATGACACTTTTCAACTGACAAGAGAAAAGTTTTGTTATGAAGCCAAAATATATTTTCAGTCAGACAACTGACCCTGTTCTAACCACCTTTTGCTTACTCTGTTTGGCATCTTTAGCTTCTCATTCTTGCATGACAACAAAGCCCCAAGGAATAAAACTGGGCTTTGAAGTGATTTAAGGGCAGTGGCTGCTGACTGCATTCATCTCAAGATGTACGATGGCCTAAAAAGCATTTTTTCTCACATAAACTATCAATGAAAGAGAAGTGCAAATCGGGTAGTTACTCAAAATTTCCGCACAAATCACATTAGGAATATCATTATATGAACAATGCAGACCAAATTGCATATGCTTTTATTGAATCCTCCATTAATTATTCCTCTCAAACAGTTTCATCACCAAAATATGATTGTTTAGGAATATCTCCAATGTTTTGTTACGGTTAAGATATCTGCCACCTTTAGATAAGCTACAGAGAACATTTTGCAAGGTTAGAACCCCGAACATTATCCCCGTAGAAGCGTCCAAGACCACACTGCACTATGCACTGGTAAAAATGAAGCATCTCTTAATTACCGATCCATGACTGCAGAATCACTGGTTAAGGAAAGGGATTTGAAAGCCATCACTTTAGACAGCTGAGCAAGGTAATTGAAACTGTGGTGTGGTTACCCAGAATGTATGAAACTTTAAACCGGCTCCGTGGAGATGTGTGATGTTTTCTCAAATGTGAGCAAAGAGCCAGGGAGCCACAGAGAGCGCGCCTGTGCTGTACAGTTGACTTTCCTTATGAGCTGTAACAAGTAGCCCTGAGCAACTAAGTGTCAGCCCAGCAAGCAAAAGATACAGAGCCACACACAGGGAGTGAGAGAGAGAGGCAAAAAGGGAGCTGAGTCAAGAGAACAAGAAGAGGGGGACACACAAACAGAATTAAAGAGAGACGCACATACAAACAGACTTGAGGGGGCAGATGCATATGTAAAAAAAAACACAGCCAGTGTTGCACAGATTCAAGTCTTCATGCTATGTTTGGCTGTCTGTAATTATGCAAGGCTTCCCGCACGCTGCATGGCTCTGTCATCGCCCCGCACATCTTCACATTTCTTTGTCATTTTGGTATTTTCCCCAAAGCCTTAATCAACGTGGCTCCCTGCTTTAAACGTTTCTAACAATGTTCACGCTTTAGTCGCGTTAGTCATTTCCTCGTTGCTGCTGCATTGTGGCGTTCTCTCCCCCCCACCTCGCCAAAGCCAAGATCATGCAAGACCGATCTTCCTACAGGGACAGAGGGTGGAGAAGAAAAACAAACAAACAGAGAATCTGATGGCAGGGTTAATACGACTGGCAGTGAGCTGCAGTATCTCTGACTTTGTATTCTGCTGCTGTCAAATGCTGCTGCTTTAATTGGAACTGAAATAAGCCAAACACAGCAGCCGGCTCTTCTCAGTCTGACCCCAAAACAGCAGACACTCACTCTCTCAGCCTGTACACGTAGCCGCCCCCACACTCCTGCACTCACGCGCTCCAGAAGAGGCGGAGAAGTCAAGAAAGATGGAAACGAAGAGAGAAAGTTGGAAAAAACTCAAACGTATTGCAGGATTTACCAGCTGATAAGATGATGGCTACATTTGATGGCTACATTCGTTACCTTCACTCAACTCACTGCTAGCTCTCCGTGTTTTAGATGACTGCTCCAATAGTATTGGCCCAACTTCGACTTATATAACGGCATGTTCCATCCATTCATCCATCCATTTTCTAAAGCATCAAGTATTAAAGTGTTCTGAGCCCCAATCAACAACTATGAGAGGGGGTGGCATCCATTTATTTTCTAAAACAATGATAATTATGTGCTTGAAAGCCTTGGCAATATTGTTTCCCATTTAGCAATCACAAAGACAGTTGGCCTGAATTGATTTAAAGTCTGGTGAATTGGATTGGATTGTTCCAACTAATGGCAACGCTGAGTGTAATAAATGAATTCAGCTGTTCACAGGTGCCAAATGTATTGTCAGGTGTGGCTGATTAAAAGGTGGGACCTGCATGGGAAATCAGAGCAACGGCACTTTGTAAATCTAAATGTAAATCTAATCTGACGTACCATTAAAAACAGATAGCGCTCTGAGTGAAAAATGTGTGGGAGAAACGTGACAGATGGTTTATTATGAGCCTGCCGTCTCTCAGAACTCTTGATTAGTTGATTTTTTTGCTTCTTCTGAAGTTACTGATTTCTAATGTTCATGCAGACGTTTTTATTGCGTACTTGTGCTGGTGCAGCAGGGAAGAGTAGATGTGAAAGCAATTGTAATGTCATTCTAGGAAATGTCTTTTCAATAATGCTTTGAGTGTGGTATTTGTACTGCTAAATACCAAGTTATAGTTAACTTACTTGCTAACTGTTAAAAATAAAACCACTAGAAATGCATGGAATGGTTTAGGAACCTGCTGAGTCCGCCTCCACATACTTTGGCCTTTCTATTTACCAAGCAGACCTTTTTCCTTGACTATTTGAGCCAATATGGATGACCCGTAGCTTTTGTGACTTCCCTGTTGGCTTTTGAAACTTGTTGCAGTGGGTTGTAGTTGCTGCTTTAGACCATTGTTTGGTGGAGACCCTCATGAAGTCTAATGCAAGAACTTAGGCACAGAGTCAGGTTGAGCGCCTGAATGTTCATCTGGCTCATAATCAATTCCAATTCACAAGTTATTGTAATGTATGAAATCCAGAAAGAAAGTGAATGTTCCAGGAGTGATGACAGCCGTCTGTGATTTCGTACCTCTAATCTTATCACTTATCTAATCTTATCACTGATGGGGACGACAAGGAGTACAGAGGTCTGACCCAAGACTTTGTGGACTGGTGCCAGCTGAACTACCTCCAGATCAACGCCAGTAAAACCAAGGAACTGGTGGTAGACTTCCGCAGGCACAAGCATTCTCCACTGCAACCACTGAACATCCAGGGTATGGACATTGAGGCTGTGGACAGCTACAGGTACCTTGGTGTTCATCTGAACAATAGACTGGACTGGACTCATAACTCAGACGCCCTCTACAGGAAAGGGCAGAGCAGGCTGTACCTGCTGCGGAGACTCAGGTCGTTTGGAGTGGAGGGCCCACTCCTGAAGAAATTCTATGACTCTGTTGTGGCTTCTGCTATCTTTTATGGCGTGGTCTGCTGGGGCGGCAGCATCTCTGCTGGGGACAGGAAGAGACTGAACAGGGTGATCCGAAGGGCCAGCTCTGTTCTAGGATGCCCTCTGGACCCAGTGGAGGTGGTGAGTGACAGGAGAACGGCGGCTAAGCTGTCATCCCTGATGGACAACATCTCCCACCCCATGCAAGAGACTCTGACAGCACTGAGCAGCTCCTTCAGTGGGAGACTGCGGCACCCACGGTGTGGGACGGAGAGATTTCGCAGGTCTTTCCTCCCCACTGCTGTCAGACTCCATAATAAAGACTTTAACTGATCAAGCACACACATCCACACATGTGCAATAATACTAAGTGCAATAATCCTTTCTGTCATCGTTGTATTTTTACTCAGTTGTATATAGTATTTGTATTCTATTTTTATCTTATTGTATATTTATTTTATTTTATTCTACTGTATATAGTATTTTATTTTATTCTATTCTGTACAGTTGTGTACTGTATTTATTCTTATTGTATTCTAATTTTTGCCTCATAACTTTTGCACTGTCCACTTCCTGCTGTGACAAAACAAATTTCCCATGTGTGGGACTAATAAAGGTTATCTTATCTTAAACTGAGTGACTCGAAACACTGACAGAACTAGAAACACAATAAGGTAAAACGATAAAATCAAAGCAGAAACCAAACCTCTGCGTTATACAAACACGAGACCACGAAAGAGACATACTCCAAGACACAAGTACAAACTCTTACAACTGTGTTTTGTCTTGATCAGTTTCTTTAGCTGTTAAAATGAGACATTTTTCCACACTTTTGGGCTTTTTGGCTTTGATAACATATGTTTTTTTTTTTAACTTGCACAAAGTTGATTGTGTTTACTTTTCTTTGTTTTCTTTATTGAACATAAATGGAAATAACTAATATTGTGAAGAATACTGAAAAAATATGTTTTTAAGTGTACAAAATTACGTTTGTGTTAACACAAATGTTAGTAATAAACAGTGATAGAATTAGTATTTATGGAAATATTGATTTGTTTAAGTTGAATTTTAATTATCTTTTAAAGTACAAATAGGAATATGGCTATGTCTCTAAATGTGACATTAAATGATGACGTGAAGCAAAAACACTTATTTATGATCATGATTATTTTTAATACTTTTATTTGTTTTTCTATAACTTACACATTTTGGACAAATGTGAAGGACACATTTAATCGCTGTATTCGTTAAATACCTTTTAAGATCAAAGGAAAAGATGATAAATGTATGATATGGTACATTTCATTGGTAGTTAAAAAGATAATTAACATTATATGCGCACACTTATTTTCACTTCATTTAATTACAACCTTGATATGCTGAAATTGGTGGTCTCAGAAAATCATTAGTGAGAGAAAAGAAAAAGGGGGAAAAAAGAAAACTGGGTGTTTTTGACCCCTGACTTGTGTAGCGAGCGAAAGCCACCGAGTAACCGCTAAGGGCCTCTATACTACTTGTGCAAACTTTCAGGCCCAAAGCTCTCACAGGAACGAGCCCAGAATAAACAGGACAAGAGGGTCAATATCAGTCAGATATGTTAAAATTTATTATTTTAAAAGAACACAAAGGGTTTGCAAAAGGCCTAAAACATCAAAATGGTAAAAAGGTCACTAACGACCACAAGATAGTGTTATTGGTGCAACCTGCCAGCAATGCAACTATCACCTGAGGGCTTGCTCTCCCTTGGCGGTCCCAGATGCTCGTTGCTTTAAAAGAAACAAATCCACCCCAAATAAATACGAGCCCAACAGAACACTTATCGCATGCACTAAGTGCTAGTTCAGGCAATAATCGGTGTCATCCTTTAAAAAACTTACGTTGATCACCCTGGGGACCAAAAAAGGTCCCGCCCCAAAAAGTGCAATAAAAATGTTATATACTAATATTTTTTACCACTTTAAATGAGTCAGTCTTTTAAGACTACTTCTGCCTGAAATATTCACATAAAGTTTTAATTATATTTTCGTTGTTTTAACCCTTTAAATCCCAGTTTTATTACATGAACGCCCTGTTTTTTTAGCCCCAAAAAACAAAAAAACTAAATATTTTCAAAAAAAAACATTTGAAGTAATATTTGATTGTTATTATAATTAGGCCTTTAGATGGACTAAAGATTGGCACCAAGAGTCATTTCGATCGCCTTTTATTTTTTTTCCAGGAGCGCATTTCATAAAATGCACACTATCGACCACGCCCAAAAAGTGCAATAAAAATATTAAATATTAATTTTTTTTTTCACTTTAAATTGGTCAGTCTTTTAAAACTACTTCTCCCTGAAATATTCATATAAAGTTTTAATTATATTTTCGTTGTTTTAACCCTTTAAATTACAAAAAAAACTAAAAAAAAAAACTAAAAAACTAAATATTTTCCCAAAAAAACATTTGAAGTAATATTTGATTGTTATTATAATTAGGCCTTTAGATGGACTAAAGATTGGCACCAAGAGTCATTTCGATCGCCGTTTATTTTTTTTTCCAGAACCAGAAAATGGTCTCCAGGCGGCAAATGCTGCTCGTCGAGGCCGAAATGAGTGCATTCTCCCGGGTTAACTCGCAACGATGATCGGGGCATGTTGCGTCGGACTCCTTTTTCCAGCGCACACTTCCGGTACCACGTGACAACAAATACGTCATTTCCTGTTGACTAAAAAAAAAAAAAATGCACCCTCTCATGGTCCTAGGGACCAAAAACTGGTCCGCCCGATCAGCGGGCGAAGCCGCTGCTGCACGCCGGAAAAGAGGCGTCATTTCCGGCAGGTCTGTCCAAGCAGCCCGCTGTTTTCCAGCAGAGGTCAAATGTGAAGCAAGGGCGCCACCCGGTGGACAAATAAAAAAATTACAACTCTAAGGCCTGTAGTCCAAAACGAAACCTAAGCTGGAGACCTGACGATACCTTTGACCGTAATTTTTCTGGCGTGAAAAATAGCGTTTATAATGGAAGTCAATGGGCCCAAAACGGTCCCTAGGGTGATCAGTGTGAGTATTTTTGCTGCTCAGCCGTGTTAGGCTGATTTAAGAAAATCAGACTGGAATTTTAAATATTTTACAAAAACGAAGCCGTTTGGCAAGTTTGGCTATGCTACACCCAACACAGTGAAAATGGCTTTCATGCAAACAAACAAAGGGACCCAAAAAGGGCCCAGTATGACACAAGGGTTAATAAAAACTTATTCACTGCAAATCCACACAGAGCACCTCTAAAGATCCTAATTCCCCTAAGGTAAGAGTCCCACTCAGGGATTGCACATTGCCCGACTAATATTGCACCAGCCCAGTAGAAATAAAAACAAACCCGGCATAAAAAAAAAAAAACAGTTTTAAAAGGTGACCCTACCAAAACCAAAAACACAACAACAAGGAGAAGGAGGAAAAAAAAACAGCGACAAATTCACATGTGCAGCCTGTCCTGCAGGAGGCAATACAATATAAATTAGATTATAGTGCATCAATATACTTTTTTTAATGTCAAATATATTAAGTTAACATACCTCCAGCAGACAACTGTGTTTGCTGCACACCTGGCTTATCTTGGCTTATCTTGTGAAAATCACTACTAAAACATAAAATACAATAAACATCAAATACATTTCAACAAATTTAAAAAAAAAACACTAAAAGAAAAACAGCCTGTACCTCGAACCTCTGCTGTAGAGGTTTACAACAACTGTTTGTGTAGCAGACAATTAAAACTTCTCAGGCTCTTCACCTACTCACACAACCATTGTTCACAGCCGCTCGTCAGTGGAAATGAAGAGCACCTGCTGCTACTTCCTCTTTTATACCCTCCATTGGGTCCCCTGGGTCCTAAAGACTTCCCCATTACACTTGTAAACTGACTTGTTTTTTAAATGTATTCATTCAGTCAACTGTAATTTGCACTTTAGTCTTTAAAAAGAGCAGTTTTAACTAATCACTATAGGAGACAGGTTAGCTGTTGTGGAGAAGGAACATAAAAGCTTCAGATGAGGCTGATAAATGGTGGCAATTGAGTGGAAAAGTCACTGCTCCTGCAATACTGAGGAGCTGTAGTGGTGGGATATCAGTTCACCAGGAGACTAATATACAAAGAGACTGCGGAGATTGGCAGGATTCAATTATGATTGCATTGTCTTTACTTGTTGTTGAATGTATTGAATTGCTCTGTCGGTTAGACGAGTCTCTCTTTAAATTAAATCTAAGGAAGTAAGACATTTAGATTAAATCTGAGATATTATTTCTGTTTCCAGTTTCCAGTTTTTGCTAACATTAGTAATAAGAACCTCTGCAGTCAGGCAGTGATGTCAAAATGAACTTTTCTGGCCTTTTCCTTATTTTTTCTTTACTTAAGGATTAGCAGTAAAGTAAATGAGATGTATCAAATACATTTTTATGCTGTACGTTTTGTACTGAGGCAAGTGTTTAGGTGAAGAAATAAGAGAATACATGAGGATACAACTGTTTTTGTGGCTGATGCTGTACTTATGCACACCGGCATATAATGAGGCATGGCAGGTAGTTGGGTACATACAGCAAAATAAAATTCTGTCCGGGCAGCTTCATCTAGAGGAAAAAAAGTGGACATAATGTGGATACTAGAAGAATCCGAAATGAATAGGATTCATCCTCTGGGACCAGACTCACATCCCTAAAGCCACGCTGCCGCAAAGCAAGTCATGAAGGTCAAGTAGAAGTCAGAAGCTGGAGATTTACCAGCAACTTCAAGGATGCCAGGACAGAACTCCCAGCTAGTCAGCAGGAAGTCACACAATATGAGTGTGAAGTAAGAGTGGCTAGCAAAAAAGCTACTTACTGGAAGAATAACCGGTAACATATGGGAAGAACCCCTCCAGCTGACAATCAGGTCCCAGAGAGCGGGCTGTTCCCTGGTGGTTTACTGACTGACTGACTGGAAATAAGGCACTTTGGAGAGCTGATTTAAAACAGCATCCATCAGAGAGACACACAAAAACACACACAAACCCTCTTACACTGTATCTGTGATAAAGCCTCCACCATTGCTGGCTCATTTGCTGATCCAGCCAGAGCAATTATGGATGTGTCCAATCGCCATGAATTTCCTTAAGGTTAATTAATTTTGTGCAGTAAGTCTTGACTCTATCAATCCATCAGGTTTTATGTGCTGCCTTTGCCCACCTCTCCATCTCCTATCATTTCTCCTTTAAAGGACATGTATAGATTCTAGCTTCTTCTTTTTTTTAAACCTTTTATCCAGTCGTCATGAGAGCTTGTCTCTATTTTTCTTTTATATTGCTTTTAATCAGCTCCTGAATACAAATTTAATCTGACCTTTCATAGTGGAAATAAAAATCCAGCTTCTGTAATATAAACTCCTTAATGTGACAATTAAAGACATGAAACGGTCATACATCAGAACTGAACTGCTGCACAAACAGGATCTAATATTTGATAATTAGTATCGAACAGATGATCTAGTGATGTTTTTAATCCCTTATCTTATAGTCCCTCTGACAATTTAAGCATGGTGTGGCATTGAAGAGGGATAGGGCAGCGAATTAGTGGCAAAGCACGGTAGATTTCCCCGTTAGAGCAGAGCGCTGGCTGGAGAGTGAGATTTAGATAGATGGAGTAAGAGATCGTTCCACCTCAGGAGGCCTTTAGTTTAATTGAGTTTATGAAGCAGTGGATGGAGCAGATTGATGGGGGACATCTATCTAAGAGACCTCTGATCCCTCACTTTCCATCCTTCACCTGATCTTTTTTTGCTAACTTTCCCTTTTCTAGCACTATTCATCTCATTTACTGTCCTGCCTTTTTTTAGTGCAGATTTTGAAGTTTTGTGTATATCTGTCAAGCTTTATTCGTGTCCTTTGTATGGATTCAGATACACACATAACAGTGCATTCGATTTTTATACTTTTTCAACCAGCTGCGCTCTTGATCTGTAGTAAAAGTAATCTTTTTTTTTATAGGTATACAATTTTTATGGTAAAGTAACAGTCTTAGTATTTGATTTTACGCATGATATTACAGAATTTTACCATTTTTATTATCACGTATAATGACACTCAACGTACTGTGAAACTTGTATACTGGTGTAACGTGTAATCACAAAAGATTTCCTTGATGATATTTACATCAGTGTAAATACAGCAGATTAACCAGAGCTACATATTCCATATATTTGTAATTTTGTTTTGTTCTCTGTCACGATAAGCCTCCATCTTCACAGATGGCTGTAGAAACTTACTCTTGTACCTACCTCTCTCCTGACCTCCCCCGTACATGCTGATGATGATTTGAACCTAAATCGACATTAATTTGTTTAAAAATTTTACATTTGGATTTATCTGTTGCCACTGATTTTCACTTCAGTTCTTGTGTCATTTAGCATACATCAGCATTTTCTCCCTCCTTCCCTTCCTTAAGTACTATCAAACAGACATTCTTATGTTATTCAAAACCATTAATAAGAGATTTAAAACAAAAACACAACCTTATAACAATGATTCAGTAAAGCTGAAGCTGTACTAATTTGTCTTTTTAGGTTTAGGTTCTCACTAAAATGCTGTGCCATTACATCTGCTCAAAAATCAGAAATATCTTATTTTTATTTAATTAGTCCAAAGCACAATTAGCCCTCTCAACCCATTTCAATATTGTCTGATCTGGTCTTACTATACTTAATTATAGTAATTATAAAATAGCTAGTCAATAATTAACAGTCCACTTACAGGGAAATTTCAAAGTAATTTTTAAATACATAAATGCCTCCTCTTTCTTTTTTCGGTATAGGTCTCCATTAGGTATTTTCATTATTGTATTGTTTAACACATGTACTGAATAACTGCCATATTTTATTCTGTATTGTTTTGCAGTAATATTACAAATCCATGCAACACCCACGCACACTTGAACTTATTTTGTCAGCTTGTTACCCTCCAGACTGTGTGTTGACAGCTGGTTGCAGACACACCAGATTGACGGAGCACTTACTGGACAGGCCTGCAGAGCTGCAGATGCTTGTGTGTGTGTGTGTGTGACTGATTAGGCTGTGTGTGGGCTTTTACAAGAGAAAAATGGATTGACTTAAGAAAAAGAAGGAAAAAGAAATGTATGTTTGGGCCAGAAAGAGGGAAAATGATATGCTAATGAGTGCATATTGCATGAATAAAAGAGCTGGAAATGTGTGTATGTATGTGTGAAATGCCAACGTTTCTGCCCTGAGTGTCTTTCTTTTTGTTTGTGCACATGAATTGACAGATGATGATATACAGTATAGCTGCTCATGTGATTATAGGGCCCGCTCTGCATACATTTGCTTTGATAAAGCAGTTGCCAATATGCATTCATTCAAACCTAAACTTTGCTTCATTGGGTCTTACAAAACAGTGAAGAGCAGTCAAAACAAAAAAGGCACAATTATCATAATTGTGCTCCTAATGATAAAACAGAATAGTGGGAGTAAAAAAATTAAATAAGTAGCATGGGTCTGAAGGTGTTATGAAACAGCTTTGTTGACTGCCCACTGATTGGAAATGAAAGGCACTAAAACCCACATGCTTTTGGCTCTCACTTAGCCTACGGAATCACCAGGCTCAGCACTTCCTCAGATCTCCATGGCCCTATTTCCAGCTGCGTACTCCCCACTAAACCACAGCATTAGCTGGATTAACCTACACACTCCTGCTGTCTGTCTCTCTCCTGCAGCACCAGACTTAAATCTTTCCTCTGTTTCTTCTCATGTCTGCCTTTCTAAGGTTACATTCTGTTAGTTCTGCATGCCTCTTTGCCTTTTCCCCTCTACAGAGCTGGAAATGTCATCTCCCTTTTCTCTCACATTTCTTTTGTCCTTCCTTTCGTCTCCTGCTATTATCTGACGCAGTTTCATTCCTGAGATCATTCTCTTTTTTAACAATATTTCTCCAGAGAGGGAGTATTTCCACCCATTCTACTTCCTCCTCCCACCCTTCTCTCCACCTCCTCTGCCCTTTTGATGTTTTTTTCCCCTCCTTCATTCATTTGGTTTTCTGTCCAGTCATTATCAGCTGTGGTGAGTGACAGTTCCTGTCTTATCAGGTTCTTTCAGGTGCTGGTTAAAATCCATTCTCTGGTGGGATGCACAAAGGTGAGCTGGTAAAATGCCATGTGCCGCCTCCATATTGCAATGGGAAGACTATTTTGGCTGGACATACTGCACTAAACGTGCCTTTATTTTTTCTATTTCAGTTTCAGTCGTTTTTAGTTGACTATCAATTCTTAGACTGTTACTGTATCCCTGCTGATGTGCTCTTAGGCATTCCTTTATTTTAAGTTTACCCATAAATGTAAAAATATGAATGCTACATTGGCTTTCCTAGATAAAACCAATCAGTGTGAAAGCTCTACAGCAGCTAACCAGCACGAACTAATAGTTTGTTGACAAAATGCAAGTTTAACACAACATATTTTTGCTGGGTCTTAAGAATATTTGCATTGCTTTTCAGCCATGTCTCTGGTAAATATATGACAAATGTAAGTCACGGAAACTTTGGTCTCCAAATGTTCAAAGATAATCATCGTGTTGTTGCTAACATTTTGCTTATTGCCTGCTAATCGATGACAGTAGCAACATTAACAGCCAAAACAGTGCTGCTGTGGAGTGTAAAGGTAAAAACAATAAGCCTAACAGTACTTACTCGTTCAGCTTGAAAAGCTGTTAACCATGTTACTAAGATACTTATGGTTGCTTGCTGTTGAGCTAGCAATCTTTGCTTTTGGAGCACCCGGTAGCAAGTGCAATGCACCTTTCTTTACAAACGTGCCCAACAACTTCTGTAACTAAACTTAAAGTAAGTGTCCTTTTTCACAGAAAACAAACTTAACGATAGCTTCTGTTTTGCTGTCCTTACGCTGTGCATGCTGCCTCACTGTGGCTTACATGGGACACTTGAACTGAGCAGAATATTTGTAACACCCGTACTTTTACCGACTGTGACCACTCTGAACGTCTGCTGTGGAAAAAGGGTCGCTGCACAGTTTCGCTTTTGCTGCTAGAGTGCAGAGTCCCTGCATTAGCATTAGCAGTGTGGCTGAATAAGTAATGGTAATGTAATATTCCAGCATCCTCTGACCTGAATAAGAACATTTATACACTGGTACTGAGCCCCAGGATGACTGCCAGGGGCAAGAGAGGCCGAAAGAAAGAGCAGGAGAGGTGAGAGAGAGAGAGAGAGAGAAAGATTGTGGACATGGTTTGTGGCATTTGGCTTTTTGCTCTCTGTGATGGATTTGGTCCAAACCCTTGAGACACACATGTTTATCTTTATTTAGTAGCAATATCGATGACAGACATCCACTGAGTGCCTATATTGTATGTGAATTATTATTTGTGATTGCAGTTGTATAGAGTTATTATTGTGTTGTCATATTCACAGATGTGGTGTCTCCGATTTCATTAATATGAAAGTTTCCTATAACTTCCATTTTTTCACATGTATAAATAAAAGTCAAATTTGTTTGATTTGTTACATTTGTAAGGGAAAAAACCATCATAGTCACGTAAAATCAGTCAAAGGGGGATTGAGTTTACGTGATTATATACATACAGGGACAAACATTAAAAAAAAGATTTGACAAATGAAGATTTAAACAGGGAGTGTCAGTTTTTTAGGACTGGGTTCCAGTTTCACACGCCAAGACTGAGGGCTGCACAGAAAAAATGCCCACATCAAACACTTGACTTTTTCCCAAGTACCCCAAATATTTACCTTTATTGAAATCTAGCTTATTAGGTATGCTTGGTTTGTGTATCTGAACAAACCAGCCATTTTTGCTTACTAAACAAAGAGTTCATTGCACCCAAAAACCACACAAGGGTTAACAGCACTTAATGTAAATAAATTACAACTAAATTTTTTAAGCCTTTTTGCAATACCAGGAGGTGGAAGTCATTTATTTCTGTGGAGAGTGCTTTGTTAAAACTTCATTTATTTTATAAGACTAGCTGTCCCTCAGTAACTTATCTACATCCTGCTGTACCTCTCGGCTGGGTTACTTGGTGCAGGAATTGATTGTCTGTTTTGCTACTTGCACATTTGATATGCTTATTTTCCTCCATTTCTTTTGGCCTTGAACATAAAGGACCACATTAGCTGAATGTTTGTATGCACACGGGGCAACATTATGAATACAAAATCTTGTTAGAGTATTGCCCACCATATGTCGTCATAATCTTGTTTTTCTCCAAGTCACTTTAATCCTCTTTATGTACCGTAACACATTTCTTCAGGTCGAAAATAATGAAAGGTTTAATCTACATTATGTCCTTTTTTCCCAGGATAAATGTGCGATCGTATTATCACTGTCAAAATTAATTAAGTTGTTAATTTAAAAGATGTTCAGTGGGTGCTTTGGGTTGAAAATAAATTGAATCAGACATTCTTAACTGGATTTGAGGATGTAAGGACATAACCTACTGTAGAAGCAATTAGTTACAGTTTTTCAGTTAAATATAGTGAGGACTGAATCCAAGTAACTATAGGAAGAAGTGCTGTTGAATCTGTAATTATGTTTTTTGTTCTATTGTACCTCTCAATCTCACGCACTAGCTCTGGCTCCTTCCCCACCCAAGGTCCCTGGGTCCCTCACCCAGGTACCAATTTTCCATGGGAGACCCTACCAGGGGGTGGAAGTCCCCCGATAACATAGCCCCTGGGATCCCCGGGACACACAAACCCCTCCACCACAATAAGGTAGCGATTCACGGAGCGGTCAAACCAAGTTGTAAAAATACCGTATTTTCCGCACTATAGGAGGCACTTCAAATCCTGTTTCTCAACAATCGACAGTGCGCCTTATAATCCGGTGCGCCTTATGTATGAATTTTGGTTGTGCTTACTGACCTCGAACTGATTTTATGTGGTACACGGCGCTCAAAAAGCTGTCAAAAAATGTTTTACTACGACTTTGGTAAGCTACGACGTCACACCGCTTGATGGATTGTCGGAGCGTTATGGCTCACGGAGTAATCTGGGTCCAAAACGCCATCCGCTTCAGTTCCCAAAGTTAAACGGACACTGCGACATCACTGAGAGTTAAAAACTGTCTAAATTCTTTCAACTTTAATAAAATGATCAGCATTGCTGCTTTACTAGGTGCAACAATTAAGTTTAATATCCAGGCATCCATGAAAACAGAATTTACTAAATTTAAGTTAGCTCGCTCGTTTCCACCTAAACATGACATACCATGTTCTGACTGCAAGATTTCTTAAAATTTTAAAACGTACAGCTCTGCTATCACTTCCAACATAAATGAAGACAGAAAACTAAACAGCAGTGACTTTTGTAGGGTTACTGAAGTTGGGCTAGCTGGTATATAATGATGTGCTACGTGATCGCTAGTGACACAGCTATGTTAGCATAACATAAACACAGTGAAGCTGGAGGATGAATGCTAACTTTGTTCCACTCGATAAAAGTTAACGTGAGGGTTCCCGATGGTTAGGGACAAATGCAATCGCATGGCAGGATGCTGTAAACGGACCAAACTTCAGTCAGGAGAACAACTGAGATAATCCATCCACAATACAAGGTTAGTCATTAATATACTGCAACAACATGGGAATAGAGCAGCTATGAGAGAATTCGGCATTAATGAATCAATGGTTCAGAAGTGGAGGAAGCAAGAAGAATGAGTTGAGTAAATTTTGACTTATCTGACTGTTTTGTTTCGCTTAATGCGCCTTATAATCTGGTGCACGTTATGTATGAAAACAGACCCGTTGATCAACAGTGCGCCTTATGGTCCAAAAAATATGGTATATATATATATATAAAACAAAGTGAGTTGGTCACTCTGGAGTTCTTCAAAATGAAGAAAAAATTGGTTATTGGAGTGCAGAATCATTCTGTTTTATTTGACCATAGCTAACAGACAGTTCATGCAAATTACTAATTGAAATTCGGTTAGCTTGTCCTGTGAGTGATTGGTTGTTGTCACTGTGACGGACACGGTAAAACCATTCCTCGCAGAAGCATCAGGCAGCCTACCGTGAAAGGTGGAATCCTCCCTAACGTGCCTGCTGAATGTGACAGAGCTGCAGCGTGTGTCTAATGTTTTGATCGATATCTGATAGAATGCATGCAGGCTACTGAAAATGTGTAAAGTCATAATATCTCTAAGGTACCACAAATAAATAAAGGCAGCTTATACAGTTGCTCAATTTTGACATGGCTATAACATCATAAGAATTAATCGCTACCATATTCCATTAATGCAATTTGGACATATATAAATGGTGGTCACATAAACACAGGTATGCTAGAATATATCAGCACCCCCTGAGCTGTGAGTCATCATTAGTGTCAGCCTCAGCCCTTAACCAAACTCCAACCCCAGACAATCAGAAAAGATAATTTTGTTTTTACTTGCTAATACCCCCAACTATTAGCAATTAGAAAGAAAACCATCATTGTAATTAATATAATTATGTAACCGACATTTATTTTTTCAACTAAATCTGGTTTGCTATTTCTGAGTTATGGAAGTCTTAGAGTATAGGCCTCAGAGAGTAATCCAGGACACTCTAATAGGAATAAAAACCTTTTCACTCATATTATAAGACATAATAATACATTTTCTCCCCAAAAAATAAAAAGGTAAAGCAAATAAAATATGGAATAATTAAAGTGATATTCTTTGAAATAATGTACCATACTGTCAGTGATTGATCCACTGTTAAAGGTCAAAGCTCTGCGCTTAAGGCACTAGTTCCACAACCAGGCAGCTACAGTAAGCAACCTTTCCCTCCTTGTCTTACTCCCTCGTCGCCTTTGGAGCTGTTCCTCTGGCATGACATTCATTTTCCTGGCATGCTATGCCCAGAAAGTAGATCCTATATTGTATGGATATTATAGCATTAGGGTTTATTAGTGATACAAAGCAATTGGTTTGATGTGAAAAATCTATTACAAGGGACATAAGGTTTACACGTGTGTCAACATAATGGACCCATTTCAAACACTGAATTCTTACAAGTGATGATTTAATAACCCCATATGAAGTATTTTATTTAATGCCGTTGATGTGTCGATTACAGTGATTGTCTGTTACCATGACTGGCTTGTCCTCCCCTGCTTCTTTATGCTGCCCACCAAACAGTCGAACCATGTGAAACTGTCAGAGTAACAGTTTTGTGTCATTCTGATTTCAAGACATTGCCTAATATAAAAATAAACAAAGAGTATCGGCTCTGTACACCAAAATGTGTAATACTTACAAACACTCAAACCAAAATTCAATAAGTAACAGTGAAAACAAAACTTTTCAGTGTATTTGTGTTGACCTGTTTATTACCTTTGGTCCAGTGGCTCAGTAGTAGTAGGTGGGTGACAGATGTGAAGAACACAGGGTTTTGACCTTTCCTGTTAGAGCCTTCATCAGTGGCGTTCTCTCTCTCTCTCTCTCTCTCACACACACACACACACACACACACACACTGTCTTGTCTAGGGAAAACCATCTTCAGTGGTCATTAGTTAAATAAATATTTGCTCTTTTCCTAATTTTATGTTTCCTCTCATCAGTTATTCCTACTGAATTATTCATTTAAACACAAATACAAACAGCCCATTCAGGAACACTGACAACAAAAGCTCAATGAATAATAACAATAACAATAAGTGACTATAAGTGTGACAAACAGTTAAGCCATTTCTTTGCATGCTTCGACACATCACAGGGCGATCGTGGCTCAAGAGTTGGGAGTTCGCCTTGTAATCGGAAGGTTGCCGGTTCGAGCCCCGGCTTGGACAGTCTCGGTCGTTGTGTCCTTGGGCAAGACACTTCACCCGTTGCCTACTGGTGGTGGTCAGAGGGTCCGGTGGCGCCAGTGTCCGGCAGCCTCGCCTCTGTCAGTGCGCCCCAGGGTGGCTGTGGCTACAATGTAGCTTGCCATCACCAGTGTGTGTGAATGGGTGGATGACTGGTTGTGTAAAGCGCTTTGGGGTCCTTAGGGACTAGTAAAGCGCTATACAAATACAGGCCATTTACCATTATTGTGTATTTTTTTATTGTGTTTAGTTGATATTTTAAGTTGAGAACTACTGCACAGAATTTCGTAATGCGACTGCATGATGACAATAAAATATCTTGAATCGTTGATCAAAGTGCAGACTTGGATTATTTTTGCATATATGGATTATTTTCTGTTCACCTCACTGCATTAAACACCTTTTATGAATATTTCCAATTAAATATTTAATGAAAACACTGTATGTTTAACAGGGTGTTGCTCGATTTAAAGATTCAAAACAATCACAGAGCAGTAGTTTAAAAACAAAGGGTTCACTACTCCTCAGTAGTCGGCCTTATTTAAATCCATAAATTAAAGAAAAGATAAACCCTTAATTTAGTAATGCCCCTTTTTTGCCCTGCCTGGGATATTTCTACAACTCTTTTATGAGCAAAACTTAGTTTGTAACTGTTTGCATGACACCCCTGCTGTGTGTTTTTTTGTTGTCTTCTTCTCAGAAACAGCGTCGCTTTCCTGTTTTGACAGCAAGTCTCTTTTGTTCTGTTTGTTTTGTGTTAAACCCTGTGACAGGTCATCCTATCCGAGTTGCTCTAACTGAAATAGGACCTGATGTGGTAAAGACATTGATATTACCTCCAGGTGAGCCAAAGCACTGGCGCAACCTTGAATAGCTGCTTTTCACCTTTTGCTTTTCCCATACAGCCATACTTAGCTTTTAGTAATTGAAGATAATGGCCTAAGTGAGTAGTTTGTATTAAAAATCGAGATTTGCTCTCAAAAAGAATTGATCTTTTAAAGAGACGAGACAACGCAAACAGTTTCACATGCAGTCAGAGGACATTGCACACTTAAAACACAGCACTGCCAGCTCGGTTATAACCCACGGCAAACATAGTCAGATCCCAAACAATGTCAGAACAAATTAAATGGCAACACGCTTCTTTGGGAGACCCAGACTTTGTTGTTGTGTGAGACAAGAAAGCAGAGAAGAGAGGCAGAAAATACAGATATGTGAAAGGATGGGGTAAAGATTTTTTACTCTTTTTTTACATTCTGTCCTGCTGGTATGTGTTTTTGTTAGATTTTCTGACTTTCTGTATTTGGAGGTTTGAATGTGTCATTTACCAATAAACCTGAGAGAATATTCTGCAGGGATTCATGCTTGGGAACTCTAAACTGGGTCATATGAAAGCTTGAAGCAGATCTTTTGGCAGTTTCCTTGCTAGAGCTGCCATGAGTGTTGTTGTCAAAACTAATTAAGCAGGAAATTTTGGGGGAAACCTTAATTCTTGTTTAATCCTGTACTTATTTTCATCATCAGTTTGTGACACTCAGTGCTATAATTTACCCTGCTCTTGAACCCATTTCCCTCCCTTCTCCTTTAAGTGACTTAGTTTTTGCAAATCCCAGGATGTTTTCTGACACCTGCACCAACTATGACCTTGTTCAGTTTTCCGATAGATTAGCTGCAGCAGTTGCAATAGACTGGAGGCTGGCAGCAAGTCAAGGACGAGCCCGTCTCTTGCCCTATGATGGGATAGCTTCCAGCCCACCGTGTTATTTGAATTGGACAAGTGGTTAAGAAAATGGATGGATGGTTACAGTAAGCTATACACCAAGAGTCTGGTGCTGGTCAGTTTGAGCTGCCTGATGAATGTACTGATTCTGTCAAGAATTCCAAGATCACAGTCACAAATCAATCTATCTTGTCCAGCTTAAACTGGGGAGTAAGGTCACAGCTACTGGTCTGTTTGAGGTGTGACGTTAGTGAAATGCTTCATCCTGTGAATTGACAGGTACTAGAAGCAAGTTCCATTTTAATTACAAAACTGCAGGAACTGTCTAATGGCATAGCCCTGCGACAGATTGGCGACCTGTCCAGGGTGTACCCTGCCTCTTGCCCTAAGACAGCTGGGATAGGCTACTGTTTTAAGCTACTGTGGCTAGTTTTTGATCTTTGGCACATTCTGTGTCCTTATGGATTGTTGTGCCTGGGCTACCTTAGATACTGTTAGACTAGGACATTAGTTTTTGAAAGCTCCTGCTCTATTCTGACCAAACAAAAGATGGATGTGGACTCTGGTTGTGAAAAATGTGGACGTATCTTCAATCTTCATTCTTGCTGCTGAGAAAAAAAACAGTGTTGCTCACTATGAAATAAGTAAACACATTCCTAATAAATCTGTGTTGTTAGTTAATTGCTTAATTTACTTACTTAATTTCATAAATTGTGGTCAAAATTTCGGTAAAATTACTTACTAAAAGTATACTTAATTTGTGTGACTGCTTTGATACTGATGAGTCAGTAGTGTCTGCCTGATGAATATGCAGTGGATCAACCCCTCATACATCAGGTTTCAAACCCAAGGTGCTGACAGCCAAAATGTCGAACTCAAGGATACAATATGGGAATCTACCAACTATTTGATGGCATCGCAGTATCTTTCATGGACTCTGTGCAATCATTTGCAGTACCAAAATAAATGTAAAAAATGAGGATTTTATATGTTACAAACATACAAGTGTGTACAAGTAAACAAACATGCTATAACTGCTAATAAACATGCTTAACGGTGTGTTCACACCGAACGCGATAGACGCAAACAGAGCGTCAGGTTTACATGTAAAGTCAATGGAAAAGCACGATGACCCGCGATTGCGTTGCGAAAATGCCTGAAACGCGCGTCAGTCTAGCGCGTTTGAAGCGTTTGAATCGCGAAGATACCGGTCTGGCACAACTTCCTCCCACATCCATCCCACATTTCCGGTTCACGCGCGTCAAAATATGCAATTTTGAGGCGCGATGGATTTTTCTTGGACACACGTTGAGGTGCGAATGTGCACGCGTCAAATTAGGGGCGTTTGGGGCGTTTTCGTTCGCGTCTATTGCGTTCGGTGTGAACACACCGTTACAGGTGTCTATTTCCGAATGAGGGTCATAGTTATGGGTATTTTTGTGCTGTTTTTTCTATTGGACGTGATGGTTATCAAAATCAAACTTGATGAATTTGGCAAGCGCGGAGATTTGTCAATCAGGCTGCAGAATGCAATGCTGTACAGTGTAAGAAAAGAAAAAGAAAATCAGCGAAAAAGCGAAGCAGTGACGGATGAGCGGGACCACTGTGTGCTGTTTATTAATAAACAAAATATATTCCTATATGACAACATGCATAAAAGCAGAACGGTATTTGTACGTCAGTAGGAAAATAGCGGTGGCTTGCTACCTTTTGTGCGGCTTCCCCGGGTCAGCGAAAACTTTCAAAAGAGAAATGAATGAACTTACCAGGTTGCCCGATCTCTTTACATATCTTCCTCCAAGCTCGGTCCTTTATATTCCTGTCTCGGTACAGAAAGCAGCTGGTGTCGTACAGCTACGTTTGCTACGGCGTTGATTAGCCTTCCTTCCATTGAAGAATGAAGGGCTTTGGCTGGATCTGCCCCTTTGACTTAAGTCACAGCCACGTCACCAGGCTCCTGATTGGTTGTCGCAGCGCGGTTTGACGCTGGAGTTCAGATTTTTCCAACTCGAGCGGTAGACGCGTAACGCGCGTATGCACAAAATGCAACACAAAAACTCACGCGCGTGGTTTTTTTCGCGAGTCAAACGCTCCAAACGCACTAGACTGACGTGCGTTTCAGGCGTTTTGGCGACGCAAATCTGCTTCCGAATTTTCGCGGGAGCCGCAATCGCGGGTCATTGCGCTTTCCCATTGACTTTACATGTAAACCTGACGCTCTGTTCGCGTCTATCGCGTTCGGTGTGAACACACCGTAAGGGTCAGTGGTAGATATTGGATTTTCTAACTTTTGTGCAAAGGCAGACTTTTTCCTGTCTTCATGCAAAGTTAAGCTAAATTGCTGCTGAGTTTTTTATACTGTAGTATATACTCCATATGTCAAAGTTAAAAAAAGAAAACTACATACTCTTTCAGTTTTATGTATAAGGACAGAAAAGAAATCATCTAAATTAGGTAAATACAAAACATATTACACTGTGTCATCAAGATGTAGAATCAATGTGTAAAGAACCAAGAATATCCTCACTACTTCCATAGGAATTTAGAGGCTAAATAGCAGCCAGATGCTGCTAGTGAAGTGGACTTGATTAATTGATCATCAGCAAGTGTGAGCACGTCTATAAAAGCAGAAGTTTTGGCAGTTTGCGGGAGCATTGAGCTTTATGCCAAGGAGGGAAGAAATTAGCAATGATCCTAAGGAGGCAGTCTACTACCCATCAATCTGGGAAAGGTTAAATGGGCATTTTCAAGTATTAGAAAGTCCATAATTCATTAGAGGTTGTACTTTTTTAAGGACCAGATGATTTTTATTACATCCCATTAGGTAAAACTTTAGAATTAACTGTCTGTTTACCATGCCTGCTATATCATTTAGGCAAATAATGTTGCTAAAAGGTGTGAGATAAACAGTTTCCTAAAGCAACATGACTCTTAGAAAGAAACAGCCAGCAGACACAGGTACGATTAACAAATGCTATATTTCTTGAAAGATTTATTCAAACAAGACACATGGGCCAATGCAGTATGAGTGCCTATAGACATTGTAGTTTGGCAGTCAAAACTTTATTATATAGCATTTTGTATGCGTGAAAATTCTGTTCATATCCCTTCATCCCTAAAAAAACAAACATAAAAACAAAAAATCTGGAGAAATTTGTCTTGAGTTACAGAGTGACGTCAGATTGCCCAGTCTGCTTTTATATATCTATAAAAAGCCCTTATGTAAGCTGAGTAGTCAACGAATTTCACAGCAGACAAATGGTATAGGATACATATAAACACAAGTATTACATAGCAATCCAAGGCAGCCTATTGCTGCCTATTACAAATTATTATGAGACGACGCATTACTTTTTTTTTTTGTCTTTGTCTTTTTTTTTTTTTTTGCAGATGCAAAAGCTGTACAAGAAACCGCTGAGTCTTCCTTTCACTTTCAGCGAATGTGTTGGCAAAGCACTTGGATACAATGCAATATCATTTAACATTAAATATATGAGTGCATGTATACCGTACAAGCTTCAAACACATGGCATATAATGTAATTCATCTGCTTGACGTTACATTGTATGGCATGTGCTAGGTGATTGCGAGGGGCGGGGGCAAGGGGTGCGGCCATGAAATCTGGAAGCTCTTCAAAATTTTTCCGTTGGTCAATCATTGAAAAACACCGTACAAAAACGGACAGAAAACAAAGAAACAATCGAACCATACAACATAATCTATATATTGCTCGGGATCATGGAGCCCAAGTATGTCTACCAGGTTGCATTCAGATAACCTGCCGTAGAATACTTGATGATTCTTTTATAGAGAGGAAGTTTTACAAACAACAGTCAGTTAGCTCTGACTCGAGCGAGCAATGCCACAGTCTGTCGTAATCAGGAGAGATTGAGTAAATTCACTCTAAGCTGATGATCCAAAGCAGTCCCAGCATTCTCACCGTTTTGGATGTTTAAGCATCAGTTAGGTGTACTCAGTTTCTCCTGATTCAAGGCTTTTGGTCCTGCTTCATATCACAAAGTTGGAGACTTTGTGTTTAGGATATAAGTAGCGTTATACGTCTGTGGCTCTTGTGTCTTGTTTCAGCTGTGTGTGGATGTTGGTACATGTATGTCATTTGCTTGAAGGGAGTCATTAAGGTTCATCCATCGTTGATGTAAAAACACATCCTTCACTGTCCATTCGCTGTCCATTGGGAAATTAACACTGAAAGGTGCCATTGTTTTCCAGTACATCAGCAAGATTGCAGCTGTGATACGGATCTCACAAAATGAACAATTCAAGAAGCAGGCGTTCACAGCGCTCGCTGTCAGCCATCTCCGCGAGACATGACAGCTAACAAAATCCGAGCAAAGCTTTCAAGTTGCCAGTCTCTTTCACTTTGCTGGTAGCCTGTCCTCAGGCTTTGCTTGTCCTGAAGGACTAACTCTGCTCCTTAATTGCAAATCCTGGAGCCTGTGTTGGCATTCTGTTCAACCTCCGAGTTGTTGGGTAGCACAAGCTTCACGCCCTCTGAGGCCAGGCAGTGAGTACAGGGTCCAGTTCCTGATTTTGTTGTTGTGCAAATCAGAGTAAACACCATATTCGACTCCCAGCTACAGTCACAAAGCGTTTTTGATAGCTGGTTGCTTGAATGCACAGAGATAAGACCCAGAATGAATGTTTTTAGACCACCCAGACAAGTCAGAATGAAAAACAACCATCGCGATATCGGCTGTGTTCGTACAGCCACGTTTCTCTTTTCTCATCTCATCGCCTTCATTTTTTTGTCTCAAGCCCTCTGCACAGCTCATTCTTTCACTCAGCTCTGACGTGGCTAATAAGGACACCCGTGCCCTTATTAGCACCCAGCCTTAAACTCTGAGGAGGCTTCCAAATAGGCAAACAGAAAGAGAGAGATAGGGCGAGGGAGGTTTAGCGCTTATTGCTTCACTGATGCATATTGCTTGTTTACTCGCTGTCATTCCTTATTTATTCTCAACCTCTTATGCATTCCGACTGATTAGGGAGAGAGCCCACAGAACGGTTTGGTAGGGATTTTAGAGGCCAGAAAGCTTTTCATATGAAGTGACCCACTAAAAAATGTGGCACCTCGAGAAAATAAAAGTCAAAGAGATGGTGAAGCCACGCAAGAGAAGCTGCGGCACTGTGGTGCACTGAATACTGTGCAGTGCTGGCGAAAGCATAAGCACAGATGTGTTTGATGCATATTCACAGCATGCATATCCCATTGATGCTTTTGTATTCATGATCCCCATTCTCTACTGATCCCCTATTACAAAAGCATGCCATCCCCTACCACCAGTCCAACAGCTTGCCTAACAGGTTTTTCACATCTTGGAGAGGTAAAGTGGAGAAGCCATTGCAGCATTACAAGCGAGCATTATACTGCTACTTGATTCTTGCTCGTTAAAGTTTTACCCTGCTGCTCATTTTATTCGCTTGTGCACATTTACAGCTCCAATAAAATTGAGATGCAAATTGGGGAATTTGGCTGACTGACATTTCTGCTGGCAAGTAAAACATACAAACAAAATCTTCTTAAAAATTTAAATCTGTCTTACATAAAATCCACTTTACTTCTTTAAGCTTGGCATCAGCAAATCTCCAGATATGAATAATATATTGCAAAGCATTTGGTCATTGATGCCACAGCTTGTGTTTGTGGATGCTAGCTTGTGCATGTGCGTATGAATGTAATCGTTTTTGTGTGAGCGCTTGTGCGGTGTGGTGTAGTGAGGATGAATCTGGAGCCTGCCATGCTTTGATTGGCTCTGTCATTAATTATAGTTTTCTCCTTGTACATGCTCAAACACACTATGAAGACCCAGTGAGGCTATCACGTTTACAACAGCTTGGAGCAGTGGGTACCAAACATCAGGGAGAGTGCTTCGTACCCACTGCTCAACCCTTCCTGGATATGGATGCACAAAGGGAGGTCGGGCAGTAGAAGAAAGTCTGCTAGGACACTACAAGTAAGAGAAAGCAAGTGAGATACAGAGTGAAAGAAGAGAGATAGATGGAGAGACAGAAAGGGAGGGAAAGAGAGAAAAAGTGCCAAATAATGTGCGACTCTGTTAAGCGGTGCTGTTTGATGAGGTTCCACCACCTGCCGGATGCGCTGTAGCATGAGCCAGGCATATGCACTGCGGAATAGCTGGTGTCCCAGTGATAACAAATGAAGGTGAATTCAATCAGTGAGTCAGACTGGCTGTTGGATTGGTCTATATTGAGGAGGAGGAATTGGAAATAAGTGGTGGGATGGTAAGGGATTTTGAAGGATGAAAGCATTATTGCGTTTTTTTATACTTAAGCTATCAAAAAACTGCTATTTGGCAAACTACTCAAGAAATTCTACTTTAAAAAAACAGTATTTCTAGTTACTCCTCTGGAATAGCAATTAGGTAAAGGTACAAAAGGTGCCTTTTATGGTTGGAACTTTTAACATGGGCAAATTTCCATTATTTCCTTGTGTTTAGCTATTGTGCCTGTAAGGGTCATGCCAAATTTATGCTAGCTGACATTGTTGCAAGAATTTGGTGAAAATCTTCAAAAAGGTTTTTCTAAGATTAACTAAAAGTGAAAAAAGAGTTGATGGCTAACTACACTCATGATAAAGCTGATAACTAACATTTGTTTTGTTTAATGTATTTTTTTTTAAATGCTATTATTCATGGCTAGCAAGCTAGCTAAGAAGACACAACCTATAAATAAGATAAATTAACAATTAGCTGGTGCAGAACTCCTGTGTTCACCAAACATAGAGAGACAGCAAACCAAATTGAAACAAAAAGGGATTTTTTCTAAGATAAAAAGATATAATTTATTTATTAAAATGTAGAATGAGCATCGACGGGTTGTTACGGGTTGTTACGTTACCACGTATGATTATCAATGGGTATTAATGATTATGGGTATTATTATGATTATCAATGGGTATTATCAATGGGTATTAATTTCTACTTTTGGCCCTTGGTATAAATCTCTCGATTTATACCTGGTTAATTTTTTATGTCAGTATTCAACAGTTTGAAGCGTTATCTCCCAGAAATCCACTGATTTATGCTGCTGTGTATGCACGTGGAAGCAGTTATTAACTTATAGTGTTTGAGCACTTTGTTAAGAGGAAGTGAAGTAAACTGCAGTGTACTATGTACAGTTGGTTTCAGCCTTTCAGATTATGTTAGTTTTGCAGAAATATCTCCATGCATCAAACAGCAGGGAAAAAGGTTTCTGAATGCATCACATCACTCTCTTCCTACATCCAGAATTATGTTAATCATTAGTGTCTAATTATGAAAATGTATCTTTGCAAATGTATGGCACCAAAAATAACAAAGCGAAATTCTGGGGTCAGAGAAAATCCATGTCTGTACTAATGTGCAGGATTAACTGACTTTTCTGTGATGCATTTGTGAAATGGAAAGAATTCACTGACTTTGCAATGACATTTCGGGATGATCCCTTTGCCCCTTTTCTAGGTATTGTAACACATCCTCGGCTTCATGTAGAGGTAAAAATATCCACCACGTCACAAGAGACTGTGACTGAAATTTGCTGTTCAACATGCTGCCACAAATAACTAAAGGGCCAGCCTGTTCATTTGCCCAGTTTTTCGGATGGAGGTGGGGTTTTCTGTGGTCCCTTGACACTGCTGGGAACCTTGTATAATTTTTGACAAGTGTGTAGTATGTACATGTGTATGCATTCCTCATTTATTCTTATCTTTCTCATCTCACTTGCGCCTGGAATGAGATGAATCCCTCCCACACTATCCTGCCCTCCACTCTAGTATGAATTGCGAGGCTGATATCTCATTCTTTGGAGGGCTGGAGGGCAATGAGTGGTGACAACACAATGGCATTGTGTCTACTGATGGGAAGCTAGAGTCTTGGGGGACACACTCCTCTACCCTCCTCTCCTGTCAGTGTTAGAGTCTGGGCCAGTTTGAGGGGTAAAGCGTGTATGAGTTGAATTTGAACATTTGTACATAGTGGAAGGGCACTCGGCACCTGAGCAAAATGTCACCGAGGTACAAGGGGCTTGAGAGGAGACGGAGGAGAGAGCTGTGCCAACTGCCACTCAATTATTTAGAGACGCTGCTGGGTTCAAAGAGTCAAAGCAAATAATCCACTAATCCACCACCTTCACAGCTTATCTGCAACTTATCTGTTTTGCTTTAGTGGTCATAAAAGTACACAAATATCACTCACATTATTGTTATTCTTGGTAACAATGACAAGGAAAATGCAGAGTTAAAAAAATTCCAGATACGATATTTGCTTGCTCCAGCACACCATTATAACTGAGGATATAAAAGATATTAGAACATTTCCCCTCAACTGCTCCATTTTTGTCTTCTGTCTGTTCATCAATCCTGCCCCATGTTCACACAGTGACCTCTGTTTTGCTGTTAGTGGCCAGTCCCTTGTGCTTGGGGTGCATATGCGGCGAATGGCCGTAGCCCAGCGGCTGCGAGAAGAGCTCGGGCAGCGTTTCAATGCTGAACTGCCTCTTGTTGGAGTAGGCCTGGCGCCTGCTGTTCTGTTGGTGCAGTGTCTGGTGCTGCTGCTGTTGGATAGGGTGATGCTGTTGCCCGCCAAGGCCCATGTGGGAGGCTGCCGGGTGCTGAATGTGGCTCTTACTTGGGTCCCATGCTTTGAAGGCTGAGCTGGAGGTGAGTGGGTGAGTGTTGGTCTTGGAGATCTTAGGTTTGGGGATCTGGGAGGCGTTGATGGTAATGGCTAAAGGTGCATGGACATCTGGTGGTGGGAGGAAGGGCTTGTCCTTGGGGTGGAAGTTGATAGGCTGGAAGGTGGGAGGAGACTGGCGGTGAGTGTAGTCTACCATTGGGTAGCTCTTGTAGTAGTCTCTTGGAGTTGTGTCTAGATGAAAAGGACAGAACAAGACAAAGAGGTGGTTATATTTTTAATTACAATATTACCATATTCAGTTCTATCCGGTCTTTAAGTGATGACATGATCTTGCTTCTGGGCCCAACCAACTCTGCGTTTAATAAGGCTGTTGTGTTTTGAACATGTTTTCATGGTTTGTATCTTGTTCTATTTAATCTCAACAAGCCCCTAAAACAGTCATCACTGTCGGCCTCTTTTGGTTTCTATTACCGCTATTCATTTTAAAGCTCAGTTTTTAAAACCTTATGATGTAACTACAGCCCAGCCCATGCCAGCAGTATATTAATGGCTAACCTCGTATTGTGGATGGATTATCTCAGTTGTTCTTCTGACTGAAGTTCGGTCCGTTTACAGCACCCTGCCATGCAATTGCATTTGTCCCTAACCATCGGGAACCCCCAACTTTTATCCAGTGGAAAAAGTTAGCGTTCGTCCTCCAGCTTCACTGTGTTTATGTTATGCTAACATAGCTGTGTTGCTAGCGATCACATAGCACGTCATTACATACCAGCTAGCCAAATTTCAGTAATCCTACAAAATGACACTGCTGTTTAGTTTTCTGTCTTCATTTATGTTGGAAGTGATAGCAGAGCTGTATGTTTTAAAATTTTAAGAAATCTCTCAGTCAGAACATGGTATGTCATGTTTAGGTGGAAACGAGCGAGCTAACTTAAATTTAGTAAATTCTGTTTTCATGGATGCCTGGATATTAAACTTAATTGTTGCTTAGGCTGCTGCCCCCGCGACCCGTAGTTTTCTATCTTCATTTGTGTCAGAAGTTTGATAGCAGAGCTGTATGTTTAATTATTTTTCTGAAATCCCTGAGTCAGAACATGGTATATCATGTTTAGGTGGAAACTAGCGAGCTAATTTCCTGCTAACTTCTATCTCTGTTAAATTTAATAAATTCTGCTTTCAATGATGCTTGGATGTTAAACTTAATTGTTACACCTGGTAGACAAGCCACATTTTATTACAGATGAAAGAATTTAGACAGTTCTTCAACTCTTAGTGATGTCGCAGTGATTGTTTGACTTTGAGACCTGCAGCGGAGTTTGGGCCCAGACATGGCTAATGACGTTAGACTTAAAGACCGGATAGTGCCTAAACATTTGTATCAGGCTGTCCAATTGATCAGTAACGGCAACAAAAGTAAATCAAAGACTGATACATTCATTACTGATCTATACTGTTTACAAGGCGCTTTATTACAGTCACTTCACTATGTGCAAAAGTAGACATGGACATATGGAAATGATCAAATTAACCCTGATTGTCATCAAGTTTCTCTTTAGACTCACTCACTATGTAACTGTGCCCATGTAACAACATATAATTTTCCAGTAAATATAGTGATTATTCATGTGTGGATATAGATGATTCAAAGGTGGTCCTAACAATGAACAAATGTCAAATATAGACTGTTTTTGGTTTGATATATGAATGTGGACCCCCACCACCAGACCACCACCCACCTCATATATTTTTATACTTTGAGCATTCAAATATTTATTCATTTTTTGCAATTTTTTTAAAGAAGCTATATGGTTTGTAATGTCAGAGAATATCTTTTTATTATCAGTCACCAAATTCCAGATAAATTAACAGGTAGCCAATAAAAAGAAAGAATTTGTGAGCATTTGTATGATTGCTATTTGCTCTTTGCTCTTTGATCTGTGTGCCCGCTGACCATAGATGTAAGGCAGAAGAGACAAATAAAAATACAAGCAACAAACTATGGGGAAAAAGTGGCATGAGCGAGTCCCGAGCAAAAGGAGTGATTTGTAAGGAATAAAAATAGACCCGGTTCAGCATGTCGAGTCAGATTAGTGTGAGCTCTCTGAGTGGAACTCGACTCTGCTGTTTGGTCATCACCACCGCCCCCAACACCACCACCACCGCCACCACTTCCCTCATACATGCTCTGCCCTAAAGACACTTACAACCTTGTTTGCTTGGCCCTATTTTATCGGTCCCTTTTCCTGGAGAGAAAAAAATATTTGAAAAATATTCTGCTGTATGATTTTTATTATTTTTTCTTGCCCCTTCACCTTTTCTGACTTCATTGCTCTAAATCAGCCTCTCTTAAATGTACATTTCATTTCCTCGTGACGTAACATCATGCTTTCAGCCCCTGTTGTATCAAGTTAGTCTTGTGCATCTGTTTTTCTCGTTATACTGTTGAATTTGACAGTGGATGGCTGTGTGTGGGCGTTTGTGGCTGCAGACCCCAAATTTATTGATTTATTTACTGTATGAAAAGTTTAGCCAAGGGCCACTTTTCTGCTCCATAGCTAAATCTGTCAATTTCAATAATATATTCTAGCCAAGATGACTAAAACCATTTCCTTATGTTTGCCTTTCCAGAAAAACACCTAGAGGGCGAGTCTCACATTCACACATGTCAGGAAGCTGTCCAGCACTATCACAGTGCTGTAATTGCTTATTGAACCCTTTTGTGCGTCCATTGTGTAACTCTAGGGTACTTCAACAGCAGCTGTTGGCGACGAAGACAGAGTTACAGGAAATTATCTACTCCCTCAGAAAAATTCTCCATGCTGGCTCAAGGATTTAAGCAGGTTCTAGCATTTCTCAGTGCACCATCAAGTATTCCAACAGCACTACAGCCATTTTCAGTCTGTTAATTCTGTAGAGGAACA
This sequence comes from Aulonocara sp. 'chitande type north' Nkhata Bay, assembly GCF_057382095.1. Classification (NCBI taxonomy): domain Eukaryota; kingdom Metazoa; phylum Chordata; class Actinopteri; order Cichliformes; family Cichlidae; genus Aulonocara; species Aulonocara sp. 'chitande type north' Nkhata Bay. The sequence continues at coordinate 14,820,974 of NC_141347.1, forward strand.
GAAAATACTTCAGGAACAAGAAATGAGTAAAGTACAGGCACTGGGGGCTATTTATAACAAATGATTAGCAGAAGAGTTCTGCTTTTATTTAACTTTGGCACGATACAAATGAGGATTAGTCTGCATTTCTGTGTCTCTGTCTGCAAATATGCACAAGTGTGAACTGTATGTGTGGATTCACACACTTAGCTCAATAATTTGTTGGACCTGTTTGGTTTGTCTGTATTCAATTTCATATTTAATTAAAGCTGCAAGCAGCCACGAGAGGGCCCTTTTTCTCTGGTGCGGTCCAGTCTCGCTGAACATCTCCTATACCATAGGTGTCAAACTCTGGTCCGCGGGCCACATTTGGCCCGCAGCCTAATTACATTTGGCCCGCGAAGCCATACCAAATTACTATTAGAGCTGGCCTACTACCTATTACCTATTATACAGCTAGTATATATATTGTTTAGTATTAAGCTTTGCTTGTTCCATATTCAGTTTTCCAGCAAAACTTATTTGAGTCCATAAGAAAAGATTCATTCTTATATCTGGAGGAAGATTTTTTTTTTCAATAAATATTAATGTTAGCCCGCGACTTTGTTCCAGTTTTGAATTTTGGCCCACTGCGTATTTGAGTTTGACACCCCTGTCCTATACCCACTACAGGGAGTGCAGAATTATTAGGCAAATGAGTATTTTGTCCACATCATCCTCTTCATGCATGTTGTCTTACTCCAAGCTGTATAGGCTCGAAAGCCTACTACCAATTAAGCATATTAGGTGATGTGCATCTCTGTAATGAGAAGGGGTGTGGTCTAATGACATCAACACCCTATATCAGGTGTGCATAATTATTAATGTCCTTTCCTTTGGCAAAATGGGTCAAAAGAAGGACTTGACAGGCTCAGAAAAGTCAAAAATGGGGACTTCCGATGACGTCACCGTAGTGATCGGTCGAGCTCTGAACTGCTCCTGCAAGAAACTTTGCTAAATCCTTAAAATTAAGGAAAAACGCTCCGAAACACGAAAACGAAATACATTATAGACCCACGATGCCTGGACCCGGTAAAACTACCAAGGAGAAGACTAAGTCAACCATGCAAACCAAGATATCGGTGTTTGGCGGTGAAGCTAGCGCGTCTGAGACCTGCGCAGTTAACAAGCCAGCCACCATGAGCGAACACGGCCCCACGGATAGTGGCAACATGGAGGAGAGGTTGCAGCGTGCCATACGAGAGGAGTTTGCAGGTATTGAAAACAAGCTTGCAAACGCGCAAACTGCACTTTGGGACAAGCTGGAGGGCGCTGTGGCCAAGTTTTCCAGCAAGGCAGATGAGGTTGTGGCAGCCATGAACGAAATGCAGAAAAAATTATCTGACTGTGTGGGGAGAGTAGAGCAAACGGAGAAACGCATTTCAAATGTAGAAGATGAACATGTGGTGATGGGGACCACCATTTCAAGATTAGAAAAAGAAAATAAAGCAGAAAAGTCAAAAATAGTGAGATATCTTGCAGAGGGATGCAGCAGTCTCAAAATTGCAAAGCTTCTGAAGCGTGATCATCGAACAATCAAGCGTTTCATTCAAAATAGTCAACAGGGTCGCAAGAAGCGTGTGGAAAAACCAAGGCGCCAAATAACTGCCCATGAACTGAGAAAAGTCAAGCGTGCAGCTGCCAAGATGCCACTTGCCACCAGTTTGGCCATATTTCAGAGCTGCAACATCACTGGAGTGCCCAAAAGCACAAGGTGTGCAATACTCAGAGACATGGCCAAGGTAAGAAAGGCTGAAAGACGACCACCACTGAACAAGACACACAAGCTGAAACGTCAAGACTGGGCCAAGAAATATCTCAAGACTGGTTTTTCTAAGGTTTTATGGACTGATGAAATGAGAGTGAGTCTTGATGGGCCAGATGGATGGGCCCGTGGCTGGATTGGTAAAGGGCAGAGAGCTCCAGTCCAACTCAGACGCCAGCAAGGTGGAGGTGGAGTACTGGTTTGGGCTGATGTTGTGACCATCCGCCTTGAAACATGACATTTCCTGTTCCCACTAGGTGGCACTGTGGCCATTGTCAAATATTGCAGTTAAAGAGATGTGTGGTCCAGATCGGACCATGTATGTGGTAATAAGAACAAGTAAAAAAATTTACCAAAATGACCAAAATTTAATCTGGTGCCACGGCCACGCCCTTTGACGAAACTTCTGGTGCTTCTATCAGCAGTCATATCTTCAATAAACGCTGGTGACACAGTTCCACTGGCAGCCTTACATACCCATGCCATAACACTACCTCCACCATGCTAGACAGATGATGTGATTGGATAATTAGCCATTTCTCTCCTTATCCAGACTTTTCCCTACTCATCATTCATTTTGGTTTCGCCTGTCCAAAGAAAATTATTCTAGGACTATGCAGGCTCTTTTAGATGGTTTGTTTTTTTGGTAAAGTCTAACCTTGCCTTCCTGCTTGAATGTAACCAGTTATAAACCCTCTGTATTTACATTCACGAGGGCGTCTCTTGATTGTAGATTTTGAAAATGACACGTCTCCTTAAATAATCAATTTCTTGATTGTTGATTATAATCACAGTATCCCTGCCCTTGGTATAAAACACTTCAGCATGAGGCTAGCAGAATTTGACAGATACACTGATTCAAATGTTGCACACAAAGGGGAAAATACTGAGACACAATGAATTAAACACACCCTTGCTTCTCACAACAACTGCTGTTACTGTCCATTTGAGTGTTTCCACACATGTTGCCAGAAGAAGCACCTGACAGCAGGGTCCTCTGTGGCAGTATTACCCACCATCTTGTCCGTTCCACACACTCTCCATCTGCTCTCTCTTTCTCATCCGCTTGTTTCCCGCTCTGTTTCATTTATTCCACACTCTTCAACAACATAAGCTTTTGCTCTCTATCCAGTGGCAGCTTGAAGTGATGCCCACGGGCCCAATCTGGGCCACTGCATTATAACTGCATAAATTGGAGCCTCCAAATGATTTCAGTTTGACAATGTGCTGCATTTTTGTGTGGTCTATTTCAATGTCATTTCATTATGTTTACACAGTTATTTCTGCTTTATAAAGGGCTTATTAACATATTGACATTGTGGGAAGGAAAGATCCAAGATCCAGTTATTTCTAGACCCACACACATATTTCCACTATGCAATTCATAATTTTAAAGCTCATTTTAAAAGAACCCCACTAAGCACATATGCCAAAATAAAGGGATATTTCACTCTAACATCAGATACATCTAGTTTTCCTCTAGCTTGTGTTTCTATTCATGAATATAGAGAACTTTGCCTAGTTTTTGGAGATACAAGCTTTAGAGATGTCTTCTCTCTGATGTAATAGAACTCAATTGTGTTTGCTTGTTGTTACTAAATACAAAAAATATTTTAATATACATAAAAAACAACTCTGCAGCCCTGTCTTTATCCAGTAGAGATGACCCCATAACACAATCAACCAACCAACAAACCAACCAAACTTATCTAAAACCTAAACCTAGAAATGTTATTGTGAGCATTTTTACACAAGGTGAGGTTTAGGATGGGGGTGTTTTGCTACCTGTAGCACAAACCCCTTGTCAAAGTCAGATGGAGTATTCAGATAATTATTGTGTGGTGTGGCTGGCAAGTGTTGGAGGCTAAAAGAGACATGAAAGTTTCTAGATGAAACTTCTCACCACAAGGTTTGTGAGGGTTGTGATATCATATTACAATGCTGCTAAGTTTATAAGCTTTCCTGTGGAGTAAACGCTCCAAGCACTACAAAGCAAGTGCCAATTAGACCAGTTACACAGAAAAAGAGCAGATATGGTAGGTAACTGCAAAATTAGGCAACTCACACCAAATTAATCTACCTGGATAAATAATAATACAAGTGTACTGAAAAATGCCACAGTTTCATTTTGGGGTGACATTTCTCTGGAGATTTGTCGGCTGCACATCCATGACGTTAATCTTCATTCCCAACACATCCCAAAGATGCTTTATTGGAGTGAGATCTGGTGACTGTGGAGGCCATTTGAGTACAGAAAACTCAGTGTCATGTTCAAGAAAACAGTTTGAGATTATTTGAACTTTGTGACATGGTGTGCTATCCTGCTGGAAGAAGATGGGTACACTGTCAACCAGTGTTGGTCAAGTTACTTGAAAAAAGAAATCAGTAACTAATTACTGATTACTACCCCCAAAAAGTAATCCCATTACTTTACTGATTACTTATTTTCAAAAGTAATTAATTACTTACTTACTTAGTTACTTTTTAAAAACACGATTTACAACCTGAATAGGTGATAAAGCGATCGATCTTTCAGCCCAATTCTACTTTTTCTGCATAATCCATCATACAAAATGTAATCCAGTGGAAAAGTCTCTTTTTAAAACTTGTTTTATTAGTTTTAATCTTTTAACTTTATGCATCAAGCAAAAATTTAATTATATGCAACATTCTCTGACTGGAAGAAATTTGTTTAATATTTAAACCTATTTTCTGCACATTCCAGCACATAAAAAATATTTTTTTGTGTGTTTACATTCACTAGATGCAAGTAACACACAGCAGAAAATAAATAAAGTCATAGACTAGCGGTCCTTTTGCTCTATTTTCACCTGTAAAGCAGGAGTGGGGTAGGCGGAGGTTTACCCTGGTGCAGGTGTGTCGCAGCGGGCAGTGGAAGAATCTGCGAGTTTCTCTGTGAATTTCCCATTACGTCATAGCGCACTCGGTGCTTGCTTGGAAGGGTTTTTTCGCTGTAAAAAGAAGTTTTCTTCCCATGCACAATGGACGCTAATGTTCCTTACAAAGTAAGGTCAGTACTTCCACGCTTTAAACGCTGCACGCTCATACTCTCTCCCGCACTCGATATATGATCCACTGTTGATCTGCACACAGCTGTTGTCACGAACGTCGCACTCACTTACGTCACTATCATGAGACATTCTCGCAAAAAATCACGGTTTTAGTAACGCAGTAACGCAGCGTTCCTACGGGAAAGTAATGGTAATCTAATTACCGTTTTTGCAATAGTAATCCCTTACTTTACTCGTTACTTGAAAAAGTAATTGGATTACAGTAACGCTTTACAAGTAACGCGTTACTGCCTACCTCTGCTGTCAACATAAAGGGATGGACACGGTCAGCAACAAAGCTCAGGTAGTCTGTGGCATTTACACAAGTTCAGTTAGTATTAAGAGGCCCAAAGCGTGCCAAGAAAATATCCCCCTTCACCATTAAACCACCACCACCCTGAACTGTTGACAGATGGCTGGATGGATTCGTGGTTTCATGTTTCTGCCCATCTAAGTGTTACAGCAAGAACAAAAATTCTGTAGTCCCAGTTTCCTATTATTTGCTTATGGACAGTAGAGCCTGCGGACTTCTGGTGCTCTAGCCAATCCGCTTCATGGTTTGATGAGTTGCATTGCATTAAATTAACTACTTAAAATCTCATATTTATATATATATATATATATATATATATATATATATATATATATATATATATATATATATATATATATATACAGGACAGTTACAAGTACTTGGGGATCCCGCAGGTGAATGGGAACCATGAAGAGGCCGCTAGAAAAGCTGCAACCACCAAGTACCTGCAGAGGGTCAGGCAAGTCCTGAGGAGTCAGCTGAATGGTAAGAACAAGATCCGGGCCATCAACACGTACGCCCTGCCCGTGATCAGGTACCCTGCTGGGATAATAGGCTGGCCAAAGGAGGAGATAGAAGCCACTGACATAAAGACAAGAAAGCTCCTTACCATGCATGGAGGGTTTCACCCCAAATCCAGTACCCTGAGGCTGTACGCGAAGCGGAAGGAAGGGGGCCGGGGACTGGTGAGTGTCAGCACCACAGTCCAGGATGAGACAACGAACATCCAAGAATACATTGGGAAGATGGCCACAACTGACCGAGTACTCAGTGAATACCTCAGGCAGCAGAAACCCAAGAAAGAGGAGGGAGACGAGGAACCATCATGGAAGGACAGGCCCCTGCACGGTATGTACCACCGGCAGATAGAGGAGGTGGCTGATATCCAGAAATCCTACCAGTGGCTGGACAAAGCTGGACTGAAAGACAGCACAGAGGCACTAATCATGGCAGCACAAGAACAAGCTCTGAGCACAAGATCCATAGAGGCTGGGGTCTATCACACCAGGCAAGACCCCAGGTGCAGGCTGTGTAAAGATGCCCCAGAGACAATCCAGCACATAACAGCAGGGTGCAAGATGCTAGCAGGCAAGGCATACATGGAACGCCATAACCAAGTGGCCGGCATAGTGTACAGGAACATCTGTGCCGAGTATAACCTGGAAGTCCCGAGGTCAAAATGGGAGATGCCCCCAAGGGTGGTGGAGAATGACCGAGCTAAGATCCTGTGGGACTTCCAGATACAGACGGACAAAATGGTGGTGGCTAACCAACCGGACATAGTGGTGGTAGACAAACAGAAGAAGACGGCCGTAGTGATCGATGTAGCGGTTCCGAATGACAGCAATATCAGGAAGAAGGAACACGAGAAGCTGGAGAAATACCAAGGGCTCAGAGAAGAGCTCGAGAGGATGTGGAGGGTGAAGGTAATGGTGGTCCCCGTGGTAATCGGAGCACTAGGTGCGGTGACTCCCAAGCTAGGCGAGCGGCTCCAGCAGATCCCGGGAACAACATCGGAGATCTCTGTCCAGAAGAGCGCAGTCCTGGGAACAGCTAAGATACTGCGCAGGACCCTCAAGCTCCCAGGCCTCTGGTAGAGGACCCGAGCTTGAAGGATAAACCGCCCGCAGGGGCGTGCTGGGTGTTTTTATATATATATATGTATGTATATATATATATATATATATATATATATATGTATATATATATATATATATATTTTTTTTTTTTCTTTTATTTATTTATTTATTTTTTTAATAACATGACATCAAATGGAAATATCATGCTTGTCCCTTTTCACCATGTAAGTTACATTTCAGTTCACTGACAGAATTGGTAACTTCTGGCTCTCCAAAGCAGTGTTCTGTAGATTTTAAGCAATATTTTCCTTAGGAGTATTCAGCTTTTAATTATTTAACACCAGGAAAGTCCGGCAGAGCTGAGGTGGTAAAACTGAATAAGCTACAAGAAAGAAGAAAATCCCCTCTGCAGAACATCATAGCTCAGACGTTCCATTTGTTTTGAATCAGAAGGTTTCCCCTTTATAGAAACATTGCTGAAGGAAATGTTAAAACTAGATTGCTATGCTTTTCCTCATTAGTCTCTACAGGTTGTTCACTAATCGCTGCATGTAGAGAAATTGCATCATGAAGTGCAAAACGTAAAAAAAAAAAAAAAAGCTAAACCAGAGGAGCTGATTCATCTTCAAAGCCAGACTTTGAGATCCCTCCAGTTCACGTGTCTAAAAATTCACAACACCTTTTTTTCATTATTATTTACATTATGTGTCCTGAAGCATATACTGAAAGTTTCAACAACCACAAAGAGAAAAAAAAATCCAAATTGTAATCTTATGCTGTTCTTCTCAGAAAGCAGATTTTCCTGTTTCCACCCTAATTCTGCATTCACTGGATAATAAATTCATTCCAGTTTATACAAGTGTTGTAACTTGCATATCAAAACAAAATTCAGATTGACAGCATTTTGTCTGTACTCCCCTTTAAAACTGCAGGATTGTTAAAATGTAATTAAAAACTTCAGGCAGTCTTGGCCCGCAGTTTGGAGACCGAGTGGTTTGGCAAACACTCCTTCACAGCCTCTTTGAGAAAATCCCTCCACCTTCTGTCTTGTGTTTTTTTTTCTTGCTGTAAACCTGACGCTCACTGGTCACTGACTTGGATTTAACTCTGTCAGTCACACATAGGTTTGTAATTGTTTATAAAAAATCCTTGCCTTCACACTCGATTCTGAGCGTCTCCTCTACATGTTCATCTGGTTTCTGTCCAATCACGTTCTCCCTCTCTCACCTTTAGCATCTTTGTCCCGTGCTCTCCCTGCCAGTCCACCCCTACTTCCTCCAGTACTTTAATTAAGTTATCAGAGCTGCTTGATCCTCAGTCCTGCTGCTACACCTGGCAACGGTTTGACGTCATAGAGTTTCCTGACCTCTTTGACATGTTTCATTCTTACACACAAATTTTAAAATCTAAATTTTTTCCCTTTTTTTAACATCACCTTTTGTGTCTTGCTTTGCAGGATAAATTTTAAAAAGCAGAAGTGAGGTTTTACCTGCTGCAGGAAGTCCAAGTGTGTTAATAAAGATTTCAAAGCTTAGTTCAGATACATGCTGTTTCACCTGACTGATGGTCAGCTGTCCTGTCCAAATTGTTGGGTGTCCTAGCTATGACTTTGCCCACACAGGAAGGATTTCTGGACCCACTGACTTGTTTATTGCACAGTAAGAGAAGTGATAAGCATGTGTGAAAAGATGATTGGTCTGAGTACATTTACTACATAGCACTGTGCAAAAGTCTCGAGCTTGTATCTCAAGCCACTTTGTCACTAGCAGCAACAGGCTATAGTTCCCATTTCTTTGGTTGTATCTATGAAAAACACCAAAGACAACAGACAGGCATAAATAAGTATCTATATATCAACAAGATGATACCCACACAGCTATAGGCAAAACTTGGCAGATCTTGGCCTTAAAACAACTGAGAAAATTGGACCAGTGGAGGACAAAATAAATAGTTGCAAGTCTTAAAAAAAGGTATCTACAGCAGATGGATTTAAAAGTCATGTGCTTAGGAAATGAGCAAAGACCTGACACCAGAGATGGAGTTTACTGTTCACTGTAGCCTCATCAAAAATGATCTCAGTGGACGTGTGGCTGTCAAGAAGCGATCCTTAAGGAAGGAAAACAGAGAAAAGCTGAGGTATGCCAAATTACACTCGAACTGTCAGTGGTCAGAAGATCAGTGGTAACAGGTCTGACGGGGTGACGAATCTAAATTTGAAATTTTTGGTTCAAATCTTGTCAGTACATACAGAGGAGGTCAGGAAAGAGGCAGCGAGCGAGTGTCTAGAGCCATAAATAAAACACGGGGGAGGCTCTGTCGTGGTTTGGGGCTGCATCTCAGGCAGTCATGTTGGGGCGACAGAACGTGTAAACACAGAAAAGCAGATTTTGATCCACTATGCAATACCATCTGGAAAGCTTCTGATTTGCGTAGGCTTAACTTTTCAGCAATGATCCCAAACACACTGCCAATGCAGTAAAAGCATACCTGGATAGAAAAACACACAATGTTACACTGTCAGTCATGGATTGGCCTCCCCAGAGCCCGGACCTCAACATCATTGAAGCAGTGTGGGATCATTTTGAAGAGAACAGAATAAAAAGGAGCCAAAATCCAAAGAAGAGCTTTGAAAGTCCTTCAAGAAGTCTGGAGAACTATTCCTGAAGACTACTTAAAGAAATGAAAAGAAATAGAGAACTCTAAGAGAACAAGCTTCTGAAAGTGAAACAGCACAAGCTGATAGGATTGTTTTTTGTGCAGTGTGAAGAATGAAATAAGGAGGAAACAGCTAGCCTGGCTTTGTCCGAATAAAACACAATCTGCTGAAATGTCTGAAAGACGTGGATCTCATTAGATTGTTGGCAAGAAAACAAAAAATCACATTTCCATATTTGTCAAATTATTCATTCCCAAATTATGCGCCACATCCAGTGATTGTGGAGGAATGAATTGAAAAGAAACAAATTGCTCGAAATGTTCTGACACAATGTCATGATGAAAGCGTTATAACATATGCAAGTCTTTCACACACACAGTTTTCATGTCTCACATGAATGTTGTCACAGAAACAGATTTCTTTTTAAAGCAGATGTGCTCACAGGGCTTTTGGAGAAGATATAGAGGGCATTGCCAGGGGTCGTAGGTTGTTCTGGTGTTGTGTAAGCTTTTAGGTACATACGGTAGTTAAAGAGCGTGGATGATCAGCATCGCTGATGACAAAAAGCAGAGCACTCTAAAACTGTGTGTGTGTGTGAGAGAGACAGAAATAAAGCAGTTACAAAACAGAGAAGAGCCTATGGGTCATCAAACAGTCTTAACTCAATACCTAGACATCGAGTGAAAGAGGAGGTTATTGCACCTCCGTCTGTGAAGGATGTGATACTTTGAAGTATTTTTCAGGGAAATGTGGCTGACGCTCATTGTGGATAGGGGATTGCTGCTGCTGCAGTCGGCCTTTGTCTCCCAGTCACTGAGCAGAATAATGAGATGAGATTGTCTCATTCTTGCTCTTTTTCTCTTCAGTCATTTTCCACAGTCACACCACATTTTGCTGACCTCAGTTTTTGCGAGCTTAGTGTCCTAATTCTATGTGTTTAATATAAACGATCAACTTTTTCTTCATTCTTGAAAACAGTAGTCAGCACCACGTGGGCTCTGCTGCAAGGAATCACTTACATGTTTTGATGGCTGCAATTAGAAATCTTGCAATATTAAGTAAAGTAAAGTAAATATTTCTCTCTTGTTCAAAGCAACATTTTAGCTCCTGAAAGTGCTGTTGAATGAACTGACTGAATTATATATGAGAGTTTGGAGTGAGGTGTCTTATTTTAGCCTTACCAACAGGCACATTATTATAGACAACTACTGTCTGTGTATATGCATATGTATGAAGTCCCCAAATACCACTTTCTACAATTTTTGGCTATTACATCAATTCAAATCACTCCCAGTGTATGCAGCTAAACAACACAACAACCAATCACAGTAGATCATCCCACCAGCCGATCCAAGTCCTACACCATAGCATTATTCCAAATGTTTTATACTTAATAATCAGTTCAAATCTGCTGCCAGTGATGGCAAAATCATTTAATTCATTTATTTTGATTTCCTAAACACTGAAAAGTTGCATAATGATACCAGTCAATCCGTTGCCACATTGTTTAGTTACTTTAATCCACACATTAACTACTGCAATAACATCTGCGTTTACATGTCAATAAACAATGCATGCACATGTGCCAAGCTGCTGTTCCTCATCTTTGTCACAGTGTCCTTATCTGTCTGAAGTGATCACATGAAGAAGGTGCGTGTGTGCGCTTTTGTGTGCGTGTCCCTGTTTGCATCTACACGTTTACACTTCCCTCCCTCAAGTGTGCATTTGCATTTGGATGAACAACATCCTGCGTGTGTACGAGTGTGCGATATGTTGGTTTATTCATGTATTTTCACAGGGCAAGCTTGAGGCGTGAACTAGACGCTTCACCCTGCTGCTGGCCAGACTCTACTGTCACTCAGCCAGTCTCTGTCGTGTGTGCACGCGTATGTTACAGCTTTGGTTTTATAATGTGAACCAGCTGAGTTACCATTCCACTACAAGTAAAAGTACATCATCATTACTGGTTTTACCAGTCTCACACTGCTGAGTTATGATCAATATTTCCAGGAAGGACCTGCCAGTATTATACTGGTTGAACTCACCCGTTGCACACAGTACGTTCTTCTTTAATTTAACTGACTTTTATGTTTTGTCTCTGTAAATCCAGCATGCATATTGATGGTTTTCCACTGGTTTTTGCTGTATATTTGGACAAGTTATGTGTGTTATGTGTGTATTATTGATGACAGCGCAAACCAACCCAAGCTTTGCTATCAGCCTTGTGTGCGCATCTGTGCACCTTGCTTCTAATCTCCTGCTCGCCAGTGACAGCTTCTCGGTATAATGTGTCTAATATTTAGCTGCAGAGACCAAAATGAAAGTTTAAGCTGGATGGTGCTACGGTGCATGAAAGAGCCTTGCTAACATTGTTTTCCTCAAAAACTCAATAGAAGAAAGTAGCTTCTTCAATTTCTGTTGCAGCTCTGATTTATGCATCATGGTGGTGAGGATATTGTGGTAATTTTTTTCATTTGTTTTTTAGGCAATTTTCTTCTCTTGTGTAAGTGCCTGCAGTATTTTTCCAACATTAGATCCTTGTAATATCAAACTGGTAGAACAATATTTGAGAATGGGTGATTATTTAAATCATGGTGGTGGGCTCATATGGTCATAATATTTACATCACAGCTGCTGTAATCTGGTGTAACAGGGTAAATCTAGACTCTACCACAGCACTCAAACATGATTCATAACTCAGAATGTCTGGATAAGAGTCAGACTCATACAAAAAACCCATCATTTTCTACTACCGTACACATTTGGCTTCACTGACCTTTGTACAGTAAGTCTGTGTTCTGCAAGTGACTTGTTATGTGCACACCAGCAGCCGCATCCATGAGTAAGCATGCAAACATACAGCTGTAAACATGTATGCATGTAGTCAGGTTTAGTATGTGTTACTCACCCACAGCCTTGAGTGAGGCATACTTGTTGAAGCCAATTCCCAGGTTGTTGTGAGGGTGAGACAAAGCCATGGCTGGACCCAGAGGAGATAAAGCTGCATTGTTTAAATGGTTGTGATCTATGAAAGACAGAGAGAGAGAAGCAAATATCAAACAAATATCTAAAAGTTGATCAAAGAAAATGCTAATTGAGAGAATATTCTCAGGAGGAATAAGCGCATTAAACCATACAAAGAGAGAAAAGCAGCTCTCCTCTCTATAACTCTGGCCTTATTTGGCTGACATTTTTTTTATGAATGGATGGGGATGATTTTTAAATGTTTTTTATGTTTCCATTTCCAGAAAGTGATGCAAAAGCTCTTTAAGCTCTTTAGTCAGGAATGCAAGAACGAATTAGTTGCGGGCGTGATTTGTGCACTTCTTTCAGGCCACATTACAAAATGTCCATTTCCTAATCAAAATAACAAATATATTCAAAAAGCTGTTTTTTAATTTAATTAAATTTTTTGTTATTTTTACATCTGCAGGTCAACAAGGACACGAGAAAACACCACTTACCATAGGCCTCTGTTTGAGTGAAAACAAGGACAGCTGACGAGGAAATTGAGCACTCAAAACTCAAGCTGAAAGTTGACAGATTTGTTTACAGCGCTGAAAGTCGGATGAACTTGCACATTCACAGCTGCATCGCTATCGGCTAACTGAAAATGCCCGCTCACAGTCCTGCAGGCGTACAGCTAAGCATTCAACTGTAACTTGACAGCTACTCAGCTGAGGCACTCATCACCCAACCACAACCTCCATCTTATTTAGTTTTGGTATTTTATTATGACGATTGAATGGTCATGTATATTTTTATTTAACCCTTATGCCCGCTTCAAATTTTTACCCTTTCGACACCTTGGTGGACCAAAATGTACACACACAAAATCTGCCATTAAAAAATCTTTTTCCCCCTTTTTTCACTTAATCAGCTTGAGCCCTTATAAAGTGATCAAAACATTCAGGATTTTAACTCTTTAAATACAAGTTTAATTATTCATTATTTAAAAAAACAAAACAAAAAAGAAAAAATTATTTCCCATATTATAAATAGTCGGGGGATGGGGCATCGCTGAGTCTTGGACATGTCAAATATCAGCAAAATCTGATAACAGATACTCTCTCCTGACACCTTCATGGCCAGAAGTGTCTCATTGACTTCCACTAAAATCACGTGTTTTAGTCTCTAGGCCACTGTAGTATAAACCATTCGTCTTACCCCCTCTTTGCATTATTGGAGTGCAAATAGGGAAGTGGAAGAGAAATGATCACCAGCATAATTAAGACATGGTTTAGCATCACCTGATCTTGCTCTAACTATAAACATTTTAAAAAAAATAAAACGTCTTGATTCTAATCTTAAAACTAGACATGGTTTCTATCCCCCAAATTAACCTGGTTCCACAGGACGAACCACAATTAAACCTCCAATCGGAGTGCTCTGTTAGGGTAATACGATACTATTAGGTCTTTAAGATATGTTGGCACCTGATTATTCAAGACCTCATATATGAGAAGGATTTTTAAATTCAATTCTGGATTTAGCAGGAAGCCACTAAAGAGAAGCTAAGATGAGAGAAATATGATCTCCGGGGTCCCTCTTCTACTCTTGCTGCAGCATTTTAGATTAACTTCTCAGGGAGCTTTTAGAAATGGCTGATAACAAGAAATTACAATACTTCAGCTTGTAAGTAAGAAAGGCACAAACTAGTAATTTGGCATCACTCTGAGAGTCTATTTGTGATTTAAGTGACACTACACAGATGAAAGGATGTAGTCCATGATATGTGCACGTTGAGGGACATATTCTGGTCATTTCTCACAGTTTTACTGGAGGTCAAGCTAATGCCATCCAGGGTAAATATTGGTTCGATATCATGTTTCTGATGATTTTAGGGCAACGTGCAATAACCTGAATAAGTCTGAATTTAAAGGTAGAAAATTGACTTCTTGTTTTATGTTGAAGGTTAGTTTCTCATGTGGTTTTTGGTGATTTTACTTTCTGTGTTAGTGTCTGATTGAATCCACCTGTACCTTGTGTGATCTCTCCAGTGTTCACTCTGCGACTATTCATTCTTTATCAGGTCTTTGTCATTAATTCCTCCTGTTCACGAGTTATCCTGGGTTTTTAAAAATGACATTTTTTTGTTATTAAAAAATAATCTTAGAGGAAAATGGGTGACAGAATCCCAACTCTAGTCACCAAAGGTACCTGTTTCTGCAATTAATCATTGGAATCAATGGAATACATTTTTCAAAACAACATAAAAGCAACTGCACTCATCTTTGACAATAACAACACAGCACCTCAAAGACTCTGCAAGCCTTCCTGAGAAACAAGGTCAGGCCAGGATTACCTCCCTTCTCTGAAAGTGTCATCTTTCCAGAAGTACAAAACTTAGCTAAAACTGTTTCCTGAAGAGGATGACGCACACACACACACACACGCACACACACACCTGACTCCTGGATCCACCAGCCCCACAATAGCTGAAATGCATCGATGGGAATCAAGCGAGGGGGAAACAGGAGAGCGAGGCGGAGAGCGCGGGAGACGCAGGGAGAGAAACCAGAGAGCGAGGGATGTGACACCAGCGCTGACTGATTGAATTAGAAATAGATCTTCACTTCCCCTTGTAATTGATATGCAGTAATGACACGCTGTGTAGCACAGAGTGCAGGGAAGCCCAGTCGTGTGTATGCATTGTATAGCTGTGTGTGTGTATGTAAAATATCTTGTGTGAACCATGTATGCCGCCTCTCTCATCACTCATTCGCCTACCTAGAGTTAAAAGGAGCACATCCATCAATCAACCAATAAACAAAAACCCACCTACACTTAAAATTGCTTTAGTTATTTAATTTATGCAGGAATTGCGAACGATTGCACAACATTCAAAGCAATTGCTCCTGCTCTTTAAGTGCCCTACATTTGGATCCCTTGTTCTCAAGCACTCCTTTTGTGAACCAACAACAGTGGAAATAATGAGAGGGTCAGACAGAAAGACAGGGAGTTGAAGGCAGACACAGCTAATTGATGGAAAGATCCCTGGCCACTCTCCAGTTTGACCACAGGGCTGTTCCCGGCCACCAGAAAGAGAGTTAGAGAGTGAAACAAAGAGGTTTATTTTTGAAAGAATTTGTTGTTTTACTCCAGCATAACATGTAACAGTGCGCATACTACTTTTGACTTTTTTCTGCTCAGTGAGTTTTTAGCATCCTCCTTCAGCAACGTTATGACAGACATGGTAATATGCTGAGGCACAGGACAGAGGACGAAATGCAGGATGGGTAAGACAAGTTTAGCTTAGCGTTAGTGTTATTATTCTCAAATAGTTTTTGATGCATGTGTTTATATTTAGAGCGAGATTTATGAACATGTGCGTCCTTAGAGATAGTAAATAGCTGCTGACCTGCATGGAGTAAAAAGCCATTTGCCCTTCAGTGATAAGGAAGGGCACAAAAACAACATGTCACACATTACAAATGACATTTCAAAAAGAACTTCAGGAGCATTGCCATTGCTTAACCATTAGATTATTAACCATATACAGAGTTTATACAATTTTTCAACAACAACTAAACATCAAGCAAGCATGGAGCAACAAAAGCCATAGAAATCAGTGTATGTGCATCCGTGCAATGCAGTGGATTTGTTTCCTTTCTTTTTTTTGGTCTCTTGCCCATTTATCAACAAAAGAAACAGTGAAGAAAAGTAATACGTAATAGTGAGCAAAAAAGAAAGCAGCGGAGCCTTTTAAAGGCTGTAAAAGCCGAGTCCATATTGTCCACAGTGCCACACCTTTTCTATTACGCCTTCAGTTTTATGTCATAACTTTAACAATATGTTAAAAGCCAAAGCCAAACCGTGTCACACTGCTATAGTAAAAATCTGCTTGTAATAAAACGGTTTAGAGAAATGGTCTATAAATAAACATTATTAGCCCTGTTAAAATGATTAAAGCGAATCTAACATTGTAGCTTAACTCACTTTGGATTAGCTGTGTCCTCATTTTAAGCATTGCTTCATTGTTGGCCTTTAGAATAATTGTTAATTAATTTTGCATCAGTCACAGATGATTAATACCTTACTAAAAGCAGGAGTTAAACTGGTTAATTGAACAAGAAGAAAAAATATGAGGGGGCAGTTGCAGAAGGGTGAACATCATTTTCAGTCTGACAATCACTAATTATTTAAAACCCAGCCTTGGAAATCAAGGTTTTTGACATTTACATAGCACACAGGAAGCAGCAGATTAAAAAAGACAAAAAACAAACAAACAAAGAAAAGTATCTAATGCTTGTTTTATGCTACTCTTGTTGTGCCTGTTCATGCTATTGTGCAGCCCTTAAACAAGCTAATGGCAGGTAGCTCAGCTGTGGGTAAGTTTGTGGGTAATGCTGATTGGCTGGCAAAAAGGGGAGGGAGTAACAGGCAGCATGAAAAGTACAGTCAGTGGCTGCAGTGCACACTTTTCATGGCCGATACACAAACAACAGCACAAACAAGAGTAGCCCACAGACAGGCTGTACCACATACTTGGGACACTTGGTCATAGCTGTTGTTGTAGCATGCTAAAATATAGCAAATGTTCTAGTGGCTAACTAGACTTTAGGTGCTAAAATACTCATGTGACATAGCAAAAACTAGCTAGCTAGCTGCTATCATTTTGATATAGTTTCCACCCTCAGTTGCAGAACTTGCTGCCCAAAGAGATTTCTCGCGTTGTGAGGGAAAAATATGTATTTCCTGAGTTGTTAACTAGGTGAAACCATTCACAGAGGTTGTTGCTCCCAAATCCTTGTTGTGAGTAGTTGTCCACTAACACCCACTAACAAACCACAGAGAGGCAGTGAAACTCGAAAAACTGCGACACCTTCAGAGCTCGAATACCTGTTATTTTTTCCAATAATTGGTGGTTACCAGGCAATCGCCAACTGGTCTCTATGGTCTCTTTTGTCCTATAATTACATGGTTCGTATTTTTTTCAGTTGTTTTTAAAAAATTTTCTACCCTGTAATATGCACAGCATGTTGATTGAATTGATTTCATCAGCTGTTTGATTTGATCAAACATGTTGTCAACATGTAGTGCAGCTCGGTTCTCTGAGCATGTAACTCCTTACGGATCCTCCTTCACATGTTTCTTTGAGTTTATGTTTTTCCACTGAGGTAAAGAGAGAGTTTTTAGGAGAAGTCACAGGAGGATTTTCTTTTTTTTGACAATTCATCTGCAACCCCCATGTCCTCCCTTTCTCTTGGTGTTTGTTTGTGTTCCTTCTGTTAGGTTATGTGGCCCTGGGGCATATTTCTTGTTTTTTCTCAGTCACTGTATTTTTGAAATATTTTTTGGACATCACTTGCTCCATCCAGTTCCTGGGTTCCACTTGACACACTTTTAAACTGAGTTGCTTTTGAGGGGTTTTCCCCTTCTCTCTCTGTAACCTGTCTGCTTCTGTAAGTGTCCTGTGTTTGCATCATCCCTCTTTATTCACCTTTTTTCAAACAAAAGTATTTCTGCTATCCTTTCATTTTCACATTTATGAAATATCAGGTCTCTAGTCTGTTTTCATTAATGATTTGCGAAATGTTACCCCTCAGCCGTCGCAATACGATTCATACCGCCGCAAAAAAAAGTGTGAGAGAGATTGAAAAGGAACAAATTATTTCCTGCAGTTTGTATTCGTGAATAAATTCTCTCTGAATGTCCCACATTTCCTCTGCATGTGTGTTCACGAGGCTGCGCGCGGTTTTTGATGTACTGTAGTATGGAGGCCTCGGAGGAAAAGCGCTGATAAGAATTCAAATTTATGTTTATTAAATGGAAGCAGATGAGAAAATGAGGACTTTACCATACATGAATGTAATTCACAGTGTGTAGAGGCGAAAACTGTGAAAGTGATGAAATGTATGTGGACCTGTGTGTGTGTGTGTCCTATACCTTTGTGAGCAGCTATAGCAAATAATGTCTGTTTGGCATGTGCACGCTTCCCTCCAGCGTGTATTTGTTTTGATTTGTATGTGTGTACTTTGAAGCATACCTTGTTTGTGTTTGTGACTAGAGTGTGTGTGTGCAGCCAGGCAGGCAGGCAGGAGAGCACCGCTGGGTGATGGCCTAATTCAGCAGGGCTCAACATCAAAGAGGTTGACTGCTGCAAGGGCTTCAGCCAGTCTTACTCTGAAATGACTACTGTCACACACACACACGCGCACAAACACACACACGCACACACACACAAACGCACACACACGCACAGCTAATGAGAGACAGAGAGCGAGAGAGGGAGGGAAGAAGAAAGGGGAATAAATGTAAGAACAGCAGAGTGGGATGGAGAGAGACGAGGACAGCTCGGTGTCGTTTAATGGCAAAGACTCGTCATGAAACAGAAGCCGTTGTCTCAACTTCACCCTTTATACTATAACTTGAAAATACAATGTTTATAAATATATTTGTTAAATTTATTGTCTGATGTTTCACAGTGCAGAGCACTAGCAGGGCGCAGTTTGAGTGATGTGCAGGGTGATATAAGATCATCTGTGGAACTGCAGGGCACTCTGGATGTGTTTGTGGTTGTTTCATCTTATGTGAGAGAAGGAAAGCAAAGATAAAAAAGAGGATTCAGAGGTAGGACAGAGCAGAGGAGGCTTAAAGTTTTGTCTCTTATACTTTGTGTACAGCACATGTAACGCACCAGCTGTTCAAGGGACTGGTTTGTATGTATGCTGATGTGCATATTAGTTTTTTAGAGCAGAAGGTACAAAATCATATATGTGGCCTCACATACTGCAGGCCACTTGGATCAGTGGCCTTCTGTCAGGACAAAGAAGGTGAGCAGTGATTAGCAGTTGCTTAATGAAATCTGAAAATAAACACCAATTAAAACTAAAGTGAATGTGATTCCTCTCCTTTCATTAAGGCTGTTTCCAAGCATTACCGCCACCTTGTGGTCATGAAAGATAGCTGTTGTCACAGGACAACAATGCACACTTTACTTTGATTCCACTGAAATCTAGTGTGTCTCGATTACATTGGGGGTGTCTTGTTATTGACCGCATAAACCTTTGGTGTTTGATGGGAAACTCATGGAAGTTTAGCATGGCAGACAAGATGCTGCTGGCTTCACTCTGCTAAGATCAGTTTTGATCTGCACATTTGCAGAATGTTTTCATGG